>NC_132919.1:3570000-4308750 GCF_047675955.1 Chlorocebus sabaeus
CTTAAGCAGAAGAACTGCTTGAGCCCAGGAGTTCAAGACCAGCCTGGGCAACATTGCAAAACCTTCTCTCTACATATATATATGTGTATATATATACATATATACACACACATATATACACACACACACATATATACATATACATATATATACACACATACACACACACATATAATTAGCCAGGTCAGGCACAGTGGCTCATGCCTTTAATCCTAGCACCTTGGGAGGCCAAGGCAGGAGGATCGCTTGAGCCCAGGAGTTTAAGACCAGCCTGGGCAACATAGGGAGACCCCTTCTATACAAAAAATAAAAACAATTAGCTGGATGTGGTAGTGTGTGCCTGTGGTCCCAGCTGCTTGGGAGGCTGAGGCGGGAGGATCACTTGAGCCCAGGTGGGTTGAGGCTGTAGCGAGCCATTATTGCAACACTGCACTCCAGTTTGGATGATAGAGACCCTGCTTCTTAAAAAACAATTGCCCAGGTGTGGTGGTGCACACCTGCATTCCTAGCTGCTCAGGAGGCTGAGGTAGGAGGATCTCTTGAGCCCAGGAGTTCAATGCTGTAGTGAGCAATGATCAGAAACAGAAAGAAACAGAAACAGAAAATATTGCCGGATGCAGTGGCTCACACCTGTAATCCCAGCACTTTGGGACGCCAAGGCAGGTGGATCAAGAGGTCAAAAGTTTGAGACCAGCCTGGTCAACATGGTGAAACCCTATCTCTACTAAAAATACAAAAATTAGCTGGGTGTGGTGGCACATGCCTGTAGTCCCAGCTACTCAGGAGGCTGAGACAGGAGAATCGTTTGAACCCAGGAGGTGGAAGTTGCAGTGAGCCAAGATCATGCCACTGCACTCCAGCCTGGGTGACAGAGAGATACTCCATTTTAAAAGAAAAAGAGAGCCGGGCGCAGTGGCTCAAGCCTGTAATCCCAGCACTTTGGGAGGCTGAGACGGGTGGATCATGAGGTCAGGAGATCGAGATCATCCTGGCTAACATGGTGAAACCCCGTCTCTACTAAAAAATACAAAAAACTAGCCGGGCGAGGTGGCAGGCATCTGTAGTCCCAGCTACTTGGGAGGCTGAGGCAGGAGAATGGCATCAACCCAGGAGGCGGAGCTTGCAGTGAGCTGAGATCCGGCCACTGCACTCCAGCCTGGGCGACAGAGCGAGACTCCGTCTCCAAAAAAAAAAAAAAAGAAAAAAAAAAGAAAAAGAGAAATAGAAAATAGTGTATTTAAGGAAGTGTGGGTGTTATGTGATTTGTTTCAAGTATGACTGTCCACATTGTCCACACAGGGCATTGTGATGTGGAATAT
Organism: Chlorocebus sabaeus; assembly: GCF_047675955.1. Lineage (NCBI taxonomy): Eukaryota > Metazoa > Chordata > Mammalia > Primates > Cercopithecidae > Chlorocebus > Chlorocebus sabaeus. The sequence goes on from NC_132919.1 coordinate 3,571,320, forward strand.
ACTTCTTCCTATGGATCACAGTCAAAATAGTGTGGAAAATACTTACAAGCTGTGCCCCCGGTATCTGCATTCTATCTCCCCATGGCTGAGGCCAACTCACCACCCTCACAAGCACATGCCAGACACCCATTGTGCCCAATGGGGAGACGAGGACTTTGCTTTTTACATCTGCTTTATTAAAAGTCCATGTCAGGGACGGGCATGGTGGCTCACGCCTGTAATCCCAGCACTTTGGGAGGCTGAGGCGGGCAGACCACGAGGTCAAAAGTTTGAGGACCAGCCTGGCCAACATAGTGAAACCCTGTCTCTACTAAAATACAAAACTTAGCTGGACGTGGTGGCAGGTGCCTGTAATCCCAGCTACTTGGGAGGCTGAGGCAGGAGAATCGCTTGAACTCGGGAGGCGGAGGTTGCAGTGAGCCGAGACTGTGCCACTGCACTCCAGCCTGGGTGACAGAGCAAGACTCCGGCTCAAAAAAAAATAAAGTCCAAGTCAGGGACATTTCCAAAACCAAGATGAAGTCTCCACCGAAGAGAAAAATGCCTGCTGCTTTCGAGTGCTACAGTTTGGATGTGTGTTCCTCCACATCTCATGTGGGAATGCGACCTCCCGTGTTGGAGGGGCCCTAGTGGACAGTGTTGGGTCATAGCTGTGGCTTCCTGATGAACAGCTTGGCGCTCTCTCCAGGATAATGAGTGAGTTCTCGCTCTGGCAGTTCACGCAAGAGCCAGCTGTTTAAAAGAGACTGGTACCTCCTCCTCTCTCTCCTGCCGCCTCTCACCCTGTGACATGCCAGGCCCGCCTTCGCCTCCCACCAAGATTGGAAGCCTCCCGACACCTCCCCAGAAACTCCCCTCACCCCAGGGGCCCGGGTGAATGGCTGGTTTTCAGAGCAGTCACAACCCCCTCACTGCCTCACCATGGCACCCCTCCTTCTGCTCCCTCACAGGAGTCCACATCATGCTTCCCTACAATGAGTAGAATGCCTTCCTGTTCACCTGAAATAAAGGATGGGATGAGCAGTGACTGTTGTTCCGTTGTTGTCTGATTCACAAGCCTTTGTCTAGTTCAAACTTGTCCAACCCTTGGCCTGGGACGGCTTTGAATGCAGCCCAACACAAATTCACAAACTTTCTTAAAACATTGTGAGGTTTTTTGGGCAATTTTTTGTTTTTTCAGCTCATCAGCTATTGTTAGTGTGAGTATATTTCACATGTGGCTCAAGACAATTCTTTTTCCAATGTGGCCCAGGGAAGCCAAAAGATTGGACACCCCTGGTCTAGTTGGATGATTTACGGTACCTGCAGTGAAGTGATGAGGACTATAAAATGAACTTCTAAAGGGACATTTTCTCTTTTTTTTTTGTTGAGAAAGAGTCTTGCTCTGTCTCCCAGGCTGGAGTACAGTGGTACAATCTCAGCTCACTGCAACCTCTGTCTCCCCGGCTCAAGCGATTCTCCTGCCTCAGCCTCCCGAATAGCCGGGACTACAGGCACACACCACCATGTCCAGCTAATTTTTTTGTATTTTTAGTAGAGATGGGGTTTCACCATGTTGGTCAGGCTGGTCTCAAACTCCTGGCCTCAAGTGATCCACCCACCTCGGCCTCCCAAAGTGCTGGTGAGAGGCGAAGCCAGCTGGACTTCCTGGGTGGAGTGGGGACTTGGAGAAGTTTTCTGTCTAGCTAAAGGATTGTAAACACACCAATCAGCACTCTGTAAAAGTGTATCAATCAGCACTTAGTGTCTAGCTGAAGCATTGTAAATGCACCAATCAGCACTCTGTACAATGGACCAATCAGCACTCTGTAAAATGGACCAATCAGCAGGATGTGGGCGGGGCCAAATAAAGGAATAAAAGCTGGCCACCTGAGACAGCAGTGGCAACCCGCTGGGGTCCCCTTCCACACTGTGGAAGCTTTGTTCTTTCGCTCTTCACAATAAATCTTGCTGCTGCTCACTCTTTGGGTCCACACTACCTTTATGAGCTGTAACACTCACTGCAAAGGTCTGCAGCTTCACTCCTGAAGTCAGCAAGACCACAAACCCACTGGAAAGAAGAAACTCTGGACACATCCGAACATCTGAAGGAACAAACTCCGGACGCACCATCTTTAAGAACTGTAACACTCACCACGAGGGTCTGTGGCTTCATGCTTGAAGTCAGCAAGACCAAGAACCCACCAGAAGAAACCGATTCTGGACACACTGAGAATATATGTGTGAGCCACTGTACCCAGCCTGCCATTTTCTTTTTACATCATCTCACTTGCTCCTAAGACTTGCCAGCATTTTAAAGTCTATTATTGTGGTCTGGACCTACTCTGGGACATCCTGGTCTGCTCTGAGACCTGGGATAGTCTCTAATAAAATCCTGGTGGACCCCCAAATGTATCCAGTCAAAGCCGTGAGAGAGCCTCAGACAGAGCCCTCCCCTCCTCCAAAGAAATGTACTGGGGGCCCCACCTGGGGGAAAGCAGACCCTCCTGCCTCTGATCCCAACTTTCCCCACACCAGTCTCTGTTCCTGCTACACATTTTATAGATGAAAAGGGAGAATGTACCGTGCAATGGGCTGAGCCTTTAGAGACAGGGGAATTACCCCTCAATGAAGAAAAACTCAGCAACAAACGAGGCCAGGCCCAGTGGCTCACACCTACAATCCCAACACTGTGGGAGGCTGAGGCGGGAGGATCACCTGACCCCAGGAGTTAGAGACCAGCGTGGACAACAAAGTGAGACTCTTGTTTCTACCTAAAAAAAATAAAAATAAAAAATGAGCTGGGCATGGTGGCAAGTGCCTGTGGTCCCAGCTCCTCGGGAGGCTGAGGTGGGAGGATTGCTTGAGCCCAAGAGATTGAGGCTGCAGTGAGCTGAGATCATGCCACTGCACTTCAGTCTGGGTGACACAGAGAGATACTTAAAAAATGAAAAAGCAAAAGAAAACTTCTCATTTCCCTATGGGATAAGGCGCTTCCGGGAGGAAAAATGTCAGCTGCGGGAGAGTTGCCAACAGCATCCCTGTTCCTAGCAGCAGCTTGGAGATGTCCCTTGGTCACCCTGCAGCCTCCAAAGACACGTGGGTTCCGTCTTCCCCTGCAGCCCTGGTGAGAGTGAAATAACACCTCCCCCTTAGCCTGAGATTCCAACAAACCCAAAAAAACATTCCCCACAGAATTAAAGGAAACAAAAGAAAATAAACAATATTTTAAAACCCCAAATCCCATAAAATCATATGGTTCTTAGAGTAGAGGTTCAGATGTTACTTCCTTATGGTGAATTCTATTTCCTACCTCCAAGGAGCAGGAAGGCCTGGAAGGAGGAGACTGGAGTCTCTCCTGGGGCACACAAGGAGGTCATTCCAAGATAAGGGGGCCAGGTGCAGACCCAGCCTTCCTGCAGAGTCCCGAGGAGCGGGGTGGCCCAGAGAGAAGAGTGGGCAGGGGTGGTACCGGTAGAATTTCACCAACTACCTCCCAAGGCAACCTGCCCTTTTCCTTTTGCTGAGGTCCTGCCAAGACGAACATATCCCATTAATAGACATTACTGATCCACTTAAATGGCAGATGCATTATTAATGCCATTTAAATACAGGCAACAGGAGGCAGGACACTCCTCTCCGTGGGAGGCACTTCCGTGTCCATCAGCACCTTGCGGGACCCACCGTAACTGATGGGTTGGTACTTAGTACCCGGCGCCCAGTATTTGAACTGAGGAAAATTCCACTGAGACAGAAAACACCTGAAAGAGTAAACAGCCAAATGCTACTCCAATGGGCACTAAAAAGGATCAAGATTCAGGCCGGGCGCGGTGGCTCAAGCCTGGAATCCCGGCACTTTGGGAGGATGCGGCAGGCAGATCACCTGAGGTCAGGAGTTTGAGACCAGCCTCACCATCATGGAGAAAACCCATCTCTACTAAAAATACAAAATTAGCTGAGTGTGATGGTATGCACCTGTAATCCCAGCTACTCAGGAAGCTGAGGCAGGAGAATCGCTTGAACTGGGAGGCGGAGGTTGCAGTGAGCTGAGATTGTGCCACTGCACTCCAGCCTGAGCAACAAGAGTGAAACTCTGTCTCAAAACAAACAAACAAAAGAGGATAAAGCATCAAACTCGAGTCAACCAAATCCACAAAGCAGTGACGACTCTACCACAGTCCCTCTTAGAGCTCCACGCATCTTGTTCTAACTCCGGTTCCCGGCGCTGGCTTCCCCCACAGCATGTGTGAACTTTCTCACACGCATCCACTCCTCTCCACTCCCAACTTCCAGGACTGTAACTGGTAATACAATGAGGATGAGTGTGAAACCCACGTATCAAATACCACGAGTGCCCGTGTCTTCCCATAGTTCCCCGTACACAATTCGGATCCAATGCACGGTCCTACCTGCCTTCCCAGCCGCACAGTCCCCACTGCACCCTCTGCCTCGGCCAGGTTGACTCGTGGACTTTACCACAGTTTTCAGTGTCCAGCCTCCCTGCCTCCGCCCAGGCGGATCTTTCCTCCGTCCTTCGTGGCTTCAAGGCTCAGCTTACAGGTGTCTGTCTCCTTCATGAAGGCCTCCTGGATTGCTCTCCTCCTCCAAATGCCCACACGATAGGAGCTGTACAGTTTAGAGAATTCATTGCTTTCTCCCTTGCTGTCATAGTTGGGTACATATCTGTCAAGCAGAGGCTAAGCGGCCAGGAAAGGCCTTTACCAGTCTGACCACAGGACCTGCATGAAGTAGGTTAGTCTTGTAGAATGATATAGAATGATGAACAAAGAATGAATGAGTTGGCCGGGCACGGTGGCTCAAGCCTGTAATCCCAGCACTTTGGGAGGCCGAGATGGGCGGATCACGAGGTCAGGAGATCGAGACCATCCTGGCTAACACAGTGAAACCCCGTCTCTACTAAAAAATACAAAAAACTAGCCGGGTGAGGTGGAAGGCGCCTGTAGTCCCAGCTACTCGGGAGGCTGAGGCAGGAGAATGGCGTAAATCCGGGAGGCGGAGCTTGCAGTGAGCTGAGATCTGGCCACTGCACTCCAGCCTGGGCCACAGAGCGAGACTCCGCCTCAAAAAAAAAAAAAAAAAAAAAAAAAAAAAATGAATGAGTGAAATTTCTAATCACCCATTAGCCTGTATACTGGAGGTGTCTGGGGTAGAGTGACTAAGTGACTTTTATTTTTGTGTGAATATTAATAGAAGATTTCTTTTTTCTTTTTTGAGACGGTGTCTCACTCTGTCACCCAGGCTGGCATGCAGTGACACAATGATGGTTCACTGTAGCCTTGACCTTCCTGGGCTCAGGTGATCCTCCCACTTCAGCCTCCTGAGTAGCTGGGACTACAGGTATGTACCATACCTGGCTAATTTTTTTTTTTTTTTTTTTTTTTTTTTAGATGGAGTCTCGCTCTGTCGGCAGGCTGGTATGCAGTGGCACGATCTCAGCTCACTGCGACCTCTGTCTCCCAGATTCAAGCGATTCCCCTGCCTCAGCTTCTTGAGTAGCTGGGACTACAGGCACGCGCCACCACACCTGGCTCATTTGTTGTATTTTAGTAGAGACAGGGTTTCATCATGTTGGCCAGGACAGTCTTGATCTCCTGACCTCGTGATCTGCCTGCCTTAGCCTCCCAAAGTGCTGGGATTACAGGCATGAGTCATCACGCCCGGCCCCTGGGTAATCTTTGTATTTCTTGTACAGGTGGGTCTCACCATGTCGCCCAGGCTGGTCTCAAACTCCTGGGTTCAAGCAATCTGCCGGCCTCGTGCTCTCAAAGTGCTGGGGTTACAGCTGTGAGCCATTGTGCCTGGCCCATAGAAGATTTCAACAGAGGTAATTCTACCAGAGCATTAAGTGAAAATTCGCCTCCTGAAGACTGCAAGTCCGTCCTGAGTGCGGCCCGTTGACGAAGTGTAACCAGATGAGCGCACACTGATCTCATCAGTGGTATCTCACAGGGTGTGGCTCCCACATCACCACCGCCTGGAGCACATGCTGAAAACTGCGGAGGCCCAGATCCAAGCCCAGCTAGAGCATCAGAGCCTTTGGGCGTCGGGGCAAAGAGCCAGAAGAGCTGAGTTCACAAGTCACTCTTCCACCCGCCAACGTCTAAACCACCACTCCACTCTGAGGCTGTCACCTAGGCCCTACCGAGTCCACGTGAAGCTTCTGTGGAAAAGCATCCGACGCGACCCGAAAGCCTTCCTTGGGAACAGCGGCTCTGCCGTACGCTAGCCCTGTGGGCCTGGCCGAGTTGTTCCCTCCTCTGTGAAACAAAGAACATCATATCCACTCCATAAAACATAGTATCGCCTGGAGTGATCATGAGGGTTAGCTGCAAAAGTACAAAGCCCATGTAGGACACGTGCTTTTGCAGATGGGACCGGAGCAGGAAGTCTGTGAAGTTCACACGTCTATTTACTACCCTTCAACTGAAATGTAGCACTCCCTTCCTTTTTTTTTTTTTTTTTTTTTTTTTTGAGACGGAGTCTGGCTCTGTCGCCCAGGCTGGAGTGCAGTGGCCGGATCTCAGCTCACTGCAAGCTCCGCCTCCCGGGTTTACGCCATTCTCCTGCCTCAGCCTCCAGAGTAGCTGGGACTACAGGCGCCCGCCACCTCGCCCGGCTAGTTTTTTGTATTTTTAGTAGAGACGGGGTTTCACCGTGTTCGCCAGGATGGTCTCGATCTCCTGACCTCGTGATCCGCCCGTCTCGGCCTCCCAAAGTGCTGGAATTACAGGCTTGAGCCACCACGCCCGGCCTTTTTTTTTTTTTGAGATGGAGTCTCGCTCTGTCGCCCAGGCTGGAGTGCAGTGGCCAGATCTCAGCTCACTGCAAGCTCCGCCTCCCGGGTTCACACCGTTCTCCTGCCTCAGCCTCCCGAGTAGCTGGGACTACAGGCGCCCGCCACCTCGCCCGGCTAGTTTTTTTTTTTTGTATTTTTAGTAGAGACGGGGTTTCACTGTGTTCGCCAGGATGGTCTCGATCTCCTGACCTCGTGATCCGCCCGTCTTGGCCTCCCAAAGTGCTAGGATTACAGGCTTGAGCTACCGCGCCCGGCCACATTCCCTTCAATTATGAAGCAGACAACAACCCTAGTCGTATCAGCAATACCTGTAACTTTTTTTTTTTTTTTTTTTTTTTTGAGATGGAGTTTTGCTCTTGCCACCCAGGCTGCAGTGTAGTGGCGTGAACTTGGCTCACCGCAACCTCTGACTCCTGGGTTCAAGTGATTCTCCTGCCTCAGCCTCCCAAGTAGCTGGGATTACAGGCACCTGCCACCATGCCTGGCTAATTTTTGTATTTTTAGTAGAGATGGGGTTTCACCGTGTTGGCCAGGCTGGTCTCGAACTCCTGACCTCATGTCATCCGCCCGCCTGGGCCTCCCAAAATGTTGGGATTACAGGCGTGAGCCACTGCACCCACCAGTAATCTTGATACCAACAGAAATTGTATATTCCTGTTACATTACAGCTACCGCAGGTATCTGAAAATACAATGTAAGCTCATCACCACTTTGGAAGTAGGGTAGTTATTAGACCTGCTACTCTAAGGCATTAATAAAGATATACATACATCCCTATATAAAATTTTAAAAACATTCTGATTGTTAGATTTCAATATAATGGATTTTTGTAAACTTTTATTGTTTAAAAATAAGCTGATAGACGGTTGGGAAAACGTGGTAAAGCAAGCAGAGGAAAATGCCAACAGCAGAAACTAGGTGGTGGGCAGACCAGTGTTCACTGTCAAATTCAACTTTTCTGTGTGTGTGAACATTTTTGTAATGCAATATTTGGGAAAATGCCTGAGAAGGGGTCGCTGGACCACCAAAAGGATCTACGGCCCACCAAATGGTCAGAAACCCCTAACCTAGAGGTACTGGTGTCCTTAACCAGCTAGCTAATCCAGTCAGCTCTTTATCCGGGAGCCAAAAGACCCCAGGCCCTGGTATCCCAATTCCACCTAGGCTGGTAGCCTTTTGCCAGACTAAGAAATCAAAAAGGTTTGCAGAACCAAAGCGGTGTTTTCTCTCACTCACCCCAGCACTCCAACCTCAGCCTCAGATCTCACAGCTGTAAAGACAGGAAAGACCACTCCGAGAAACCAAAGCCAAGAGCTTGAAAACGTCTGCCAGCGCTCTGGGCAGGACTAGTCCAGGCTCACCTCTCGGCCCTGGACAGAAGATGAGGCGTCCACAGAGACCACATCTTCAGTCCCCCAACTACTCTGCCCCCAGGACTGCAATTGGCTGCAGGGCCCTAGGAGATGATTAACCAGGAATCTCAGCCGGGCACGGTGACTCACACCTGTAATCCCAGCACTTTGGGAGGCCGAGGCTGGCGGATCACAAGGTCTGGAGACCAAGACCATCCTGGTTAACATGGTGAAACCCCGTCTCTACTAAAAAATACAAAAAATTAGCCGGGCGTGGTGGCGGCGCCTGTAGTCCCAACTACTAGGGAGGTTGAGGCAGGAGACTGGCGTGAAGCTGGGAGGCGGTGCTTGCAGTGAGTAGAGATCGCGCCATTGCAGTCTGGCCTGGGCGGCAGAGGAGGCTCCATCTCAGAATAACAAAAACAAACAGGAATCTCCACCTCATCAGGGACAGAGGGAGGGCAAGGGCAGGGCGTCTCCCAGAAGCAGAAGGGCACCGTGGTCCTGTCTTCTCCCTTGTGGTACTTAGGAAGAGTGTCTTTCAGACAGACCACCAATGATGACGGCTGCTTCCTAATGCCCACCACCTCATCTATAAGACTTAGTTCCCCCACTTTGGAGAGCACATGGCTCTCTAATCCTATTAAAGTCTCAAATCACCCTCACTTGCCCAAAGGCTCAGAAGTTCATGGAAATGCACCTCTTCTACCCCAGAAGCAGGGAGCAGTTCAGAAAAAGCTAATGAGAAAATACCAGGGTCATGTTGTTTGAACTGGACAAGAAAGAAAAACTAAAGCAGAGAGGAAGAAAAAAAGTCATCTTAATTCACGGAAAAATACATGGCCCTGCCAACAATCAAAGAAAAGTAAAACTGAAACTAGAATTATATACCCATTAAGCAAACAAATTAAGTAAAAATGGAGATTCCAGAACAAGTTCACACTGCTGATAACCACATAAAGTGATCCGGTCTTTCTGGAAAGCACTTTGGCACCACACAGCAATTACAAAAAGTTTTTAATTCCACTCTTGGAAAAAGCTAAAAGGGCTTCTTTACAAATTGTAAAGAGCTACATCAACGTATGTGATTAATTCCCCAAAGATTATGTTAGACCAAGATGATAGCCCTCCCTCTATTCCCCCACCTGACCCCCAACATTTAGCAGCAGCATTTAGCTTCTGACATGGATTCCTTGAACATGTTCACAAATGATCACAAATGGCAGAAGATATAATCCTATTTATGCAACCCCCCTCACAAAAAAACCTTTGTACATATATATATATACACACACACACATACACACACACACACACATACATATAAAAGAGATGCACAGAATATGATTTTTTTTTTTTGAGACAGTGTTGCTCTGTTGCCCAGGCTGAAGTGCAGTGGCGTGATCTCAGCTCACTGCAACCTCCCCTCGAGTGTTCAAGTGATTCTCCTGCCTCAGCCTCCCAAGCATCTGGGATTACAGGCATGTGCCACCACGCCCAGCTAATTTTTGTATTTTTAGTAGAGACGGGGTTTCACCATGTTGACCAGGCTGGTCTCGAACTCCTGACCTCAGGTGATCCACCCTCCTCGGCCTCCCAAAGTGCCCGGCTCAGAATATGGTTTGGAAAGATACACGTTAAACCAGGTCATCTCAGCTTCTAAGGAACAGCATTGAATGAAGCAAGGCTGCGACAAAGGCAAATTTTCACTTTTTACTGATTTCACTTTGAGAAATGTACCTATTATTCATGTACTTTACAAAATTTGCTTCCACTCATAAAAAACCAAAGCAAGTCAACCGAAGGTGGAATTGTCCATTTAGGTGCATCCTCCTGAACTCTGCCATTAGGACGACGATGCTTCCTGAAGTGATTAAAAGTTTCTCTAAGCCAGGCACAGTGGCACATGCCCTTAGTCCCAGCTACTCCAGATCACTTGAGCTCGGGAGTTCAACTCCAGCCTGGGTAACAAGGTGAGACCCCAGTCTCCAAAAATAAAAATTAAAAAATTTTAATAGCCGGGTGTGGTGGAGGCTCACGCCTGTAATCTCAGCACTTTGGGAGGCCGAGGTGGGTGGATCACAAGGTCAGGAGTTCGAGACCAGCCTAACATGGTGAAACCCTGTCTCTACTAAAAATGCAAAAATCGGGCCGGGCGCGGTGGCTCAAGCCTGTAATCCTAGCACTTTGGGAGGCCGAGACGGGCGGATCACGAGGTCAGGAGATCGAGACCATCCTGGCTAACACGGTGAAACCCCGTCTCTACTAAAAAATACAAAAAACTAGCCGGGCGCGGTGGCGGGCGCCTGTAGTCCCAACTACTCGGGAGGCTGAGGCAGGAGAATGGCGTGAACCCGGGAGGCGGAGCTTGCAGTGAGCTGAGATCCGGCCACTGCACTCCAGCCTGGGTGAAAGAGCGAGACTCCATCTCAAAAATTAAAAAAATTGATTAAATGAAAGTTTCCCTTGATTCCATGTACTCAATCTGTTCCTAGTTCAAGTAATGGTAAAATTCTGGTGCCATTACAATATAATTATGACTAGAAGACCAGAAAATCTTAACCAAACTCCCCTCCTTGAAAATGTATTGGAGCTGTGCACAGAATAATGCAGTAGCGCAGGTCATCTAAGACTGCGGAAGGCCGGAAGCGGCAGCTCACACCTGGGATCCCAGCACTTTGGGAGGCCGAGGTGAGCGGATCACCTGAGGTCGGGAGTTCAAGACCAGCCTGACCAATGTGTGAAACCGCGTCTCTACTAAAAACACAAAAATTAGCTGGGCGTGGTGGCAGGCACCTGCAGTCCCAGCTACTCAGGAAGCTGAGGCAGGAGCATCGATTGAACCTGGAAGGCGGAGGTTGCAGTGAGCTGAGATCGCGCCATTGCACTCCAGCCTGAGCGAGAGAGCGAGACCCTGTCTCAAAAACAAAAACAAACAAACAAAAACTGCTGGGCTCAGCTCTGTGGAGTAACATTTCCTCGTAATCGAATGAGGCCTAAATAACGTGACCAGTTTAGATTTTCACACCTGCTTGGTTTCATGCCTCCAATAACTGCATCCAAAGTTCGGTGGGTCCCAGTTCAGTCCTGTTCTTGGATTTATGCAAGCTCTACCATTTCCTGTCCCAGGCAGAGGGTGAAAAGGAAATGAGAAAGGCCTAGCACCAAAAAGGCAGCTTTTAGAAGAAAGACCAGCTGGGGAAGTACCCTGTGTGCTTTCTGTTCTCATTTCCCCTGGTACAAGATAGTGAGTGCAGATTCAAATAACCTGTTTCTCTGAAGACACCATCTGAACTTTGGAGGGATGAAACCGAGCAGGTGTGAAAACCTAAATTGGTCATGTTCTCGTAATCTCATTCGATTATGAGAAAAGGTTACTGCACAGGGCTGAGCTCAGCACTCATTCTTTTCTTTTTTGAGACCGAGTCTCACTCTGTCACCCAGGCTGGGGTGCAGTGGTGCAATCTCGGCTCTTTGCAACTTCTGCCTCCCGGGTTCAAGCGATTCTCCTGCCTCAGCCTCCTGAGTAGCTGGAATTCCAGGCATGCGCCACCACGCCCGGCTAATTTTGTATTTTTAGTAGAGATGGTGTTTCTCCATGTTGGTCAGGCTGGTCTCAAACTCCCGACCTCAGGTGATCCACCCACCTCGGTGGGATAGTGCTGGGATTACAGGCATGAGCCACCACGCCCAGCCTCGTTTATTTATGTATTTATTTTCGAGACAGGGTCTCGCTGTGTTGCCCAGGCTGGAGTGCAGTGGCACAATCTTCTCTCACTGCAACCTCTGCCTTCCGGGTTCAAGCGATTCTCATGCCTCAGCCTCTTGAGTAGCTGGGAATACAGGTGTATGCCACAGACCTTGGCCCAAGCCATAGCATATGAATTTGTAAAATCTGTCATGCACCTCCATGTGAAGAGACCACCAAACAGGCTTTGTGTGAGCAACATGGCTGTTTATTTCACCTGGGGGCAGGTGGGCTGAGTCTGAAAAGAGAGTCAGAGAAGGGAGATAAGAGTGGGGCCGTTTTATAGGATTTGGGAAGGTAAAGGAAAATTACAGTCAAAGGGGGGTTGTTCTCTGGCGGGCAGGAGTGGGGGTTACAAGGTGCTCAGTGGGGGAGCTTTTTGAGCCAGGATGAGCCAGGAAAAGGAATTTCACAAGACAATATCATCGGTTAAGGCAAGGACCGGCCATTTTCACTTCTTTTGTGGTGGAATGTCATCAGTTAAGGTGGGGCAGGGCATTTGCACTTCTTTTGTGATTCTTCAGTTACTTCAGGCCATCTGGGCATATACGTGCAAGTCACAGGGGATGCAATGGCTTGGCTTGGGCTCAGAGGCCTGACACTAACCATGTCTACACTTAAAAGTGTCTTCCTTCTCAATGAGTAGTTCCTGATGTAGTCCCCTGATTACAACTGCCAATCAGATCAGCACAGCTCAGTAAGTCAATAGAAGGCTTCCCTGTGACAATGGGAGCGGGTGTCTTATTTGCAATTTTGAAAAAGTATAAAAGTAGGGGCTTTTATATAATATTGAAAACTTGGACACAACTCCTGAGCACAACAGGAAAATAACTAAGCAAACTTACCTGTGGGTCTTCCCTCAAAGGCAAATCCCACTGAAACACCCAGGAGTTACAAGGAAAGGGAAAAGCCTGTGGCAGGATTGGAAAACAGAGAACAATATAATCAAGTGACCAGTAACACACGGATTTCTGAATGAAATGAAGATGATGGAATCAGATCAACAGGGAAGCAGATCGTGCCTAACAGCCTAGCGATGTAACACTGGCAAGGTACGGGGCTCCGTGACAGGGGAATGGGCTGCTGCAACCAAGCCCCAGAAACTACCCAAAGGCAGAGCAGCCGGGGCTGGGACAACAGGCGGGTATGAGGCAGGCAAAGGAGGGCAGGAAAAGCCCTCCCATTACAGCTAGGCACACGGTTTACTTCTCAGAGCTCTCCCCGTCCTAGTCGAAGAAGTAAGGGTAGCCAAAAGTAGAAATATCAGAAAGACTCCAAATTGCCATTATTTGCAAATAGAATGATCTCCTTAGAAAAAAAATCCAAAAGAATCAACTAAAGAGTGATTAAAAAACAGTTTGGCTGGGCACGGTGGCTCACGCCTGTAATCCCAGCACTTTGGGAGGCTGAGGCAGGTAGATCATCTGAGGTCAGGAGTTCAAGACCAGCCTAACATGGTGAAACCCTGTCTCTACTAAAAGTACAAAAATTAGCCAGGTGTGGTGGGGTGTGCCTGTAGTTCCAGCTACTCGGGAGTGTGAGGCAGAAGAATCGCTTGAACCCGGGAGGCGGAGGTTGCAGTGAGCAGAGATCACACCACTGCACTCCAGCCTGGGCGACAGAGTGATTCTGTCTCAAAAAAAAAAAAAAAAAAAAAAAACCCCCACAGTTCAGTAAGATGGTCAGTTCCTTAAACATTCAAAACCACTAACTGTTCTAAATGCAAACTCTAAATAGTCAGGGGAAAAAAAAGGCATTTTCTCACAGCAGCAACAAAAGCACAGCACAGGCCAGGCACTTTCAGAGGCTAAGGCAGGAGGATCACTTGAAGCCCAGGAGTTTGAAATCAGCTTGGTCAACATAGCTAGATCCCATTTCTACAAAAGAAAACTTCAAAAAGGAGCCAGGCATGGTGGCCTGCACCTGTAGTCCCAGCTACGCAGGAGGCTGAGGCAGAGGACTGCTTGAACCCAAAAGTTCAAGGCTGCAGTGACCTATGACTGCCATCACTGCCCTCCAGCCTGGGCGACAGAGTGAGACCCTGTCCCTAAAATAAACAAACAAATAAAAATACAGCTGGAAATAAGTCTTTATAAATTAAGACCCCTTTGAAGAAAATTATAAGACCTTGCTACAAAGTGTTTTTAAAAACCTCAGCATGGCCAGGTGTGGTGACTCATGCCTGTAATCCCAGCACTTTGGGAGGCTGAGACAGGTGGATCACCTGAGGTCGGGAGTTTGAGACTAGCCTTGTCTCTTTGAGACAAGAGAATTGCTTGAACCCAGGAGGCAGGGGTTGTGGTGAGCCGAGATCGCACCATTGCACTCCAGACTGGGCAATAAGAGAGAAACTCTGTCTCAAAAAACAAACCAACAAACAAAATCTCAGCAAGTGGAGTAGAAAGGCAATTCTATAAAGATATCAATGCTGCCAAACTTAACCTGTATGTTTAAATTAAAACCCCAAAGGGTTTCTTTTGGAAATCTGAAAAATTGATACTTAAGAATTATCTGAAAGGATACAATTGATGATTTTTTTGTTCTGTTTTTGAGACAGAGTCTCGCTCTGTCACCCAGGCTGTAGTGCAGTGGCATGATCTCAGCTCACTGCAACCTCTGCCTCCCGGGTTCAAACGATTCTCCTGCCTCAGTCTCCCGAGTAGCTAGGACTACAGGCGCCCGCCACCACGCCCAGCTAATTTTTGTATTTTTAGTAGAGACGGGGTTTCACCATGTTGGCCAGGATGGTCTCGATCTCTTGACCTCGTGATCTGCCCACCTCGGCCTCCCAAAGTGCTGAGATTACAGGCGTGAGCCCCCGCGCCCAGCCACAATCTATCATTTTTTTAAAATAAGAATGAAAACTTGCCCTATCAGGCAAAATGTACTGCAAATCGTAAGTAATACTATGTTTCCAGATTAAAGGCACTACTGTGAAGAAAAGTGTAACTTTATTTAATACCAAATGTTTCCCAAGTGTACTTTTTGCACAATGCACAGACGCTTTGGGGACAATGCGTGGTTAAAAACTGATATTCTACAAACAGCTTCATGCTGCTGTCCATCATCCTGAAGGAAAAAAGTATTCCGAAGGATGCCGGGTCTCCAAGTCCCAGGACTGGCTGACAGCCTCTCCCAGTGGATAGCAGGTCCTAATTCTCTTCTTCGAGCAGAGTCTCTGATTTCAGCTGGGCCTTCCTGATATTCTCCAAGTTCAGCTGTTGATATTTTCTTTTAAAAAAGCCACACTGAAACAACAGAAGGAAAAGTCCAGAGACAGGCCGAAGATTCCCATCTGTTTCAGAAAACTGGCACTCTGGCTGTTGTCTAAACAGCCCCTACATTCCTCTGTTTCTCATAACCACTATTCCTTTCTCCTACCTTCCTCTGACTCTCTCCCGGACAGTCCAGTCCTTCAAGACCTCTGGTGCTCATCCCTCCATCAGAACTGACTCCACCTCCTCTGAACCCTGCCCTCCCGAGCAGCTGAACCTTTTTAACTTATTTTGCAAAGCGTGATAATTTCGGCTGTACTGGATCTGATCTCATTTATGCAAAAATACTCAGTAGAGCCTATGATGCTGAAGATAGAAGGAGATCAAGTACAGCTTCCTACGTCAAGCTCATCATCTAGTAGAAAAAGAGATAATTACAATACAGTGCGATGACTGCCGTTTGGAAGGGTTTCCAGAAGGGAGCTCACAGCAAACGCACAGAAGCCAGCCCAGAGGACTCAGGAGTCTCTAGACCGCTTTCAGGGAAGAGAGTGAGCGAAGTGAGCAGTCATGGAGGGCATTCCTGACAACAGTAGCAGCCTATGCGGACGCAGAGGCACGAACCTATTTAGGGAACAGTTTGACTTGTTGGGAGAAAACAGCAGGGCCAGGTGCTCATGTCTGTAGCCCCAGCACTTCAGGAGGCCAAGATGAGAAGATCGCTTGAGCCCTGGAGTTTGAGACCAGCCTGGGCAATATAGGGAGACCTCATCTCCACAATATTAAAATAAAAAAATTAGCTGGGTGTGGTGGCATGCGCCTAAGTAACAGTCCCAACTACTCAGGAGACTAAGGCGGGAGGATGGCCTGAGCCTAGGAGTCTGAGGCTGCGGTGAGTCATTATTGTGCCACTGAGCTCCAGCCTGGGGGACGAAGCAAGACTCTTTTATTTAAAAAAAAAAAAAAAAAAAGGCCGGGCACAGCGGTCATGCCTGTAATCCCAGCACTTTGGGAGGCTGAAGTGGGTAGACCACTTGAGGTCAGGTGTTCGAGACCAGCCTGGCCAACACGGTGAAACCCTGTCTCTACTAAAAATACAAAAATTAGCCGGGCATGGTGGCATGTGCCTGTAATCCCAGCTACTGGGGAGGCTCAGGCAGGAGAACTGCTTGAACCTGGCAGGCAGAGGATGCAGTGAGCCAAGATCACGCCATTGCACTCCAGCCTGGGTGAAGAAACAAGACTCCGTCTCAAAAAAAATAATAATAAAAAAAGAAAGGCTGGGCGCGGTGGCTCACGCCTGTAATCCTGACACTTTGGGAGGCCGATGCGGGTGGATCACCTGAGGTCGGGTGTTCGAGACCAGCCTGGCCAACACGGTGAAACCCCATCTCTACTAAAAATACAAAAATTAGCTGGGCGTGGTGGCGTGCACCTGTAATCCCAGCTACTCGGGAGGTTGAGGCAGGAGAATCGCTGGAACCCAGAGTGGGGGTCAGGGAGGTGGGCAGAGGTTGCAGTGAGCTGAGGTCACGCCACTGCACTCCAGCCTGGGCACAAAGAGTGAAACTCCATCTCAAAAAAAAAAAAAAAAAAGAAGAAGAAAAGGAACACTTAAGGGCAGAGAGGGGTAGAGGGCAGAGAGGAGAGGATCTTAAATAGTAGTAGAAGAGTTTGCACATTAAGACAGGGGAAGGCAAGGAAAAGATTTCACTAGGGGAGGCCGGGCGCGGTGGCTCAAGCCTGTAATCCCAGCACTTTGGGAGGCCGAGACGGGCGGATCACGAGGTCAGGAGATCAAGACCATCCTGGCTAACCCGGTGAAACCCCGTCTCTACTAAAAAATACAAAAATCTAGCCGGGCGTGGTGGCAGGCGCCTGTAGTCCCAGCTACTCAGGAGTCTTGAGGCAGGAGAATGGCGTGAACCCGGGAGGCGGAGCTTGCAGTGAGCTGAGATCCGGCCACTGCACTCCAGCCTGGGCGACAGAGCGAGACTCCGCCTCAAAAAAAAAAAAAAAAAAAAAAAAAAAAAAAAAGATTTCACTAGGGGAACAGCAATCACATCTGTTTTAAGGCCTTTTTTTTTACCATGAAGGCCTCTTCCAATCAAGTTACAAATGCTGGCCTAGGGTTGACCTTCCAGGCCCTATTTAACTCACAGGGAGCCGAACGTAACAGGAGTAAGTTCTGGGCCTTGAGAATAGCGAGGTGGCAAAGAAATATATATAAAATCGCTCTTTATTATTCAATTAGAGTTTTCTCTTTTCAGACAGATACTGTTTTACTCATTTGTCTAAATGGGGGTGTGTAGTTGAAGGAGGAGAAAAAAGTGGCCACGAGGCCAGGGCAGCTGCTCTAGGTCAGAGGTTGGCTGTCCTAAGGAGTTCTGTGCCCAAAACCAGAGCCCAGTCTTCCCTCACCGTTATGCCATGAGTAGAACTGACCTTGAACAGGATGACCAGAATCACAATCAACACCAGAAGTCCACCAATGCTGCCTTTAATGATGACAGGCAAAGAATGGTACTTCTCATCTTTCAGGAAGACGACAGTGATCTAGACAAGACAAAGAGATGGCCCAATACATCAGGTGAAGGAAATGAGGAAAAAAAATCCTACATGTTATTTTAAGGAGCAAAATACGAGGACTTGGCAACATCCTGTGTATTGATTAAAACTGATGACACAAAAGCAAAAAGCTAATATTCCCTGATACAGCATTTTAGATCATCTAAAATTATCCAATCATCCAAATGCTTTGTAAGAAACTATTCTGGCCCCTTATCTAGAAGGGCTAGGTCTGTCAGGAGATTGTGACCTTCTGTTAAAGATGCTCTGACAGCTTGAAAGAGGGTCCCGCGGAATCCAGTCTCAACATGGAACTGCGAGGCTGTCACACCGCTACACTGCTCTATGTCCCTGAGCCCCATGCCTGTTCTCTTCAAAATGATGACTTCCTTTCAGTGATCTCCAAGTCCTTTCCAACTCCGTTCTGACGGCTCTTTTTGGTCTTGCACAGATCCCTAAAGGCTTTGGTAATACATTTTCCCCCCACAAAATATGACAAAAGTACTGGTCTTCTCCTCATCAGACTAAAAAGTGTGTTATTACCTAAGGGACATAATAAATGCAAAATTATATCCATGTGTACTACTTGCAGAGCTCAGCTATGAGAAGTCATCCTCAGGTTTTGTTTTCCAAAGGCTCTCCCAGTGTCGGGAGTCTCATCTCTCTTCTGGCAGGGCTCAGCTAGAAAGTTCAGGAGATGTGCTTCCTGAGACCCAGGGATGGCCCTTCCAAGTTGTGGCCAGAACAAGTTCCCAGGACTTAGGTGGGGCCAGAGAGCCAACAAGACTTCTCTGCCTGCTCAGAGCACTGAGTTCCCTTCACGTGTATGTTTAAGCGCCAAGGTCAGGGATGCTTTGGAGAGGTTTCTGTACAGGGTGAAGAGCTGGACAAACTTACCTTTAAGGCCTCTTCCAATTAAGTTATAAATGCTGGCTGACCTAAAGTTGACCTTCCAGGTCCTACTTAGATCATAGGTAGTGAACTTAATAGAAATGAAGTCCTAGGACTTGAGAATAGGGAGGTACCATAGCAACAAAGACGGAGGAAGAACAGAAAGAGGGCTGGAATATTCTTCTATAGGAGAAAGAGGGGGACTTGAGAACCTGGGTTTGGGAAGTGAAAGGAAGTCCCAAGGTGACTCGGGAAACAGGCCAGATTTGAGTAGAAGACATGTCCCCATTTCTCAAAGCCGCCTCCCTTTATCCTCTTCTAAACCCACAGATTCCCAAAAGTGCCCTGAAGATGCCCAGGTAGAGGTTAAGGGAGAAGCAGGGCACCAGGTACTACTGCTTGCAGCAAACACGGATGCTGGCCTGCCCAGCGGCCACTGTCTCCTTTCGGATTTTATTCAGGAATCATGGTTGGTCTACGGGGATCATGACACACAGCTATTTTCCTTCGCCAGTGACTGACGTGAGATTCGGATCTCACTAATAAGATGTAAGAGGATATCTCCTGGGAGCTTTTGGAAAATGTTTCGTCCCTGAAAAGGGAAGGCCCATGAAGAAAAATCCAAAATCCTTTTGCGACTGACTTCTTGCTTCCTGTTCCGTATCCTGCCATGTGAAAATATAGCATTTGGAGACATGGCAACTTTGCGCTGCCGTGACAGAACGCAGCCCCAGCACCGCAGAGTGCAAGGACAAAAGCAGCCAGCCCATCGCCCCAGGTTAGTCTCTCTCGCTGGATAAACAGCATATGCCCTTGTGCTGCAAGAGCTGGATTTTCCCTTTCTTGAGGCTGAAATGCATTTGGATAGTTTGTTTATATTCACAGAGTCACTGTCAGTCAGGTGCTTATTGTCAGGAACTACTTAATACTTTGCTTAGGATACTGGATTTAAAGAAAGGAATTTTGCGGAATCCGTGCCATAGAAATAAAAGTATCAGTAAGTAAGAGGGGGAAATATATAAATTTAAAATGTGCACGTAAGAAACTTAATAGTAACTCCTCCCTGCTAGGGGCATGGGAAGGGAGAAGTGAAGGAACCATTATTTTTCATTTCATTACCGTTCTCTGTATGGTTTGGATTTTCTTGCTATTACTTTTATTGGTTAAAATCTGGGCAGTGCAATAATGGGGCACTTCTATTTCTTCCACATTGTTTTCTGTATTAGAAATACACTACTTAGGCCGGGCGCGGTGGCTCAAGCCTGTAATCCCAGCACTTTGGGAGGCCGAGGCAGGCGGATCACGAGGTCAAGAGATCGAGACCATCCTGGCTAACCCAGTGAAACCCCGTCTCTACTAAAAAATACAAAAAAAAAAAAAAAGAAAAAGAAATACACTACTTAGTTGGGCATGGCGGCTCACGCCTGTAATCCCAGCACTTTGGGAGGTCAAGGGGGGCAGATCACCTGAGGTCAGGAGTTGGAGACCATCCTGGCTAACACGGTGAAACCCTGTCTCTACTAAAAATACAAAAAAAAAAACTAGCCGGGCGTGGTGGCAGGCGCCTGTAGTCCCAGCTACTCGGGAGGCTGAGGCAGGAGAATGGCGTAAACCCGGGAGGCGGAGCTTGCAGTGAGCCCAGATCGCACCACCGCACTCCAGCCTGGGCAACAGAGCAAGATTCTGCTTCAAAAAAAAAAAAAGAAAGAAAAGAAAAAAAGGAAAAAGAAATACACTACTTAAAAATAAAAGGAAATGTTATATTGGCATGTCTAGACAATTGCTCCTTTCTCCTCCTCCAGGGAGGAAAACGGAGGACCTTATATTTAGCAATCCAGCATCACTCCCCTGACATTCCCTCTAGTAGACAATCACGCCTAACTAAAGAGCTCAGAGCTCACAGACAGATCACCTCTGAAGCCATGTCCAGGCGAGTGTCAACAAGAATGAACACACAGGGTAACACACAAAGCATTGAGTCCACAAATCACAGGCATCAGGCTGACTTCTGGTCGTACGTTTGCAAAAAGAATTCCAAGAGTTCCAGTATCTGGTCTAAATCTTATAAAAGATCTATGCATTCCTGAGTACTGTTTAATACTATCACCAAACACTGATACAGCACACTAAGACAGTTAATGTATACAAAAAACAATTTCTTACTTAGGACATTTTTAAAAAATTATTTATTTATTTGAGACTGGGTCTCGCTCTATCATGGAGACTGGAGTGCAGAGGCACGATCTCAGCTCACTGCAACCTCTACCTCCCAGGTTCAGGCAATTCTCGTGTCTCAACCTCCCAAGTAGGTGGGATTACAGGCACCCACCATCATGCCCGGTTAATTTTTGTATTTTCAGTAGAGACAGGGTTTCACCACGTTTCAACATGTTGGCCAGGCTGGTCTTGGCCTGATCTGAAGTGATGCACCCGCCTCGGCCTCCCAAAGTGCTGGGTTTACAGTGTGAGCCACCGGTGCCTGGCTGGAAATTTTTTTTTTTTTAAATCAATACATTTTCAAATCAAAGTATATAATGCAGATTCCAGCCTAGTTATTTCAATTCAGAACTCCTCAGCTTACGCCTCTTAATTGCCTTATTTCATAGGCAAAAAACTGGCAGAAGCTGACTCACTCAAGGTCACAAAGGCAGTGATGGCAGAGCCAAGATCAGAAGTGTTAAGGCTGAAAACAGGAAGAGGGCAACAGAATGTCTGTGCAGGCACTCAAAGGTTAGGCACAATTTTCCTTGGGCACTACTCAGAAGTTAGCCAGGACTTACCTTAGTTCTGTGGTTCTCTGAATTCAGTCCCTCATATAGAGATTTGTTGAAAGATATTTCACCAAGGATCTGCAGTTCAGTTACATCTTTTAGTAACTAGAAGATGGGGAAAGGAAGGAGAGAAACAGAACATATTTTAGACATGAACTCACTGTGTTTGAATGGCCCTCACCACCTTTCCTTTTAAAGGCATTCCTGGGCTTAGTTAACGGCCCCAACGTACACAACACTACACAAAGTTACCCAAACAAGACATCTGCAGTTATTCTCCAACTTCCTTTTCTTTCTTTTTTCTTTTTTTTTTTTTTGAGACGGAGTCCTGCTCTTTCGCCCAGGCTGGAGTGAAGTCAAGTGCCGCGGTCTCGGCTCACTACAACCTCCGACCCCCCAGGTTCAAGGGCTTCTCCTGCCTTAGCCTCCGAGTAGCTGGGATTATAGGTGTGAGTCACCACGCCCGGCTAATTTTTGTATTTTTAGTAGAGATGGGGTTTTGCCATGTTGGCCAGGCTGGTCTCGAACTCCTGACCTCAGATGATCTACCCACCTCGGCCTCCCAAAGTGCTGGGATTACAGGCGTGAGCCACCGCGCCTGGCCTTTTCTTCTTTTCCCTTGTGCCATCCAAAGTCAGCTCTTGACTGACTTGTTTTTGAGACAGGATCTCGCTCTGTCACCCAGGCTGGAGTGCAATGGTATGATCAAGGGTCACCGTAGCCTCAACCTTCCAGGCTCAAGTGATCCTCCCACCTCAGTCTCCCGAGCAGCTGGGACCACAGGCACACCCCACCACACTGGGCTAATTTTTCTATTTTGTATTTCTTGAAACTCTGTCTCAAAAAAAAAAAAAAAGGAAGTTGGAGAATAACTGCAGATGTCTTGTTTGGGTAACTTTGTGTAGTGTTGTGTACTTTGGGGCCGTTAACTAAGCCCAGGAATGCCTTTAAAAGGAAAGGTGGTGAGGGCCATTCAAACACAGTGAGTTCATGTCTAAAATATGTTTTGTTTCTCTCCTTCCTTTCCCCATCTTCTAGTTACTAAAAGATGTAACTGAACTGCAGATCAGATGGGGTTTCACCATGTTGCCCAGGCTGGTCTCAAACTCCTGGGCTCAAGTAATCCACCCACATTAGCCTCCCACAGTGCTGAGATTACAGGCATGAGCCAGCGCACTCAGCTTATTCATTTTATTTAATGTAAGCGTTTCTTCCTTCTTTTTTTTTTTTTTTTTGTTTGAGACAAGGTCTCACTCTGTTAGCCAGACTGGAATGCAGTGGCTCAATCATAGCTCACTGAAGCTTCAAATTCCTGGGCTCAAACGATCCTCCTGCCTC
Source organism: Chlorocebus sabaeus (assembly GCF_047675955.1). NCBI lineage: Eukaryota > Metazoa > Chordata > Mammalia > Primates > Cercopithecidae > Chlorocebus > Chlorocebus sabaeus. Next base: position 3,593,999 of record NC_132919.1, read on the forward strand.
AGCCTCCCAAGTAGCTGGGACTACAGGAATGAGCCACCATGCCTGGCTAATTTTTTATTTATTTTTTTTAAGAGATGGGGTTTCACTTTGCTGCCCAGGTTGATCTTGAACTCCTGGCCTCAAGCAATCCTCCCGCCTCAGCCTGCCAAAGTGTTGGGATTACAGATGTGAGCCACCACACTCACAATTCTTTTTTAAATTTTATCTTGTACCTGTCCCTTTCTTTTCCACCCCCATTGCTACTTCTTCAGTTGAGACCTCATGAATGTCACCTGGATCACTGCAAGACATTAAACTTGATCACTTGATCACTAATTCCCACTTTAGGATAAGTAATCAGGGAAGGCCTCTCTAAGAAAATAACACCTGAGGCTGGGCATGGTGGCTCACGCCTGTAATCCCAGCACTTTGGGAGGCCAAGGTGGGCGGATCACCTGAGGTCAGGAGTTCAAGACCAGCCTGACCAACATGATGAAACCCCATCTCTCCTAAAAATACAAAATTAGCCGGGCGTGGTGGCGCAAACCTGTAATCCCAGCTACTCGGGAGACTGAGGCAGGAGAATCGCTGAAGCCGGGAGGCCGAGGTTGCAGTGAGCCAAGATCACGCCATTGCACAAGAGTGAAACTCCGTCTCAAAAAAAGAAAGAAAGAAAAGAGAAAAGAACACCTGAGCTAAATTTAAGAAGAAACCACCTCCATGAGGACCTAGGGGAAGAGCAGTGTTAAGCAAAGGAACAGCAAGTACAAAGTCTTATGGCCAGAATAATACTGTACTGGCAAGCTAGAAGAATAGAACAGAATAACCCGATTATAAAAGGGGCAGTGGGCCGGGCGCGGTGGCTCACGCCTGTAATCCCAGCACTTTGGGAGGCCGAGGTGGGCGGATCACGAGGTCAGGAGATTGAAACCATCCTGGCTAACGCAGTGAAACCCCGTCTCTACTAAAAAAAAAATACAAAAAATTAGCCAGGCGTGGTGGTGGGCGCCTGTAGTCCCAGCTACTCAGGAGGCTGAGGTAGGAGAATGGCGTGAACCCGGGAGGCAGAGCTTGCACTGAGCTGAGATCGTGCCACTGCACTCCAGCCTGGGCGACAGAACAAGACTTCGTCTCAAAAAAAAAAAAAAAAAAAAAAAAAAAATATATATATATATATATATATATATATAAATAAAATAATAAAAGGGGCAGTGGGAGAGAAAGGCGAGTACTAGGAGATGAAGTTGAAGAATTAAGCAGAGACCAGATCAAGTAGTGCCTTGCTCTGGCCATGAAAAAAGTATGGATTTTAGTCTAAGTGTGCTCAAGCACCAGTTTTTGTTTTGTTTTGTTTTGTTTTTTAAATAAGCAGGGGAGTGGCACAATCTAATGTCTGCTCTTAGAAGATGGATAGCTGTTACGTGGGAATTATTTGTAGAGAATGTCGGAAAAGCAGAGGCAAGAAAAGCAGGCTAAAGGTGATTGCAACAGCCCTGGCAAGAAAGGGTAGTTTGAATTACAACGGCAGTGGAAATGGAGAGAAGTGAATGGATTTAGGATATATTTTGGCACTGAAATGGCAGGCCTTGCTGCTGGAATAGACGTGGGGATGTAGGAAAGGGGAGTCACAGGTAATCCCTAGAGTTCCTTGTACTGTAACTGGAGTAAATCACCCTCCTGAAGGCAGCTAAGGAACGGGTTGGAACAGAGGGTTGGTTTTTCGCACCAAAAGACCTATTTTGGACATATTATGCAAAGATGCTATTATCTCTTCTCGGGGCGATGCCCGTGAGCAACTGGATAATCAGATCTGGAGCATTTCAGTCTCAAATACCTCCTCAGAGTGATCCACGGAGATCTCTGCAGCCACGGTTACATTTTCTTTATCGGAAGCGATGACACAGCTCACTGAATGCCATTCTTCCACATGCTGGAAAAGCAGGGTCTAGTTAACACAATTCCTTTCCGTGCGGAAAGACTGACACGCTTAACACTTTGGACACAGAGCATCGTAAGGTCCCAGAAGAGAGGGTGTGCGCAATTTCAGCGCTCACCTCGGCCCAAGCAAAGCTCCGGCGGGAGCAAATGAGACCCAGGGACGCAGCTAGGGAGGGCCTGGGAGCCGCCGGCACCGGCAGGCAGGGGTAACCCTGGAAAAACGGCCTCCTGGCCTCTCGTGTCACCTGCTTCAGGTTCTCCGCCCTCCCCTGGCCGGTCGGGACCGCCGCACTTACCTGAACCGGAATGAACCCACAAGCGCGCTCCTGACTCCAGGTGCACACCGTGAAGGCCTGAAACGAGACCCATGACCGCGACGCGCTGAACAAACCGAGCCACCAGTGTTCGGCCCCGGCCCCGGCCCCGGCCCCGGCCCCGGCCCGTGCCCCGGCGAGGTGCGCATGCGCAGAGCCGGGAGCTAGGACCCCGCGGCAGGCCGGCGCGTCCGCGTCGCGCGGAAGTCTCGCGATGTTTGAGTTTGAACATCTTGGCGGGTGCTGGCCATGGCGGCTTCGCCCCCGGGATTTGGGAGCCGGCTTTTCCGCACTTATGGGGCTGCCGACGGCAGGAGACAGCGGCGGCTGGGCCAGGAAGCCGCGCAGTGGTTCCCGCCGCAGGACCGGAGGCGTTTCTTCAACAGCAGCGGCAGCAGTGACGCCAGCATCGGCGACCCCTCGCAGTCCGACGATCCTGACGATCCCGACGATCCGGACGACCCCGACTTCCCTGGCAGCCCGGTGAGGCGGCGGCGGAGGCGTCCCCGAGTCCCCAAGGACCGGCCCAGCCTGACCGTGACTCCAAAGCGCAGGAAGCTGCGAGCTCGCCCGAGCCTCACCGTGACCCCAAGACGCCTGGGGCTGCGAACTCGGCCCCCGCAGAAGTGCAGCACCCCCTGCGGCCCGCTCCGACTCCCGCCCTTCCCCAGCCGTGACCCCGGCCGCCTCAGCCCGGACCTCAGCGTGTGCGGCCAGCCCAGGGACGGCGACGAGGTGGGCACCAGTGCTTCCCTGTTCAGCTCTCTGGCCTCATCCGGCCCCGGGTCCCCAACGCCAAGGGACAGTGTCATCTCGATCGGCACCTCCGCCTCTCTGGTTGCAGCCTCAGCGGTCCCGAGCGGCCTCTACCTCCCGGAAGTCTCCCTGGACCAAGCGTCTCTCCCCTGCTCCCAGGAGGAAGCGACAGGAGGAGTCAGGCTCACCAGGATGGTCCACCAAACCCGTGCCAGCCTCAGGTCAGCAATCTTTGGCCTTGTGAACTCAGGAACCCCTGAAGATTCTGAGTTTGGGGCAGATGGGAAGAATATGAGGGAATCCTGCAGTAAAAGGAAACTGGTGGGAAGTGGACCAGAGTGTCCAGGTCTGTCAAACACAGGCAAGAGGAGGGCCACAGGCCAAGCCTCTTGTCAAGAGAGAGGGCTTCAAGAGGCCGGCCGGAGAGAGCATCAGGAAGCCAGCGTTTCCAAGGGCCGCATTGTGCCAGGGGGAATCGACAGGCTGGAGAGAACTAGACCAAGCCGGAAGAGCAAACATCAGGAGGCAAGGGAAACCTCTCTCCTCCATTCCCACCACTTTAAAAAGGGCCAAAAGATGAGAAAAGATTCGTTCCCCACCCAGGACCTGACTCCTTTACAGAATGCCAGCTTTTGGACCAAAACCAGGGCTTCCTTCAGTTTCCACAAGAAGAAAATTGTGACTGATGTGTCAGAGGTCTGCAGCATCTATACCATTGCCACTTCTCTCTCTGGATCCCTCCTCTCAGAATGTTCAAACCAGCATGTCACGAACAAAACAAGTGGTGCTCTGTCCTCTTGGCACTCCTCCTCTATGTATTTGCTAAGCCCCTTAAACACTCTAAGTATTTCAAACAAAAAGGCATCTGATGCTGAAAAGGTTTATGGGGAATGCAATCAGAAGGGTCCTGTCCCCTTTAGCCATTGCCTTCCCACAGAAAAACTGCAATGCTGTGAGAAGATTGGGGAAGGGGTGTTTGGCGAAGTGTTTCGAACAATTACTGATCACGCACCTGTAGCCATAAAAATCATTGCTATTGAAGGACCCGATTTAGTCAATGGATCCCATCAGAAAACCTTTGAGGAAATCCTGCCAGAGATCATCATCTCCAAAGAGTTGAGCCTCTTATCCGGTGAAGTGTGCAACCGCACAGAAGGCTTTATCGGGCTGAACTCAGTGCACTGTGTCCAGGGATCTTACCCTCCCTTGCTCCTCAAAGCCTGGGATCACTATCATTCAACCAAAGGCTCTGCAAATGACCGGCCTGATTTTTTTAAAGACGACCAGCTCTTCATTGTGCTGGAATTTGAGTTTGGAGGGACTGACCTAGAGCAAATGAAAACCAAGCTGTCTTCCTTGGCTACTGCAAAGAGCATTCTACACCAGCTCACAGCCTCCCTCGCAGTGGCGGAGGCATCACTGCGGTTTGAGCACCGAGACTTACACTGGGGGAATGTGCTCTTAAAGAAAACCAGCCTCAAAGAACTCCACTACACCCTCAACGGGAAGAGCAGCACCATCCCCACCCGTGGCCTGCAAGTCAGCATCATTGACTACACCCTGTCCCGCTTGGAACGGGACGGGATTGTGGTTTTCTGCGACGTTTCCATGGACGAGGACCTGTTTACCGGTGACGGCGACTACCAGTTTGACATCTACAGGCTCATGAAGAAGGAGAATAACAACTGCTGGGGAGAATATCACCCTTATAGTAATGTGCTCTGGCTACATTACCTGACAGACAAGATTCTGAAACAAATGACCTTCAAGAGTAAATGTAACACTCCTGCCATGAAGCAAATCAGGAAGCAGATCCGGGAGTTCCACAGGACAATGCTGAACTTCAGCTCTGCCACTGACTTGCTTTGCCAGCACAGCCTATTTAAGTAAGCTCAATGTGTCTGACTGCCCCCAGGTGAGAGGAGGCTGGTCTTGAAGCCTCTGGTGCTGTTTTAGCCTCCATCCTCAGAGCAGGGTGGAACTCCCATTCTCACAGGCTTCCAGTCAGCTTTTCAAACAAGAATTTTGTTTCCAAATGGGAACTGAAATATTTGTTGAAATGTTTAAATGTGCTGATAACAAACGTTCTTTAAAAAGTAAACTAGCTGGATGCGGTGGCGTGCGCCTGTAGTCCCAGCTACTCGGGAAGCTGAGGCAGGAGGATCGCTTGAGCCCAGGAATTCAAATGTAGCCTGGTCAACATAGCAAGACCCCTGCCTCTATTTTTAAAAATAAATAAACTGCATATGAATGCAAATGTTTATATTTGTAAGCCCTCTTTATTTTATTGAGACCGACTCGCTCTGTCACCCAGGCTGGAGTGCAGTGGCGCATCTCAACTCACTGCAACCTCCGCCTCCCAGGTTCAAGCAGTTCTCCTACCTCAGCCTCCCGAGTAGCTGGGATTACAGGCGTACACCACCATGCCTGGCTAATTTTCTGTATTTTTTTAGTAGAGACGGGATTTCACCATGTTGGCCAGGCTGGTCTCGAACTCCTGACCTTGTGATCCAGCCACCTCGGCATCCCGAGTGTTGGGATTACAGGCGTGAGCCATGGTACCTGACCTGTAAGCCCTCTTTCTAATTGTCAGCAGAGTCATTTCTGTAAATTCCTTTCCTTTTTTTTTTTTTTTTTTTTTGAGACGGAGTCTCGCTCTGTCGCCCAGGCTGGAGTGCAATGGCCGGATCTCAGCTCACTGCAAGCTCTGCCTCCCGGGTTCACGCCATTCTCCTGCCTCAGCCTCCCGAGTAGCTGGGACTACAGGCGCCGCCACCTCGCCCGGCTAGTTTTTTTTTGTATTTTTAATAGAGACGGGGTTTCACCGTGTTGGCCAGGATGCTCTCGATCTCCTGACCTCGTGATCCACTCGTCTCGGCCTCCCAAAGTGCTGGGATTACAGGCTTGAGCCACCGCGCCCGGCCTCCTTTCCATTTTTTGAGCCTTGACACTGATGTAGTCTGAGAAGAAAAAAAAAAAAAAAAAAGCCCAGGCTTCAGCCGTCATACTGAGCAGAGCCTGTTGCTTCAGGTATCAAGGCTAGCTTTGGGAACCAGACTACAGATGAGACAACTGAAAGTAAAGAGGCTGAGGCAAAGCAGAGACCAAAAAAAGAGTCTCAGGGGAGAGGAAGGGAAGCTAGTAAGCAACTTACAGGGGGCAGTGTAAGAAATGTCACATGTTATATCAGTCAAACAGAGAAGCAGAATTTATCAATTTTCAAAGGGGAAATGTCTCTGTCTACTGACAAGGTTTTAATTTTTGCTTATTTTTCCTCAACGGGAGGAAAACTGACAGGTTGCTTTAAGATCTGAGTGATTGAGATTCCTTCTGAACAGGACTTCGGTAATTTACTCCTAATCTTTTCCCGTGGTTAACTTGTCTTTCCTCCGTTTCTAGAACTCTGGTTTTTTATACTTGAGACTCTGTAGTCACTCTGGAAAGAGATGCAATTGTGATAAAGAACTGCCTTTAAATACCTGAGTCCTCGTCAGGTTCTTCACTGTTACAATCTGGAGACCTCGTAATTTGGTTGGGACACAAATTCGCAACTGGTATTCTGCTCCAAAGAGGTTTTCCCCATGTATCTGCAAATTAAAATCAGAGTAGGAACTCAAAGCGGGTGTTGCTTTGCCACCTATAGCTTTACAATAATAAGTACTTACATGGAAGAGGAATTCTTTGTGGTGAGAAAGCCCCTGGCCTGTGTGCACGTACATTATGGATGGTCTGCAATTGAGAGGACATGCATCAGCCCTTGAGGACTCTTTCTCCCTTTTTTGGAGACAGGGTCTCACTCTGTTGCCCAGGCTAGAGCGCAGTGGAACAATCACGGCTCCATGTAGCCTCAACCTCCTGGGCTCAAGTGATCCTCCACCTCAGCCTGCCAAAGTGTTGGGATGACAGGCATGAGCCACCGCACCCATCCTCCTTTCTTTTTTTTTTTTTGAGACGGAGTCTTGCTCTGTGGCCCAGGCTGGAGTGCAGTGGTGCGATCTCGGCTCACTGAAACCTCTGCCTCCCAGGTTCAAGTGATTCTCCTGCCTCAGCCCCCCGAGTAGCTGAGATTACAGGCGCCTGCCACCACACCTGGCTAATTTTCATATTTTTAGTAGAGACAGGGTTTTGCCATGTTGGCCAGGCTGGTCTGGAACTCCTGACCTCAGGTGATCCACCCACCTCGGCCTCCCAAAGTGCTGGGATGACAGGCGTGAGCCACCGTGCCCGGCCTTCTCTTTTTGAATGAACTTGAGTACTTTCAACTGAATACACTAGGACAGAGGGCACCAGACCTTTACGAGGAATGAGGCCAGGTGCGGTGGCTCATGCCTGTCATCCCAGCACTTTGGGAGGCCGAGGCGGGAGGATCACCTGAGGCCAGGAGTTCAAGACCAGCCTGGCCAACATGGTAAAATCCCCGTCTCTACTAAAAATTTTTTAAAAATTAGCTGGGCCTGGTGGTGTCCACCTGTAGTCTCAACTACTCGGGAGGCTGAGGCAGGAGAATCGCTTTAACCTGGGCAGCAGAGGTTGCAGTGAGCCGAGATCGCACCAAGTGCTCCAGCCTGGGCAACAGAGTGAGACTTCGTCTCAGTTAAAGAAAAAAAAAAAAGGAATAAAAGCTGAATGTCAAAATGTAAAGTGGTTGTAGCGCAGTTGGGGTGAAGCAGAATATTTGAATTCTGTATAGTTGGGCTGGTTCATTTACTCATTATCCCTCAAATGGCCTTACTCATCCCCTCCTTACTTCCCAGTCCCACAGCTGCCTTCTTCCCTCCACAGCGTCATATTAATTCCCTTTTGTAGCAAGACTAGTTGGCAACACACCTCCTTTGATGACCACAATGGGGTTTCTATGACCCAAATGTTAGTACCCTAGAGATCAATATCAGAGCCTGGGTTCTAAGCAGGCTCCTCTCAGAAGGACAGTGTCCACATTCATCCTGACCACCAGCTCCATCTACAAGAGAAAGAGCCCAAAGCTGTCCCCTGGGTGACGGACTCACACTGGTGCTGGCCCCTCGGGAGTACTTACTTGGAGAGAACTGCAACGAAGCCATGCCTGAATTGAAGGGTGTGGGTCTCCTCGGCCACAGACCGTCTTTCATTGGAACTAGGAATAAGAGTGTTAGTTCACAGCACACCTGCTTTGTACATAGCAAGTGCTTCTTTTTTTTTTTTTTTTTGAGACAGAGTCTTGCTCTGTTGCCCAGGCTGGAGTGCAGTGGCGTGATCTCGGCTCACTGCAAGCTCCGCCTCCTGGGTTCACGCCATTCTCCTGCCTCAGCCTCCCGAGTAGGTGCCTGCTACCACGCCCGGCTAATTTTTTCCATTTTGTAGTAGAGACAGGGTTTCACCATGTTAGCCAGGATGGGCAAGTGCTTCTTAAAAAGGGCCTCGCTCTGTTGCCCAGGCTGGAGTGCAGTGGTGCGATCTCAGCTCATTGCAACCTCCCCACTGCCGGGTTCAAGCAATTCTCATGCCTCAGCCTTCTCAGTAGCTGGAATTACAGACGTGTGCCACCACGCCCGGTTAATTTTTGTATTTTTAGTAGAGACGGAGTTTCACCATGTTGGCCAGGCTGGTCTCAAACTCCTGACCTCAAGTGATCTGCCTGCCGCGGCCTCCCAAAGTGCTAGGATTACAGGCGTGAGCCACTGCGCCCAGGTTTTGTTTTTAAGTTCCAGGGTACATGTGCAGGATGTGCAGGTTTGTTACGTAGGTGAACGTGTGCCATGGTGCTTTGCTGCATCTGTCAACCCAGAACCTAGTTACTAAGCCCAGCACGCGTTAGCTATTCTTCCTGAAGCTCTCCTTCCCCCTCCCCTCCCACAGAGCCCAGTGTGTGTTGTTCCCCTCCCTGTGTCCATGTGTTCTCACTGCATAACAGGAGCTTCTGCACCTGGCTCCCCAGGGTCACTGGGAGTCAGATAAGGAAAGGCTCTCAGAGGCCAGGCACGGTGGCTCACACCTGTAATCCCAGCACTTTGGGAGGCCAAGGCGGGCGGATCACGAGGTCAGGAGATCGAGACCATCCTGGCTAACACGGTGAAACCCCGTCTCTACAAAAAAATACAAAAAATTAGCCGGGCGAGGTGGCGGGTGCCTGTAGTCCCAGCTACTCAGGAGGCCAATGCAGGAGAATGGCGTAAACCCGGGAGGCAGAGCTTGCACTGAGCTGAGATCGTGCCACTGCACTCCAGCCTGGGAGACAGAGTGAGACTCCATCTCAAAAAAAAAAAAAAAGAAAAAGAAAAGGCTTTCAGAGATAAGCAATTGGAGTTCAGAATTGTCTCTAGAAGACCACACTTAGAAAAATGCTGATTTTAAAAGGGCTTCTCAGCCTCCACACTATTGACATTTTGGTCTAGTTCTTGGTTGTGGGGGCTGTCCTGTACTACTCTGTGTGATGTTTAGCAGTATTCCTGGCCTCTACCCACCAGATGTGCTACTGAATACCCCCCCACCCCAAGTCATGGCAGTCAAAACGGGCACGGCCTCTGGTGGGCAGAATCACCTCCATTTGAGAACTCTTCCCAACAGCGCTTCCCCCCTTACCCCCAAACAGAGAGGTCTTGCAGATAACAGAGCTACCCTACGCTATTCCAAAGCTGAGTGAACCAGAACCAGAACTGCAAGGCTCATTCCACCAGACCGTACCACCGTTTTACTGTGTGTGTGGATAAAAGAACGTTTTAATTGTCTCTGGTGACAAGAAGAGAAAGTCGAGTCCCTGCAGGGACACAGATGCCTTCCGTGGGCTCACTGGGGTTTCCTTTCTTCCTGGGCTAAGTAAGGGGGCCATCCCTCTCACAGCACGCATGTGGTAGGGAGATGTCTTCCAGGGTCATAGCCTGACTCTGCTGTGACCCAGGCAGTACTTACTTGGTGACGGTCACAGTGATGTCTGCTGTCCTGTTTGGAAAGGCATTCTCCTCTAGCTGCCAAACGACTGAAACATGAGCCTATTTTAAAGGAGAAAAAAAGGCCACTTGATTCCTCTCTGTGCCACTCACAATTCAGACCCCTGGCTACTCATGGAACAGACCTAGGAGACGATTCCTCAGATTTTCACATTCCTCACATTTTTATAACACAGCATGTTTCCTTTCCATTCTTTCTCTCTTTTTTTTTTTTTTTTTTTTTTTTTTGAGACGGAGTCTCGCTCTGTCACCCAGGATGGAGTGCAGTGACGTGATCTCGGCTCACTGCAACCTCCGCCTCCCAGGTTCAAGCAATTCTCCTGCCTCAGCCTCCCGAGTAGCTGGGACTACAGGCATGCACCACCATGCCTGGCTAATTTTGTATTTTTAGTAGAGACAGGGTTTCTCCATGTTGGCCAGGCTGGTCTCAAACTCCTGACCTCAAGCGATCCACCCACCTCGGCCTCCCAAAGTGCTGGGATTAGAGGTGTGAGCCACTGCGCCCAGCCCCGTTATTTCATTTAAGCCTCAAATACAAATATGGAGTAAGCAGGGCAGGTGGCCTCATTCCCATTTTACAGTTGAAGAAGCCACTTCAGAAATTTCCCACAGCAGAGATGATCAGTGACAGCTCAGGGTTAATGACTTTTGGTCTTGGCCGGGCATGGTGGTTCACGCCTGTCATCCCAGCACTTTGGGAGGTCGAGGCAGGTGGATCACTTGAGGGCAGGAGTTAGAGACCAGCCTGGCCAACATGGTGAAAACCCATCTCTACCAAAAGTATTTAAAAAATTAGCTGGGTGTAGTGGTGCACGCCTGTAATCCCAGCTACGCAGGAGGCTGAGGCAGGAGAATCACTTGAACCTGGGAGGCAGAGGTTGTAGTGAGCTGAGATGGCACCACTGCATTCCAGCCTGGGCGACAGAGCAAGACTCCATCTCGAAAAAAAAAAAAAAGCAACTTTTGGTCTGACATGCCCTCCAACTTCACTCCACTTCCCCAAGGTGAGCAGGCAGTTCATCTAGGGCTGTGTACTGGAAAGCTCTCATCCCCATCACCCCTTCCTTTCAGAGCCAACTCAGCCACTGTAGGCACCGCTGAGGACAGACTGACTGCAGTCAAGGGAAGCGCAAAGCTGGAACCGAGGGATTCAAATGAGACTAAGATGCAGAAGACGCCAACTGCAGGTGGTGGGAAGAGCGCATCAGCCCAAACCGACTTACAGACAACCTCCTGAGGACGGGGTGACCAATCCTGCAGGTCATGACCAGGACAGAAGCAACCGGCTGAGGGTCATCACACTGAATGTTTGGAGAGGGAGGCTGTTAACAGAGCAGATGACATTCTCTTAAAGAGCGGGAAAAAAAAAACCACCTCAGTTTCCTCACACCAATTCAGCAGACATTCACTAATTTTTCTGCCTGCCAGACACCCTGCCAGGAGCTGAGGAAATAAAGTCCGCTTCATCCCTGTCTTCCTCACAAGACAGACACGCGGGCTCAGCGGTAGATCCCCGGGGAATTTAAATACAAGGCCTAAGGGGTGCTTGCGTGAGGGAGCTGCAGAGAACTGCGACGGAGAAAGGTGAGTTCCAACTCAGGGGAATCCATAAGGTCTTCCTGAGGAAGGAGGCGTTTGAGCCGGGCCTTGGCCTGATGTAAACGTAACCCACAGCCTGGCTGGAAGGCCGGCACACACCAGCACTGCCACGAAGCCACCAAGGCTCCCCACCCGGACCCCCGAGGGGCAGGTGATGACTGCAGTGAGTTTTCTTAATTCTCCCAAGGACGGTCCATCCCTAGTTCCCCTCTAGACGCCTAGGAGATTGTTTTTTGTTTTTGTTTTTGGTTTTTGAGATGGAGTTTCGCCCTTTCACCCAGGCTGGAGTGAAGTGGCATGATCTCGGCTCGCTGCAACCTCCACCTCCCCGGTTCAAGTAACTCTCCTGCCTCAGTCTTCCGAGTAGCCGGGATTAAAGGTGCCCACCACCACGCCCGGCTAATTTTTTGTATTTTTAATAGAAACAGGGTTTCACCATGTTGGCCAGGCTGGTCTTGAACTCCTGACCTCAAGTGATCCATTCACTTCAGCCTCCCAAAGTGCTGGGATTACAGGCGTGAGCCACCGCGCCCAGCCTAGGAGATTGTTTCATTCATATAATGGATACAGTCCTAGCCCAAATAGCCTAAGATGACCGGGGACAAACTTAGGGTCCAACAAAGTCAAGTTTATTGACTCATTGCAATGAGGAAAGGTACACTTTGGGTTTGTTTGTTTGTTTTTGAGACGGAGTCTCGCTCTGTCGCCCAGGCTGGAGTGCAGTGGCCGGATCTCAGCTCACTGTAAGCTCCGCCTCCCGGGTTTACGCCATTCTCCTGCCTCAGCCTCCCGAGTAGCTGGGATTACAGGCGCCCGCCACCTCGCCCGGCTAGTTTTTTTTTTTTTTTTTTAGTAGGGACAGGGTTTCACCATGTTAGCCAGGATGGTCTCGATCTCCTGACCTCGTGATCCACCCGTCTCGGCCTCCCAAAGTGCTGGGATTACAGGCTTGAGCCACCGCGCCCGGCCTGTTTGTTTGTTTTTGAGACAGAGTCTTGCTCTGTCGCCCAGGCTGGAGTGCAATGGCGCAATCTTGGCTCACTGCAACCTCTACCTCCGGGTTCAAGCGATTCTTCTGTCTCAGCCTCCAGAGTAGCTGGGACTACAGGTGCCCACCACTACACCTGGCTAATTTTTGTATTTTTAGTAGAGACAGGGTTTCGCCATGTTGGCCAGGCTGGTCCAAACTGCTGACCTCAGGTCACCTGCCCGCCTCGGCCTCTCAAAGTGCTGGGATTACAGGCGTAAGCCACCGCACCCAGCCGAAAACTACACTGTTGTGTGTATCACTGAACAACAGAAAAGACGGTTATTAAAGGACTCTGGGAAAGGGTAGAGTTCAGATGAAATGTAAATAAAGTCGCGTTTTGATGCCAAAGCAGGGCTGCGTGTCAAGCAGTCAGCCAACGTCAGGTCAGCCTGTGAACCAGACCCAGGGCCCGCTTCCTTGGAAACCATTAATATAGAGTAGAAAGTGGACACACACGGTATCTGAAGCTCTGTACCTCAGATGGAAACAGACTCTTCTCTTGGTCAAAATGACTTGCACTCTCCAGGCAAGAGTGACAGGGGTTCATAATTACCGACGTAACTTCAAACAGCAAAGTTTTCTGATCTGTGATTTTAGAGAACAGAACTCAGCGTGGCAGTACTTCTCAGCCACAGGGTGTCCTTGGGAAACAGACAGTTTCCTAGTATCTGTGTCTGTGATCCAGCCTGGGGAATGGCAGGGCAGATTTTCGCGTTCCCAGTCTCAGCTAATTTTTACTTTCTCAGTGTCTTAGGGTGTTGGAGCCACTTCTCTCTCAGAACCCTGGTGAAGGAAGACTGCACACAGGGAGGGGGACAGTGAAGCAGAATATGGTGCCTCGGGAGGCGTGTTAGCCGGACCGGCGGGGATGTATCTAGTTATTAACCATTTACTGGATGGACCAGGAGGAGGCTGGAGGCAGGGGTGCCAGTGAGGGGGTCGCCACGGAAAAGCAGGCATGCAGCGAGGGAGGGGCGTAAGGGACCTGTTTGCACAGCCGCTGACAGTTACCTTTTGCATCCTCTTAAACTGCAGGTTTCTGGGGTAATTCAAGGCCATGCTTGTCATGTAGGAATCTTCCCCGGAGTTAGTTAGGCTGATGTTCAGGGTCAGCTCCTTTGTGAGGCCCACCACCAATTCCTGCCTGCACAGGGCACAGATAAAAATGGTACTATTTAATTGTAAAAACTTCGATGCAATAGAATAGCACGTTCTGGTTTTGTTTTTGTTTTTTGAGACGGGGTCTTGCTCTGTCACCGAGGCTAGAGTGTGGCTGCTGTAGCACAACAATCGTGGCTCACTGCAGCCTCCACTTCCTGGGCTCAAGTGATCCTCCTACCTCAGCCTCCCGAGTAGCTGGGACTACAGGTGTTTACCACCATGCCCAGCTAATTTTTTTTTTTTTTTTTTTTTTTTTTGAGACAGAGTTTCGTTCTTGTTGCCCAGGATGGAGTGCAGTGGCGCAATCTCGGCTCACTGCAACCTCTGCCTCCCAGGTTCAAGCAATTCTCCTGTCTCAGCTTCCCGAGTAGCTGGGATTACAGGCATGCACCATCATGCCTGGCTAATTTTGTATCTTTATTAGAGACGAGGTTTCTCTATGTTGGTCGGGCTGGTCTCAAACTCCTGACCTCAGGTGATCCTCCTGCCTTGGCCTCCCAAAGTGCTGGGATTACAGGCCTGAGCCACCCAGCCAGGCCGATGCCCAGTTAATTTTTGTATTTTTTGTAGAGACAGTGTCTCACCATGTGGAGGCATGTCTTGAACTCCTGGGCTCAGGTGATCCACCTGCCTTGGCCTCCCACAGTGCTAGGACTACAGGTGTAAGCCACCGCACACAACCCAGAATAGCACCTTCTTAACTAACTTTTGAGATTAAGTTGCCTAGGGAATACATTTAGCTGAGACCTTTTTCCTCTCAACATAAGCGAACAGCTGGACTGCCACGCCCATGTCAGTTGCTGCATGAGATGATGATAACACCTGCCGTTTATTTAGTGCTTACCATGTGCCAAGGACTGTGTCTCACATGTTCAGCTCTCATAGTGATCCTGTGACATAATACAGCTACTCTCCATTTCATAGAGGAGGAAACAGAAGCCAAGACAGGCTAATTACCTGTCATCCCAGCACTTTGGGAGGCCGAGGCGGGTGGATCACCTGAGGTCAGGAGTTCAAGACCAGCCCGGTCAACTGGCGAAACCCCGTCTCTACTAAAAATACAAAAACTGGCTGGGGACAGTGGCTCACGCCTGTAATCCCAGCACTTTGGGAGGCCAAGGCGGGTGGACTATGAGGTCAGGAGTTCAAGACCAGCTTGGCCAAGATGGTGAAACCCTGTCTCTACTAAAAATACAAAAATTAGCCGGGTGTGGTGGCGCGCACCTGTAGTCTCAGCTACTCAGGACGCTGAGGCAGGGAATTGCTTGAACCCGGGAGGCGGAGGTTGCAGTGAACCGAGATCGCACCACTATACTCCAGCCCGGGTGACATCTCAAAAAATATATATATATATACATATATACACACACACACACACACACACACACACACACACACATATACATAGCCAGGCGTGGTACAGGCACCTGTAATCCCAGCTAATCGGGAGGCTGAGGCAGGAGAATCGCTTGAACCCAGGAGGCGGAGGTTGCATTGAGCCGTGAACGCACCATTGCACTCCAGCCTGGGCAACAAGAGTGAAACTCCATCTCAAAAAAACAAAAGGCTAATTAAATGCCTGGAGTCTAGCAGCCTCCAAAGAGTTGAGAGAACTGTACCCAAATCCTCTTTCTACCACCAGTTCACTGTGGCCCTAGGTGAGGTACTCTGTGGCACAAATTCCTCCACACCACAGTATTTATGCGGCACTGCTTTGCACTGGAGACCGGTGTGCATAAGACACACTGTCCCACCCCCTTTCTTGGCCTCAGCTTCCTACCCACAAAATCATTCAGACCCTTCCCATTAAAAGGCTGTGGTTTAAGACCCGAGTCCACGTGGCCTGGAAAAGAGGGACCTGGGGATGTGTGAAAGCCTCCTCCAGAATGCGGAGGTATCACGGGGACCCAGAGTGCAGAACCAGTCTCAGTAGCTGAGGTCTAGAGAAAAACGTATTAGCAATGCCAAGAAAACTGTTTTCCGTCTGAAATGTCCAAAGATGGAATGTGCAGATCTCGGAAGTAATGTGACGTGTGTTTTGTTCTCATCGTTTGGTTTTGGTTTGGTTTTGATTCCAGCTGAGAAGAGGATGGATTGATTGGAGGGAGAGACAGGAAGCAAAGATAGAGGCTGCTGTCTCCACCCGAGACATGATACAGGCCTGAAATAAGGAAACAGTAGTGGACGGCTGGACACGGTGGCTCACGCCTATAACCTCAGCACTTTGGGAGGCAAGCGGGTGGATCATTGAGGCCAGGAGTTCAAGACCGGCCTGCCTAACCCCGTCTCTACTACAAATACAAAAATTAGCTGAGTGTGGTGGCGGGTGCCTGTAATCCCAGCTACATGGGAGGCTGAGGCAGGAGAAGCACTTGAAGCTGGGAGGCGGAGGTTGCAGCGAGACGAGATTCGCCACTGCACTCCAGCCTGGGTGACAGATGAGACCCTGTCTCAAAAAAAGACAGAAAAAGACAACAGTAGTGGAGAAGGAAAGAAGTCAGAGACAGTAAAGCAAACAAAACAAAAAAGAGGCAGGGAGGGGGGACAGAGGAGTCAAGGGCGAGTTCTGAGTTTCTAGCTCAGGTGGCTGAGTGGTGCCATCGACTGAAGGAGGTAACACGGGCGGAAGACCCAAGGATGGAAGAAGATGCGTCCAGTCTGGGACATGATAAGAGAGGCATATGGGATAACGAAGCAGAGATGCTGACACGTCAGCTGGACGCACCATCCCAGAGCCCAGGCGTGAGACCTCAGTGTCGTCAGAATATTTAACAGCGTTGCCTAATCTGAGGCCTAGGGACCGTCTCAGAGGGCCCGGAATGCCAACATTTATGTATGCACATGTGATCTTCTACGTAGAGTGGTGTGTAGTCTTCGTGAGATTCTTTTTTTTTTTTTTTTTTTTTTTTGAGACGGAGTCTTGCTCTGTAGCCCGGGCTGGACTGCAGTGGCCGGATCTCAGCTCACTGCATGGGTTCGTGAGATTCTTTAGGGGACCCATGTCCTCAGAAAGGTCAAAAACCACTGAGACAGCTGGGCACCGACAACCAGGCTCATTAGTGTTGTTTTGTTTTGTTTTTGTTTTTTGCAGACGGAGTCTCGCTCTGCCACCCAGGCTGGCGTGCAGTGGCTCGATCTCGGCTCACTGCAAGCTCCGCCTCCTGGGTTCACGCCATTCTCCTGCCTCAGCCTCCCAAGTAGCTGGGACTACAGGCACCCACCACCATGCCCGGCTAATTTTTTGTATTTTTAGTAGGGGGGGGGGGGTGTCACCGTGTTAGCCAGGATGGTCTCGAACTCCTGACCTCGTGATCCGCCCGCCTTGGCCTCCCAAAGTGCTGGGATTACAGGCGTGAGCCACCGCACCCGGTCTAGTGTTTTTGAAAGAGAAGCGTTTGCTTGCTGTGTACACTAGGGGGCGATGTAGGGCAAGCTGTGTGTGCTGTATCTGTATTACCCAAGTAGCTGGCTGGGAGGTTGGTTCTTGACTGTAATTAATTCCCTGCTGGAAACAGCTGCGCCTGCTTGTTAGGCCGGATTCCAGAGCATTTGAAAGTCTTCAGTTGGTCCTGCAGATGTCTATGGAACGGCTGACCAGGACTTGGGGAACTGCCTTCTTCCCATATGGCAACTCCGGCCAGCTGGCCATCAGAATCACAAAACACACACAGCACTAGCTCCAGGGACGGCTTGTTTTGTTTTGTTTCTCCCCCGATCGGAGTCTCGCTCTGTCGCCCAGGCTGGAGTGCCGTGGCGCGATCTCAGCTCACTGCACCCTCCGCCTCCCGAGTTTGAGCAATTCTCCTGCCTCAGCCTCCCCAGTAGCTGGGATTACAGGCGCGCACCACCACACCCAGCTAGCTTTTGTATTTTTAGTAGAGACAGGGTTTCACCATGTTGGCCAGGCTGATCTCAAACGCCTGACCTTGTGATCCGCCCACCTCAGCCTCCCAAAGTGCTGGGATAACAGGCCTCGTGAGCCGCCGCACCTGGCCTGGGAGGGTATTTTGAGACCACTGCATGTCCAAACCCAAACGCATGTGCTTGGCGACACTGTCCTTCTGGCATTCAGTGTGGTCCAACAGAACGTCTGCAGCGATGGAGACAGGCGGCATCTGCGCTGCCCAACACCACCAGCCACAGGCGGCCACCGAGTCTTTGAAGTGTGGCTATGTGACTGCGGGACAAAATGTTTCATTGTGTTTCACTGTAACTCATGTACATGCAAACAGCGACGTGCGGCCGGTGTGCTGGACAGTACAGTGCCTCATGCTTGGGCTGTGGGCCTCTTTCCTCCCTCCGCCTCCACGCTGTCAGCACATGCTATGGGCTGTCACTTCAAACCGTTACCCCCATCATGGCTGGGACCTGGGTCTCAGCCCCCATCGCCTCTCACCTGAGTGGTTACAAAGGGAGCAGGGGCAGCCCCCGAGTCCACCTTTGCTCCTACAGTCTCTTCTCAGCTCGGCAGCAAGAAGGATCCTGCCCAGCTGCACGAGCGTGTCACTCCTCTGACTTCCCAGCTCACAGCAAAAGCCCTTCTGAGGCCTTAAGAAGCCCCATTGCCTCTTCCACTCCGTCCCCCTCCATCATTACTCCCCCGCCCCACTCCACTGCAGCCTAGTACTAAGTCCTCATCCTGCCCCCCACCCACCAGGCAGGCTCCCAACCCAGGGTACCTGCAGCTGCTCTTCCCTCATCCCCCACCCACATAGCTCGCTCCCCTACTTCCTCCTGTGTGTGCCAAAGTGTCACCCTCCCTGGCCACCCATTGAAAACTTCAGCATCAGCCCCCACCCAGCACTCCGTCCCACCTTCCCTGTTTCTTCAACGTTCATCTCATCCACATAGAATTTACCTGCTTCCCATCTTCTCCCCCTGAGAGCACCAGGAGGGCAGGGATTTGTGTCTGTGTTGTCCACAGAGGTATCCCCAGCACCCAGAGTGCTTGGCACACAGTGGGTGGTCCAGAAATATTTGATGGATTAATGAATTTGGCCAAGACATGGGCCAGGAAAGAGGTGACCTCTAACTGAGGTAGAGGTTATCCTCGCTGTGAAGAACACTGGGTTCTGAATATAGCATTGTCCAGGATGTCAAGAGACCCAGGTTCAAGTCCACCAAATGCCCTATGCAGGGCCCTTGGTGACTGAGTATGTTTCCTAATCTAGAAAGTGGGAAGACAGGCCGGGCGCGGTGGCTCAAGCCTGTAATCCCAGCACTTTGGGAGGCCGAGGCGGGCGGATCACGAGGTCAGGAGATCGAGACCATCCTGGCTAACCCGGTGAAACCCCGTCTCTACTAAAAATACAAAAAACTAGCCGGGCGAGGTGGCGGCGCCTGTAGTCCCAGCTACTCCGGAGGCTGAGGCAGGAGAATGGCGTAAACCCGGGAGGCGGAGCTTGCAGTGAGCTGAGATCCGGCCACTGCAGTCCAGCCCGGGCTACAGAGCAAGACTCCGTCTCAAAAAAAAAAAAAAAAAAAAAAAAAAAAAAGAAAGTGGGAAGACAGAGCTCCGTCTTGCCTCCCTCCTCGGGTAGCTGAGGATATCATGACATCATAAGTGCAGAAGCCGTGTGTGGGCCCCGGGAAGAGGGGAAGGGGTGTGCCGGGCATCCTGATGAGGATTCCCCAGGCAAGCGTGCGGGAGGAGGTTAATTGAGGAAACTGACAGCTGCATCCAACTCACTGAGAGACGGTGGTGGCCAACTGTAATTCTGCGACACAAAACAGCTTATTCTTGCAGGCCTTCTCATAGGGCAGCTGTAACCAGACAGAGAGAGTCCCGATCAGCCCAGGCCCCGCCTTCCCCGGCAGCCCTGCCTCTGGCTCTTCTCCTTAGGACGCTTAGGGCTGTGGCTCCTGCTCCCCCTGAGAAGTGCAGTTTCAGGGAAGTGAGGGGTGCAGGCTGGGATTGTCCCCGAAGAACAGGGACTGTGACATTCCTGGGTGGCATTCCTGGATCTGCCCTCTAACATGGGCACACTGTGACCCAGTCCTCTGGCCAAGGTGAAAACTGGGGTGACCTTCACAGAATGTTAGCTGTGCCCATTCCATGGACATCATGCGAATTAAGCAGCAACACACAACTCACGCCTTTGCGCTTTTAGGGAGCGGACACCTATGCGAAGAGAAGCTTCCTTAGTCTTTTCGGGTGTAGGCAGGCATGGGGGATACCTAGCCAAATATTGTCAAGGTCCAGGCCTTGGAGGTTCTCTTCCTCATGGCTAGTCATCTGGTTTTTGTTTGTTTGTTTGTTTGTTTTCAGACGGAGTCTCGCTCTGTTGTCCAGGCTGGAGTGCAGTGGCGTGATCTCGGCTCATTGCAACCTCCGCCTCCTGGATTCAAGCGATTCCCCTGCCTCAGCCTCCCAAGTAGCTGGGATTACAGGCATGTGCCACCACACCCGGCTAATTTTGTGTTTTTTTTTTTTTTTTTGAGATGGAATCTCGCTCTGTCGCCCAGGCTGGAGTGCAGTGGCCGGATCTCAGCTCACTGCAAGCTCCACCTCCTGGGTTTACGCCATTCTCCTGCCTCAGCCTCCTGAGTAGGTGGGACTACAGGTGCCCACCACCTCGCCCGGCTAGTTTTTTGTATTTTTTAGTAGAGACGGGGTTTCACTGTGTTAGCCAAGATGGTCTCGATCTCCTGACCTCGTGATCCGCCCGCCTCGGCCTCCCAAAGTGCTAGGATTACAAGCTTGAGCCATCGCGCCCGGCCTAATTTTGTATTTTTATTAGAGAAAGGGTTTCACCATGTTGGGTGGTCCAGAAATATTTGATTAATTAATTAATTTGGCCAAGAGGTGGGCCAGGAAAGAGGTGACCTCTAACTGAGGTAGAGGACATCCTCGCTGTGAAAAATACTGGGTTCTGAATATAGCATTGTCCAGGATGTCAAGAGACCCAGGCTCAAGTCCACCAAGGTTCAAGTCCACCAACCACCAGGCTGGTCTCAAACTCTTGACCTCAGGTGATCCACCCGCCTCGGCCTTCCAAAGTGTTGGGATCACAGGCGTGAGCCACCGTGCCCGGCCTGGCTAGTCGTCTCTGTAAGCTAACTATTTCCCTTGCAATCTTGCCTACACATAACCAACTAATTCTGAAAGCCACATTTCAAAAGGCTGTATGGCGATTGAAAAGCTCGTGTGTGTTTTTAAAAATTCCAATGTTCTAACGTAGCTGGGTCTGTTCTTGTATTATGAAGGAAGGCAGCCAGTTCCTCGGCTGGACAGCCCCTGCACTTCGCACTTCTCTCCCGGCAGCCGCCTCAGCAGCTTTCTGCGGGTCTGTTCCCATGGCCTAGGGTGGGAATGAGAGCCCAGAGCTTGAAAGGAAATTTTCTACTTCCTGCGGAAGGGGGATGCCATTTGCAGAGGTCAAAGCGTGGAGCTCTCTCTAAGTGGGTCAACAGTCTCATGCAGGGTTTTTTGTTGCATTTTTAATATAGCCGAGTAGCCTGATCTCTTCTACCCAGCCCCAGCGAAAGAGAATGGGGTTAAGCCAGCTAAACTCCCAGCTAGAACGCATTCTCTGGTAACATCGGTGTGCCTAACACCACATAATTTTTCCTCACCCGTTTTATACAGGGAATAAATTTTTAAAAATCTCTTTGCCAGGCGGGGCGTGGTGGCTCATGCCTGTAATCCCAGCACTTTGGGAGGCCGAGACGGGCGGATCACGAGGTCAGGAGATCAAGACCATCCTGGCTAACACGGTGAAACCCCGTCTCTATTAAAATACAAAAAAAATTAGCCGGGCGTGGTGGCAGGTGCCTGTAGTCCCAGCTACTCGGGAGGCTGAGGCAGGAGAATGGCGTGAACCCGGGAGGCGGAGCTTGCAGTGAGCCGAGATCACGCCACCGCACTCCAGCCTGGGCGACAGAGCGAGACTCTGTCTCAAAAAAAAAAAAAAAAAAAATCTCTTTGCCATAGCATAATAATCATCGCTGGTTGAGGAAAGACACACAAAGAGATGTTAAGCAGGATACACTCTCAAGGCATCTCACCATAAAATGAGATGTGCTCATTGATGCCACAGGCAGACCGCACTAGGCATAGGACAAATCCACAGTGGGCGCCTCCCTGAGACGGTGTACGGAGAAGAACACACTTTCCTTCTGTGATATTCCAAACAGAAAGCAGAGGCAAGTTTCTGCTTTTGTGGGAAAGCAGACAACAAGCAAATACATGAGAGAAACAGGGAAATGCTACGTATTGGCAAGGCTGTGCTAAAAATTAAAATACTGTGGGCCAAGCGCGGTGGCTCACATCTGTAATCCCAGCACTTTGGGAGGCCGAGGCGGGTGGATCACTTGAGATCAGGAGTTCAAGACCAGCCTGGCCAACATGGTGAAGCCCCGTTTCTACTAAAATTACAAAAATTAGCCGGGCATGGTGACGCAGGCCGGTAATCCCAGCTACTCGGGAGGCTGAGGCAGGAGAATTGCTTGAACCCGGGAGGCGGAGGTTGCAGTGAGCCGAGATCGCACCATTGCACTCCAGCCTGGGCGACAAGAGCAGAACTCTGTCTCAAAAACAAAACAAAACAAAACAAGAATGCATAACCTGAATCTAATTATGAAGAAACATCAAATTGAGGAACATACAAAAGGACTGGCTTGTACCCTTCAAAAATGTTAATGTCATTAAAAGACAAGGAAAGACTGAGAAACTCTTCCAGATTAAAGGAGACTAAAGATAAATAACTACAGAATGCTATGAATGATCCTGGACCAGAACTTTTTTTTTCTTTTGATATAAAGGATATTAATAGGACAACTGGCAAGATTTGAATAAAGTTTGTAGATTATAGTATTTTATCAATGTGAATTTCCTGGTTTTGATTATTGTACTATGTTAAGACAATACCTTAGTTTTTAGGAAATATATATTGAAGGTTTTTTTGTTTGTTTGTTTTGTTTTGTGTTTTGTTTTTTGAGACGGAGTGTTGCTCTGTCACCCTGGCTAGAGGGCAGTGGCACGATCTTGGCTCACGACAACCACTGCCTCCCGGATTCAAGCAATTCTCCTGCCTCAGCCTCCTGAGTAGCTGGGACTACAGGCATGCACCACCGCACTGGGCTAATCTTTGTATTTTTTAAATTTTTATTTATTTTTATTTTTTTGAGATGGAGTCTTACTCTGTTGCCTAGGCTGGAGTGCAATGGCATGGTCTTGGCTCACTGCAACCTCTGCCTCCTGGGTTCAAATGATTCTCCTGCCTCAGCCTCCCTAGTAGCTGGGATTACAGGCGCCTGCCATCACACCTGGCCAATTTTTGGATTTTTAGTAGAGACAGGGTTTCACCATGTTAGCCAGGCTGGTCTCGAACTCCTGACCTCAGGTGATCCACCCTCCTCGGCCTCCCAAAGTGCTGGGATTACAGGCGTCAGCCAGGGTGCCCGGCCGGCAAAAGTTTCTTATGACACTACCCGCCTGTCTCAGCTGCACTGATGGGCACCAGGAGGAGAGGCTAGGGTACAGGTTTGGTGGGGCCATTCAGCCTGAAGGCCCTGGCAGGGCGTGAACAGGCAGGTGCGCCAAAGGGCATCCTCTCTGCAGTGCAAGACAGGACAGCTCTGGTCTAGCTCCCACAAGGGACCCCCACCACAGCGCCATCAGAGCCGCTTGCCACGTGAGGTCCCCAGGATGCATGTGCTTTATTAAATATGTAGCAAGCGGTGGCATGGCGCAGCGGCTCACGCCTGTAATCCCAGCACTTTGGGAGGCCGAGGCGGGTGGATCACGAGGTCAGCAGATCGAGACCATCCTGGCTAACACGGTGAAACCCCGTCTCTACTGAAAATACAAAAAAATTAGCCAGGCGTGGTGGCGGGCACCTGTAGTTCCAGCTACTCGGGAGGCTGAGGCAGGAGAATGGCGTGAACCCAAGAGACGGAGCTTGCAGTGAGCTGAGATCGCACCACTGCACTCCAGCCTGGGTGACAGAGCGAGACTCCGTCTCAAAAAAAAAAATATATATATATACACACACACACACACACACACACACACACACACACACACACATACATATGTCAAGCGCTTTTGTGAACATAAAGGAACAAACACCAGGGGCAGACGGAGCCCTGTGTTGCCCATGAGTCCTCACTCATGGGTACACACTAACACCACTGTAGGGACTCAGTTTCACCATGTGTACAGTGAGGGGCCCAAATGCTGTCTGAAGACATTCCCTCCCAATTCCAACATTCTTGGAAGTTAGGGGAGCAGGTGGTTTCTGTGGGATGGGCTCTCAAGAGGGCTGGGTACTGGCTGTGGGTAGTCACCTGGAAGACGGCAAAGGTCTCAGCATAGTGGTCCAGGATGGGCTGGGGATGGTCTGTCTGTCCCTCAGGGGTCTGGAGCTGGTAGCCGACCTTGACAGTGGCATTGGAGAAGCAGTCCTCCTCATGCAGCTGTGGGGTCACCATGAAACGCAGGGTTAGAGTTCGATGTGGGGGAGAAGATGACAACAAGAATGCTTTTCTTTTTTTTTTTTGAGACGGAGTCTTGCTGTGTCACCCAGGCCGGAGTGCAGTGGCGCGATCTTGGCTCACTGCAACCTCCGCCTCCCAGGTTCAAGTGATTCTCCTGTCTCAGCCTCTCGAGTAGCTGGGATTACAGGCGCCGCCACCACACCCAGCTAATTTTTGTATTTTTAGCAGAGACAGGGTTTCACCATGTTGGCCAGGCTGGTCTCGAACTCCTGACCTCAGGTGATCCGCCGGCCTCGACCTCCCATAGTGCTGGGATTACAGGCGTAAGCGACCACGCCCGTCCGTCTTTTTTTTTTTTTTTTTTTTTTTTTTTTTTTTTTGGATAAGGTCTCACTCACTCTGTCACCCAGTCTGGAGTGCAGCAGCATCATCATGGCCCACTGCAGCCTCAACCACCTGGGCTCAAGAAATCTACCCACCTCTGCCTCCCAAAGCGCTGGGATTCCAAATGTGAGCCACCGCGCCTGGCAAGAATACTTTCTACTTTGATGTTGTCATAAGAAGAAATAAACAATAAAAGTGGTGAGTCAGAGGTCCTAAGCATCTTCCAAATAAGTCAGGCTGAAGGGACATGTCCTTCAAGCAAGCTGCCAAGTGCTTTGGGAAAATCTCCTTCGTTCTACTATGGTTTTGTGTCTCATAGCTCCTGTGGTTCTCGCCCCAATCACAAAGGGGTAAAGAACTGGCTCAGACAGAAGGGAAGAGTCACAGCCACACTTGTGTTTATCAAGATCTTTCTCTTTGTTTTTTTTTTGTTTTTTCTTTAAGACGGAGTCTTGCTCTGTCGCCCAGGCTGGAGTGCAGTGGCTCGATCTCAGCTCACTGCAACCTCTGCCTCTTAGGTTCAAGGTTCTCCTGCCTCAGTCTCCCAAGTACCTGGGACTACAGGTGCATGCCACCATACCTGGCTAATTTTTTTGTTTTGTTTTGTTTTTTGTTTTTTTAGTAGACACAGGGTTTTAACACATTGGTCAGGCTGGTCTCAAACTCCTGACTTCAGGTGATCCGCCCACCTCAGCCTCCCAAAGTGCTGGGATTAGAGGCGTGAACCACCGCGCCCAGCTGACCAAAATCTTTCTCCAAGCAACATGGAGGACATATTAGAGAGGTAAGAGAGAAGATAAGGAGATTGCTTAGCCTACCATTTGCCACGGTCTTTGTTTAAATGAGCTTTTCTGCCACCATAAGAGCCTTGAGGCCATGGGAGTAAGTGAGCATGATTGTCTCGTAGAGGATGTGATTAAGCCTTTATTTAAGGAAGGCTGTAGACTTGCTAGAAACTTTCTTAATCCAATTAATAATCACTTTGGGGGTAAATGTGTATTCAGAAGAATAATTCATGCGTTTGTTTATTGGAACACACGATCCAGATAGATCCAAAGTTCTAGATCCTGTCAGGCTTTGAATCCCGACATGCTATTTTTTTTTTTTTTTTTTTTTTTCCCCACATCTCTGGGCACCTTTGCCAGGAGTAAACCTTTCTAGATGGTCATTTCTATCTTTTTATTTCTTCCTTTTAGTTGTTCACTTTTTCTGATGCCAGTTGACATTCAGGCCCTCCGTCCTAGTTATTATCAGGTGAGGTTGGATAACGGATGCCAAAAACACCTGGTATTCCTGAGTTATTACCAAGAAAAACGTCAGCAATGACAGCATCTCCATCTTCCATGCCATTATGTGGTTCTTGATTTATTATTATTATTATAATTATTTTGAGATGGAGTTTTGCTCTTGTTGCCCAGGCTAGAGTGCAGTGGCATGGTTTTGGCTCACTGCAACCTCCACCTCCCGGATTCAAGTGATTCTCCTGCCTTAGCCTCCCAAGTAGCTGTGATTACAGGCATGCGCCACCATGCCCGGCTAATTTTTGTGTTTTTAGTGGAGACTGGGTTTCACCGTGTTGGCTGGGCTGGTCTGGAACTCCCGACCTCAAGTGATCTGCCCGCTTCGGCCTCCCAAAGTGCTGAGATTACAGGTGTGAGCCACCGCGCCTGGCCTGTTATGATTATTTCAATCACCTCATTTGTAGGGATGGGTATGTGCCCTTCACTGTGTTACCTCAAATCCTTTCTCAATGACACAGACCCCTCCGGACTCCCATCCAAACCTCCCCACTTACCTCTCCCTCTGTGGGCACGAGCAGGAGGTCCTCACAAAGACGGGACCCGCTGCTCCACTCCCTCAGGCAGCCCAGACAGCTTCTCCCGTCTGAACACTGCAGCCTTTTCCTCTCCTTCCCCACATCTACGTCCAGCGTGAAGTTGAGAAACGCCCCGCGGAGACCTGGGAATGAAGACCAGACCTTCCCGGTGAGGTGGGGATGAGCCGGCCGCAGACAGAAGGCCCCCAGCCTGCCTGAGGTTCCTTGCAGCCCCTCCTGAACAGTGTCCCCATGCAGGTACTTCCCTGGGGCTGGACTCCTGCGTCGCTTTTTCAAAGATATTCTCTCACTGTCTGCTGACACCTGACCAGGGCCTCTGAGTGCTCCAGGCCCAAGCCTGCAGCAGCACGTTCCCAGGACTGAGTCAGCCTTCCTTAGGGGAAGGAGGGCTCGGGAAGCGGGTGGAGATTGACGAAGAAAATAAGGAGGAAGAGAGACAATGAAGAGAATGGAGAGGGAAAGAGGGAAACGATGGAGGAGAACCCCAGGACGGCAGAGCTGGAAGCACCGTGGAGATTCTGCGGCCGCCTCTCTTACTGTTCAGAACAGAACTGGCTCAGCTAAGGAAAGACACTTGCCCAGCATCGCACAGCCCAGCGAGCTCTGTGTCCTGGAAGGGACAGGCCTGTCATTTTCAACCCCCAGCTGGGATAATAGCCCTCTGCTTTGGGAAGGCCACCTCACCCCAGGAGGCTGCTCTCCGCCCGGTGGGAGGCAGAGACCATCTCAGAGATTGCTCCTGGGAGGTTAAACCTCGGGGACTGTTGCTGAGGAATCGTTCTGGGGGAAGCTCTTGGGTGGACCGTAAATACCTGGGCTGTGAAAGCCGTACCCGCCACCTCCTTTCTGGAAACAGTCTCCTAATGAGTTTCAGGTAAGGAAAGAGAAACCGGACCTCCGACAGGTGATCCCATCCCACCTGGGCCAGAGGCACACAGTGAGGAGGGAAGGGGAGAAGACACAAGTCAGAGAGAAAGAGGAGGGTGCGTCTCAGGAGCCCCTGCACACACGCACACACGTGGGCATGGAGAACTGGCTGCCTTTTTCTGAGTCTTCTTTTCAGAAACTGAACCCTTCAACCCTGAGGAAGGGCTCCAACGTCCCTCTTCCCAACAGTGTCAGCTCTGAACCCCGTCTGAGTGTGGATATAACCTCAGACCGCCCTTTCTTAAGGCAGTTTGCATTTAACAGAGCCTGGAGACAAAGGAGCTAAGCTCTAATTGAGGGATTTCAAGCACCAGGACCTCAGACCAACACCCCCCCATCCCAGTACTTTTTCCCTTCCCCTTACAGAAGCCAAAAAGGAAGGAGCATGACACCAGGCAGGAGTCAGCTGGACCACGTTTTACCTGACGCAGAGACTGTGGTCACAGAGCTGATTTCAAAACATAAACGGACATTCACGACGCCGTTGAAGCCGATGGGCAGCGCGCTGGGGGTGAAGGCCATGGAGACCTCCAGGCGAACCACAGGCCGGGAGCTAAACAAGACAGCAAAGAGGATGGGAGAAGTGACTGCCCGGCTTCTGGGTCAGGGCCTGGCTGATTGGTTCATGCATTCAGTGGGTCTCTATCAAACATGCCCACATCCAGGTGCTGCCCTGAGTCTCAGGGTACAAGGGAAAGAGACGAGTTTCTGCTTTCGTGGGAAAGCAGACAACAAGCAAATAAATGAGGGAAACAGGGAAATACTATGTATTGGCAAGGGTATGCTAAAAATTAAAATACTGTTGGCCGAGCACAGTGGCTCACGCCTGTCATCCCAGCACTTTGGGAGGCTGAGGCGGGCGATCACCTGAGGTCAGGAGTTCGAGACCAGCCTGGCCAACATGGTGAAACCCCGTCTCTACTAAAAATTCAAAAATGAGCTGGGTGTGGTGGAGGGTGCCTGTAATCCCAGCTACTCAGGAAGCTGAGGCAGGAGAATCGCTTGAACCTGGGAGGCGGAAGTTGCAGTGAGCCGAGATCATGCCACGGCACTCTAGCCTGGGCGACAGAGTGAGACTCTGTCTCAAAAAAAAAAAATACTGTAATAAGGACTGAGGGCTACTGAGACTGGTGGTCAGAGATGGCATGGCTGATGCGGAGGCATTTCCGTTGAGATTTGTTAACAAGAAAGATCTGGGGAAGGGCACACCAGGAAGAAAGCACAGCCAGTGCCACGGGCCTGCGGCAGGAACACTTTTGGTTTGTTTGAGGAGCACAAAGGTCAGTGTGCCTGGAGCCTAATTAGTGAGACAGAGGATGCGAGGAGGAGATGGGAATGGAGGGGCGAGGATGGCCAGGCCACAAAGAGCCGTGTAAAGCCATGGTAAGGAATTGGAATTTTACTCTAAATAGGAGCTGTGGAGGGGTTTCAGGCATCAGAGGGAAGGGATCGGGCTGCTGCTGCGTGGAGAATGGAGTGCAGGGGCTGGAAGCAGGGAAGGCTGCCATGGCAGTGTCCGGGAAGTGAAGACCGTGCCTGTGCTGGGAGGCGGTTTGGAGGCAGAGCCAACTAAGACGTGTTGATGTTGTGGAGAGGAAGGAAAAAGGGGCACCAAGGATGACGCCTAGGTTTTCATCCTGATTTTCTGGGTGGATGATGGTGCCATTTGCTGAAACAGAAAGCCTGAGGGCAGGACAGATTTGGGGGAACGAAGGGTGGGGGGAAACAAGAGCTTTGTTTTTAGACGTGTTCACTTCGGGATGACCGTGAGCGGCAGCCCAGCAAGGTGCTGAGTAGAGAGCAAGTCTGCGGCTTGGTGGAGAGGATGGGACAGACGGGTGCTCCATGGGCTCATTTACAGCCACAGGACTTGATCATTTACTGAGGGATGGGGCACAAAAACTCTGCAATTCTTGGCCAGGTGCAGTGGCTCATGCCTGTAAATCCAGCACTTTGGGAGGCAGAGGTGGGTGGATCATGAAGTCAGGAGTTCAAGACCAGCCTGGCCAACATGGTGAAACCCCGTCTCTACTAAAGATACAAAAATTAGCCAGGCGTGGTGGCCTGTAATCCCAGCTACTCGGGAGGCGGAGGCAGAGAATTGCTTGAACCCGGGAGGCAAAGGTTGCAGTGAGCCGAGATTGTACCACTGCACTTCAGCCTGGGCAACACAGCAAGACTCCCTCTCAAGAAAACCAAACCAAAACAAACAAAAAAACCTCTGCAATTCTGAATAATCATAGCCATCGCTGAGCACTGTGCTAAAGACTTTGCATATATTCACTTGCATGATCCTCTTAGCTCTGGGAGGTAGTGATCTTATAATTCCTATGTAAGATTTTAGAATTAAATAACCTGCCCAAGGGCACACTGAAAGGGCTGAGAGCCGAGGTTCAAACCCAGACGGGCAGACTCCAGAGCCTGTGCCCGCAACCACAGTGCTGGCTCCCTCCCTCGGTGCCTAATGTCTGCATCGAGCTATTTAGAGCAGGACAAATGGGTGAGGCTGGGCCTGGGACCCCAGAAAGCAGGACAGAGGCCTACCGGAACACAACCGCCCGGCCCAGAGTGCCCACGGTGATGTCGGCAAGGCCGTCGCCACTGATGTCAAACCCACCAGCCACGGACATGCCAAAGTACTGGAGTCCTGGGGCTACCGCGGAGGCGCTGATCCGCTGTGGAGGCAGAAACACAAGGCGTGGGGTGAGGGAAGGGAGGGAAATGGAGCAGGGAGCTCTTTCATGTTCTGTACCAACCAACACTGCAGGCGCCATCCAGCCCCAGGGAGCCCCCAGTCTAGAGCCAGGAAAGAGGGGGCAAGCTTTCCCAGAGGAAGTGGCATTTGGGTAGAGCCTCAAAGTGCAGGTGGGACTTGACAGGGGAGAGTAAGGGAAAGAGTGAGGCATGGGGAAAGAGCAGGACCCTCTGAGAAGCAGCCAGGGCCACGGACGGGGTGGACCGCAGGGGATCGGGATACAAGGAAGCTTGATGTGGGGCTTGGGGGTGGGGGTGTCAACAAAGGTTCTGTTTTTTTGAAGTGACATAATCAGGATAATACTTTAGAAATGGCACTGAAGATATGGGGTGGAAGATGGAGGGGAGGAGGAAGCTGGGTGGGCTGGGAGAGGGATGGCAAGGCCTGAACTGGGACTGCAGCGGTGGGGATGGAGAGAAGGGGCTGGACTTGGGAAACAGCTAGAATCCTGAGGACGTGAGAACTGACGGGCTGTGCAGGCTGTGAGCATGCTGGGGACCATCTGAGGTTTCTGGTGTTGGGGCTGGAGGGGGATGAGGTCTCAGAGGAGCATCAGGTCTGGGGGAGCAGGTGCTCTCAGATGGGCCACACGGGAGTGAGATGCCTGGGGCCATCCAGGTGGAGGTTCTCAGGAGGAGCTGCAGGTGGGTGAAAGTGCCCGTAACACATGCAGTGTGAGAGGCTGGTGAGGGAGCCCTGGGGAATGAGAGATAAGGCAGGGAGGTGGCTGGGTGGGAGACAGGAGTGAGGGACAGAAAGAGAGGAAGCAGGGACCCGAGGCAGGTGGGTGGAAGAAGAGGGTATAGGCCAGGGAAGGAGACAGGTACCGCCACAACCTCCCCTCAACCTGAAGGGGCTGAGGTGAGGCCCTGATCTGGAACCTCCCACCAGCCTGAGGGACTTCTTTCTTTCACTGGGCACTCCCAGCCCCCTGAGACCTGCCCAGCACTTAGGACTGAAGTCGACTGGGGCTTGGTCATCATATCTGGGAGAGGTCAGAGCCCCAGAGGAGAGGAAGGAGAGGGCCCCATGGGTCACCTGCGAGGGGCTGGCGGAGAGGCCGTCCCAGTGTCCATTGTAGATATACACACTGCCGAAGCTGGCACCATCACCTGCCCCGAAACCTTCCAGGGGGGCCCCGATGGCCACATCTGTGAACTTATCCTGACTGATATCCCCCACAGCCGCCATGGCAAAGCCAAAGCGGGCACTGGCGAACCCGGGGTGCCCACTCAGTATGCGTGCCAAGGAGAAGGAACCATCCTGTAAAGCAAGCAAACAGCTCAGCCCCCAAGAAGGGGCGCTAGGTGCCCACTCCATTGCCACCCAGGATGCACGCTCACTGGGCTGGTGGATTCTGATTCTCCAGCAGGGAGCCTGAGCCCCAGAAAAGGCCAGGGACTTTCCCAAGATTACACAGCACGAAGGGGAAGCTGGGGTCCTCCCACCTTGAAGTTCAGGACTCAGAGCCTGCCCCCCTCTACTTCCATGGGCAGGGGTGCATTGCTGCAAATGGGAGGCCTGGGTTTCACTCGTGGCTCTGCCACATACATGCTAGGTACACTTGAGCAAGTCTCGGCATCACTGAGGCTCACCGAGCCCCAGCTTCCTCATCCGTAAGATAAGAGTGGCAGCTACCTCCCATAGTTGCTGTGAGAAACAAATGAGATCCTGGACTAAATGGGCTTTGCCACCCATACAGCTGTAAGAAATGTTATCGGCTGGACGCAGTGACTCAGGCCTGTAATCCCATCACTTTGGGAGGCCGAGGTAGGTGGATCACCTGAGGTCAGGAGTTTGAGACCAGCCTGGCTAACATGGCAAAATCCTATCTCTACTAAAAATACAAAAATTAGCTGGATGTGGTGGCGGGTGCCTGTATTCCCAGCTACTTGGGAGGCTGAGGCAGGAGAATCACTTGAACCCAGGAGGTGGAGGTTGCAGTGAGCCGAGATTGCACCACTGCACTCCAGCCTGGACAACAGGGTGAGACTCAGTCTCCGAAAAAAAAAAAAAAAAAAAAAAAAATGCTGGGCGCGGTGGCTCATGCCTGTAATCCCAACACTTTGGGAGGCCGAGGTGGGTGGATCACCTGAGGTCGAGAGTTCAAGACCAGCCTGACCAACATGGAGAAACCCTGTCTGTACTAAAAATACAAAATTAGCCAGCCAGGCGTGGTGGTGCATGCCTGTAATCCCAGCTACTCGGGAGGCTGAGGCAGGAGAATCGCTTGAACCCCAGAGGTAGAGGTTGTGGTAAGCTGAGATTATGCCATTGCATTCCAGCCTGGGCAACAAGAGCGAAACTCTGTCTCAAAAATAACAACAACAACAAAAAGAGATATTAGAGATATTATCATCAACGACTGCCCTAGGGTGAGAAAGTAGGTGCAGAGAATGATGCCACTGCCCTGCCCAGCCGCCATCCAGCCTGAGCACCTCCCCATCACTGCCCACTGGTGCCAGGCAGAGCCAGGGCACTCCCAGCCTCCATCACCTCTGTGCCAGGCTGAGTGCCACAGCCTCATCAAGCTCATGAAGATGGAGACTCTCCCACCTGCTCGCTGAGACGGTACACGTAGACTCTGCCTTCTTCTCCATGAACATGGTAGAATGGAGCAGCCACCAGCAAGAAGTCCGTGGTTCCATCCATGTCAATGTCCACAGGGCACAGCTCAGAGCCAAAATAGGACCCCATCTACAGCCCAGGAGGAACTCAGCTCACCAGGAGCCCCGCTCCTCCACCCCTCAGCAAGGCTACACCCTGCCCACGTGCTTCCTGGACCACCCGGTTTGGGTCCTTACATATCAATTTGCTCACTGAGAGTACCAGGAGAGCGGAGGAGCAGCCCAGGCCCCACAGCGGAGGAAACTGTGTAGCAATCAGATATGCAGAGCCGAGGCAGAGCCCTTGAGCTCCACTCAGGAGCCTGAGTTTTACCCAGCCTGGGCCCTGGCCCACTATGCACCCTGGGACCCACCCCTTTCCCTTGGGGCCTCCAGATTCCCCATCCGTCAAAAGGGGTGGAAGCTTTCCCCAGCGGGTACCTGCTCTCCCTCTAGCACTGGCAGGAAGCTGGTCTCTGTGCCCTCCTTCTGGAGCTCAAACACGGCCCCACAATGTTTGTACCGCGGAGCCCCTGCGACGTAGGAGACGCTGCAGGTCTTGTGTAGCACGGCCACAGCGTAACCTGGGGCAAGGGTGGGATGGCTGTGAACACACCGTGTGCTCCCACCTGGCCTCTCTTTTGGCCCCAGCACCTTCCCAGTCAGGCCTTCAAAGTGGCCTGGGGAGGGGGGCAAACTAGGAGAGACTGTCTTTCTCACTATATTAAAAATCGGCATCAGCGAACACTCTCCCTTTGCCAGTCACACACATCCCCATCAACAGAAGTGATGCACACACTGTCACGTATGCAGCTTTGCTCAAAACACTCATTCGCACACATCTACTACCCACGCTCACACACATACCCTAGGAGGACCGAGAAGAGGCGTGAGAGGATTGCCCACCACTATTATTATTTTTGTTTATTGATTTATTTTTGAGACAGAGTCTCAGTCTATAACCCATGCTGGAGTGCAGTGGCACAATCTTAGCTCATTGCAACCTCCACCTCCCAGGTTCAAGAGATTCTTGTGCCTCAGACTTCTGAGTACGTGGGACTACAGGCGTCCGCCACCCCCCCCCAGCTAATTTTTGTATTTTTAGTAGAGACAGGGTTTTGCCATGTTGGCCAGGCTGGTCTCGAACTCCAGACCTCAGGTGATCCGCCCGCCTCGGCCTCCTGGGATTACAGGCGTGAGCTACTGCACCACTATTATTAATGGAGAGGCCCCGCCTTCCTGTGGGCGGCTGCTCTGCCTGGTGTACCTGACAGGCCCTGTCCCTATCCAGGAGGCGGTAATTCTCAGCCTCAGGGTCCCTAACCAGGGTCCGCCCCTCGGCCCATGTGACCGACCAGGTCTCATCCCCATTTGGAAACCTCAAGTACAGCCCAATGCGCAGTCTGGGTGTCCCCATCTGGGCCCCGCCCTCTCCCAGGTAGCCCCCAGGCCCCGCCCTCTCCCAGGTAGCCCCCAGGCCCTGCCCTCACTCAGGTAGCCTCCAGGCCCCACCCTCGCCCAGGTAGGCCCCGCCCTCGCCCAGGTAGCCTCCAGGCCCCGCCCTCACCCAGGTAGCCCCCAGGCCCCGCCCTCACCCAGGTAGCCCCCAGGCCCCGCCCTCACCCAGGTAGCCCCCAGGCCCCACCCTCACCCAGGTAGCTGTACTGCGCAGCCTCCCCGTCCGCCGCCGCCGCAGTCTGGTTCAGGAAGCGGCCCCGGCGGCTGCGTGTGTTGTAGAGCAGCGCGCCTCCGGACCAGTCAAAGGCCCCGACGGCGCCGAGCAGCACCTGCCGCTGAAGGGGACGGGGATGGAGCCCAGATGAGTGGGAGGGACCCAGGGCCGGGCCACGGTGGCAGCGGGTCTCCAGGCCAGCGCGGCTAACCTGGCTGGGAGAAGGGGGGCGTTCGGTGGCCTAGTGCCCGCCTGGCCAGAGATGCAGGTGCGAAGGTGAGATGGCCAACCCTGGGCTCCTGCCTCGTGCCCTTGCACTCCCGCCTCCAGGAGAAGCGAGCAGCTTGGTTGGTAGGCTGACCCAGGCCGAATCCTGCTGACTGGTCTGTATTCAGGGGAGCAACTGGATGTTTGAGCACACAGAAAAAAGCCACCTCCTGTCATCAATATGGCCACACTTCTGTCTATCTCAGTGGTCCAGACTAAGGTGAGCAGGCAGAAATGTTTCCCTTTATCCTAAAACGGCTCTTTCAGGCCGGGCGCTGTGGTTCAGACCTGTCATCCCAGCACTTTGGGAGGCCGAGGCGGGTGGATCACCTGAGGTCAGGAGTTCGAGACCAGCCTGGCCAACATGGTGAAATCCCGTCTCTACTAAAAATACAAAAATTAGCCGGGCGTGGTGGCACGTGCCTGTAATCCCAGCTACACGGGAGGCTGAGGCAGGAGAATCACTTGAACCCGGGAGGCGGAGGTTGCAGTGAGCCGAGATTACACCGCTGCACTCCAGCCTGGGCGACAGAGCAAGACTCCGTCTCAAAATAAATAAATAAGTAAAATAAAATGGCTCTTTTAGAGGAATCATCACAGGGAGAGCAGAGCCCTGGATGGGAGGCAGGAGTCCCTGAATCCTAGGTGTTCTGGGCCCCTTCCCAACGGGCGAGCCTGCCTGGTGCTGAGTCAGCCACATACCTCATCCAGGATCTGAGCACTGAAGCCGATCTGTGCCAGCTGGTAGTGAAGGGCGTCGCCAACCGCACCTGCAAGCCAAGAAGCCCAGTGAGACTGCTGTGGGCCGCGGTGAAGGGAGAAACTGAGGCAGGGGACAGTCCAGCTTGGCCTCAGGGAACCATGATTGGTGTAACAGGAAGAGCACCCGGTTGAAGGTAGAGACCCAGGTTCTCCTTGAGCAACTACTGTCTGGGCAGTTCACTCTTTCTAGGCCTCAGTTTCCTCGTCTGGGAGCTCCTGGGAGAAGGGACTACGCTCCAGTCATCCTTGTTTCTCCAGCACCAGCTCAGTTCATGAGAACTTCATGGAGATTCCGGGAAGCAAGGAGGCTGGAGATATTGTTGCTTTTTTTTTTTTTTTTTTTTTTTTTTTTTTTGAGACAGTGTCTTGCTCTGTTGCTCAGGCTGGAGTGCCGTGGCTCAATATCAGCTCACTGCAACCTGCGCCTCCCAAGCTCAAGTGACCTGTTGCCTTAGCTTCCCAAGTAGCTGGGAATACAGGTCATGCACCACCACGCCTGGCTACCTTTTTTTTTTTTTTTTTTTTTTTGAGACGGAGCCTTGCTCTGTCACCCATCCTGGAGTGCAGTGAGGCAATCTTGGCTCACTGCAACCTCCGCCTCCTAAGCTCAAGTGATTCTTCTGCCTCAGGCTCCTGAGGAGCTGGGATCACAGACGTGCACCACCACAGCCGGCTAAATTGTTTTGTATTTTTAGCAGAAACAGGATTTCACCATGTTGGCCAGGCTGGTCTTGAACTCCAGACCTCAGGTGATCCACCGGCCTTGGCCTCCCAGAGTGTTGGGATTACGGGCATGAGCCACCACACCCGGCCCCAGCTAATTTTTGTTTTAGTAGAGACAGGGTTTCGCCATGTTGCCCAGGCGGGTCTCGAACTCCTGGCCTCAAGCGATCCACCTGCCTCTGTCTCCCAAAGTATTGGGATTCCAGGCGTGAGCCACCACACCTGGCCATTGCCTTTTTAGACATGGAACAGCTGAGGATCAGAGAGACGATGGGAGTTGCTCAGAGAAACCACATGAAGATGGGACAGAGGCGGGGCTGGAGCACAGGCTGGGGTCTCCTGCGGTGGCGTGGGTCCCGGAGCCCTCACCTTCCATGCTGATGATGTTGTACCGCAGTTTGCTCAGCAGCCCATCCAGCGCCATGTAGTTAGTGACCTTGAAAGCGTGGGTCTCATCCGGGTCTGAGGCAATCAGGTTGAGTTCCCTCTCAGTCCTAGCACTCTTAAATTCTTCTCCCACCTGCACAGGGGGCCTGGGTCAGTGAGTCAGCGCCGGGAGGATTCCCCAGGCCCAGGGAGAGAGCTGAGCCCCTCCCCCTGGCCTCTGGGGCCCTCCATTACCTGTCTCCTTTCTTCCTTTCTCCTTTCCCTGCTCCCTGTTCTACACACACTCTGGGCAAAATTCCAGTTCTACCAAAGTACACCTGTTCTCCTGAACACACCGAGCCCCTCCTCACCTCTGCACATGCTGTTCCCTCTGCCTGTGGGGCCCTCTCTGCCTCCCCTGTGCCCTAGGCCAGCTACTCCCGTTCCCTCTGCCTGTGGGGCCCCTCTCTGCCTCCCCTGTGCCCTAAGCAGCTACTCCCGTTCCCTCTGCCTGCGGGGCCCCTCTCTGCCTCCCCTGTGCCCTAAGCAGCTACTCCCGTTTGTCTGGCAGGACTCAGCTTGGCACCACGGTCCTCCAGGAACCTTCCTTGGTGTGTTTCCTGTGGGCTCTCCCGTCACTATTTGGCCAGGAAGCTGTGACCACCATGGGGAAATGAACCCTCTCTGGGATGACAGGGCATGGGGAGAAGGGAAGTGTTGGAGAATAGAACAGGGTCTGGATTAGCTGCTTACAGAAAAGCCCCCATCAGCAACCCTGGCTCCTCCCCACCCCAGGCTGAGTAGGGTCAGAAGGGGCCTCCCGGCTCCTGGCTCTTACCCCAATGGCAAAGCGCTCAACACCATGCATTTTAGGGGAGTTGATGACTGTCGTAAGGTCGAGGGGGTCCTCGAATATGCCACCATCGGTGAGCACCACCATGACCTTGGATGCCTTTCTTCTGGAGCCGTGGCTTGAGGTGAAGATGTTGTCTCTGAGCAGGGGAGAGTAAAGGAAGAAGAGAGCTTTGCCAGAGACATGACCGACTCCAGGACAGACTTTATTCTCTGACCTGTATTAGAATTGGGAGGGTTCACAATCCTCCCAAAAGACCCAAAGAAGGGGGTGATGCCCCCTTAAGTCACACAGCGAGGCTAGGCAGAGGGAGGGCTGCAACACAGGTGTTCTTGCTTCTCACCTGCTCCCAGCAGAAAGGTGCTGGCTGGCAGTCTATTCCTTTTGTGTGCATACAGGAAGAGTAATGACATTAAAATGATAGATAATACTCACATGGCGTTTATCATGTGCCAGGCACTGTTATAAACACTATATGTGTATATATATATATATATACACACACTTTTTTTTTTTTTTTTTTGAGACGGAGTCTCGCTTTTTCGCCCAGGCTGGAGTGCAGTGGTGCCATCTCGGCTCACTGCAAGCTCTGCCTCCCGGGTTCATGCCATTCTCCTGCCTCAGCCTCCCGAGTAGCTGGGACTACAGGCGCCCGCCACCACGCCCGGCTAATTTTTTTGTATTTTTAGTAGAGATGGGGGTTTCACCGTGTTAGCCAGGATGGTCTTGATCTCCTGACCTCGTGATCCACCCGCCTCGGCCTCCCAAAGTGCTGGGATTACAGGCGTCAGCCACAATGTCCGGCCAACACTGTATATGTTAACCCATCCAACTGCCACAAAATCTACCAGGTAAGTGCTATTATTTTTCTTTCTTTTTTAGAGACAGCACCTCACTCTGTCACCCAGACTGGAGTACAGTGGTGTGATCATGACTCACTGCATCCTTAGACTCCTGGGCTCAAGCAGTCCTCCTGCCTCAGCTTCCTGAGTAGCTGGAACTATAGGCACAAGCCACTGCTCCAAGCTGTGAGTACTATTATTATTCTCATTTTATTTATTTATTTTATTATTATTATTTTATTTAGAGAGATAGAGTCTCACTCTGTCGCTCGGGCTGGAGTGCAGTGGCACCATCTCAACTCACTGCAACCTCTGCCTCCCGAGTTCAAGCGTTTCTCCTGCCTCAGCCTCCCAAGTAGCTGGGATTACAGGCACCTGCCACCACACCCTTTGTATTTTTAGTAGAGACAGAGTTTCACCATGTTGGCCAGGCTGGTCTCAAACTCCTGACCTCAGGTGATCCACCTGCCTTGGCCTCCCAAAGGGCTGGGATTACAAGTGTGAGCTGCCACGCTCAGCCTATTTTTCTCATTTTTAAAGTGAGGAAACTGAAGCCCAGGTCACAAGGTCCTTCAGTTTGCCCGAGGTCACACAGATACAAACCAGAGCTGAGATCTGAACCCAGCCAGCCTGTCCACCGAGCACTCTGCTCTCCTGCCTCTCACAAGAGGAAGTCTTTGGAAGACTTTTTGGAAGACAGTCTTGAGGTATCATCCCTCATGTTCTCTCAGCCAGGGAAAGGCTGGAACCCTAATTCTCTTCTCCAGTTCTGTCCAGCCACTTCCTCCAAGTATGATGCCACAGAGACTCTGGGCGTGGCCAGAATAATTCCTGCAGCCCCCATACTCACAAGACATGTTGCATGGCTGAGGCAGTCTTGGTGACACTCCCCACTTGAGTGATATTCTGGACTTTGGCAAGGGAGGCCATCACATCCTGACTGTCCCGAAGGTCAAACTCAGTCTGGATCACTCCTCCGTACTGCACCAGGGCAAAGTTGCACTGCAGGGGATGGGGAAGAGGGCAGGAGGTTGGAAGAATTGCCACCTCTGCCCCTGAAATGGCTCCCCCTGGAAGCAGCAGAAAAATCCACTCCTTCTACCTTATCCCTGGGCAGAAAGATGCTAAGGCAGAGCAAAACCTCTAAGCAAGTGGGGGTGGAGAAGGGTGCGATAGTAATAGCCCCCAATGAATCACAGACTTCTCCCTAGCTCCCTATGTAGTCCCCTCCATACTGACAATGCGATTGGCCATGTGACTGGCTTTGGCCAATGAGGCATCAGCAAATGTGATATAATTAGAGACTTGAAAAATACTTGCATGCATTGGATCTGGCCCTCTTAGAATGTTGCTGCCATGAAAAATTTGGGCTGGCCTGCTAAAGACACATGGTCCAGACAAGTGAGTGAGGTCATCTTAGGCCATCCAGCCCCAGTCAAGCAACCAGATGCCTGCAGCTCCAGGGTAACTCCAGGCAAGATGGACAGAAGAACCATCCAGCTGAGCCCAGCCCAAGTATCTGACCCGTAGAATTGTAAGCAAATGTGGTGATTGTTGTTCTGAGGTAGGGTGATTCTCAGCAATAGATAAGTGATAACCAGCTCTTAGGAAAGCCCACCTCAAAACACTTTTCATAGAAGTTCCTCATCATGTTGGAGATGAAGTCTTTGGCTCTCTGAAAGTCTGGGGGATCAATGCTTCCTGAGCCATCCAGGATGATGGCAATCTCGGTGCCTGGCCAAGACAAACAGGTCAGGAATGGGCATGGGATGTGAGGGCAGCCTGTGTATGGTACATGCCCCTGTTGTAGGCCTGAGGGTTCAATTCAGGGAAGAAGTTGGAGAACCTCCCACTTTTTTTTTTATGGCGCTTCACTCTGTTGCCCAGGCTACAGGGTAGTGGTGGGATCTCGGCTCACTGCAACTTCCGCCTACCGGGTTCAAGCAATTCTCCTGCCTCAGCCTCCTAAGTAGCTGGGACTACAGGTGCACACCACCATGCCTGGCTGATTTTTGAATTTTTTAGCAAAGTCGGGGTTTCACCATGTTGGCCAGGCTGGTCTCGAACTCCTGATCTCAAGTGATCCACCCACCTCGGCCTCCCAAAGTGCTGGGATTACAGGCGTGAGCCACCATGCCTGGCCCCAAGAGAGAAGCTTTTGTCTCCCCCTTCAAAAACAGAGCTAGAACCTGGTCAGGCTTTGCTTGCTGTGTGAGCCATTCCCATCACTACCACTCTCTGAGCCTCAGTTTCCCCATTTATAAGATAGAGTGAGTGGAGCTGGTACTGGTCAGGCCTGTAAAGTTCAGTCACTGCTCCCCATCTCTCAGACTGAGGCACTCCTCACCCTTGGAGGCTGCCAGCCTAGGGGTTGGCTCTGATAGACTCAGAGCAACCCAGATCTGCTCTTCTCACCAGCTTCCTCCTCCTCATCTTCCTCCTCCTCCTCATCTTCCTCCTCCTCCTCCTTCTCCAGAGCCCGGCGCCGCCTGGCTGTGTTCGCATCCTCTCCCCAGCTGTCTTCTTTGTTGCTATAGCAGTCTCCAGTGTCCACACGTGCATCTGGATCCAGGAGATTTTCTTTAAAAACATACGTGGAAGAGCTCAGAGTCAGAAAGGCTCTGTCCTCACCCGAGCACGCTCACATGTGGTTCTGCCCTGATTCCTTTTATGCGATGCCTCAACCCTGCCTTGCTCCACCGTGGGCCTGCGTCCCGCTGCATTTGCCGTGAGCTGGTGCCTTTTCTTGGAGACCAAGGAGATCTCTTTAGAGCTATCCAAGGCCAGTGAATGTCCAGTCCTTACCAAGGTCGAAGAAGTTGGCCTGAGCCTGGGGACGGAGGTCAGGGCCCAGGAGGCCACAGGTGCCTGTGAGTTCTGAGCTGAGGCTGTGAGGCCGCCGGGCCAGCACTTGAATACATATCTGGGGCAGGGAAGAGAGGGTAGGGAAACACCAGGTCACCCCTGCGTTCCTGACCTACAGCCACATTCTCACCCCCATTCTAGAACCCAGTGGATCAACCAGGCAGGGGGCACAGGAGTGGCTGGCCCACCCCTCACCAGGTGTAGGGGTCTGTGCTGGGGTCAAGGCTGAGGCCGACACCTGCATGAGTGTGCTGGGTCACAGGGAATACCTAGGTCAGTCCTGGTATCAGAATAGGTGGTCAGAGCTACAGTCATCCCTGGGGCTGGCACCAGGGAGATGCTAGACTACTCAGCCTCGGAAATAGCATGCCAGTTGGAACTGGTCTCAACACCAGCGTCAACCACGAGGGTTCGCACCAGCCTCCCTAAGGCCCTCCCTCTTGCCCATGCACTCACCAAAACGCCGTGGTGGCTCCGGACAACGGTCACTCCCCGGTGCCTCCCCTTGGGGATGGGGACATGCTCTGAAAAAGTTAAACCCAGGTAAGGAGGAGGGGACCCTGGGAGGCAGAGACCCAAAGCCAAGGTCAGAGGGCACAGAGCCACCTTGGTCAGGCCCCTATGAGGAACTGTTGGCCACTCAGAGAAGCCTCTAGAAAGCTAGAACGGGGGACTTCAAGGTCAGGACTGGACATGTTCAGGGCCGAGTGCCCATCCCTGGGGCTCATCTGCTGGCCCATTTAACACATGTCCATTGACGTCTGCTCTGTGCCCAGCCTTGTGAGTGTGGTGATGGGCGTCCAGCAATAGCTGATACCTGCTGCTTTTCCTCAGTGAGCTTGGTCGAACAGGTGGGTGGAGAAGCACTGCCTGGTGGGTGTGAAAGTGCCAAGGAATGTGCAAGAAACCGCGGGACTGGCTGTGTGGACCGAGAAACCGCCAGCCTCACAGACCCATCCTGAGGAATCTTACTGCCCCACAGCCTCAGGGGCAGAAATGGTAGCTCCTTCCTCTTCCTCCCCACTGTCAGCCTCAGGATACTGTTTTATTTTTGAGTCACGGAATCACTCAGTCAACCCTGCTGGACTGAGATTGAGTCTGTTCAACTCAGTGCCTCTCAGACAAGGATTTCTTTTTTTTTAAACAGAATCTTGCTCTGTTGCCCAGACTGGAATCCAGTGGTGCAATCTCAGCTCACTGTAACCTCCACCTCCTGGGTTCAAGCGATTCTTCTGCCTCAGCCTCCTAAATAGCTGGGATTATAGGTGTGCACCACCACACCTGGCTAATTTTTGTACTTGTAGTAGAGATGGGGTTTTGCCATATTGGCCAGGCTGGTCTTGAGCTCCTGACCTCAAGTGATCCACCCGCCTCAGCCTCCCAAAGTGCTGGGATGATAGACGTAAGCCACGGCACCCCGCCTCAGACAAGGATTCTATATATATATATATATATAGCCAAGAGGTTGTCAGTAAATCTATGACTTGAGTTTGATTGGGTAGGATGGATAGAGTTTAGTTAATGAATGAATCAGGTTCATTCATTCATTCAAATGGCATTTATTGAGCACCTAATATATGCCAGGCCCCATGCTAGTTACTAGGATGGCCACAGTTAGACTGAATAGGGAGGGGTGAATTCCACTGAGGTGTGATGAGTTAGTTGCCTCAGGAAGGGCTAGAGTTTCGAATCAGCCACCACTAAAAGTGTGACCTTTGTCATAGTGGTAACCAAAAGACTTACATTATCTGAACTGTCGCTTCCTGTCTTGTAAATGGTGTGGTTGTGAGGATGAAAACTAAATGACTTAGAGGACTGCCAGGCACACGGTGGACACACAATACATTGTAGGGATCG
The DNA here is from genome assembly GCF_047675955.1 of Chlorocebus sabaeus. NCBI lineage: Eukaryota > Metazoa > Chordata > Mammalia > Primates > Cercopithecidae > Chlorocebus > Chlorocebus sabaeus. The sequence goes on from NC_132919.1 coordinate 3,636,855, forward strand.
TTTCTGTTGCTAGGATTGCATCAGGAAAGGTGGCCGGGGGTTAGGATTGGGTTGGGGTGGGACTGGACATGGGGATGGAATCTTGCTGTGGGTGATGCTAGAGTCTAGGGGTGAACGGGCTGGATTAGGCAGGGCTGGGGTTGGAATGGTTTGAGTTTAGATGAAGGGGATTTTGCAAGAAAGGGGGTCCTGGGGAGCATTCCCTGGAGTTGGGGCTGACTTACCTACAGAATGGCAAAGGATTTCATCCTGCACAAGGAAGCATCGATGGAGAGGCCCTGGTGTCCTCTCGGTTCTGGGGCTGGTGACCAGGAGCCTGAGTGGGAGGGGAGATGGCAAAGCTGAGCTGGCTGATGTTCCTCATCTTCTCCCTGCCTGCCCAGCACACTTCCCATTCCAGTTGCCTGGGCTCACAGGCTCCCTGTGTGGCCTGCAGATTCCTAGCCCAGACTCTGAATTACGGGGAAAACATTTGCCCAGTCTCTACTTCTACACAGCGCCAGGCAGGAAATGGTTAAATGCAACTACTCTCTGCCTGCTGCCCACCCTGACAAAGAAGGGGTGATGCTGATGGTTAACAAAAACTCTGCTCGCTCGTGGGGGTAGGGATGGGGAGGCCAGAAAACCACCAGCATTGGGGTTGGTTCTGTTGGGGGGCAGTGCTGGCTTCCTGGTGGGCCACCCCGGGGGCCTTCCCTGCCTGGCCTTAGTTTCTGAGACAGCACGTTGGTGCCCTTATCCTGTGGGTTAGTCAGAACTGGAGGTTTGGAGGCCGGGCACAGTGGCTCACACCTGTAATCCCATTACTTTGGGAGGCTGAGGCAGGTGGATCACCTGAGGTCAGGAGTTTGAGACCAACCTGATCAATACAGTGAAACCCCGTCTCTACTAAAAATACAAAAATTAGCCAGGCGTGGTGGTGGGCACCTGTAATCCCAGCTACTCGGGAGGCTGAGGCAGGAGAATGGCGTGAACCGGGGAGGCGGAGCTTGCAGTGAGCCAAGATCACGCCACTGCACTCCAGCCTGGGCAACAGAGCGAGACTGTCTCAAAAAAAAAAAAAAAAAAAAGTCATGATGTGGCCACAGTGGGTTGGGACAGATTAAAGAGCACAGGATGGGGGTAGAAATGAGACATCGTCTTCACTTCCTCAACTCCTGTCACTCTACATTTTAATACATTATGAAATATATTCACGTATCGGCGTGGCTTACAGAATAACAACAAAGCCTGCACCTGTGCATGCATCTGCTCACCCCCAGCTGAACCCACCCCAGGGGGACTTCCCACGCTCTGAATCGGCTCCTGTGAAGGTCACCAGGGGTCCCTACAATGCCACATCCAACGGACGGACCCCTCTCTATCCTCGTCTTCCTCAACCTCTCAGAAGCCCGGGACATAAGTAACCATCTCTTTTTTTTTTTTTTTTTCTTTTTTGAGATGGAGTCTCGCTGTGTCGCCGGATCTCGGCTCACTGCAAGCTCCGCCTCCTGGGTGCCCGCCATTCTCCTGTCTCAGCCTCCCGAGTAGCTGGGACTACAGGCGCCACCACCACGCCCAGCTAATTTTTTGTATTTTTAGTAGAGACGGGGTTTCACCATGTTAGCCAGGATGGTCTCAATCTCCTGACCTTGTGATCCACCCATCTCGGTCTCCCAAAGTGCTGGGATTACAGGCGTGAGCCACTGTGCCCAGCATAACCATCTCTTTGAAACACTTTCTTTTAGATTTTTCTGCGGACTCTCCTCATTCCTCAAGTCTTCGCTGGTGCCTTTGGGGTCTGGCCTCTATCTGCCACCAGGATCCGGGGGCTGGGTCACTGTCCTCCTTGCCGGCACACTCTCCCTAGTGATCCCTTCCAAGCCCGTGGCTTCAATACACCTATAAAGGCTGAAATTCCCACCTCTCCATCTGCTATTGGAGGCAGAATAATGGCCCCCCCAAAGACGGCCACGTCCTAGTCCCCAGAACCTGCGAATATGTTGCCTTTTATGGCCAAAAGGACTTTGTAGATATGATTAAATAAATAAATGGTCATGAGATGTGGGGTTAAATCCTGGATTATCTGGGTGGGCTCAGTGAAATCACAAGGGTCTTTCTATGAGGGAGGCCCGAGAAACATGGCTGCAGGGTGGCGTGTGCAGGCTACGGGGACTCAGGGGTCTGTTGAGGCAGAGAGGAGAAGCAGTGAGACTGCAGGGAAGGCTGGGAGCCTCCCAAGGAGGCCTCTCCCATCCCAGAAGCCCCCAGGGCTGTCCCGGGTGGGTTATAAAGCCCCAGTGTAATCACAAAGGTCCTTCTGCGAAGGAGGCAGGAGAATCAGAGTCAGAGAAAGACGTGAAGCTTGCTGCGCTGCAGGCTTAAGGAGGAGGAGGCGGCTGTGAGCCAAGGAATGCAGGCAGCTTCTAGAAGCCAAAAAAGGCAAGAGAACAGATTCTCCCTCAGAGCTTCTAGAAGGGACCCAGCCCTGCTGACACCTTTTCAGACTTCTGACCTCCAAAACTAGAAGATAATAAACTTACAGCTGGGCTCAGTGGTTCACCTGTCTTCCCACCACTTTGGGAGGCCGAGGCAGGCGGATCACCTGAGGTCAGGAGTTCAAGACCAGCCTGGCTAACATGGTGAAACCCCGTCTCTACTAAAAATACAAAAATTAGCCGGGTGTGGTGGTGCATGCTTGTAATCCCAGCTACTCGGGAGGCTGAGGCAGGAGAATCACTTGAACCTGGGAGGTGGAAGTTGCAGTGAGCCGAGATCACACCACTGCACTCCAGCCTGTGTAAAAGAGTGCAAAAAAAAAAAAAAAAAAAAATAGATAATAAACTTGTGTTGTTGTAAGCCACTACATCTGTGGTAACTTGTTACAGCGTCAATAGGAAACAAACAGAACTTGTGGTCTTTCCTGTCAAGCCTGCTTCTTCTCATCTTCCCCACCATAGGAAATGGCACCAGCAACCACTAAGTCCTAAAGACGAAGCCCAGGAGGCATCTTCACTTCCGTCGTGTTTTCACTCATGCCCTATATCCAATCCACCTGCCAACCTCGTTGGTTCTTTCTCCAAATTCTTTTTTTTTTTTCCTTTTTTTTGAGACGGAGTTTCACTCTTGTCGCCCGGGCTGGAGTGCAATGGCGCAATCTCGGTTCACTGCAACCTCTGTCTCCTGGGTTCCAGCGATTCTCCTGCCTCGGCCTCCAAAAGTGCTGCGATTACAGGCACCCGCCACGATGCCCAGCTAATTTTTGTGTTTTTAGTACAGACAGGGTTTTCACCATGTTGGCCAGGCTGGTCTTGAACTCCTGACCTCAGGTGATCCACCCACCTCAGCCTCCCAAAGTACTGGAATTACAGACGTGAGCCACCACGCCCGGCTCTCCAAATTATTTCTAGAAAGCAGCTGTTCTTCAAATGCTCCTTCCGTCATCATCCTGCCTTGTCTATGGTAATAGCCTCCTGTTATTTTGTGGGGTTTGTTTGTTTTTCAGGTAGCATCTTGCTCTGTTGTCCAGATTGGAGTGCAGTAGTGTGATCACAGCTCACTGCAGCCTTGACCTCCCAGGCTCAGTGATCCTCCTACCTCAGCCTCACAAGTTGCTGGGCCTACAGGAGTGAGTTACCGTGCCCGGCTGATTTTATTTTTTTTATAGTGATGAAGTCTCACTGTGTTGCCCAAGCTGATCCTGGGCTCAAGCACTCCCACCTTGACCTTCTAAAGTGTCAGAGAGGCTGGGTGCGGTGGCTCACGCCTGTAATCCCAGCACTTTGGGAGGCGAGGTGGGCGGATCACGAGGTCAGGAGATCGAGACCATCCTGGCTAACATGGTGAAACCCCGTCTCTACTAAAAATACAAAAAATTAGCCAGGCGTGGTGGTGGGCACCTGTAGTCCCAGCTACTCGGGAGGCTGAGGCAGGAGAATGGCATGAACCCGGGAGGCGGAGCTTGCAGCGAACCGAGATCACGCCACTGCACTCCAAGCCTGGGCGACAGAGCGAGACTCCATCTCCAAAAAAAAAAAAAGAAGAAGTGTTGGAGAAAGACGTGAAGCTTTCTATGCTGCAGGCTTAGGAGGAGGAGGAGGAGGCCATGAGCCAAAGAATGCAGGCAGCTTCTAGAAACCAAAAAAGGCAAGAAAACAGATTCTCCGCCAGAGCTTCTAGAAGGGACCCAGCCCTGCTGACATCTTTTCAGACTTCTGACCTCCAAAACTACAAGAAAACTTCTATATTAATAGAAGTGAGCCACCATGCCTTACCCATTTATTTGGTTTTTAATTTACTCATGTAGTTTTTTTGTTTTTTTTTTTTGTTTTTTTTTTTTGAGACGGAGTCTCGCTCTGTCGCCCAGGCTGGAGTGCAGTGGCGCGATCTCACTGCAAGCTCCGCCTTCCGGGTTCACGCCATTCTCCTGCCTCAGCCTCCCGAGTAGCTGGGACTACAGGCGCCCGCCACTGCGCCCAGCTAATTTTTTGTATTTTTAGTAGAGACGGGGTTTCACCATGGTCTCGATCTCCTGACCTTGTGATCCGCCCGCCTCGGCCTCCCAAAGTGCTGGGATTACAGGCGTGAGCCACCGCGCCCGGCCCTTTTGTTTTTTTTTTTTAAAGACAGAGTCTCCCTCTGTCACGTAAGTTGAAGTACAGTGGCGTGATCACGGCTCACTGCAGCCCCAACCTCTCAGGCTCAAACAGTCCTCCCACCTCTGTCTCCCAAGTAACTGGGACCACAGATGCATGCCATCATACCTGGCTAATTTTCTTATGTTTTGTAGAGACGGGGTTTTGCCATGTTGCCCAGGCTAGTCTCGAACTCCTGGGCTCAGGTAATCTTCCTGCCTTGGCCTCCCAAAGTGCTGGGAGTGAGCCCAGTGAGTTACAGTGAGTTTCAGGCATGAGCCACAGCACCTGGCCCACTCATATAGTTTACACCATGTCCCTTCTGTCAGTGGCAGCCCCAGTTCCTGGGTGACCAGTGCCAGCATTTCCTGCCTCAAGCCCTCTACCATGCTGTTCCCTCCACCATGCTGTTCCTCCACCTGCTGTTCCCTCCACCATGCTTTTCCCTCCACTGCGCTATTCCCTCCACTGTGCTGTTCCCTCCACCTGCGGTTCCCTCTCCAGCTTGCTGTTCCCTCCATTGCGCTGTTCCCTCCACCGTGCTGTTCCTTCCACTGCCCTGTTCCCTCCACTATGCTGTTCCCTCTCCAGCTTGCTGTTCCCTCCACTGTGCTGTTCCCTCCACTGCCCTGTTCCCTCCACCATGCTGTTCCCTCTCCACCTTGCTGTTGCCTCCACCACGCTGTTCCTTCCACCACACTGTTGCCTCTCCAGCTTGCTGTTCCCTCCACCATGCTGTTCCTGCCACCTGCTGTTCCCTCTCCCGTTTGCTGTTACCTCCACCACTCTGTTCCCTCCACTGCGCTGTTCCCTCCACTGTGCTGTTCCCTCCACCTGCTGTTCCCTCCACCGTGCTCTTCCCTCCACCATGCTGTTCCCTCTCCAGCTTGCTGTTCCCTTCACCACACTGTTCCCTCCACCTGCTGTTCCCTCTCCTGCTTGCTGTTACCTCCACCACTCTGTTCCCTCTACTGTGCTGTTCCCTCTCCAGCTTGCTGTTCCCTTCACCACGCAGTTCCCTCCACTGTGCTGTTCCTTCCACTGCCCTGTTCCCTCCACTGTGCTGTTCCCTCCACCGTGCTGTTCCTTCCACTGCCCTGTTCCCTCCACCATGCTGTTCCCTCCACCATGCTGTTCCTTCCACTGCCCTGTTCCCTCCACTGTGCTGTTCCCTCCACCGTGCTGTTCCCTCCACCATGCTGTTCCCTCCACCATGCTGTTCCCTCCACTGTGCTGTTCCCTCCACCATGCTGTTCCCTCCACCATGCTGTTCCTTCCACTGCCCTGTTCCCTCCACCATGCTGTTCCCTCCACCATGCTGTTCCTTCCACTGCCCTGTTCCCTCCACCGTGCTGTTCCCTCCACCTGCTGTTCCCTCCACCTGCTGTTTCCTGTGCCCAGAACCCTCACCTTCCCCTCTCCCCAAGGTTGGCTTATTCTCCTTCCCCAGTCTCGCCTGTCACCGCTTTCCCAGCCAGCCCCACCTCACAACCCAGTTACTCTGTTTTGAATCACCCTGTCTGATTTCCTTCTCAGAACCTGTCATCGTCTGATACTGCCTATTATCTGTCTTCCCCACCAGACAGTAGGCTCCCCAAGGATCTTGTCTATCTTCTTCACCGTGTTATTCCCAGGGCCTGGAGCAATGCCTGGCACAGAGCAGGGGCTCAGTAAGTATTTGTTGAACAGCCCAAGCGACAGCTGAGAGGGCTCAGCTCGGGCAAGGCTGAGGGCGGAGAGCTGGGTGCAGCTGAGAGCTGCTCCTCTGTTCGGGCTCTGCAGCTGAGCCCCCAAATTAGGTCGCTTCCTTAGCAACCCTGCCTGTCTCCCCAGCCCTGACCTCAGCCCTAGACCCAGCATCTCCCTCCCTGCTCCCCAATGAAGGGTGGAGTCAAAACCAGGCTCCACCCCAGACCCCATTTTGGTGCTGTAGGTGCAGGCCTCCAGTCTCTCCTCCTCAGTCCTCTGCCCAGGCTGTTTCCTCTGCCTGCGATGCCTCCTCCTGCAGACCAGTCATCCCAAACCCCAGCTCCTCAGGAAGTCTTCCCAAAGGAAGTGCAGCCTTATCCCCTCCAGGCCCTGCAGCAGCCCTGACTATAGCACCCCACCCCAATCCCCACCCTTTCTTCCCACCTGGATGGTGCATTCCCAGGAGACCATCATGTACAGCTGTGCAGGCTGTGCACTGCAGATCCCAAGATTGCCATTCATGTCGCTGTCATTCGATGACATGGCCTGGGCCGTGTGAGCTGCCCCTGCTCCCCGCACCTTTTATCCCCTACTGCCAGGGGTCTGCAGGTTTGCTGAGCACATGGCTGACAAACCAAGTAAACATTGACTGACCAGCTGGGCGCGGTGGCTCACGCCTGTCATCCCAGCACTTCGGGAGTCCGAGGCGAGTGGATCACGAGGTCAGGAGATCGAGACCATCCTGGCCAACACAGTGAAACCCTGTCTCTACTAAAAATACAAAAAAAAAATTAGCTGGGCATGGTGGCGGGCACCTGTAGTCCCAGCCACTTGGGAGGCTGAGGCAGGAGGATGGCGTGAACCCGGGAGGTGGAGCTTGCAGTGAGCTGAGATCGCGCCACTGCACTCCAGCCTGGGCGGCAGAGTGAGACTCTGTCTCAAAAAAAAAAAAAACAAACATTGACCGACCAGCTCTGATAGACGACTGGCCATCAGCTGACAGCCACCGGGGCCCTATTACACCCTGAACTGGGTACAGCCCAGCAATCCTTGTCCATCTCCTGCTTTTATTTATTTATTATTTTTTCTTTGTTTGTTTTTTTGAGATGGAGTCTCACTCTGTCACCCAGGTTGGAGTGTAGTGGTGCGATCTCAGCTCACTGTAACCTCCGCCTCCTGGGTTCAAGTGATTCTCCTGCCTCTGCCTCCCAAGTAGCTGGGATTACAGGCGTGCACACCACCAAACCTGGCTAATTTTTGTATTTTTATTAGAGACGGGGTTTCACCATGTTGGCCAGGCCGCTCTCGAACGCCTGACCTCAGGTGATCTACCCACTTCGGCCTCCCAAAGGGCTGGGACTACAGGCATGAGCCACCATGCCCGACCTTATTTAGTGTTTTGTATTTAAATTTTTAATAATCTTTTTAACTTGTCACTGACTTGAAGCTCACATCTTGCCTTTACCCAGCTGTAACCTGTCCTGTTCTGAGGGTCTATTTCTTCTTCTTCTTTTTTATTTTTTTTGAGATGGAGTCTCATTCTGTCACCCAAGCTGGAGTGCAATGGCGTGATCTCAGCTCACGGCAACCTCCACCTCCTGGGTTCAAGCAATTCTCCTGCCTCAGCCTCACAAGTAGCTGGGATTACAGGTGCCTACCACCATGCCCAGCTAATTTTTATTATTTATTTATTTATTGTATCTTTAGTAGAGATGGGGTTTCACTATATGTTGGCCAGGCTGGTCTTAAACTCCTGACCTCGTGATCCGCCCGCCTCAGCCTCCCAAAGTGCTGGGATTACAGGTGTGAGCCCCCGCCCGGCCCTGAGGGTCTATTTCCGTGTCTGCTGTCTGTCCCACCCATACCTTCTGTGGCAACCGAAACCCATGATGCTGCCGGCCCTGGTCTCTTACATTTTAGGAGAGGCAATGTGAGTGAGAGGCACAGGTCATTCTCAAGCAGGAGCCCAGCCCCTTCCTTTTTCTAGGGCCGAGTCGGCCAGCCAGCGCACTTCCTGCCCCGTGCAGCAGGCCCGTGGTCTCAGGCCCCACCATCTGCAGCAGGAACCCAGGAGTGCCTCCCACCACATCCTCCTCCCCAGCACGTTCAAGCCTGGGAGCCCCTCTCTGTTTCAGCAGGTGTTCAGGGAGGTTTGCTGTTCAGGGAGCCCCGCTGGGCCCTCCCGCAGCCCCTGGTGGACTCAGAGCCCTCTGCACCACGGGCTCCAAACTCTCTCCTGCACCCTGGCCTCTAGGCTTCTGAGGGAGGGGCTGTGAACGTCGGTGGGACCTGGAGCTGAGGCGTGGGGTCGCTGGGGTATTGGTGGGAGGGAACTGGGCAGGAGACGGTTACAGAAAACGCTGACTGAAACCTGCTCATGCACCGCGAACAGTTTGGAAAACTGCGGAACCAGCTGCATAACTTCTGACCAGCAACTCCACTCCTGAGCACATATACCCTCCCCTAACATGAGTACATTCTTTGGGATCAACTCTGAGGGGTAAAAAAAAAAAAAAAAAAGAACATTCATCCAGCAAAAGGAGGTGCACACCAGTGCTATTCCTCACAGCCCAAGGAAACTGCCCAAATGCCAGTCATCAGTACTGTTCACACAATGCGATACCCCAGAAGCCAGAAGAAGTACCGCCTCGGGCAACACGGTGGATGAAATTCACAGGCCTCAGGTGGAGGGAGAGGAGCCCGACAGAGACAGCGGGGCACACACTGTATGCCTCATTGATATTAAATTCAAAACCAGGCGAGACTAATCCACGGAGATGAAAAGCGGCTGGAAGTTCCTCTTGGCAGCAGATGCATCTGGAAGGGAGTGCGGGGCTTAGAGGAGGCTTAGGCCAGGCAGCTCACTCGCCCTGGATCTGCACGCTGCTTACACGGTGCTTCACTCTGTGGACATTCACTGAGCTGCATGCTTATGAGGTGTGCATCTTTCCTTCCTTCCCTCCCTCCTTTTCTTTCTTTCTTTTCTTTCCCCCCCCCCACTCCCCTCCCCTTCCCTTCCCTTCCCTTCCCCCCTTTCTTCCTTCTTCTTTCAACAGAGTTTCATTCTTGTTGCCCAGGCTGGAGTACAATGGTGTGGTCTTGGCTCACTGCAACCTCCGCCTCCCAGGTTCAAGCGATTGTTCTGCCTTTCCCAAGTAGCTGGGATTACAGGCGCTCACCACCACGCCCAGCTAATTTTTGTATTTTTAGTAGAGACGGGGTTTCACCATGTTGGCCAGGCTGGTCTTGAACTCCTGACCTCAGGTGACCCACCCGCCTCGGCCTCCCAAAGTGCTGGGATTACAGGCGCGAGCCCCTGTGCCCGGCCGGGTGTGCATTCTTCTGTATGGTATATGTTGATAAAAATTTTACCCAAACCAAACACAATCTTGAGCTTTAATTCATCTTCCTGCCACGCAAAACTCCCTGAAAACGTCACCACCCCTCCTGGCTTCAAACCCTCTGACTCCTCCAAACCCTCAGTGCCTGGGTGACAGGCACCGCCCACCTCTGCCCGCTTCCTTTTCTGCTCTCAGCTTTAGCCGCAGGTCATTTTCTCAGTTTCCTGACCTTACGCAGCCGGCCCCCAGGCTTCTGACCAAGCTGTTCTCTGTGCCTGCAATCCCCTTCCTGTTCCTTCTCATGCTAATTCCCACTCACCCTGCAAATCCTAGCAGACGCGGATGAACACACCTGCCTCCGTACTCCCCCCGTACCTCGGACGTCCCCCACCAGAGCTGTTATTTTGTGGGGTCCTTGTCTCTCTTGTCATTGTCTGGCTTGTGTTTCCCTCATGAGCCTGGGAGCTTCATGAAGGCAGTGACCATGTCTCCCTTACTCTCTTATTCCTGAAATATTGCCTGGTACTGAGTAAATGCTCCATCAATACTGAATGAATGAATGAATGAATGAATTGGCCCCACCCTTAACACTTCAATCTAATGGTGACCACCCTTTTTTTTTTTGAGACAGAGTCTCGCTCTGTTGCCCAGGCTGGAGTGCAGTGGCACGATCTCAGCTCACTGCAAGCTCTGCCTCCCGGGTTCAAGCGATTCTCCCCCCTCAGCCTCCCGAGTAGCTGCGATTATAGGCACCTGCCACCACACCCAGATAAGTTTTGTATTTTTAGTAGAGACGGGGCTTCACCGTATTGGCCAGGCTGGTCTCGAACTCCTGACCTCAAGTGATCCGCCCGCCTCGGCCTCCCAAAGTGCTGGGATTACAGGCGTGAGCCACCGCGCCTGGCAATGACCAGACTTTTGACTGCACCAATGAAATGAGGATCCAGAAAGGACTCTCTAATGATGTTGGAAACACTGAGCTCTGTTTCCCCTGCAACTCTCACAACACAAAACAGTCCAGTGACCCCAGGTGAGTGGGGTTTTCCCCCCACACCAGGCAAGCAGTCCTTTGGCAGCCAGCTGCAGCTGAGGGTCCTCACTTCAACTCAATTCCAACATGCTCTATTCGGAGGTAGCATCAGACCTCACAGGTCGAGGTCTCAGTCCCACAAGACTGTCCCCCACTTCCGAGGCCAATCACAAGACCCTAGTTATTTTGCCTGTGCTTGTGACCAACCAAATATATCAGGGTTCCTGTGACCCCCTCCTTGGGTTCGATTTATTTGCTAGAGTGGCTCAGAGAACTTAGAGACGCACTTACTTATATTTACTGGTTTATGATAAAGGACATTACAGGCTGGGTGCCTTGGCTCATGTCTGTAATCTCAGCACTTTGGGAGGCAGAGGCAGGCGGATCACGAGGTCAGGAGTTCAAGACCAGCCTGGCCAACATTGGTTAAACCCCGTCTCTACGAAAAATACAAAACTCAGCTGGGCGTGGTGGTGCGCACCTGTAATCTCAGCTACTAGGGAGGCTGAGGCAAGAGAATTGCTTGAACCCAGTGGTTGCAGTGAGCCGAGGTCACGCCCCTGCACTCCAGCCTGGGTGGCAGAGCAAGACTCTGCCTCAAAATAAAAAAAAAAAGGATGTTACAAAGGATACAGATGAGATGCATAAGGCAAAGTGGGGGTGAGGGGCAAAGCTTCCATGCCTTCTCCGGGGCTACCCTCCAGAAACTTCCATGTGTTCCACTACCCAGAAGCTCCCCAAACCCTGTCCTTTTGAGTGTTTATGGAGGCCTCATTACATAGGCATGATTGATGGAATCATTGGCCACTGGTGATCAACTAAACCTTCAGCCCCTCCCCCTCTGGGAAGATGGGGGTGTGGGGCTGAAAGTCCCAAGCCTCTGATCCTGCTTGGGGTCTCTCCAGTGACCAGCCCCCCTTTTGAAGCTATCTGGGGGCTGCTGGTCACCCGTCAACTCATTAGCAAAGAAAAAGACATTTATTACTTTGGAGATTCCAAAGATTTTAGGAGTATATGCCAGAAAATGGGACCAAATATTTATTTTGAGACCAAATATATTTTTATGTGTTATATTGTAAAATATGTATTCTGTCTTGGAATACCAAATACACATTTCACAGTATCAGAGGATCCAGGTCTGCCTGGCTGTCAGGGTCATGGCCCAACTCCCAGGGCCTATGAGGCTGCCTCAGGAGCCACCACGACCCACCCATCCTCTATCAAGCAAAGCTCCTGCCCTGCCCAGCCAGGAACCCTGAGCTCCTCACCTGGCTCTGCCCCAGTGCCTGTTTGAACTCTGGGCTCACTTGCTCCGGTGTGCTGGGTATGAAAGAAACCCTTGACCACTGACCAGAAGCAAAGCAATTGGATGGGCTGGGGTGGGATGAGGAGGTCACCATCCTAGGCTGGGCCTGCAGTGGGAGAGTATACACAGGAAAAGCCCTACAACCACCCAGAAAAAAATGGGGGAGAAATCACTGCTTTGGATTGAAATCAATGACAGAGACATAACAGCAATATATAATACATAAACCTTGACCAGACCTGGCTTTAAAACAACACAGCTCTAGAAGTCATTTTGAGGCTGGGCACGGTGGCTCACGCCTGTAATCCCAGCATTTTGGGAGGCTGAAGTGGGCAGATCATTTGAAGTCAGGAGTTCAAGACCATCCTGGCCAACATGGTGAAACCCTGTTTCTACTAAAAATACAAAAAATTAGCCTGGCGTGGTGGCGTGCACCTGTAGTCCCAGCTACTTAGGAGGCTGAGGCAGGAGAATCGCTTGAACCCAGGAGGCGGAGGTTGCAGTGAGCCAAGATCACGCCATTGTACTCCAGCCTGGGTGACAGAACAAGACTCGGTCTCCAATAAATAAATAAGTCATTTTGGTGACAACATGGGAAATTGAAATGAGCCTCAGATCTCATGACCCTTTATGCCAGAGCTTCTCCTAACTACAGACATACTCCTACATCAGCACATGGCCACCATCGCCATCTGAGGGAATGCATATTTTACTTACTTACTTTTTTTTTTTTTGGAGACAAGGTCTCGCTCTGTCACCTAGGCTGAACTGCAGTGGCACAATCATGGTTCACTGCAGCCTCGACCCCCCCGGGCTCAGGCAATTCTCTCACATCAGCCTCCCAAGTAGCTAGGACGGACTACAGGCTTAAGCCACCATGTCCGGCTGAATTTTTAACGTTTTTTGTAGATAGGGTCTCACTATGTTACCCAGGCTGGTCTCGAACTCCTGAGCTCATATGATCCACCCGCCTTGGCCTCCCAAAGTGCTGGGATTACAGGTGAGCCACTGCACCCGCCAACCTTTGTATATTAAACTCTACAACTTGCCTTTTTCAACTCACAGTATGTTTCCAGATGGATCCAGGTGAACAACCATTGCACTGGCTTCATTCAGGGGGTCTGCTTTTAGTATAGCATTGTATGAGTTATATCAGTATTTTTCCCATTTTCCTAATGAGGAATATTGTCAGTCTTCCATGATTCCAAACAATCCTACCACAAACCTTTTTTGTTTGTTTATTTTTCTTTTTCTGAGACAGAGTTCTCGCGCCGTCACCCAGGCTGGAATGCAATGGCACGATCTCGGCTCACTGCAGCCTTCACCTCCTGGGTTCAAGCAATTCTCCTGCCTCAGCCTCCCAAGAATCTGGGATTATAGGCGCCTGCCACCACTCCCAGCTAATTTTTTTTTTTTTTTTTTTTTTTTAGTGGAGACAGGGTTTCGCCAGGTTGGCCAGCCTGGTCTCGAACTCCTGACCTCAGGTGATCCACCGGCCTCAGCCTCCCAAAGTGCTGGGATTACAGGCATGAGCCACGGTGCCAGGCCCAGTTTTTTCTTTGTTATTTTTTGTTTCCAAATATTCTATATTGAACATGTGTTACTTCCATAAGGAACAAAAGAGCCTTAATATGCATTATTTTAAAATTGTCTTTAAGTCCACCCTCCCCCTAGGCAATGGAACAGGGAGAGGCCCAGTGAGGCGCGGGGCTGGGGTTCTATGGACCCCACAGACTGGCCGGATGCCCACAGCCTCTCTCACGCCTTCTCTTTCTCCTGCATGCCCTTCTGAGAGAGAAAGTTCCTTTCCTGACTGTGGGGTGGGGTGCCATGGCCGTCCCTGGGGCCCATCTCAGGTTCCCCGGAAGCCCCCTCAGTCTGAAGGCCTCCTGCCCACCGGCCCTACTCACCAGGTCTGGTTGGTGCCAGGGTCCTGGTGCAGAAGGGAGCTGAGCACGAAAGGGGCACCTCCCTTGGGCGTGAGCCAGGGCCGGGCCACATCCACATTGAAGGCTGCCAGCGGGGCCAGACCTGGAGGGAAAAGAGGAGCGTTTAATGAAAGAGGCCTTTTACTCCCATGATTCCAGCAAATCCTGTGGCGTCTTTAACCCTGTTTTACAGCTGAGAAAAGTGAGACTCCCCAAGGATCTTCGTGTGTGTATGAGAGAGAGAGAGAAAGACGAGACGCAGGTGTATCTGACCCAGAGCCTCTGATTCTCCTACTAAACCAAGCTGTACCAGTACCCGAGCCCCCGTCCTCCAAGAAGCCACGCCTAGCTCTCCCCAGAGAAGCACTTCCCACCTCCTCACGCCTCTTACTGTCATCTCCGCACCTGACACGCAAAACGTACTCACATTACCGCGTCTTGTGCCGAAGTGACAGTAGACTGTGAGCCCCAGGAAGAGGGCCTGTGTATGTTCTATGTACCCCTTCAAGCGACCAAGAAAACATGTGTACCCAAAATTGCCTGCACAAGAATGTTTTATTCGGAAGAGCCCCAAACTGCAAAGAACCCGAATGTCCATCAACAGGAGAATAGGGAAAAACCCACTGTGGTGTATTCCTACGATAGGATCCTACTCGGGAGGCTGAGGCAGAAGAATTGCTTAAACCTGGGAGGTGGAGGTTGCAATGAGCTGAGATTGCACCACTGCACTCCAGCCTGAGCAACAGAACGAGACTCCGTCTCAAAACAACAACAAAAATCATTATGCCGAGTGGCAGAAGCCTTACATCTTTCTTCTTTCTTCTTATTTTTTCTTTTTTTTTTTTAATTTATTTACAGCAGAATAGGCTCACGAATTCTATTTTATTCAATGGTTATAATCTGTTATCACTATATTGGTTCTTAAATTGTCCCTTATTTGGCCTTTCCATGAAGGAATAATTGGTACTGGATTAATTCTTTCACCATAAACAACTAGAACACTAGACAAAACCGATAAAATGTTTCCAGACATTTGACAACAGGCAGCGCAGGGCAGTGATCTCTAGAAAACACAAACAAATAACACGAGCCCTGTCATTACCCTCAGCTTTCTTTCTGGAGGAATTTTATGACCTTGATGCAGGGAAAGGGAATTCAAGCAGAGCACAGCAGATTTGTTGAGCGAAGGCAACAAAAATCATATTGTATAACTCCATTTGTATGAGGTTCCAGAACCAGCAAAACTGAATCTATAGTAAAAAGAAAAAAAATGCCTAACAGGATGAGACTAACTGGGAAGGGACTAGAAGGAACTTTCTGGAATGATGAAAATATTCTGTATCTTGATGGGTGTTTGAATTACCAAGGTGTGCACGTGTTAAAGCACATTCAATGAATGGTCCACTTAGAATTTGTGCATGTCACTGTATGTAAATATTACCTTACAAAAGAAACGCAAACACATTTTGTTGATATGTATGCTGAAATGTTTAGAGTTGAATTAAACGTAAGTCAGCAATTTATTTTTATTTAGTTCTTTTTTTTTTGAGATGGGGTCTCGCTCTGTCTCCCAGGCTGGAGTGCAGTGGTGCAATCTTGGCTCACTACAACTTCTGTGTCCCAGGTTCAAGCGATTCTTCTGTCTCAGCCTCCCACGTAGCTGAGATTACAGGCACCTGCCAACACGCCCAGCTAATTTTTGTATTTCTAGTAGAGACAGGGTTTCACCATGTTGGCCAGGCTGGTCTCGAACTCCTGACCTCAAGTGATCCACCTGCCGTGGGCTCCCAAAGTGCTGGGATTACAGGTGTGAGCCGCCACATCCAGCCTGCAATTTACTTTAAAATGCATCAAAATATAAGATGGCTTGCTGGATGGGTAGACAGATATACGTGATAAAACAAATACGCAAAAGTGTTAATGATTGTCAAATTTAAGTGTGGTGATGCAGTTGTCCACTGTATAATTTTTCAACTTTTCTATGTATTTGAAATTTTTCATTTAACATTTTTTGGGGAAAAATAATATATTGAAAGATTACCTCCCAAAGAGGTTTTGCCAATTCATACTCCAACCACAGCATGGGAGAAGGTTTATCTCCCCACAGTGTTGCCTGGACTGACTGTGAAGACATTTTCATCCTTATTTTAAGAGTATTTCACCATCTTGTTCCAAAATTATATTTTACTTTTTTTTTTTTTTTTTTTTTGAGATGGAGTTTCACTCTTGTTGCCCAGGCTGGAGTGCAATGACACGATCTCAGCTCACCGCAACCTCTGCCTCCCAGTTTCAAGCGATTAGTCTGCCCCAGCCTCCCGAGTAGCTAGGATTACAGGCATGCTCCACCACACCTGGCTAATTTTGTATTTTTAGTAGAGATGAGGTTTCACCATGTTGGTCAGGCTGGTCTCAAACTCCCGATCTCAGGTGATCCGCCCACCTTGGCCTCTCAAAGTGCCGGGATTACAGGCATGAGCCACCACGCCCGGCCAATTTTTGTATTTTCAGTAGAGACGGAGTTTCTCCATTTTGGTTAGGCTGGTCTCGAACTCCCGACTTCAGATGATCCGCCCTCCCCGGCCTTGGCCTCCCAAATATGTTTTACTTTTTATTTTATTAAGACAAGGTCTCACTCTTTTGCCCAGGCTGGAGTGCAGTGGTGTGATCTTAGCTCACTGCCACCTTCGCCTCCCAGGATCAAGCGATTCTCCTGCCTCAGCCTCCCAAGTAGCCAGGATTACAGGTGCGCACCACCATGCCCAGCTAATTTTTGTATTTTCAGTAGAGACAGGGTTTCACCGTGTTGGCCAGGCTGGTCTCGAACTCCTGACCTCAGGTGATTCAGCCTCTCAAAGTGCTGGGATTACAGGTGTGAGCCACTGCTCCCATCTCTAGTATATATTTACATGGGAAAAAAGCAAGATGAAGTCCAGTTTACAGACTTACCTGTTCAAGTACTGTTCAATTAACGACTTTTGCCATAAACACTCTTAAAAAGCTATACGACTTCTTGGCAACACTCCTTTTTTTGGTTTAGTGACTTTTTCATCTCTAAATACACTGGGTAAACACGATATAAGGAATGACATTTGACATTACACTCTCACATGAAGACACACTCACTGATTTACTTACTATGCAACAGTTTCTAGTCCAACACCACCATATGGAAGAAATCTGCATTGCATGTCATGTTTGGATAAATCCCAAATGCCTGCTTTTGCTTATGTACGCCGATCGCGAGGGCTGAAGCTTCTATGGTTCTGAAGTCGGAGGAGCGCACAGCCTATTTCCATGTGTTTGGAAGTGCTTTTGGGTTCAGTATTTATTTTGCCCTCAAGGTGTTTCTCTGTAACTTTTGCTATGACTTCATTTTTTATTTTTATTTTTTGAGATGGAGTCTCACCCTGTCGCCCAGGGTGGAGTGCAGTAGCACGATCTTGGCTCACTGCAACCTCTGGCTCCCGGGTTCGAGCGATTCTCCTGCCTCAGTCTCCGGAGTAGGTGGGATTACAGGCGCACGCCACCGCGCCCAGCTAATTTTTGTATTTTTAGTAGAGACGAGGTTTCACCATGTTGGCCAGGCTGGTCTCATACTCGTCCTGACCTCAAGTGACCCGCCCACATTAGCCTCACAAAGTGCTGGGATTACAGTGTGAGCCACCACACCTAGCCCCCACTGTCAAATCTTGTCTTCTTCTTTTAATAAGGCCAATAAACCTTCATTACAATAAATTGTATATGGAAACTGTATTTTTATATTCAAAGTATTGTTTTTATTCATCTAAACTTGTTTTATTGGTCAATGAATACATTTTCCTAACAGTAAAAATCATCTGAGTATCCTCGGTTGGGTGGAATGCATCACAATTTTTTAAATGAAATTGATGCAAATATTTTTTTCCAGTTAATGGTGGTTTACTTAGCGGTAGAGGTTTCAGAAAGAAAAATCATTACGTGAAGGACAAGTATATAAACAACACTAGCTTCTGTATAAGGAAGGGAAGGAAATACATGCATACAAATATGTTGTTTTTAATTCACTAGGAAGATGTGACAATTTTAAATCTGTATGTATCCAATAACATCATTTCAAAACATAAAAGCAAAAATTGAATTAAAAGGAAAAATACAAAACACTACAATGAAAGCGGGAGACTTCACTTCAACAATCCTTTTATGTTAACTACAAAAGCAGAGCAAAAACTGAGCAAGGATATAGAAGACAGGAATACAGTCAGACCGAAAACTGAACAAGGATACAGAAGACAGGAACAACACAATTAGCAAACTTGACCTGACAAACAGAACACTGTACCCAACAATGGAAAAATAAACATTTTTTTCTTTTTTTTTCTTTCCTTTTTTGTTTTGTTTTGTTTTGTTTTTTGTTTTGAGATGGAGTCTCACTCTGTCACCCAGGCTGGAGTGCAGTGGCGCGATCTTGGCTGACTGCAACCTCCGCCTCCCGGGTTCAAGCGATTCTTCTGCCTCAGCCTCTCGAGAAGCTGGGATTACAGGCGCCCGCCACCACGCCCACCTAATTTTTCTATTTTTAGTAGAGACAGGGTTTCACCTTGTTGGCCAGGATGGTCTCAATCTCTTGACCTTGTGATCCACCTGCCTCAGCTTCCCAAAGTGCTGGGATTACAGGTGTGAGCCACCGTGCCTGGCCCTCAGAAACATTATTTTCAAGTACATGTGAAACATTTACCAAAATTGACCATATGCTAGGTCACAAAGCCTCAATAAATATCAATGAATTGAAATAACTCAGAATATGTTCTCTGACTATACTGGAATTTAAACCAATAACAAAAAGAAAACCAGAGGCCTGGCACAGTGGCTCGTGCCTGTAATCCTAGCACTTTGGGAGACTGAGGCAGGCAGATTGCTTAAGCTCAGGAGTTTGAGACCAGCCTGGGCAACATGGCTGGTCTCTAACAAAAATACCAAACTCCATCTCTACCAAAAATACAAAAAATTAGCCAGGAATAGTGGCATGCACCTATAGTCCCAGGTACTCGGGAGGCTGAGGTGGGAGGCCTGCTTGAGCCCAGGAGGTGGAGGTTACAGTGAGCCAAGACTGTATCACTGCACTCCAGCCTGGGTGACAGAACAAGACAAAACAAAAAAAAAAAAAAAAGGAAGGAAGGAAACAAAAGATGGCCAGGCGTGGTGGCTCACGCCTGTAACCCTAGCACTTTGGGAGGCCAAGGTAGGTGGATCACTTGAGGTCAGGAGTTCGAGACCAGCCTGGCCAACATGGTGAAGCCCCGTCTCTACTAAACACACAAAAATTAGCTGGGCATGGTGACAGGCACCTGTTAGCTGGGTGTGGTGGCACATGCCTGCAATCCCAGCTACTGGGGAGGCTGAGGCAAGAGAACTGCTTGAGCCCAGGAAGTTGAGGCTGCTTAACAGAGTGAGACTGTCCAGCCTGTTGACAGAGTGAGACTCCATCTCAAAACAAAAAACAAAACAAAACAAAACAAAACAGCTACTTGGGAGGCTGAGACAGGAGAATCACTTGAACCTGGGAGGTGGAGGTTGCAGAGAGCCGAGATTGCACTATTGCACTCTAGCCTGGGTGACACAGTGAGACTTCGTAAAAAAAGAACAAAGAAAGAGAAAGAGGGAGGGAGGAAGGAAGGAAGGAAAGAAGGAAAGAAGGAAGGAAGGAAGGGAGGAAAAACAAAACTAGAAAAATCTGAACTTCCGGGAAATTAAGCAGTGCATTTCTAAATAACCCAGGGTGAAAGATAAAATCACAATGGAATAGCAAATCAGACCTAAAGGAAATATGGGAAGGAATAAAGATATGAACACGTATCAATGAAATATAAAACCAGCTTACAGTAGAGAAAACTAACGATGCTGAAGGTTTTTTTTTTTAAGATTTTTAAAACGATAAATCACTAGCAATACTGAACAAGAAAAAAAAGAGAGAACACACAAATTACCAATATGAATAAAAAATAAAAAGCGGGGACATCATAATAGATCCTAAGACATTTAAAAAGTAGAGGGGCTGGGCGAGGTGGCTGACTCCTGTAATCCCAGCACTATGGGGAGGCTGAGGTGGGTGGATCATGAGGTCAGGAGATCGAGACCGTCCTGGCTAACACGGTGAAACCCCGTCTCTACTAAAAATACAAAAAATTAGCTGGGCGTGGTGGCGGGCGCCTGTAGTCCCAGCTACTTGGGAGGCTGAGGCAGGAGAATAGTGTGAACCCGGGAGGCAGAGCCTGCAGTGAGCCGAGATTGAGCCGAGATCGCGCCACTGCACTCCAGCCTGGGCGACAGAGCTAGACTCCGTCTCAAAAACAATTACAAGTATGTGAAACACACTGAATATATAAAACTTTCATAAGTTCATGATATTTACAAGAGAGAAAAAAATAAAAACAAAAGAAATCAAGGTAATGCACACCTGTAATCCCAGCACTTTGGGAGGCTGAGGCGGGAGGATCACTTACACTCAGGAGTTCAAGACCAACCTGGGCAATACAGTGAGACTCCGTTTCTACAAAAAAATAAACAAATTAGCTGCCCACAGTGGCGTCTGCCTGTGGTCCTGGCTACTTCGGAGGCTGAGGTGGGAGAATCACTTGAGCTCAGGAAGTTGAGGCTGCTTTGTCATTCAGGCCGGAGTGCTGTGGTGTGATCAAGACTCACGCAGCCTCAACTTCCTGGGCTCGAGCAATTCTCCTGCCTCAGCCTCCCCAGTAGCTGGGATTGCAGACCTGTGCCACCACACCCAGCTAATTTTTGTATTTTTTGTAGAGATGGAGTGTCACCCTGTTGGTCAGGTTGGTCTTGAACTCCTGATCTCAAGTAATCCTCCTCCCTCGGCCTCCCAAAGTGCTGGGATTACAGGCGTGAGCCACCGCACCCGGTATTAAATTTAGTTTTCATTTGTTCATCTGACCTTTATAAAAATGGCAAGAAAAATTTCTTTTTTTATGGATAAATTATTACTAATAAATGTAGGAAGAATAATAGAACCGAACTATTTGGTGAGTCCTAATGAAACACAATAATTAATTCAGGCCAGGATCATCAATAGGTAAAACTACTAAACGAGAGTCTGATAGACTAACTTTACAACTAGGCTGACACTACTGGAGCCCACTACTCCATCTTCACATCCCCAGGAGTGGGGCTCCCAGGCGTAAGTCCTTCTCGGTGTGACACCCTAGGAAGGATCTAAGGGCCCAAGACTCTGCATTTCCAACAAGCTTGTAAGGGATGCCCACACTGCTGGTCTTCAGACCACATTCTGAGTACTAAGGCTTTAAAATACTTCAGCAAAGAAAAGAAAAAGAAGGCCTAGGCGCGGTGGCTCATGCCTGTAATCCCAGCACTTTGGGAGGCTGAGGTGGGTGGATCACCTAAGGTCAGGAGTTCAAGACCAGCCTGGCCAACACGGTGAAACTCCATCTCTACTAAAAATACAAAAATTAGCCGGGCATGGTGGCGCACGCCTGTAATCCCAGCTGCTTGGGCAGGAGAATCACCTGAACCCAGGAGGTGGAGGTTGCAGTGAGCCGAGATCGCACCATTGCACTCCAGCCTGGGTGACAGAGCGAGACTCTGTCTCAAACACACACACACACACACACACAAAAGAAAAAGAAGTTAAATAACTGTTGGAAGTGGGGCAAAATCCTCACGATTGCTTAGTGTATGATCGCCAGAAAACTGAAACCTGATGTTAAACTTCCAGTTTCTAGGCAACTTGTGAAATAAAAAGACAAATCCCACCAAGAGGAAGCAAACACACGAATCCCGAATGTAGACGTTCTGCAACACCCTGACCAAACTCTGCACTAAATCAAAGACATGAAAGCAGAAAATGGGAATGGGGGTGCACTCTAGACAGGAAGAGCCACAGCAACCACATGTAATGTGTGGACCTTGTTTGGATCTTGCTTTGAACAAACCAACTGCTAAAAAGACATTTTGAGGCCGGGCGCGGTGGCTCATGCCTGTAATCCCAGCACCTCGGGAGGTGGAGGCAGGCGGATCACCTGAGGTCAGGAGTTGAGGACCAGCCTGGCTAATACGGTGAAACCCTGACTCTACCAAAAATAAAAAAATTAGCCAGGCATCTCAGCGCACACCTGTAGTCCCAGCTACTCGGGAGGCTGAGGCAGGAGAATCGCTTGAACCTGGGTGGTCGAGGTTGCAGTGAGCTGAGATGGTGCCACTGCACTCCAGCCTGGGATACTGAGTGAGACTCCATCTTAAAAAAAAAAAAGACATTTTGAGACAGTGAGATTTGTACATGCACTAAGTATTTGGAATTAGATGATACTAAAGAATTATCATTAATTTAGTTAGGTGGTAAGAACATTGTGGCTATTTAAGAAAACTTCCCCATCCTTTATTTTTATTTTTGAGATGGAGTCTTACTCTGTCGTCCAGGCTGGAGTGCGGTGGTGCGATCTTAGCTCACTGCAACCTCTATTTCCTGGGTTCAAGTGATTCTCCTGCCTCAGACTCCTGAGTAGCTGGGATTACAGGGGTGCACCACCATGCCCAGCTAATTTTTGTATTTTTAGTAGAGACGAGGTTTCGCCATGTTGGCCAGGCTGGTCTTGAACTCCTGACCTCAGGTGATCCGCCTGCCTCGGCCTCCTAAAGTGCTGGGATTACAGGCGTGAGCCACTGCGCCTGGCCCCTCATGTTCTTTAGAAATGAAAATGTCCATGTTTTTTGGGAGTGAAATGACACGATGTTTGGGGTTTGGTTTAAAATCATGTTTCTGAAGCATTAACATGCAAATGAATCATCGGAGATCTTGGTAAAATGCAGATTCTGACTCAGCAGGTAATGAATCAGAGTGGGGCCGAAAGTCTGTTCCAACAAGCTCCCAGATGATGCCGACACTGCGGGTCCTCAGATCACGTTTTGAGCAGCCAGGCTTTAAATACTTTGACAACGAAAATGAAAAAGGGAACACAAAATAAATTCAGGCTGTGTGGCCGGATCTTGATCATCGTGTCATCCGCTTGATGGACATACTGGCTTTACTATAGTTATCTTGTTTACCTGTGTACTTGCTTAAGATTTTATTATCCAAAAATTCCAGACTTGAGGAGGAGGAGCCTGGGAAGAGGGCTCTGAGACCAGGCCCTGCCTCTCTCATCTCTCCATTTCCAGGCCATTTCCCTGAGTCTGGCGCAAAGTGGATATCTATAGTTCATTTAATTTTATTTATGGATTTATTTTTTGAGATGGAGTCTGGCCCTGTTGCCCAGGCTGGAGTGTAGTGGTGCGTTCTCGGCTCACTGCAGCCTCTGCCTCCCAGGTTCAAGCAATTCTCCTGCCTCAGCCTCCCAAGTAACTGGGACTACAGGCACCCGCACCACGCCCGGCTCATTTTTGTATTTTTAGTAGAGATGGGGTTTCACCATATTGGCCAGGCTGGTCTCGAACTCCTGACCTTGTGATCCGTCTGCCTCAGCCTCCCAAAGTGCTGGGATTACAGGCGTGAGCCACCACGCCCGGCTCAGTGCCAGCACTTTCTACCCTGTTCCCCACTCTTGGCTTTGAACACAGCGCTGGCTCACAGCAGAGTTCCTAAAATCCTTTGGCTTAATAAAATCATGTTGATTCAATGCATATAGGAATGAATGAAGCTTTCTTGAAGGTGGTATCAACATGAAAAAGATCAGTCAACGCCATGCAGTATCCACAAAATCCAAAAAACACAACACTGCCAGGCAAAGCACAACCAGTCCTGTTATTTAAACCAGAAAAAAACTGTCCCTAAGGGTCCTCCGTGAGAACACAATGAACAAATTCCGCACCACAGCTTTTCCAGAGCTGTGACTTGTGTCCTCCCTGCCACTGCCCCAAAAGTAGAAAACACAGGAAATATACCCAGACCTGATGTTCTTGTTTGGAGGTCATGGATCCCTTTGAGAATCTTCCCTTTTTTCTTTTTTCTATTTTTTTTTTCTTTTTTTTTTTTTTTAGACAGAGTCTCACTCTGTCACCCAGGCTAGAGTGCAATGGCACAATTTTCAGCTCACTGCAACCTCTGCCTGCTGGGTTCAAGTGATTCTCCTGCCTCAGCCTCCTGAGTACCTGGGACCACAGGTGCCCACCACCACGCCCGGCTAATTTTTTGTATTTTTAGTAGAGACGGGGTTTCGCCATGTTGGCCAGGCTGGTCTCCATCTCCTGACCTCGTGATCCGCTTGCCTCAGCCTCCCAAAGTGCTGGGATTACAGGTGTGAGCCACCGCGCCCAGCCTTTTTTCATTTCGAGTTGGAGTCTCACTCTGTCACCCAGGCTGGACTGCAATGGCGTGATCTTGGCTCACCCCAACCCCTGCCTCGCCAGTTTAAGTGATTCTCCTGTCTCAGTCTCCGGAGTAGCTGGGACTATAGGTGCACGCCAGCATGCCTGGCTAATTTTTATATTTTTAGTAGAGATGGCGTTTCACTGTGTTAGCCGGGATGGTCTTGATCTCCTGACCTCGTGATTCGCCCGCCTTGGCCTCCCAAAGTGCTGGGATTACAGGTGTGAGCCACCGTGCCCAGCCCCCTTTGAGAATTTGATGGAAGCATTGGAGCCCTTCCTGATCCCCTGAGTGCACATGTGTACAAAGTCCTCCCCTTGCCTGAAGTGCTCTGCCCTCAGCCTGTCTCCTGGCTTCCTCTTCATCCTAATTTTTTTTTTTTTTTTTGAGATGGAGTCTTGCTCTTGTCACCCAGGCCAGAGTGTAATGGCATGATCTCAGCTCACTGCAATCTCCACCTCCCGGGTTCAAGCGATTCTCTTGCCTGAGCCTCCAGAGTAGCTGGGATTACAGGCACCTGCCACCACACCTGACTAATTTTCGTATTTTTAGTAGAGACGGGGTTTTGCCATGTTGGTCAGGCTGGTCTCGAACTCCTGACCTTGCAATCTGCCCGCCTCGGCCTCCTAAAGTGCTGGAATTACAGGCGTGAGCCACTGCGCCCAGACTCTAATTTTTTAAAAATTTTTTGTACAGATGGGGGTCTTGCTATGTTGCCCAGGCTGGACTCAAATTCCTGGGCTCAAGTAATCCTCCAGTCTTGGCCTCCCAAAGTGCTGGGATTGCAGGAGTGAGCCACTGTGCTCGGCCTTGTTTCCCTATTGCCAGTGACTGCCCCCCTGCCACCAGTGAGTACCATGAGGGCACACACTGCATCTGCCTTGATTGCCACAGTATCTCAGGACCTGGCATGGTGGCCCACACTCGGTAGGTGCTGGGAGAGTGGCCTCTTGAAACCTACACAGACTCACAAAGGTTCCAGATCAAGACCCCCAGGCAGGCAAGAAGGTTGTACTGTTCCCGCTGCTCCCTCAGGAATCCAGAGCTGAGATAAAGGATGCCCAGTAGGGAGTCTGGGCTCTGGCCCCAGGGCCCACGTCACGTTGAGCCCTGTGCTTCCTGGTCAGCCAGGCTGGGGAAAAAACAGGAGGTCAGCAAACTGCCTAGAGGAGAATTAAAAAGTGCGAGCTGCCAACATGTTACGAGGGGTGAGTGTGGGGCCTTCGTCCCCCCATTTCACTGTCGGTGTAACTGGAAGGCAGAGTGGAGACCGCAGAGCAAAGTCCAGTCTCCTCTCCTGGGTCTCCGCGGCACCCTCTGCACACTCCTGCCTCCAGGCCTCGGTACAGCTGCTCCCTCCACCCAGCAGGCCTGCTCACCGCTCTCCACCTCTGTCTGCAAAGCCCGTCTTCTGTGGCTCTGCTCGGCCAGCCAGGAGCCAGGAGCCAGTCCAGACTCTCAGTCAGAGTAACTCCTGGGTCCCCGAGTCCCCTCAGCACCCTGTGATCTGTCTGGCTCTGACCGAAACCTGAACCCCCCCCCAGCATCCTGTGGCCTGTCTGGCTCTGACCAAATTCTGTCTGGATCAGGGTGATCTGTGATTCAATCTATCTCCCCTGAACCGTGATGTGATCTGAGTCACACACAACACCCCCGGCCAGAGAGCCCAGCTCAGCACAGGGCCAGGCCCAAAAGAGGCACTCTAAAAATGTCAGAGTGGGCCAGATATTCCCTTTCCTCGCACCACCCCACCCCCGTGTTCACTCTGTTCAACAGAGAGATCTTGTTCAACAGAGGGTTCTGCTCCCCCAGAGCACCTGTGCTTTCCAGGCACCACGCTAGGTGCTGGGCTCAGAGAGGGATGTGGTTTGCACACGGCCCATCGGAAGATTGAATATTTGCGTCTGGGGCTCAGATTCTGTTTGTGCCCGATTCCAGAGCCTTTAGTAAAAGCTGGAGGCACTGAGCGGTTGGTAAACAGAGAGAGGGCAGGGTCACGAATGGCCTCAAGAAGCTGGGCACTGCTCCTGCTGTGCTGGCGGCTCACTGAGCTGCAGCAGAGCTCTGCTTAGAGGGCTGGTAACTAGGTCAGCAAGAGCCTGCTGCGGGGGCACGGTGGCATGAGAAACTGTGTACGTGTGTGTATGCGCACGTGTGTGCATCTGCGTGTGTGTGCATCTGTGTGTGTGCATCCACGTGCATGTGTGCATCCGTGTGTGCATGCATCCGTGTGTGTGCATCCATATGTACGTGTGCATTCGTGTGTGCGTGTGCATCTGTGTGTGTGCATCCGCGTGCATGTGTGCATCTGTGTGTGTGCATCTGTGTGTGTGCATCGTGTGTGCATCTGTGTGTGCGTGTGGGCATCCGTGTGTGCGTGCATCCCTGTGTGCATGCATCCGTGTGTGCATGTGCATCCATGTGTGCGTGTGCATCTGTGTGTGTGCATCTGCATGCATGTGTGCATCCATGTGTGCATCCGTGTGTGTGCATCCATGTGTGTGCATCCGTGTGTGTGCATCCGTGTGTGTGCATCCGCGTGCATGTGTGCATCCATGTGTGCATCCATCTGTGTGTGTGTGCATCCATGTGTGTGCATCCATGTGTGTGTGCATCCGTGTGTGTGTGCGTGCATCTGTGTGCATCTGTGTGTGTTGTGTGCATCTGTGTGTGTGCGTGTGTGTGCATCCGTGTGTGTGCGTGCGTGCATGCATCTGTGCATGTGTGTGCATCTGTGTGCGTGTGTATCCATGTGTGCATGTAGTGTGCATCCACGTGTGCATGCATCCGTGTGTGTGTGTGCTTGCGTGTGTGTGTACATCCGTGTGTGTGTGTGTGTGTGTGGTGGGGGAGGTCGCTGTATTTGCTGGGCTTTCCCTGAGAGTCAGCTGGTGCCCAGGTCTGCCAGGCCTGGCTCAGCTTGTTTCCTTGGACTGGACGCGCCTCAGGCCCGACAGTTCGCCTTTGAGCTGCGCCTCCATCAGGAAACCACCTCCTGTTGCATTTCCCACCAGGACTCAGAAAACAGCATCGTCTTGGTAGAGGGTCTTGAGTTCAAATCCTCACTGCCTCGGAGTCACGGAAGGACCCTGGCACCTCCCTTCCGTCTCCCCTCTGGGATATGGGGTTGTGCAGATCCAATGGGGCAACACCCATCCCCAGGTCTGACGCAGGAGGCTCAGCACGTGGAGGTTGAGGTTGGAGACAGTCACAACCACAGGCGAGGGCTGGCCCTCCCTCTCAAGCCCCCGTCGCGTGCTGTCTGACTTACAGACACAGCTCCACCGGTGTCTGTCACCGCACTACCCACAGGACCACCTCTCTGAGCTGTCCCCAGCCACAGAGGCCTGCTGAGTCAGACCGAGATCCCCTCCATCCTGTCAGCCACCACTGTCTCCCTTCAACCCTCTGTCTCCCCCAGCACACCGGGCAATTTAAAAACACATTCTCACAGTACAATAAGTACCACTATTCCCAATTTAGGAAAATGAGGCTCATGAGGGCATGATTCGCCCACATTGATAGCAGGAGCTGCAGAAGTGGGACTAGACGCAGGGGTCCTGACACCCAGCCCAGAACACCCAGCAGGGCCTCATGGGAGGGCTGTGCCTCAGAGCCATCTGCAGCGCGCCTGCGCCGGACCACCCAGCCACGGTCCCCCCGCCTCGATCCTCTACACAGAGCCTCATCAACTCCACCCCGAACCTCACAGTCAGCTGAGCCCATCTCTCCCCCTCACCCTTCATCTCTCTAATAAACAAGAACAGCCAACAGGCCTTGAGCACTACTGTGTGCTGGAAACTAAACGTTTCTTTTTTTTTTTGAGATGGAGTCTTGCTCTGTCACCCAGGCTGGAGTGCAGTGGCGCCATCTTGGCTCACTGCAACCTCCACTTCCCGGATTCAAGTGATTCTCCTGCCTCAGCCTCCTGAGTAGCTGGGACTACAGGCACCCGCCACCACGCCCGGCTAATTTTTTGTATTTTTAGTAGAGACGGAGTTTCGCTGTGTTAGCCAGGATGGTCTCGATCTCCTGACCTTGTGATCTGCCCACCTCAGCCTCCGAAAGTGCTGGGATTACAGGCATGAGCCACCGCGCCCGGCCTCTATTTTTTTTTCTGAAACATTGTCTCTCTCTGTCTTCTAGGTTGGAGTGCAGTGGCACAATCTCAGCTCACTGCCACCTCCGACTCCTGGGTTCGAGCAATTCTCTTGCCTCAGCCTCCCAAGTAGCTGGGATTACAGGTACGCACCACCATGCCTGCCTAATTTTTGTATTTTTAGTAGAGATGGGGTTTCACCATGTTGGCCAGGCTGGTCTTGAACTCCTGATCACAAGTGATCTGCCCACCTTGGCCTTCCAAAGTGCTGGGATTACAGGTGTGAGCCACCGCGCCCGGCCAGAAAACTAACCATTTCTCATGAGTGTCTCCTCCTCCCGTCTGCCTTCCCCAGCACCTGTGGATGGGACCAAGGCAGAAGCCTTCTTACGGGCCTCTCTGCCTCCCCTCTCTCCCAGATTCCAACTAACACTCAACATACAAGTCTGTCGACACCCTGCTCAAGACCTGTGGCTCCCCACTGCCCTCAGCAGGAATTCCAAGCTCCCCCAGGCCGGCACTCAGGTCCCCACATTCCTCACCCGCCGCTGTGGGTCTCTCGGGCTTGGATGCCCGCATTCCTCCACTCACACCACACCTGCCCCACGCAAGGGGACCTCCCAGAGACGGGCAGGGATGTGGGGCTCCCACACAGCCCACACTCCCCCAGCCAGCTCTCCCACACACACTGCACTCTGCTGGCATTTCACCTTTGCTTGGGTCGCCCCTCGGCCGGGAGTGCCCTTTCCCTACCCCCGTGTTGTGAGACGCTGCTGGGGCTGGAGAGGCTACTGTGCGCACAGCCTGCCTTCTCTTCACACAGGGGGCCAGGACAGGGGTGGCCTTGCCTCTGCCCGCACCTCCAGGCCCCAGTATGTCCTGATTTGGGGCGGGGCTGGAAGGGGAAGCAACACCAGAGAAGACGGCCTTCCGCTCCCACTCACGCTTCGCCTCCATCTTCCTACCAACCAGACTCCTCACACCCCAGGGCTTGGTGCCTCCTATTCCCCCTGCAGAGAAGGCCCCTCTGCTCACCCCCAGCCTGTACTTGCCAAGGACCTCCCCATCCTTCAGATCCCACCTCAGATGCCACCTGTCTCCCACTCCCCAAGGACGGAGGTTTTCTATCACGCACAGGCCTGGGGTGATGCCCTGGCAGAGCCCCGGGCCTCAGCCCGAGTGCGTGCCACCAGCAGAGTGGGCCCTGGACTTCTGGTTCCTTCTTCTTCACCCCTGTAAGGCTTTGGAGGCTGACAGGACAGGCCTCTTCACGCAAGGGTGTAAGGCTGGAAACCCAGCCTCTGAGACCCAGGATGGAGAAGTGAGTTGATGTTGTGATTGCAGAATGAGTCAAGGGTGAAGACGGACTTGGGGACGGCAGGTCACAGGGTAACAGGGCATGATGGGGCTGGTGGTCAGGGTGTGGGCAGTTCCAGGATTTCAGGGTCTGTCTGCACCCGACTCTTCTAAAATCTCCCTTAGACAACTGCTATTATTCCATCTGCTCTCACGAATAACAAGAAGTAGGCATCACCAGAGGGGGTGGCCTGGAGAGTGTGGAAGGTCAGCGCCAGGCCAGTCCTGGATTCTCTCCAGCCTAAGGAGGCCCGGCCCAGATGGGATTCAGGGTGTTGGGCCTGGGCCACTGTCTGAGGGAGTCTTTCCTGCCAGCAACTCCCGGGCATTTTCTTTCTCAGGCTCTCCTCAGCCCCCAAGACTCAACACCACCTCACCTTCTCCAGGAAACTCTCCCGGACTGGTCCGTCCCAGTCTCAGGACCTCACGGCGTGGAGCAGAACTGCAGCAGCTTCGTTTCTGCCACCCACACTGGAGCTGCTGGGGCCCTGCTCTCGACCCCCTCCCATGGCTGAGCTGAGCCGTGGGCTAAGTGGTCTCATGGCAAGTCTGTGCCATCATTGCTCTCTGCTGCCCATCAGCTCGGAAAGGGCCTAGGCCTCCGAAGAGGTTTGATCAATGCCACCTGCGGGAAGAGGCACTGAGGTGATGAGTGGTGGTCCCAGAGGCTGCAGGAGGCAGATGAGCCACAGGAGGATTCTGGAGACACGGGAGTGTTCTGGAGCTGGGAGGCAGGACAGAGGCCTGGGCCTGAGCCCCGTGTCTACTGTCAGTTGCTTGCAAGCCTGGGTAGTCACTGTTCCCTCTGTGACCCAGCCACCTCCTCTGTACTGGGAGAGGGTAGACAAGAGTCTAGTCTAAGCATCTGCTCCAGGTATTCTTGGTAATGGGAGATCAAAGCCACAAGCCATAAAAAGAGACTCTCTACACCCCACATGGAACTAAAAACAGAGAAGTCTAAATTGTAAAATAAAAGGAAGTTCAACAAACTGTTGATCTTTCCGTGGTGACTATTCTGATGTTTTTGAAATATAAAATATTAGGCCGGGCATGGTGGCTCAGGCCTGTAGTCCCAACACTTCGGGAGGCCGAGGCAGGTCGATCACCTGAGGTCATGAGTTTGAGACCAGCCTGGTCAACATGGTGAAACCCCGTCTCTACTAAAAATACAAAAATTAGCCGGGCGTGGTGGCACGAACCTGTAATCCCAGCTACTCCGGAGGCTGAGACAGGAGAATTGCTTGAACCTGGGAGGCAGAGGTTGCAGTGAGCCAAGATCCAGCCTGGGCTCTAGCTGGGGCAACAGAGCAAGACTCTGTCTCAAAAAATAAAATGAATACAAAATATTAAAATCTGTCCAAAACCGTGACTTGCTGGTACCCTACACATTGTGGCCTGCTTCCTGGATGATCTGGCCCCATGTGGGATGCTAATCCAATTCTCCCGCCAACCTCCTGAGCAGGGGCAGGAGGTCCATGGGAAGTCTGTTCAGATCACCAGGCAGGACCACCCTGGCCTCCGGCCTGGTCTTAGCAGCCTCCAGGGGCTCACCTGACTGTGCTGTCTCATCCCTGGGGGCCCACAAAAGGATTTGTGGCTTGGCTTTTGCCCAGAGGCTTCCATGGGACAGTTAAAGGCTAAAATGGGACCCCCCGCCCGGCCCAGGTGGCAGAAGTGCCTCCCCCACCCCACATACCAGTTTTCGCCCTGGGCCCGACAACACAGGAAGCAGGCTCCCCGCCAACACGCTCGCCCTCTACATACAGACACTTGCCCCCGGTCTCTCGTCGACACTCTCTCTCACAGGGTCCTCACCCTCTCGGCCCAACCCCTGCTCTGTCATAGAACAGAGCTCTGCCAGGCGGAGCCTCCATACTCTGAGAACAAACTACAGAGGCGAGCACCTGCCCCAAGTGGGTGCCATGGGGAGAGGGCTTCGGTGGTGGGGGGAGGCTGGCTGGAGAAGGAACCGAGTGGCAGAGCCCTGGAGTCTGAAGCCCCTGGCTGTTAGAACTGTCGACACAAAGCGTCTGCCGCCCTTCCCAACAAGCCTGGGCACCTGACCCACCCAGCAAGACCGCTCTCCTGGAGGAGCTCCCACCCTAACCTCTGGCTCTGAGCCCCATCAGACAGACAGTCAAGGCTGTGGTCTGCAGACATCTGGCTGGAGCTGAGGGCACTGCAGCCCCTCAAGGCAGCGGGTGAGGACTTACTGGCCATGCAGAGCAGCGTGTGAACGAGCCACATCCTAGCTGGAGCAGAGGCAGCTGCGTGGGAGCCCAGGCGAGTGACACACATGGGCCGTGGCCCACTCAGCTTCCCCTCAGCCAGGAGGCCAGGAGGCGGGGACAGAAGCACACACACCAGCAACGACCCACAGGCAGATAGGCACTTTTAATCACAGAGACACTCCGGCTCATACACAACCAGCCGTGTGGCTTCCTCCGTTGTAGGCTGGACCCTAGGAGCTTCGGGACCACTGTCAGCCCCTCTCTCCCACCCACACTTTGATGGAATGGGGAGCTGAGGTGTGGCCAGGGCCGCAGTTCTGGGTGTCCTCAGCAGAGCCGGAGGTGCAGGTGCAACACGAATCCAGCCTGCCGTCCATATCCATTTGAGTCGGTCCCTGTCCTGCCTCAGAACCTACCACCAGACATCTCAGCCCCGCTTCCAGTCCAGGGTCCTCAGTGGTGGTTGCCTCAGCACTGAGACAGGGGTCCTCCTCCCATAGGAAGTGCCCCCCGAGCCAAAAACTGGACTCCTGTACCAGCCCATGCACTCAAGACCCTGGGGTTCGGGAGGGCCAGGTGAGTGAATCACCGCCTCGATTCAACGCTGGCTGCATTCGTCCTCTTTAAAACCACGAGGACAGCATCCTGATGCGGAAACTGATTGAACAGGACTCTGAGTTACCAGAGTAACAGAAGAAGTAAAATTCTATCCATCTTCCAACACACCTCTGATCCATCCCAGCATTCCACAGAACGCGCCATTGACAGTTTGCGGTCGTATTTAATTGCTGTCAAATCTGTACTGTGTGACCAAGTCTGCGAGATGGAAGGAACTCTCTCCCGCACCCCTGCTCCCCAGGCTGATGGGGGCGCAGAGCGGTGCCGTCAAACAGAACTCTCCGCAGGGATGGAACTGTTCTAGGTCGACACTGTCCAGGACGGTACTTACGAGCCACATATGGTACTAAACCCTTAAAACGTCACCAGAACAACTGATGAACTGAATTTTATATTTTATTTAATTTTAATTAAATTTAAAAAGGCAGGACATTCCAAGTCTCTCTCACATGAGTGTCTGCAGCCCCAGGGAGGGAACTCTGAAAGGTGAACCTGTTAACACAGGGTAGACAATGGTGCTGACTTCATTACTAGATAAAAATCCACGTTATTTTGTTTCTCGCATGGAGAGGTTGCTTGGCTAAGGTTCTGTGAAGATCCGATGACATTTCCAACACTTTGCCTTGTCTGCTTTGCTCTGACAAAATGCTTATGACTACTAGATCTTGCTCGGTGATGTGAGATTACAATTCACCGGTTTTCACCCTGCATGAAACAGAAGTTAAACAGCAGAGAAGTTAAACAGCTGTAAAAGCAAAATTCCAGGTCTGGTGGTTTTCCTGCCAGGTCATGATGAAACCATCCTACTTCTGTGGAACCTTGTCCCAGGCGGGGTCGGGACCTGTGGCCCACAGCCTGTCTTCCCAGCGCTCCAGGGCTCGTGCCCTCCTCCTCCCCTCACTTCATCCTGAGCTCTAAGGCCACTGGGGAGAGTCACAGGGGTCTCCTCTTCCCAGCACTGGCCTAAAGCGGGAAGAGAGCAGCCCAGTCACAGAGCAGAACCCAGACTGCAGCTCACTTGAGATTCCTGAGAGAAGTCTTTGTGTTTGGAGTGAGAACGGCAGGGTGCCTCGGAGAAGCCAGGAAAAGCTGATGATTGGCTGCCGGACAGGGAGCAGGGCCATTTCTGTACCTTTGCAGACTTCTAGAATGCTGACTCATCCTGCATCCATCCAACATGTATTTATCCAAGCGTCAGTGCCTCTAGTCATGAGACACACGGGGGTCCGCAAAGCCCTGCTGACAGTAGCTGCTTTCCCCACAAACCCAAACTACACCCCCAAGGTCAGGGGCCAGGCTGTGCTGCGTCATGCTCCCCGTCACAGCAGCACCTCGCACAAGGCTGGGTGTTTGGCAAATACATACATAACCAAAAGACATGTGAATGTGGTTTCATGTGAAAGACTTTAAACAAATATTCCAGGAGCAACTCGAGGGACACAACGGAAACCGGATTGTACTCTTCACAAACATCCGTGTCATGAAAGACACAGAAAGGCTGAGGACCTGCTCCAAATGACAGCAGGCTGCGGGCAGGATAACTAAAGGCAGCGCCTGATCCTGGATTGGATCCTGGACTAGAAAAACAACGGCTTTCAAAATCATGATTGGGACGGTCGGCACATCTGAAACTTGAACGACAAATGAGCAACTCTTGGGCCGATCAGAGTATGACACATTTCCCAACTTTGACAGCTGTACCATGGACCCGTGAGAGGCTGTCCCTTGGGAAAGTCCCTTGGGCTGTTCTTGGGAAACGTTCACTAAAACATCTTATGGATAAACGAGCATGATGTATACAAATAACCCTCAAATGGTTCATGGTTCAGAGAGGACAAGAAGAAAAAGGGGTGAGGGAAGAGAAGAGGGAATGAATGAAAGAGAAAACGTGGCAAAATGTTCTTTGTGGTACCCTTGAAACTGCTGTGATTTTGAAATGATTTCAAAACAAAGTTTTATATATTTTTTAATGTTTTTCTTTCTCCCCTTGATACCAGGAAGAATGAAGTTTTTAAAATGGCCAGGGGCAGTTATAGTCACAGTTACTTGAGAGGCTCAAGCTACTTGGGAAAGCTTGAGCCCAGGAGTTTGAGTCCAATCTAGACAACATAGTGTGAACCTGTCTCTTTAAAAAAAGTTGCAAAATGTTCATGGATGGAGAAGACGTGCTTGGCGTCAGGTGAAAGGGCTGTCTGTCGGTCGGGCGCTGTGGCTCACACCTGTAACCCCAGCACTTTGGGAGGCTGAGGTGGGCGGATCGCCTGAGCTCAGGAGTTTGAGACCAGCTTGGGCTACATGGTGAAACCCTGTCTTTACTAAAAATACAAAAAATTAGCCGGGTGTGGCCGCGTGCGCCTGTAGTCCCAGCTTCAGGAGGCTGTGGCAGGAGAATTGCTTGAACCTAGGAGGTGGAGGCTGCAGCGAGCCAAGACTGCGCCACTGCACTCCAGCCTGGGCGACAGAGCACGACTTTGTCTCCAAAAAAAAAAAAAAAAAACAGAAAGGGCTGCCTGCTGTCTTCAGAGTGAGTCAAAAGCACTGAGGCACAGTCTTCAGAGGCAGGAAATGGTTCTATTCCCCCACTTGCCTTCTGAGTCTTAGGAAGCCAGAAAGAGTGACGACATTGCTGAGACCAGAGCCTAGGGCTGCAGAGCAGTGGTACTCACGGCCTTTGACTGAGCACTCAGTAGGAGTGCCCTGCTCAGTGCCAAGGCCTCCCATGCGAGCCCTCATTGGAGCCTCTCAGCCACCTACAAGGTCAACCCGATTCCTCAGATGAGGATGCCGCCTCCGAGAGGCCACAGCAGGAAGGAGCAGAGCCGGGACTCCAAACAGGTCTGCTTCCTCCAGAATCCCGATTCTGAGCCACCACACTCTCCTGCCTTCAGCTCTATTGGTGTGTAAACTTTCTGTTTTTTGAGATGGAGTCTTGCTTTGTCGCTCAGGCTGGAGTGCGGTGGTGCTTTCTTGGATCACTGCAACCTCTGCCTCCTGGGTTCAAGCGATTCTCCCGCCTCAGCCTCCCCAGCAGCTGGGACTACAGGCACCCGTCACCACGCCCGGCTAATTTTTGTATTTTTAGTAGAGACGGGGTTTCACCAGTTGGCCACGCTGGTCTCAAACTCCGGACATCAGGTGATCCCCTGCCTTGGCCTCCCAAAAGTGCTGAGATTACAGGCATGAGCCACTGTGCCCAGCTAGGTGGTGTGTAAACTTTAAAAAAGCAGAGATTTCTTCCCACGAATGCAGACTGGGATCTCCACATGACCAGGTGCTGTGGACTGAACTGTAAATGCCCTCCAAATGCATATGTTGAAGCCCTAACCCCCCATATGGCTATTCTTGGAGATACGGCTTTTAGGAAGTAATTAAGGTTAAATGAGGTCATAATCCAGTAAGATTGGTGGCCTTGCAAGGGCCGTGTGCAGGCACCAAGAAAAGCCTACGTGAATAAGACAGCAAGAGGGTGCCCACCATGTTGGCATCCTCTGGCCTCAGATCTGTGGGGGACTGAGGGGGTGATGGGACAGGGAGAGAACAAGGAGTGGATTCTCTTGTCTTTTCTTAACTAAGGGTCTGGGAGCCGGAGGGCTGCACTGGGTGCTGGGACCAAGGGTACAGGCGCTTGGATCTCTCGTTTACAAGCCCCTACTTCTTTCCTGCTGTCTAACCCATACTCCTGATGCTCCCTGGAAAGGAGAGCAAGGGTCCTCAAACACACGTTAGCACTAGAAGGAAACCGGAGCTCATCCCAGTTGAGCCCTCCATTTGACAGACAGGGAAGCTGAGGCCCAGGGAGGTGAGGGGACCTGCTCTGTCTTTCCAATTGAGTATGTGGGGCAGAAGGAGTCCCCAGGGTACCGGCCCCAGCCGCCGTGCTATTTGACTTTCCCCAACAGGCATTGTACCTGAGCTACAAGATGCTGCCTGCCTCTCACAGGCCCTCTGAGGAGAAGACGGCCACATTACAGGATTGAAAACTACCACGAAAATCCTAGGAAGGGAAAGGAAGGTGAGAATTTTTTTTTTTTTGAGACGGAGTCTCACTCTGTCACCCAGGCTGGAGTGCAGTGGCACAATCTTGGTTCACTGAAACCTCTGCCTCCCGGGTTCAAGTAATTCTCCTGTCTCAGCCTCCCAAGTTGCTGGGACTACAGGTGCCCGCCATCACGCCCGGCTAATTTTTGTATTTCTAGTAGAGATGGGGTTTCAGCATGTTAGTCAGGCTGGTCTCGAACTCCCGACCTCAGGTGATCCACCCGCCTCGGCCTCCCAAAGTCCTGGGATGACAGGCGTGAGCCACCGCACCCAGCCTGAGAATTCTTTTCTGCCAATGGTGTGGGCCTCTCGACCTCACTCACCTACGCTGGCCCAGAGGTGAGGGTGACAATTTGAGGTAACACAAAGTCTCAACTATTTAAGAATCTGGTCATCCAGAGAGGGCCCCTGGAACTGCTCGAACGAACAGGTAAGAATCCCGAGGCAGGGTACCGACCTTGGTAGGCGAAATACAACCTATACTGTGGAGTGTTATTGACGATACAGCAAAATTCCACTTCGATGCCTCACGACTACTGAAAACAGGCTTTCTGAAGCAGCGCTTCCCTCACCACTCCCAGGAACAAAGTTCTGTCAAATGTTCATAGAGTTTCATTGGAAAAAAAGGAAAAAAGCTACAATATTTCTTCTTCTAAGATTTATTTTATAAACATGTAAGAAAAGTTCTAGATATTTATTGCGGGTCCGGTGATGCAGTAACAATCTGCCTTGACGCGAGTGTGCCGTTCTCAGTATCAAAAGCATTCTCTTCTTTTAGTTCGTAAGAGAAAAACATGGTTTAACTTCTCATTATTAACTTCTTGTTATTATAAGGTTTAAAAGCAATTACTGTACTTAGGTATCAAACTTATTTGTGTAGCAACTAATTCACCCGGGAAGCCACAGTTTGCCGTGGCTTCACAGCCAATTTTGACTTACATCTAAAGTGCGTGTTAGCATCTCACCATCACCTAATGCTTCGAGTGAGAAGTTTGAGGAATGCTGCTTTAGGCAAAAGAGCCACTGCAGGAATGAGTTCTGTTCTTTTCACCTGCTCTGGACTGCTGTCACTTTCCTCACCAACAGGACCACAGGCTTCAGAACTGGCTCAGCCGTCCTTCTTTGGGGCCTACCGCCTGCCTGCCAGCTTCCTCTGCGTCTATCCTGGGACAGATGAATCCTTTTCTAAAAAATAGTTTGGACTCTCTGCATGATTCCCTAGCAAACGCTTTAGAGAGCCGGGTCAGCTTCAGCTCCAACATGGCCATATCATTAAAATTTGAAGTTTACTCAGGTCTATTTAATGAGATTTTTTTTTTCTTATACAAGCATATGCACCTCTGAATAATTAGTCGTCCCTTTTTCGAATCTGGGGCTTTCATCTGGAATCAGACTAACCTGCAGACAGTGACGCCAGAGCTGGGCTGCGTTACCACAATTCATTCATTTACCAAACACTTGCGCAGCACTGCTCACTCTGGGCTGGCCTGACGAAAGGATACAGAGACACCACCACAAAGAACCTGGCTCATCAGGAGCTTGCTTACCAGCTAGAAAGGAAAAGACAACATGAAAATAAAGCATTGTACGCACATGGCGGAAAAATGACTAGCCTGTCAGTGGCCCCAGAGCCTCAGAGGATGGAGCCATTCCTGAGGCTGGAGGGTTTACAGATGCATCCCATCTTTACAGAAGACCTGCTGGATGCCAGGCACGCTGGCAGGCACCGGGGAAAGCCCGGTGAACAAGCAGACATGGTCCCTGCTCGCATGGAGCTTACAGTCTAGCAAGACAAACTCGGAACAAGAAATTGCAGTCCAGTGTAGAGGTGTGCGGGGTTACAGGGTACAGCGATTGGGCCTTATACACACATTTCACTTAAACACAATGGTATGTGTCTGAAAAACTGTGTAAAGAAGAAAAACAAATCAGTTGTTTGGGCCATTCCGCTGGCCCCTCCTTCACTCCGTGGGCACAGACCAGAGGGCGGGCGCGGGCAAGCTCACGCCTCTGCTGCCCCTGAGGCCTGCCTCAGCTCCCAAGCTCCCCAAAAGTGATCTTCTCGCCTAAGTGTGCTTCTAACACCTAAAAACAAGTGGTTTTTGCACAACTCAGCCCTAACTGCAGGCCAATCACTTCACCTGGTGCTCAACCAAACAGTAATCTGTTCCCACATGGGCAAGAAATGACTACATGGGACCTCAAGATGTTGGTCTTCAATATGGCACCTTCCTTAGATTTCTAAGAGGAATTTCAGTTACCCTCCATTTTTACCTTAGACACTGACCTTAGAACTGAATCCTGGAGAGAGCCAAGACTCTTCTGTGGCAGCGCCATGGGACACAGAGAAGGAGCCTAGACCCTGGCTCTGGAAGCTGGGGATTGCCTCCTAGGAGGGGCCCTAAGACCCTAAGTTGGTAAGGGGAACATTGAGGCGGGAGGGGGAGAAGCCTGGGGGGAAGTATTTCGCTGGAGGTAGGAACAGTTCTGTGCACAGTCTGTAGGGCTAGTGAGACCGAGATGCATTCAGGGAACTGGTGAGCAGAGGGCAGCGGAGATGGGGAGAACAGGCCAGGGATACTGCCAGAGGACAGACCCTGGCGAGCCTTATAAAAAGCTATCAGAAAGGGGGGAATTGATGTGTGTACGTATTTTTTGAGACAGGTCTTGCTCTGCTGCCCGGGCTGGAGTGCAGTGGCTTAATCATAGCTCACTGCAGCCTTGAATTCCTGGGCTCATGCGGTCAGGGGTGTGGAATTTATTCTCAGTGCAATAGTGAAGCTTTGGAAAAGTTTCAAGCAGAAGAGTAATAGAAGCAGATTTATATTTAAGAAAGTTCATCCTGAAGCATGTGAGAAGGTGCCCAACATCATCAGTCACTAGAGAAATACAAATCAAAAACCACAATGAGGGCCAGGCGTGGTGGCTCATGCCTGTAATCCCAGCACTTTGGGAGGTCGAGGCAGGAGGATCACTCGAGGCCACGAGCGTGAGACCAGCCTGGACAACATAACGAGACCCCATCTGTACAAAATGTATTTTAAAAAGAAAAAATAAAAATAAAAAACTACAATGAGGTACCACTTCACACCAGAAAATAGTGAGTGTTGGTGGAGATGTGGAGAAACTGGGGTCCTCACACATCGCTGGTGGAATGGAAAATGGAAAATGACACAACTGCCTGGAAAAGCCTCCTGGCGCCTCCTCCAAAGGTTAAAGGTGATCAGGACCCACCCACTCCACTCCTAGGCATAAACCCAAGTCATGAAAACACCTGTCCATGCAAAAACTTGTATGGGAATGTTCATAGCAACATTATTCATCATAGCCAAAAAGTAGGGCCAGGTGCGGTGGCTCATGTCTGTAATCCCAGCACTTTGGGAGGACGAGGTAGACAGATCACCTGAGGTCAGGAGTTCAAGACCAGCCTGACCAACATGGTGAAACCCCGTCTCTACTAAAAATACAAAAAATTAGCCAGGCGTGGTGGCACGTGCCTGTAATCCCAGCCACTCTGGAGGGTGAGGCAGGAGAATCGCTTGAACCCCGGAGGCGGAGGTTGCAGTGAGCTGAGATCGTGCATTACAGCCTGGGCAACAAGAGCGAAACCCCGTCTCAAAAATAAATAAAGAAGTAAAAAAAAATATATATATATATATATAATATATATCCCAAAAGTAGAAACAACTCAAATGCCCATTAACCAATAAGTGGATTAAAAAAAATGTGGCGTACCCATAAAATGGACTATTATTCGTTAATTTTTGAAAATGAAATACTGATACATGCTATGTGACGTGGGTGAACCCCAAAAATATGTGAAGAAGCCAGTCACAAATAGACACATAGTATATGATCCCATTTATACGAACTGTCCAGAACAGGCAAATCCACAGAGAGAGAAGGAAGATCAGTGGTGGCCAGAGGCTAAGAGGGAAGAGGGAATAGGGAGCGCTGCTAATGGGCTCAGGGTTTCTCTGGGTGATAAAAATGTTTTAAAATTGATTGCAGTGCTGGTGCACAACTCTGTAAATATACTGAAAGCGACTGAAGTGTACACTTTTAATGGCTGAACTGTATGCAAATTATATCTTAATTAAGCTGGTAACAACAACAAAGGTTCATCCCAGCTGCGGTGTGCAGAACGGAGAAAGGGCAGAGAGCAGTGAAGAGGCTGCTGTACAAATGCAGCTGGAAAGGACAGTGGCTGAAGTAAGGGGAGGGGTTCACAGGATCAGACTACAAGGGGGCCAGAGAAGGAGACTCCATCCTGCGGTGGACGCCACAAGTTCTCCTGGGTACCTGGAAACTCTCCAGAGAGGAGAGTGGGAAACAAACGAGGTATCTGCAATTACCATCAAGCAGCAAACATGGATTTAAAATCTCCTACCTATAAGACTAAGAGGAATACACAAAGTGGGTAGCCCTGTGCCCACATGTGTGGGGAGCGTCCAGGGTAAAAGCACGCCCAGCTGCCTGCCAGAGGCCTGTCCTGACTATCCATTCTCACTCCTAAACTCCAAAGAAAAGGCCTCGTCATTCAGGACACACTCAAGATGTTGCAAGATCTGAGTGACTGAGAGTGGGCTGAAGGGTTAGAGAGCCTAATAAGGCCAGTAACTCCGAGAAGTAAAATCTTCAAACCTGCCTTTCTGGGTTCCCTCTGCGTGTCTGTGAAAACTGAAGGCTACTCAAGTGTGTATTTTTCTAGGTTAGATCAAAGACCCAGTTCTGACTGCACACCACCTCCTTCCAGAATGTTTTTGCTGATCTCCAGCAAGAGACTGGTGAGCGCTGAAAGGCCATGGAACAAACGGGCCCGAGCTGCTGGTGGAAAACCAAAAGCAAAGTCTGCGAAGGGGCAGATTCTAAACGCTGCAGAGGCCATGCCAGCTGGGACCCTGACCACAAGACACCTCTGCCCCACTCGCAGAACGAGAGACTGTGCTGGGATGGGAAAAGCCCCTGTCCACACCTCATGCTCGCTCTCTCCTCGGCGCTTCCTCCAGCCACCTGCAATAGAAATTCTTGCTGGCCAGCCCACCGCCATCACAGCTTGGGAACAGTAAACTGCCACTGAGACGCACCAACAAAGCCAGGAATTCTGGTACCAGCTCACTCAACTGCTAGATGGGAAAACTGAGGCCCAGGTCCATGGAGCAGAGCCGGGGGTTGGCATCC
Source organism: Chlorocebus sabaeus (assembly GCF_047675955.1). NCBI lineage: Eukaryota > Metazoa > Chordata > Mammalia > Primates > Cercopithecidae > Chlorocebus > Chlorocebus sabaeus. Next base: position 3,678,600 of record NC_132919.1, read on the forward strand.
AGGTCTCTGATTCTCAGACCCCCGCACTTCTCACTCTACCAACTCCCCAACCCCTGACCCTTCTTAAGAACCTGGCTCTCAGCCGTGTGCTTCACAGGGAAAGGAAAGCTGAGGAATCTCAGATGCCTTAGGTCTCAACTGGCAGAGAAACCAGAACCATCTCTCTCCTAGAATCCTATTAGGAAGCTGAAATACATCACAGTTATATGCTCTAATACTCTAAAGGGAGGGAGAAAAAGCAGGTTAATCAACAAAATATGGGACAATACAGTTTTTGTTGCAGCTCTCAAATCTTGCAACCCTTTTACTTCCTTTATTAATAACAGTGTTCTGCATTCATTCGTGCCACAGTGTAATTAACTATCAATGTGACCATGAGCTCGGCCACAAGTACAGATGGCCAGGATCCAGGCTGCACTGTGTGCGGCACAGCCCAGGCAGGTGAAGAGTTGTGACGTCGCAAAAAGGACCACGGCTTACGGCTTACGACCATCTCTAACTCCCATGTTCCAGCAAACCGAAGCGAAACACTGTTTCTCAAAACTGCAGAGGAATACAAAATTAAATACTACAAAACAAAAATCAGACAGCAAGAAGAAACAATCTACCTCCTCCTAATGGTAAAATAATCTGAAAGGGGTTTAAAAATAAATGAACTAAAATTTTCATAACTATTATCTTTTCTGCCAATTTTTAAGATGTCTTCAGATGCCACAACTTGGGGACAGAAAGAATAAATATCAATGTATTAACTTCTAGAGTGATAATAAACAACAGGACCCATCTCAGATGGATGGATTTTTTTCCTACTGGAGCCAAAAAGCAAGCTGAACTCTATGTACAACAGACAGGCTATACAACTAGAAGCATTTAAAAATAATAACACTCCTCTCTCTGCCTTCTTTCAAAGAATAGAATATATATTTAACAGCACAAAAGAAGACACCACTCGAGCTTCCCCTTTAGCCAACAGGAAGAATTTCCACATATAAAAATTAAAAATTTAAACTTCCAAATCATTTGTGTTTTAAACATAATACAGACTTAAAAATTCTTTAACATTAACCCATAATCCCACCCCCAGCACAAAAATCAACCCCAAATCCAGACGTCACAGTTTTTTGTTCCTAAAAATCCCACAGCACTGAACTTGATCTTCACATCAAGCTGACAGCAAGTAAGAGGCCCATGACATGAGCAATCCCCGAGGGAAGAACGGAAGCACAGTCAATGCTGCAGCTCTTATCTACCTGGGCGGCACTGGTGCACCTCTGAGGTCAGGTCGGTGAGATTCGCCCCCACACTAGGGTCCCGGAAGGGTGAGCTGGCCGCTTCCCTCCTCTTCCCCCTCGAAGGATGTCCAATAAGCACCTGGGAATTGACTTTTCTTGGGAAAAGGGTGCTGGTAACAGCTGTCAGGGCCAAGGCAATAGTGAGAAGTTCAGTTCTCTGCTCTTTGGATGAACTGTGTAAAACATTTCTTTTAAAAGACACAATGTTAAAAATATTAAGAAAAATGTCTACAAAATCTGGAGGGCTGCCTTTTTCTCAAAGGGTAAAGCCTGTGGGGTGATGGGAAAGGAATCGAGGGCCCAGAACTACAGCTCTGCAGCGAAAGATACAGACGCCCTTGAAAATGTGTCCCATTCTTAAGACGTCTTGCCGAAGTAGCAAGAGCTGAGAGGGTGACTTGTGAGCAGGAGCGAAAGGGCGCCAGCTCCTGCGGGGGAGGTTCCTACTGCGCGCCCCACCCTGTGCAAGAAGGTCAGGTTTTAGGGCAGTTGCCATAGGCCCCAGGGGCATCAGGACTCTGCCTCTGAACCAGAGCTGCTTTCCCGACTAACTTCAATCTGGAGAGATGGTAAGTTATCTAACCGGCTCTTCTTTTGGCGAGACTGCTCTTTCTCCTTAATCAGAGCCCCCCACGCCCTTTGCAGCTCGGAGTCGTCTTCCTCAGCGCCAGGTGCCCTGTGATCCACTTTCTTCGTATTCTTTTCTTTGGTCTTGGGTGCAGATCCTAGGCGAGTCCATAAATTACCTGTTTGGATGAGATGGCATTTCACTTTCACAGTCAGCACTAAGAACCAGGGTGGTACTGAGGGGGCAGTGGCACTGCCAACACCTGCTGTGCAGGAAACACCATCACAGTGCAGCCTTGGGTAGGTAAAATCTCACTTCCTGGGCCGCAGCCCCTGGCCTGCAAACAGAAGGGTCTGGACCCAGCAGGGGATTCTCACTGTGGGGGACAGGTCAGGTCCCTCCCTGTCACCAGACACATCAGAATCACCTGAGAGGCTGTTTCTTCCTACTCCTGCCCTTCCCTGCTGAGACACCACCCGGTGTGCCAATCCATTCTGCCAGTAGGCCATTCCCAGCTCCTTTCCAGCTTCAACATTCTACAAATCGACGGGCCTACTATACTGTAACATTTCAGAAATTCTGCCCTCCATCCATTACTTTTTGAAATATATTTCATGAAAATTGAACAATAGAGAAATACATGTTTAGAATTTGGTGGATAGCCACATTATAAGGCAATTAAAAGTTGTTTTTGTTTTTGTTTTCGAGACAAGGTCTTGCTCTGTTGCCCAGGCTGAAGTGCAGTGGTGCTGGCGCCCACCACCACGCCCAGCTAAGTTTTGTGTTTTTAGTAGAGACAGGGTTTCGCCATGTTGGTTAGGCTGGTCTCGGCCTCCCAAAGTGCTGGGATTACAGGTGTGAGCCACTGTGCCTGGCCTAAAAGTTTTATTTATAAAGTTTATAAAATGTGGCAAACAACTACGATAAAATGCTATGTGAAAAAAGTAGGACTTGTATGTGGACAAAGACCAGAATAGCTCACATGAAACTAAAAAGATTTGTGCCAAGCAGAAAGAACCAGGAGTGTGCTATTTTTTCCTATTTTCTAAGCATTCCTTACTGTTGAGATGATGCTGATGCTGATACTGATGATAACTATAATGGAAAAGGAATAATCACTTATGTTTGTCATGGGCTGTTTCTTGCCTTCTGCTCCAATACACCCATTGTCCTCTGCTCTCACTGAATCCCCATTCCCACGGGTTTTAAGTGTTACCAACCTGATTTCTTCTCCCGAGTATCGGCGTAGAGGCCTTTAATATCTTGCCTGGGAACACCGAGCCTACTATGCACATCAGAAGAGGGCTCTCTCCGAACGACTGGGTTACTACTAAAAGCCTTTTCCGGAGAATATGGTCTTTTTCCTAACCGCTGGCGTATATCTGAAAAAAGAGAAAAATTGCACCAGTGACCATGTGTGTGCTTTATGCTCAGAACCAGCCGCCTGAGACCTCTAGAGGATCTGGCACTAACCCCTGCCCCGCCCCCCAAGTGAGTACACAGGGCCTGACAATCAGGCTGCTACGTAGTCTTCCTTTGTAGTCAGTATGGATATCCCTAGGAAAATTCGGACATAGGGGCTGTCAGAGGAAAAATCCTCAACTGACTGCTCCAGAACTAAATTTCTGAAGAAACAACCATTTTTTTTTTTTTTTTTTTAAAGCAGAATCAAGCAGACTAAATAATTTACAAAAGTTTCAGCGAACAAAAAATCCTGTGAGCTCCCGGAAAGCGGAAGGCACAATCTTTGAACATGTAAGTAGTTTCCAATAAACGTATTACATTTAACCAGTAAATACAGAGAGACTGGAAAAAGCAAAGGATCCCTCAATCCCCCCAGAAATCCGCCTGTCCTCTGGAGTTCCCTCTCACAACGACAGCAACAACAGAAACACACTCATTGGCGAGGCCCTGTGCCGAGGTCTCCTCTCACTTTAGCTTCTCTCGGAGAGCAGCACCCTGGTCTCTCCGGTCACTGAGGCCTGAGCTCCTTTCCTCCAATGCTTCCTAGCACTGAGTCTAAGCTTCACAAGACTTCCTGTTCTTTATCCATTCTGTCTCCACCGACCTAGTTCAGGCTCTTGTTACTTTTTTAACTCTCTACCCCACTCCACTCTGCCCTGAAGTTATCTTTCTAAAACAGATATAAGATCAGGTTACTTCCCACGTTAAAAAAAAAATCAGGTCTGCCAACAGAGATCCTACCCTCCCCAAAGCCTGGCTCTAACGCTACTTTCTCTGAGAAACCTTTCACAATTTCCCTAGTAGATCTATGATGGCTCTGTGTCTCCTCCAAAGGCTTCTAACATTCCTAGCACCTAGCCCAGGGTCTGGCACATAGCAGATACGGCTAAAGACCTGTGGAATCAGTGTTTGAACATACAAATGATCTAGTTCAAACTCTTAACCATTCAGACAACCACCCAACTTAATTTCTATTATTCCTGGATATAAAGTATACCAGTGTCATAGAGTCAGATATGGTTGGCCCTCCTCATCCATGGGTTCCACATCTATAGACTCAACCAACTGCTGATTGAATATATTTGGGGAAAAAAAATAAGACATAACAGTACAGCAAAAAATAATACAAATTTTACAAAATACAGGATAAGAATTTATACTGTATTAGGTATTATAAATAATCTAGAGATGACTTAAAGTATATGAGAAGATGTGTGTAGGTTATATGCAGATAATACGTCACTTTATATGAGGGACTTAAGCATCAATGGATTTTCGTATCTGCAGATTTTGGTATCTGTAGGGGAGCGGGGAGGGGGTCCTAGAAGCAATCCCCCAGAGATACCAAGGAATAACTAATTATTTGGAATGAAAATATTTAAAGCTAGTTTTTCAGAAGTCTGATTACTTTTCATCTCCTAAATTTCCAACACCTAGCCCACAGTGTAGACATGATGAACCAGGACAGCTAAATCAGTTCACAGATCGCAGGTTCTACTCAGGAACCTATCTCTGCCCCAGTCTGCTTTCTGGAGCTCAGAATCCAGCCAGGAATCCAAGAGAACAGTACCTGATTTAGTACTGCTGACTGGTGGCCGTGGACGGGAGTGCTGACGCTTCTCATCTAATAGATGTCGGACATCTGCAAATTTCTCAGGTGGTAATTTGTTACCAATTCGGTTTTTGATATTGCTTGAAGATACACTATCTGCCCTCATGGAGTTCCTTTAAAAAGGGGGTAAGATGGGGCACAGTTAACCAACTTCAACTGTGAAACAAGGCCCAAACAACAATCTCATACTTTGGAGGAAACAATTTAAGAAATCCAGTCTAATATGGCCAACATTCACTTACAAATCCATAAACTTACAATTATTTGCTTATAGAAACCACGATCTGCCCGCTCTAAAGAGACTGGTCCAAGTAAGCAGGTTTTCGAAGGTGGTTTCCACACGTGTATGTGCTATCACAGAGCACGTAACTACAAGTCCCCCTCTTCCGGGACAAATGTTAAGTAGAGGCCTACAAAGGGATTGGGGCTTCCGCTCACACATGCTGTGATTTGGCTGTAGTCAACACACGGTATAGTCTACAGTCTCTCTCTTTAAAGGGCAGACTTCTCTTCTAAAGAGGTATGATACCATGCTAGGTGCCAGCACCGTTCCGGCGGCATTCACTACCAGAAAGTTCTCTGAAAACTAAAACTAAGAATGTGGGGCCGGGCGCAGTGGCTCACGCCTGTAATCCCAGCACTTTGGGAGGCCGAGACGGGCAGATCACGAGGTCAGGAGATCGAGACCATCCTGGCTAACACAGTGAAACCCCATCTCTACTAAAAATACAAAAAATTAGCCGGGCGTGGTGGCGGGCGCCTGTAGTCCCAGCTACACGGGAGGCTGAGGCAGGAGAATGGCGTGAACCTGGGAGGCGGAGCTTGCAGCGAGCCCAGATCGCGCCACTACACTCCAGCCTGGGCGACAGAGCGAAACTCTGTCTCAAAAAAAAAAAGTGAACAGGCCAGGCGCGGTGGCTCATGCCTGTAATCCCAGCACTTTGGGAGGCCAAGGCGGGTGGATCACGAGGTCAGGAGATTGAGACCATCCTGGCTAACACGGTCAAACCTCGTCTCTACTAAAAATACAAAAAATTAGCCAGGCGTGGTGGCGGGCGCCTGTAGTCCCAGCTACACGGGAGGCTGAGGCAGGAGAATGGCATGAACCCAGGAGGCAGAGCTTGCAGTGAGCCGAGATCGCACCACTGCACTCCAGCCTGGGTGACAGAATGAGACTCGTTTCAAAAAAAAAAAAAAGAAAAAAAAAAAAACCCTTCTGGAAAAAAATAAAGCAACACTTACCATCTTTTTAAACACGTATATTGTTTGTGTAATAACTAGACTTTGAGGAATTTAGTTAGTGCAATTGGAAGAAAATAGAAACCTAAAGTCCATCAAAAAGTAATTGGTTAAATAAATCATAATACTTTCAAACAACAGACTACATACAGTTGAAAAAAATAACGTCTACAATATGTTAAGTGAAAAATGCACAATGCAAAACTATAAACAGCATAACCTCATTTTTATAAAAAATACACTTTTATACAGATACATCTATAGTTTTTCCATGTGCCATATATACACACACACACACAAATAGCTGAAAGGTCATTCGCCAAATTGCTAACAGTAGTTACTGTGGGGAAAGAGTGGGAATACAGATGATTGTCACTAAGTTGTCTGTTGTTTTCATAACAAGACTCACTGCTTGTACAGAAGAAATACTGGATGCGTTTATAAACTCCTACAAGGGACTGAAATCAGAATAGATAAAAGACATAAAATTAGGAGGAATTAAGAAGTTATATTAGTATTTAAAATCAAATTTAAAGCTAGCATTGATAAAACAAAGTTTTACCTAATACTTTTCAACTGAGACTCCACTTCATCAGCATACATAGTCATTTTCATGCTTTTCTTTGGTGAAGGGGTAGAAATCATTTTCAGTTCTAGATCATAGTCCATTTCATCTGAGTCTGAGCTGCTGGCACTGGATCGTCTAGACGCACTCCGCTCCCGGGGCGGCTTGAGAGCCGGGAGCTCCTCGTGGTACTCTACCACCACTCTGTCATCTGCATCCATGTCCTGGTCTTCTTCCTCCTCTTCCTCTTCCTCCTCCTCCTCTTCCTCCTCTTCAATGGGTTCCTCGGGAACATTCACTAGCCCTGAAGAAATTAAACCAGAAAACATTAGGAAAAGCACTAAAATTAACAAATATGACTTTCCATTCTACATTGGTGACCTTTTTAAAAGGTGGGGTTCCCACCCCTGACATTTTATTGGAGCACTATCTATAACAGTGCCGAACGGACATTACTCTGATACTGCAACAGGAGGATGGCTAGGTAAGGTATGATGCAGCAGCCTAATCAAATACCATAAAGTCATTTAAAACACAACTGACCCTTGTGATTCACAGATTTTGTATTTGCAAATTTGCCAAATTTATTTGTAACTCCAAAATGAATACTTGCAATGCTTCCATGGTCATTTGCTGGCACGCACAGTGTGGCAAAAAACTCTGAGTCACCAGGCACACACACTCCCAGCAGAGGTCAAACAAAGCAACACTCTGCCTTCCTGTTTCATCTCATGCTGTAAACAAGCGTCTGTTTCAGTCCGACTGACGAGTGCTGCATTTTTCACACTTGTGTGCCTGCTGCTGATGTCACTGCTTAAAATGGCCCTGAGTGTCGCGCTGAAGTGCCGCCTAGCGTTCCAAGACGCAAGAGGGCACTGATGTGCCTTGTGGAAAAATACCGTGTCAGGTAAGGTGGGTTCGGGCATGAGTTATAGGGTTATTGGCCGTGAACTCAACGTCAACGAATCAACAATGTATCTTAAATAAGGTGTCTTTAAAGAGAAACATATGTAAAACAAGGTTACATATTGATCAACTGACAAAAATGATGTGACCAGAGGCTATGTGTATTCATATTTGCTAATTCAGCGTTTACAGTGAGTGACTTTAGAGAACATAAGCACCAGAATAACGAAAATGGAAAAATACGATGAACAAAAGAAGTAGAATATGAAGTATATGTTCACAAGAGTTATACTACTTATTATGAAAATAGACACATGGGAAAAACGTAACATGAAATTAGTCATCATACAGGGTACTAGAAATAGGGGCAATTTGCTTTTTAATTTCCTTAATATGGAAATAAAAAGTGTCTGATGAAAATATTTTAAAGTAACTAAAATTGGAAAAGTGTAACTGTGTAACAGAAAAGTATATGTGTTATTATTATTATTTTGAGACAAGGTCTTGCTCTGTTGCCCAGGTTGGAATACAGTGGCACAATCTTGGCTCACTGCAGCCTTGACCTCCCAGGCTCAGGCAATCTCAGCCTCCCAGGTAGCTGGGACCACAGGCATGTGCCATCATGCCTGGTCTGGCTAATTTTTAAAATTTTTGTAAAGACAAGGTCTCACTATGTTGCCCAGGCTGGTCTCGAACTCCTGGTTTCAAGTGATCCTCCTGCCCTGGCCTCCCAAAGTGCTGGGATTATAGGTGTGAGCCACTGTTCCCGGACTATGTGTATTATTAACATGTAGATCTCAAATACACAATTTTGTATATACACATTAAATAAAATGTCTAGACGTCATCCCTTTCTGTCCCCATTACAATGATAAATGTGTGTGTATGTTATTTTGTATGCTGACTTGGCTAGTTCTATTAGGCATGTAGAAGATTCCACAGATTAGACTCAAAACAAGAATAATTCTTTATAAAATATAAATAACATGGTTCTTTTACAATAAGCACCAAAAAAAGGAGTAAGAAACCCAAGTCATGATATCCCACTTTTCTGAGGCATTCACATGCACAAACCAACACGTACAGGGCACTCAACACAGCAGCCTATTTTTAATACAGAGAAAGAACAATACAATCAGTACATCTGACAAAATAATTTTAAAAATTGTTTTTGGCCAGGCATGGTGGCTCACGCCTGTAATCCCAGCACTTTGGGAGGCCGAAGTGGGTGGAACACAAGGTCAGGAGTTCAAGGCCAGCCTGGCCAACATGGTGAAACGCCCGTCTCTACTAAAAATACAAAAGTTAGCTGGGCATGGTGGCGCGTGCCTGTAGTCCCAGCTACTCGGGAGGCTAAGGCAGGAGAACTGCTTGAATCCAGGAGGTAGAGGCTGCAGTGAGCCGAGATCAAGCCACTGCACTCCAGCCTGGGAGACAGAGCGAGACTCCATCTTTAAAAAAAAAAAAAAAAAAAAATTGTTTTCATGCAGCTGCTGATATTAATAGTAGAAAAATTAGGATCTTAAGGAAAGTTATGTTTTAATTTTTCCTATGTCACATTTTGCTTTTTTTGATAGAACAGCTTTTACAAAATCATTTGACCTCTTTGGGCAACTTAAAATTAATTGTGACTTGACTTACTTTCCTATATGTTGGCAGAGGGTGAGGGCAAGGAAGAGAGGATGATAAAGTTTGGAACCTTAAAAGATTGCATTAAGAATAAAAATATGATTTCAGGAGCCAAACATGTGTCTACCCAAGAGCTGAGCAGGCAACTACCAGAATGCCGATGTTTATACGACGTCAAGCCAACGTCATCCCCAATCAGGGCTCTCTTCTTGATCACGTCCCGCTGAATACGACGGGAATGATATCTTCGCTTCCTGCAAGAATGCCAAAATAAGCACACAGTCAAAAACTAATAGGAAGGACCCTGAAATCCACTATTTCTTTTTTTTTTTTTTTTTGTGATGAGTCTCGATCTGTCTCACGGGCTGAAGTGCAAAGGCACCGTCTCAGCTCACTGCAACCTTCGCCTCTTGGGTTCAAGCAATTCTCCTGCCTCAGCCTCCCGAGTAGGTGGCATTACAGGTGCCAACCACCATGCAAGACTAATTTTTGTATTTTTAGTACAGATGGGGTTTCACCATGTTGGCCAGGCTGGTCTCAAACTCCTAACCTCAGGTGATCTGCTCGCCTCGTCCTCCCAAAGTGCTGGGATTACGGGCGTGAGCCACTGCATCCGGCCTCACTAATTCATTTCAACTACATGTTGACACAATGTTAGGTACTAACACAGATATTTTAAATGTAACTAACTAAATCTCAGCATTCCCCATCATTTACCACATTTAAGAATCTTGAATTCTTCCCTCTTGTCTTCCTCCCAGTCTACACAGGGTTTAGACATTTCACCACAGAATGCCAACTGAAGGATTAAGAAAAACTTAAATACTATTGCATTTGAAGGTTTTGGGCTTACCATGAATTGCTAAGAATTCCTTTCATGCCTCCGTAATTTGGATTCCCATATTTCATATAATACTGACTTCTTCTGGCTGCTCCAAGTTCCTTTTTGTCATCTACAAATGAATGACAATAATTACCTAGGATTTCCTGAGAGTACGAAGACAATGTTGAATTTTTTTTTTTAAATGTTTTCCATAGCTGGAATCAGATCAGCGCAATTTGCCAACAAAAAGTAAAAATCCACTACCAACGTTCACACTCTGAGTGCCCGCTACAGCAATGCAGTGTAGAGGGGACAAAGCAAAATACAGAGACGAACAAGGTTATAACTGCTGTTTTGGAGCCAAATGACTTAACGGAGAAAACAAAAATAAACAATACAAGATACAAGGTTCCAAGAGGCATAAAAGAGCTTTAGGTCATTACAGGTACTCAGGAATCAAAAAGGCTTTCTCAAAATGGTGGCATTTTTGCCACCCCATGAAAGATGATACTCACTTCGGAATAACATGCCAACAACACAGAATCAGGATTAAGGAAACAGACTATATATAATTCCATGTATTTGGTAAATCAGTTTTTCCAGCTTATTGTGTTCCTTAGAATGGCTTTAAAAAACAGCATAGTACTGTACATGTAGAATGTACTCAAACAGCCACTTAAATGAGTAAATGTGGTAAAGATCACATATGTCAAGTTGAAATGTCAGTTAACAGGAAAGAAAGGTGGTCAGTCATCATAAATTTTTGTCCAAAGCAGTAATACAAAGGCCTTCCACAGTTCTTGGACACTCTGACTGTAAAGAACAAACACCACTATAAATATATCCAGTGCTGCAGGTAAACGTGACAACACAAACCAGTATGTATAGCCCCCAACCCCCAAACCCCTCAAACCATGCCCACCAGCTCCTTGGAGAAATGGCTGATTCCAGATGTGGAGCAGGTAAGATGCAAAATGAGTCTGGAAAAGCAAGATGTTTTGCTGTGCCATAAAGAAAGGGGTTCTACCGGCCAAATCCAAGACAATTTGTAAATTAAAATACTGATATCAGGCCGGGTGAGGTGGCTCATGCCTGTAATCCCAGCACTTTGGGAAGCCGAGGCGGGCGGATCGCAAGGTCAAGAGATCGAGGCCAGGCACGGTGGCTCAAGCCTATAATCCCAGCACTTTGGGAGGCCGAGGTGGGTGGATCACGAGGTCAGGAGATCGAGACCACCCTGGCTAACACGGTGAAACCCCATCTCTACTAAAAATACAAAAAATTAGCCGGGCGTGGTGGCAGGCGCCTGTAGTCTCAGCTACTTGGGAGGCTGAGGCAGGAGAATGGCGTGAATCTGGGAGGCGGAGCTTGCAGTGAGCCGAGATCATGCCACTGCACTCCAGCCTGGGCGACAGAGCGAGACTCCGTCTCAAAAAAAAAAAAAAAAAAAAAAGAGATCGAGACCACCCTGGCCCACATGGTGAAACCCATCTCTACTAAAAATACAAAAATTAGCTGGGCATGGTGGCGTGCACCTGCAGTCCCAGCTACTAGGGAGGCCGACAGGAGAATTGCTTGAACCAAAGAGGCAGAGGTTGCAGTGAGCTGAGATCGTGCCACTGCACTCCAGCCTGGCAACAGAGCGAGACTCCATCTCAAAACAAACAAAAAAATAAAAAAAATAAAATACTGATATTATTGGATGATAACCCACTGAATAAAGAAGCCAGGATTCTAAACTGAGGTAAATAAACAAACAAATAGGTAAAAACAGAAAGCTCTTCCGTAGAGCACCTGTCTACTAGTAAAGAAATGATACAGTCAGAAAGGCATCAACAGATACTAAAGCTACTGCATGAAGCTCCCATGAGCAACAGCTATTTACATGATTTCAAAGTAACTGCCCACCAAGTTTTTATTTTATTCATTTTTTAATTTTTAAAAATAGGGATGAGGTCTTGCTGTGTTGCCCAGCCTGGTCTCGAACTCCTGGGCTCAAATGATCCTCCTGCCTCAGCCTCCCAAAGTGTTGCAATTACAGGCATGCGCCACTGTATCCAGCCAGCCCACCAATTTTTAAATTACAAATGGAAAAATAGTAACTTTACAGTGGAAAAACCTAGTGATGATGATCTTAACCAAGTGAATAAAGTGAACGCCCCTAGGACCGGGACAAGTAAGTATCCCAGGCCTCCTGACGTGATGCCTTGAAATGACATGACATTGCTTCTGTGGCACGACTGTCTGAAATGCACAACCCAAATTCAACCACGAGGAATCATCAGACAAACCCAAACTGAGGGACATTCTATACAATAGTAAACCTATACTCTTGGAAAACATGGGAGGACAGAAGTAGTTCCAGCTTAAGGGGGACTAAGGAAACATTACATACTTACACACTCAGTCCTGGATGGATCCTAGACCTGGGGGCTGGGCGGGGAATATATAAAGGACATTATTGGAACAACTGACAAAATTTGAATATCGACTACGGATTAGGTGACAGTACTGTATTAATGTTAAATTTCTTGATTTTGATAAGTGTGCTATGTATGAGACAATGTTCTTGTTCTTTGGAATACATTTAGGGGTGATGGCTTTTATCTTCAATCAACTCTCAAATGATTGAAAAAACCAGTATGTGTATATGTTTATACATATATACACATACACATTTTAAATGCCCACCAAAAGTCACTGTGTGTAAACAGTCTTATGAGAAGGGAATTAGAACTGAATGGTACATTGGCAATGTTCAGGAGGACGTTGCTGTAATAAATAAAGTTTCACTTTAAAGTTTTCATAATTCAGATGGTAACTGGCTGAAAACATATGGGGCAAACCAGTTTTAACAGAAAATAACTCACTTTAGCCAGAAGTCACAGAAATATACAAATAGTTAATATCCATTTTAAAATCAGAAATTCCAACTCAGGTGGCAAACAATTATTTCATAAGCGCAGAATATTATAGTTCAAAGGGAACTTTGAGATTACTTGATCTAACTTCTATTCAAAAAAGAAGGATGTCATTCCATAATAACTCATTTTGATTGAAAATACGAAACAATACCAAATATCATATTTACCTTTTGTAGCAAATCTCATGAATAACCTGTTTCCTTTAGCAAGTTTGTTAGCTGGACGAAGATCGTTTCTTAACAAAGACTCCTCTTCTACCTGAGACAACGTGTCCAACTTAAGAAAGAAGAGTATTTTTAATATAAAAATTAAAGTCCTTTTGATATTTATTCAGTAGTAAAGCTACCATCAAGAAAAGCATTCTACCTTTAATACTTGCAAGCATTACAGCACTAGTTCCTCTGTAGAATTTCTAACTCAGAGGTTTCCTCTGCCCACCTTGTCTAAAAGAACGGTCTCCATCATTCTCTATCCCCTACTCTAGTTTTCACAGCACTCATCGCCACCTGACACAGTGTAAGGTATCTGTGCATCAGTGTATCCTCTGTACTCCCCACTAGAGTGCAGGCTCCAAGAGGGCCAGGACTTTGTTTAACTTGAAGCTATATCCCTAGCACTTAGAATACGGTATATAATAGGTACTCAGTAAATATTTTTTAAATGAATACATGCTAATATTTTTAACAATGTACATAATCCATTAGGAAGTATGCCATTACTTGCTGTTTCTTCATTTTACCAATTAGATAACACTTCAAAGTATTTCTCAATAAAACTATTTTCTCTTTTGTAGAAGCATGAGTACTATTCTAAGATTTCAAGGTGAATTGTTATATCCATGCGAACTTAAAGGACAAGAGCCTGATGCACCCTCAGAAGGTCTAACGGTGAAAGCTAGAGAGCCGGGCGTGGTGGCTCAAGCCTGTAATCCCAGCATTTTGGGAGGCCGAGACAGGCAGATCTCGAGGTCAGGAGATCGAGACCATCCTGGCTAATACGGTGAAACCCTGTCTCTACTAAAAAATACAAAAAACTAGCCGGGCGAGGTGGCGGGCGCCTGTAGTCCCAGCTACTCGGGAGGCTGAGGCAGGAGAATGGCGTGAACCTGGGAGGCAGAGCTTGCAGTGAGCTGAGATCTGGCCACTGCACTCCAGCCTGGGCGACAGAGTGAGACTCCGTCTCAAAAAAAAAAAAAAGGCCGGGTGCGGTGGCTCAAGCCTGTAATCCCAGCACTTTGGGAGGCCGAGATGGGCGGATCACGAGGTCAGGAGATCGAGACCATCCTGGCTAACATGGTGAAACGCCGTCTCTACTAAAAATACAAAAAAAAACTAGCCGGGCGAGGTGGCAGGCGCCTGTGGTCCCAGCTACTCGGGAGGCTGAGGCAGGAGAATGGCGTGAACCTGGGAGGCAGAGCTTGCAGTGAGCTGAGATCCGGCCACTGCACTCCAGCCTGGGCGACAGAGCGAGACTCCGTCTCAAAAAAAAAAAAAAGGCCGGGTGCGGTGGCTCAAGCCTGTAATCCCAGCACTTTGGGAGGCCGAGATGGGCGGATCACGAGGTCAGGAGATCGAGACCATCCTGGCTAACATGGTGAAACGCCGTCTCTACTAAAAATACAAAAAAAAACTAGCCGGGCGAGGTGGCAGGCGCCTGTGGTCCCAGCTACTCGGGAGGCTGAGGCAGGAGAATGGCGTGAACCTGGGAGGCAGAGCTTGCAGTGAGCTGAGATCCGGCCACTGCACTCCAGCCTGGGCGACAGAGCGAGACTCCGTCTCAAAAAAAAAAAAAAAAAAAAAGAAAGCTAGAGAAAAAAACACAACTAAGTCTTTAAGGCTTAAATTAAAAAGACAGTAGCAATTTTTTACAGTAACTTTCCACCTGTCTTTCCACTGTTACTAACCTCCACATCACTGGAATTCTCATCTTCAACCTCTCCTTCTTCAGCTTCATCATCCTCTGAACTGTCCTCCTGCTTGTCTAAAATGGAATGTGAAGGACAAGACGAAACAAGATAAAATATTTCATATAATGAGATACAAGATGAACTATCTCATATAATTTTAAAAGTCCAGTATTTTCTCCTATTTCCTGATGATCTAAAGCATCATAGCTTAGTTCAGAAACGCTTGGTGATGAGATGCTATATAGAGCTCTGCTCAGAAACTCAAAGGCCCACAACAGGACTGTGTAAAGAAGAGGACTTTCAGACCCCAGTTCCCTCCTTTGTGTTCAGTTACCTTTTTTCCTTTTCTCGGCTGACTTGTCCTCACTGGCATCCCTGCTTCTTATCTTATCCTGGGCAGGCAGGGAGCTCATATTGATAAGTGCTCGAGTGGCTGTCATTTCATCCAGCCAAACTACATTACCTAAAATAAAATGTAAAATAAGACATTACATGGCTTTGTAAATGGTAAAAGCTTCTTGAGAGCAGATTCCGCATCACATTCATCACTACAGCCTCATCTAGCAACAGATTACCATCAGTAAATATACAAACCAACTAATGAAGAGAAACACAGGCCAGGCATAGTGACTCACGCCTGTAACCTCAGTACTTTGGGAGGCCAAGACAGGAGACTTGGAGGGAGATCATCCTGGGCAACATAGTGACACCCTGTCTCTACAAAAAATACAAAAATTAGCTGGGCATGGTAGCATGAGCCTGTAGTCCAGGTACTGGAAAGGCTGAGGTGGGAGGACGGATTGAGCCCAGGATATTGAGGCTGCGGTGTGCTGAGGTCACACCACTGTACTCCAGCCTGGGTAACAGGGTGAGACTTTGTCTCGAAAGAAATGAAAAGTTAAAAATAAATTAAAAAGAAAGAAAGAGAGAGAGAGAGAGAGAGAGAGAGAAGGGAGGGAGGGAGGGAGGGAGGGAGGGAGGGAGAGAGGGAAAGAGAGAGAGATGAAAGAGAAAGAAAGAAAGAGAGAGAGAGAGAGGAAGAGAAAGAGAAAGAGAAAGAGAGAGAGAGAGAAAGAGAAAGAGAGAGAGAGAGAGAGAGAGAGAGAGAGAGAGAGAGAGAGAGAGAGAGAGAGAAAGCACTTTGGGAGGCTGAGCCGGGCGGATCACAAGGTCAGGAGATGGAGACCATCCTAGCTAACATGGTGAAACCCCATCTCTACTAAAAATACAAAAAATTAGCCAGACGTGGTGGTGGGTGCATGTGGTCCCAGCTAATCGGGAGGCTGAGGCAGAACGGCATGAACCTGGGAGGCAGAGCTTCCAGTGAGCCAAGATGATGACACTGCACTCCAGCCTGGGCAACAGAGTGAGACTGTCAAGAAAATAAAAAAAAAGAAAAGAGAAGAAAAGGGAAGGGGGAAGGGAAGGGGGAAAGGGGAAAGCGGAAGGGGGAAGGGGGAAGGGGGAAGAAGGAAGTGGAAAGGAAAAAGAGAGAGGAAAGGGAAGGGAAAAGAAAGAAAAGGATAGTAAAACCTCTCTGATGAAATTAGCCTAGAGTTGCATTTCCAAACTGGGTTCCACAAAATAAGTATTCCATGAAAAAGGGTTGTGTGTATTAAAACTACTTGGGACAGAACACAGGTAGTTAAATACTGAATATTCAAGTATTAGCAGTTCTTGATGATAACTGTCAAATAAGTTTGGATTGTCCTTTACACTACCGCCCCCTACAGGAAGCCCTTTGCTGTTCCTTGTCAGGACGTGCTAAGTGATGTTCCCCCTTCCCTCTGGAAAACGTGGGTGACGGAGGTATCCCTGGGATATGTAGAATGGAGGCATGACAGCCAGTTGGCTTTGCAGCAACTAATTTAATGTGCCCTTTTAAGGAAGATAATTTAGCAAGAAAAGGGTTTTGAGAAGTCTCACAGAAAACAAACCTCTTTAACTTTGTTTAAAAGAGTATTTCTCAAACTTCTGTGTCCCCTGTATCTCAGTTTGGGAAATGACGGTCTGAGGCTCTCACTTCTGTTACTAATGTGCCACGTGGCCTTAGGCAACATGTTCCTTCCTCTGTTTCTCAGGTTCTGACAAGTAACACGAGGTAGGTGAACTATGTAATTCTGAGAGCCCCTCCAATTCTACTATGCCTCAGCCACAGTTTGAATGACTTAGATCAGGGTTAGTAAACTATAACCCTCAAGCAAAAGCTAGCCCACCACCTGTTGTTTATTTATATTTGTGCCAGCTTTATTTAGGTATGATTAATATACAATAAACTACACACATCTACCACCTGTTTTTTGGTGGGTTTTTGTTTTTTTTGAAATGAAGCCTCACTCTGTTGCCCAGGCTGGAGTGCAGTGGCACTTTCTCAGCTCGCTGCTGCCTCTGCCTCCCGGATTCAAGCAACTCTCCTGCCTCAGCCTCCTGAATAGCTGGGATTATAGGCGTGCATCGCCACATCAGGCTAATTTTTGTATTTTTAGTAGAGACGAGGTTTTGCCAGGTTGACCAGGCTGGTCTTGAACTCCTGATCTCAAGTGATCCTCCCAAAGTGCTGGGATTACAGGAGTGAGCCACCATGCCCGACCTACCACCTGTTTGTGTAAATAAAATTCCACCGGAAAACAGCCAGGCTCCTAGTTTACGTATGATTTATAGTTGCTTTCATGCTACCACAGCAGAGCTGAGTACATATGACAGAGACCATTAAGCCTACAAAGCCTCAAATATCTGTATTCCAGCCCTTCAAAGAAAAAGCTTTGCCGGTTCCTGATTTGGATAGTGTAAGTTAAACAGAAAGAAAAAAGGAGAAAAATGTTTCACTCAGTCATGTTTCTCTTCAATGAAGACCTCTTCCGAAGAGAGCAGCTAAGAAAACCAGGCTGCTATCCAGGGTGCCACCTAGTAGGTCAGCCAGCTGGCAGCAAGGAAAGCCAGACTAGATGTGAGTCAAGACAAGAAGCCAGCAAAGCAGTAACAAGAGGTCAGGTCAGACTTACAGTAAGCAGACAAGTTAAAATTACAGTTGGCCCACAAGGTGGAAAGAAAGCTCATGGGTTAGGGCAAGCAGGTGATATTCTAGAACACGCAGTTCAAGGCAAGCAGAAAGGAGAGGTCTACGAGAGTGTTTAGCTCTAGGTCATTCTGTCTATTCAGAACGACACGCTGTCGAGTGTGTATTCTGGTCTCTCTCTAGGTCAGAGACACAGGCAGAGTCAGCCCTCTGAGTAACAGTACAGAAGGCAGCAATGACAAAGTCCGAGGCTCTGAAAATGCAGCCCCAAGTCTATGCAGTTGGATCCTCTCCTTTATTGGGAAAAGGTGAGTGTTAAAGGGGCCTCACTCAAGTACGGCAGATTCAGATGCCAGTAACCCACCTCCTAGAGCCCTGGCCACCACCTCTAAGCTGACTTGGAAGACTATGGGGTATGGGCTGGCAGACTGGTAAGGGCATGCTGGGTTTCACTGCTCGACAAGTTTTTCTCTCCTGGACTAACAGTAGAAGTTAGGCATAAACAAGGAGTATGAGCCATAATCATTCATCATCTCTGATGGCAGGACCTCTTGAAAAATCATCAACAAAAGCATATTCACAGAAAACTCGGTGTACTTACAGGAGGTATCATCCAACCATTCGATGTGAGCTGGAGGATATTCTTTAAAATAGGAAAAGACATCTTGGGTGCTCATCTCATCTACTCCGCAAATATAGATTGTCTCCAGTCTCACTTTGGGAATTGCTAGAAAGACAAGACACAGAAAAGATGATAGAATTTTCCTTCCCACAACTGCACATCCCATCCGCCCTCCTTCCTAACAGTTCAGACAACACGAGTTTAGAAAGAAACATGCTGAGAGAAACTACAATTATTTCAAAAGAGCACGAGACATAACAGTAAGGTAAACTAACTTAATTTTTATCACTGAACAACAGCATTAATTCGGAACAGGTGTATCAGGCTCAGAAAGATCAAACAAAGGGTGTTGATAAAATACATGATACCTCTCCCCACATTAATCTGTAGCAATCAGAGCACTATCAAGCTCAACAGCAGTATTTGTTGAAGCTAACTGGCTGATTCCAAAATTTTTAAATGTATATTGAAGAGAAATGTGCAGTAGTGGAGACAATTCTGAAAGATGCTGCCCATGACTATGTCAAAGCATGAAACTAAAGATCCTACAAGTCAATTAAGAAAAAAAAGACAACCCAAAATAAAAATGGGCAAAGGACATGAGTAAGCAATTTACATAAAAGGAAATACAAAAGGCCAATAACCATGTGAGGAGATGGGCTGACCTCACTACCGATTATTAACATGCACATGAAAACAAGAGGATAGCAGTTTTCACCGACCAGATTTTACATCTCATTTTTCCCACGTCTCTGGTACTTGAATCAAGATATCTTACATATTTTAGTGTGAAATGTTGGCAGTAAGTAGGGGAAAGAGTTACTTCCCCTGCTGGTGGGCATCGTCACTTTGAAGGGCAAACTGGAAGGGTCTATTAAAAACGTAATTCTGGCCAGGCGCGGTGGCTCAAGCCTGTAATCCCAGCACTTTGCGAGGCCGAGATGGGCGGATCACGAGGTCAGGAGATCGAGACCATCCTGGCTAACACGGTGAAACTCCGTCTCTACTAAAAATATAAAAAAACTAGCCGGGCGAGGTGGCGGGTGCCTGTAGTCCCAGCTATTCATGAGGCTGAGGCAGGAGAATGGCGTGAACCCAAGAGATAGAGCTTGCAGTGAGCCGAGATCGCGCCACTACACTCCAGCCTGGGCGACAGAGCAAGACTCCGTCTCAAAAAAATAATAATAAAATAAAATTTAAAAAAAGAATTTAATGTCTGTTACTCCCAAGCATGTTTTTACATGCCAGTAACAAAATTAAAAAATTTTTTCTCCCATCCTTCTTCTGCAGATATATGCTACTACTACTATTTAAAACAAAAACATTTTACAAATAAAAAAATGTGTTTAACAATTTTAAACACATAATAATTTTAAATCTCAAAGAGTTAAGAGATGCGTTTAACAGGAGCCCATGTAAGTGTGGCCAGAGTAACTCAGTTGAGTACTTTCCTGACAGCCCAGATTTAAAAAGATAAAGATACCGTGAAGATTTATGAATCCAGGTGGGCATCGTGGCTCATGCTTATAATCCCAGCACTTTGGGAGGCTGAGGTGGGAGGACTGCTTGAGCCCAGGAGTTCGAGAGGCCAGCCTGGGTAACACCGGGCTCACTGGGTAACACCGGGAGACCCTATCTCTACCAAAAATTTAAAAATTAGCTGAGTGTGGTGGTGTACAGCTACAGTCCCAGGTACTCAGGAGGCTGAGGTGGGATTGCTTGAGCCCAGGAGGTTGAGGCTGCAATGAGCCATGATCGCACAACCGCACTCCAGCCTGGGCAACAGAGTAAGACCTTTTCCAAAGGAAAAAACCACCATGCTCAGCTAATTTTTTTATTTTTTGCAGAGATGGGGTTTCACCATGTTGCCCAGGCTGGTCTTGAATTCCTGACCTCCAGTGATCCGTCTGTCTCGGTCTTCCACAGTGCGGGATCACAGGCGTGCACCACTGCACCCAGCGCCTGCCTCTCTCTCTCTCTCTCTCTTTTTTTTTTTTTTTTTTTTAGGCAGAGTCTCGCTCTGTCGCCCAGGCTGGAGTGCAGTGGCCAGATCTCAGCTCACTGCAAGCTCCGTCTCCCGGATTTACTCCATTCTCCTGCCTCAGCCTCCCGAGTAGCTGGGACTACAGGCACCCGCCACCTCGCCCGGCTAGTTTTTTGTATTTTTTTTTAGTAGAGACGGGGTTTCACCGTATTAGCCAGGATGGTCTCGATCTCCTGACCTCGTGATCCGCCCGTCTCGGCCTCCCAAAGTGCTGGGATTACAGGCTTGAGCCACCGCGCCCGGCCTTTTTTTTTTTTTTCTTTGTATCTTTACCTGCTTCTTTTGAACAGGATTATCCACTGCCCAAGTTTTGATGTGTACGACTTTCTCTAACTTAAAATAGACGTGTGAGGCTGGGTGCAGGGGCTCGTGCCCGTAACCCCGGCACCTCGGGAGGCCAAGATGAGAGGATTGCTTGAACCCAAGAGTTGGAGACCAGCCTGGGCAACACAGTGAGACCTTCTCTATTTTTTTAAAAAAACAGACATCTGAGGCCAGAAATTTTGTTCCTCACACTCTTTCCTGTTTGCTTTTAAGGTATTTCTTCACCTGTAGGTTTTTTTAATGTTGTAATGTTATGATGCCCATGGCAATTATTTTTGTCGTTTTTTTGGTCTTTGTTTTCTATGCTAGTCTCATTTAAAATTAATTTTTTTTGTCAGATCAACAAGTCTCCCTAATGTTTTCTCCCTAATCCTCAGTCTGTTTCCTCTATCATCACTCGGGGCTCTCCTTGCTTTCTGCTGCCTTCTCGGAAACCATCTCTTTACTTCCCTTAGGCTCTTTTTGTTCCAAAGTCATGGCTTTTAATTCCAAGCACCGAGAAGGCCCTTGGACTCAATCAATCTTATCCACAGTTAGGCCTCTGTTCACTATTGCACTGCCAGGCACTAACAACGATTTCCTGGGGTTCCCTGGAAAAGAGAAGGTAGCGAATTTCAGGTGAGCACAACTTGCCAAAGCACACACGTAGGAGAGAGACAGATTACGATGAGAATGGCACGATCGGAACGACTAATGCCAGGCTATACAGTAACATGGAAATGCTGACCATGGACTGTCCAGGGAACGAAAGAAAGCAATGTGGCTACAGAGGAGAAAAACAGAAGTTCACGCCCAGAAGGGATTAGAAGGAAACACACAGAATATTGGCGACCACTGGGTTTGGATGGCAGACTGTGAGCAACTTTTCCTCCTGTTCTATGTTCCACATTTTCTTTGGTGAGCATGAACTGTTTGTGAAAGAGCTAATGAAGAAAAGATTAGAATCCAGAGCGAACAGGCTCATCAGAAATGCCGACAGCAGGCTGGGCACGGTGGCTCACGCCTGGAATCCCAACACTTTGGAAGGTCGAGGTGGGCAGATCACCTGAGGTCGGGAGTTCAAGACCAGCCTGACCAACATGGAGAAACCGCGTCTCTACTAAAAATATAAAATTAACCAGGCGTGGTGGCTCATGCCTGTAATCCCAGTTACTTGGGAGGCTGAGGCAGGAGAATCGCTTGAACCCGGGAGGCAGAGGTTGCAGTAAGCCTATCACGCCATTGCACTCCAGCCTGGGCAACAAGAGCGAAACTCTGTCTAAAAAAAAAAAAAAAAAAAAATGCTGACAGCTTTTTTTTGTAAGTGTTCATAGCAAAATCTGCTTTGGGAAGATGATGCAAAAACAAAACAAAACAAAAAAAAATGCAGAACTGTTGACCTATTTTGCTATTCTACTAACAACTATCATTAAAGAACAGTCAAAACTCAAGTTAGGTGACAAGAGCATAAGAATTTAGATTTAAATCTTCTAGTCTAGAATTATATCCCAAGTACTAACTCAAACACACAGCTATGATTTCAGAATTAGGTAATAATCTCTAAAAAGTAGCAGGGAAGTACCTTAAAACTGTGAGAAGGATTAATCCTGTGCAGATTTTCACAAAAAAAAAAAAAAAAAAAAGGAAAAATTCCCAAATCTGAGATTGAAAACCTCACTGTCAGTCTCTGAAAAATTTTTTTTTTTACAAAAAAGCTTATTAGAATCTACGATCCCTTTAAAAACCAAGTCTTAAGCCAGGTGCGGTAGCTCATGCCTGCAATCCCAGTACTTTGGGAGGCTGAAGCGGGAGGATCACTTGAATCCAGAAGTTCAAGACCACCCTGGGCAACACAGTGAGATCCCATCTCTAAAAAATAAATAAATAAATAACCAAATCTTTCCCACAGGAAATGACGGCAGTTCCGTAAGGAGCAAGCTCCAAGCCTGTGGATGAAACAAAAAAAGCCACACTAACCTCATTTCTTTTTTGATAGGATTACCAGGTCAAGAAATTCAGAAAATACACAGATGGGGCTCTATTTCAAGTTCATTAAGGCATGTAATCCAGTTCCTCATGACAGTAAAATGAACTGTGGGCCTTATGGTAATAGAATAAGACTTATGATACTGGAAGACACTGCCCACCCTTCAATCACTGGATGAAGAAACAGAAGCCATGTGTACACAATGGAGAGCAAGAAGCTGAGGAGTAGAGCCAGGAGCTGAAAGGTGGAGTTACGATGAAAATTCACTCAACAGACTGAAAGCAGAGGTTTGAAATCAACAGGATGTAATTTAATAGGAATACATTTAAAAGTAATTTTTTAAAAAGTGCCTCAAGTACATGATGAGAGAGCCTGCTCTGATGGGCACCATTCCTGGGGAAAAGACCTAAGTGCTCTGGCTGCATACAGGGTGAGAGCAAACACTGAAATGGCGGAGGCAGAGACAACGGTGAGTGACAGTCCTGCCATTCTCTCTGTGAATCCAACCATAACTGGAACGTGTATCTCGCCTCAGGAAGAACAATAGAAACTGCAAAGTGTTTAGAAAAGGCAGACTAGAAAGTCACGACACATGAAGCAAAGCTGAGCGAATGCGCAGCAAGCCTGTGCCTCCGCCACCTGAAGGACTACTGGATGAAAGGACTTCACAGTCACACAGTAACTAACAGACAGAAATTACTAGAAGGCAATGCTCAACACAAGTAAGGATCCAAAAATAAAGTTGTCTGCCTCATAAGTAGTTCTCACGCCATCACTTAAGAAACATTCAGGCAGCGGCCAAAAGACCATTAGGAAGTTTGCCAAAAGGCCTGCAGGGCTGGGCAGAAGATTAACCTAGATGACCTCCGAGGTCTCTTCCACCCATGAAAGCTTGAATCTTGGGCATAAAGAGACCAAAGCTGTTTTACACTGAATCATTCAAACATAGCAAGTCACTCTTGATGCAGAAAAGTCTAGTGTACCGCATCCCAAACTGTCTGAATGCTGGCAGAGCAGTTAGGAACACAGGTTTCAGTCCCATCAGCCTTTGAACCTCAGCCTTGCTACTTACTTAGCTGTGGGACCACAAGCAAGTTTCCCAACCTCTTAGCACCTTACTTTTCTCCTCGGTGAAATGGAAATAATAAACACCTTCTCCTTACAGGGCTGTTGAAAGGGTAAGTTAATCACATAGCAGCGTGACTGGCATATAGTAAGCACTTAACAAATGTTATCTTTTATTATTGCTGTTGGTATTAATAACAAATAACTTGAACTTGACAACTAGTGTGGATGCAGGAGTCAACATACTTATTCCAATTTCCTCACTCTCCCAAGAAGCTAGGTCACTTCAGTGATGGCTGGGAAGATGGAGAACACCAGATGATGAGAACTAACATTAACTAGGTACCTGCTGTGTGCCAAGCGCCACTCTATGAACTGGAACATTTTGTTACAGTCCCCAGCAGCCCTATAAGAATTCCTGTCATTGGCCAGGCATGGTGGCTCACACCTGTACTCCCAGCACTTTGGGAGGCTGGGGCGGGTGGATCACGAGGTCAGGAGTTCAAGACCTGCCTGGTCAACATGGTGAAACCCCACCTCTAATAAAAATATAAAAATTGGCTGGCCATGGTGGCAGGCACCTGTAATCCTAGCTACTGAGGAAGCTGAGGCAGGAGAATCATTTGAACCCAGGAGGCGGAGGTTGCAGTGAGCCGAGATTACACCACTGCACTCCAGTCTGGTGGACAGAGCGAGACTCCTTCTCAAACAAACAAACAAACAAAAAAACAACAACTACCTGAGAAGATATAAAAAGAATAACTATTGGTCAGGTGCGATGGCTCACACCTGTAATCCTAGCACTTTGGGAGGCCAGGGTGAGTGGATCACAAGATCAGGAGTTCAAGACCAGCCTGGCCAAGATGGTGAAACCCCGTCTCTACTAAAACTACAAAAATTAGCTGGGCATGGTGGTAGGTGCCTGTAATCCTAGCTACTCAGGAGGCTGAAGCAGGAGAATTGTTTGAACCTGGGCGGCAGAGGTTGCAGTGAGACGAGATCGTGCCATCGCACTCCAGCCTTGGTGACAAAGAGAGGGGGAAAAAAAAAGGCTGGGCACAGTGGCTCACACCTGTAATCCCAACACTTTGGGAGGCCAAGGTGGGTGGATCACAAGGTCAGGAGATTGAGACCATCCTGGCTAACATGGCGAAACCCTGTCTCTACTAAAAAATACAAAAAATTAGCTGGTGTGATGGTACGCGCCTGTAGTCCCAGCTGCTTGTGAGACTGGGGCAGGAGAACCGCTTGAACCCAGGAGGCGGAGCTTGCAGTGAGCCGAGATCACACCACTGCACTCCAGCCTGGGCGACAGAGCAAGACTCTGTCTCAAAAAAAAAAAAAGAAAATAAAATAAAAGAAAACCAGTAACTCTCCCTGGGACCTATCCAACCCCAACTAATGTAAAGTGGTCTGAGATGGGCAGCAGGGTTTCCCAGGGCTCAGGAACACTATCCTAGGCCATGCTGCTTCCTGGACAAAGAATGGATTGAAATAAGCAAGCTTCCCCAGCTGATATCCCACGGCTGACCTTACTGCCTGTTTTAGGAGTATCTTTAGAACCGTGAGATTGGAGTTGTATTTAAAAAAATTTTTTTTATATTAAAAGTTAACCCCAAAAGTGATCCTATTAAGGTAAGTATCGTATTTTCATTTCACAGACAAGGAGACTGAAACTAACAAGGCTCAAGAACTTGTCCTCAGTCACAAAGGAACTGAGACTAGATTCTAGGAGGCTTTCGCACCCTAAAGAGCTCCAACAAAAGTGAGAAAGCATTTCAAGTGGGTGAGCAGAGATGCTCCATGGGGGAAGTGACACCTGAGCAGAGATAAGGCACGGGACAAGGAAGGGCAAACATGCAGAGTGAAAGGCATGAGCCGTATCAGAGGCAAGGCGCCTCAAGGAATGCTCTCGGGACCAGAAGTCGACGGTGTGATAAAGCTATGATGCCTCGAGGTAGAGTTGTCAGAGACTCCCGGGGACGCTCGCGCCCGGATGTACAGGCACATGAATGTCAAGCCTCACCACTGTCCCTGGCCTCCACAGGACTTCTCCTCAAACAGAAACCCCCGCCCACGAGGGAAGCAAGGTCGTATTTCTGACTTGAACTGGTCATGCAGGATAAAGAGTGAAGCAGCTTCCAGAGTTCAGCTCTGCATCCACACTGCTGCGCCCATTAGGACGGACTGAGGAGGGACGCAATTTCAGTCGACAGCACCATATCCTACATTACACAGCAACAGAGCAAAGGAGTTAAAAGCAAGGCTTTAGAGTCAAAGAAACCGGGTGTGAATCCTAACTCCACCTTTACTAGCTACATGACCCTGGGCAATTTATTAAACTTCTTTGAGGCTGCTTCCTCCTTTATAAAATAGGGATAAAAATATATTCCTCATAGAATTGTTGTGAGCAACAAAAAAGAAATATGTAATGCGCTTAACGGAGTCTGGTGAAAAAGCAAGTTCACAACAAATAGCAGCTATTCTTTCATTCATTCAATGTATTTACAGAGCTTTTGCTTTTATCAACCAAACAAGACTAGAGAAGCTCATACAATACAGCACAGGCCTTTAACATGCCTTCAGAAGGCTGCCTACTAAACCCTTTATGAACACCCAAATTTGCAAATACCACACAGGGAAGACTTCTGCATTCATGGATTTATATTAGAGTAGAATAATAAATAAGAACATAGACTCACTAAAAAAGTAGTAATTTTTCCTTTTGTTTATAAATTGCTTTAGAAAACTGTGGCAGATTACTATATATGATAACTCAGGGTGAGTTCTAGGGAGCAAAATATCCCAACAAAACAAAGATCAAATCAAATCACAAGTCCAACGGTAAGGGCAGGCTTAAAACTCCGGGCAGGATTAGTTTAGCTTTCTCTGACAATAGGATGTTATTAAGAGGTTTATATATGTCAGATATTCAGACTATCAACAGATTCAGAATTTTTTTTTTTTTTTTTAAAGACAGAGTCTTGCTCTGTTGCCCAGGCTGGAGTGCAGTGGCACAATCTCGGATCACTGCAACCTCCGGCTCCCAGGTTCAAGCGATTCTTGCACCTCAGCCTCCCGAGTAGCTGGGATTACAAGCACCTGCCACCACGCCAGGCTAATTTTTGTTTATTTCTAGTAGAGACGGGGCTTCACCATGTTGGCCAGGTTGGTCTCAAACTCCTTACCTCAAGAGATCCACCTGCCTTGGCCTCCCAAAGTGCTGGGATTACAGGCATGAGACACTACGCCTGGCCAACAGATTCAGATTATCGATAAAAGTGTTAATGGCTTTTCCCCACCAATCTCAACATTGCTCTAACTCCCCGAAAAGAAGGTCTCACTGTGATACACTTTCACTACATTTAAATGCAAACAAAAGTTAACACCTTGATGATAAAAGCAGAAAATGAGTAAGGGTCCTTAGAAGCACAGGTTCAAATCTCAGCTCTGCCACTAACTGGTAACTTTTTCTGGGCCCCCTCAGAAAAGACAATCTCTTTATTCCCCAGCTCTAACATCTGAGCCAGCTGACAGCATCTGAACTTTAAACAGGTGACCTCAGAAATGGAGACTTCACAGGTCCCTTCTCACAGGAGTGTTTGGATAAGAAGTGGACATGCAAGGCAAGGCAGAAGCATGAGGCGATGGCAGGGAAAAGTCGCTCTCTGGGGATATGTGGACAAATTTCCCCCAAAACACCCTGTACCTTTCTTCATCATGTCTCGGTCCAAGGCTACATTTCTTTGGGCAAGATTTACTTCTGATCGAAAATGGAAGCGCTTGGCTCGCTGCTCTTTCTTTTCAATTGCTTCCTAGAAAGTACAGAAAAAGTGAAAGTAGTAAAATATGGAGAAGGCAAATTATATCACGAATGCATCATGATGCGTCAGTGACAAACCTGAAATAAATAAGAAGAAATAAGCAACACTACACCTTGAAAAACTGTTGCAGAGACCTGGACAGTCACACTCAATGACTGGGAGGGAATATGTTAATATTGTTGTAATTTGCAAGCATCTCCAACCTAACATAGCCCCGTCACTGTGCCTGGGAAATAGTAGGAACTCAGTAAGCATCTGCTCACTGAATGAACAGTCCTTTACAGTTTATGAAGCTATATGACACTTCATTTGTTATTATCAATTATGCCAACAAATTACAACTAAACAATTTCAACATCCCCATTTTCCAGGGGCAGAAATGGAGGCACAAAAAAGCAAAAAGATTTGCTGGAGATACTTCAGCTAGTAAGTGAGCAGATCTGATTCCAGTGCTATTTCTAGGAGCCCACCTGCAACCATTTCACATTGTCTGTGGGCAACGGCAGTCACACCTGTCACGTTCTTCCACATTGTATCTGCCTGAGCAGTCCACTCCCTAAAGCTAGTCTGTTTAAAAACAACACTGAGCTGGGCGCGGTGGCTCACGCCTATAATCCCAGCACTTTGGGAGGCCGAGGAGGGCGGATCACAAGGTCAAGAGATCGAGACCACGGTGAAACTAAAAATACAAAAACACAAAAATACAAAAAATTAGCCGGGCGTGGTGGCGGGCGCCTGTAGTCCCAGCTACTCAGGAGGCTGAGGCAGGAGAATAGCGTGAACCCAGGAGGCGGAGATTGCAGTGAGCCGAGATCGCGCCACTGCACTCCAGCCTGGGCGACAGAGCAAGACTCCGTCTCAAAAAAAAAAAAAACAAAACAAAACAAAACAACACTGAAGCAAAGAAACTCTCTCCCCTTCCAGCCTTGTGGCCATGGAATCACCAGTTTTCATCTTTAAGTGGTAAGAACCATTGACACTTCACTGAAAAAATAATCACCTTTGTAAGTTTCTTCTAAGAGCTAAAATAAACCCAGGTCCAAAGGTGGGTTTCTGATGGCTCTTAGGAACCCTTCACTAACTGGTTTTGTTTGTTTTTGTTTTTGAGACGGAGTCTCACTCCGTCGCCAGGCTAGAGTGCAGTGGCGCGATCTCGGCTCACTGCAACCTCCAGGTCCCGGGTTCAAGAGATTCTCCTGCCTCAGCCTCCTGAGTAGCTGTGACTACAGGCGCCCGCCACCACATTCAGCTAATTTTTGTATTTTTAGTAGAGACAGGGTTTCGCCATGTTGGCCAGGATAGTCTTGATCTCTTGACCTCATGATCTGCCTGCCTCAGCCTCCCAAAGTGTTGGGAAAACAGATGTGAGCCACGGTGCCCAGGCCCCTTCATTAATTGTATATTGACTTCACCACACTAATTGAAGGTCTGACTATATAAAGAGCTTGTGGGGATTGGTAAAATTGTAAGTTCCGTTATTTCCCAATAGCTATGCTCATTTTTTTTTTTTTTTTGAGACAGAGTCTCGCTCTGTCGCCCAGGCTGGAGTGCAGTGGCCGGATCTCAGCTCACTGCAAGCTCCGCCTCCCGGGTTTACGCCATTCTCCTGCCTCAGCCTCCCGAGTAGCTGGGACTACAGGCGCCCGGCCACCTCGCCCGGCTAATTTTTTGTATTTTTTAGTAGAGACGGGGTTTCGCCGTGTTAGCCAGGATGGTCTCGATCTCCTGACCTCATGATCCGCCCGTCTCGGCCTCCCAAAGTGCTGGGATTACAGGCTTGAGCCACCGCGCCTGGCCGCTATGCTCATTTTCTTCACTGAAGTCTTCCTAGTACAAACAATAATTTACCTTCCTTTAGAAACAAAGTACTAACTCTGAGACTACCACCCTTTTCCCATATACCTGTTTCATATAATGGCAAATGGTGTAAGATTAAGAATAGTTTACTTTTTAAATCACAGTAAGAAAATATTTTCACTTTATTCTCTTTTCTTGTCTAAAAGATGACCAATTCTCTTTCTTGTTTTTTGTTTTGTTTTGTTTTTGGCCTTTAAGTAATCAGAAACACACAGAGACACAGATAAACCATAAAAACGTTAGTTGGGCATGATGGCATCCACCTGCAGTGCCCAACTACCTGGGAGGCTGAGGCAGAAGGATCAATTGAATCCAGGAGGCACAGGTTGCAGTAAGCCGAGATCGCACCCCTGAACTCCAGCCTAGGTGACAGAATAAGACTCTGCCTCAAAACAAAAACAAAAACAAACAAACAACAACAAAAAAACCCAAAAAAAGCATTATAAAAAGGTAGGCATGAAATATATTTTTATTTTTGCTTTTATGTATTCAATACAGCAATATATATTATTATTCAGAAATGTAATACAAAATTCTGTTCCAAACTTAACGTTACACATTAAAATCAGAAAAAAGGTCTAAAACGGAACATCACTGATTAAAGCAACTTACATGTATTGACTACATATAAGGAAAATAATAGGCTTGACTCTATGAGGTGTTACAATGAAGGTGATAATCTGGTAATAGCAATCATTAGATACAAGGCAATAGACTTAAGTACTAAGAACAATTCACTTGACTTGGGCTTCAGACTTTAGACAGCCAGGCAATCAGGAAGTCCTCTTTTTCTGGGTCTACAGCTAATGAGGAATAAAGACTGTTAAGGGCCTACTATGCTGGGCGCGGTGGCTCACGCCTGGAATCCCAGCACTTCAGGAGTCTGAGGCAGGTGGATCACCTGAGGTCAGGAATTCGATACCAGCCTGACCAATATAGTGAAACCCCATCTCTACTAAAATTACAAAAATTAGCCAGGCGTGGTGGTGTGCTCCCGTAGTCCCAACGACTCAGGAGGCTGAGGCAGGAGAATCGCTGGAACCCAGGAGGTGGAGGTTGCAGTGAGCCTAGATCGTACCAGTGTACTCCAGCCTGGGCAACAGAGCGAGACTCCATCTAAAAAAAAAAGAAAAAGAAAAAAAAGGGGGGGTGCCTACTATGTGCCAGGCACTTTTCATATTTTGTTTCATTTCAAGTAGAAACAGTACATATTTTTTTTTAGAAACGGAAATACCATTTAAAAAAGCATTCCCAGTCCTGGACATTTTCTTAGAAATGGTTCAACACAGTTATCTAGGTAGAGTGATTTTATCTTTTCATGGCTGTAAGAACACACAAATGCTGCCAGCACCGTTTCAGAATGCATGAAGATATCATTGTATAACACAAAATTTTTTGTTGTTGTCCATGCTGGAATGCAGTCGCACGATTTCAGCTCACTGCAGTCTCAACATGGCAGGCTCAAGTGATCCTCCCACCTCAGCCTCCTGAGTAGCTGGGACTACAGACCTGCACTACCACACCCAGCTAATTTCTGTATCTTTTGTAGAGACGGGTCTCACTATGTTGCCCAGGCTGGTCTCGAACTCCTGGTCTTAAATGACCTACTTGCTGGGCCTCTCAAAGTGCTAGGATTACAGGCATGAGCCAGTGTGCCCGGCCAATAACACCATTTTTTTTAGAAAGAAAATTTAAATCCAGCAACAAAAGAAAAGAGGAAATATTTACTGTTAAGTCCTAGGGATCAAGTTCATTAAGTTCACTTGCTTATCAAGCGAATAAATAAATCATAGCCTGTCTTACCTTGGAGGTGACATCAATTCCAGTGATGAAGCTGCCAGCCTTGTTTTCGTATCTTCTGCTCGTGTCCTAACACAAAGGAGAAGGGTGAGAAATTCAAATAGCAATTGAGGGAAAACCTATGATAAAAGTCGGGCTGACAGCTGGTTCTTCTTTTTTATTTTTTTATTATTATTTTTTTTTTGTGACAGTGTCTCGCTCTGTTGACCAGGCTGGAGTGCAGTAGAATGATCACAGCTCACTGCAGCCTCGACTCCCCAGGCTCAAGCCATCCTCCCACCTCAGCTTCCCACAGTAGCTGGGCCCTCAGGCAT
Organism: Chlorocebus sabaeus; assembly: GCF_047675955.1. NCBI lineage: Eukaryota > Metazoa > Chordata > Mammalia > Primates > Cercopithecidae > Chlorocebus > Chlorocebus sabaeus. The sequence goes on from NC_132919.1 coordinate 3,710,360, forward strand.
ATGCCACCACATTCAGCTCATTTTTTTTTTATTTTTGTAGAGACAGGGTCTCCCTATGTTTCCCAGGCTGGTCTCCAACTCCTGGGCTAAAGCAGTCCTCCTGCCTCAGTCTCCCAAAGTGTTAGGATTACATGCATGAGCCACCACACAGAGTCTGGTTCTTCTTGTTTATCTGTTTGTGTTTTGAGATGGAGTCTTGCTCTATCACCTAGGCTGGAGTACAGTGGTGCAAACTTGGCTCACTGCAACCGCCACCTCCCGGGTGCAAGGGATTCTCCTGTCTCAGCCTCCTGAGTAGCTGGGATTACAGGCATGTGCCACCATGGCCAGCTAATTTTTGTATTTTTAGTAGAGACGAGGTTTCACCATGTTGGCCGGCTGGTCTCAAACTCCTGACCTCAGGTGATCCGTCTGTCTCAGCCTACCAAGGTGCTGGGATTACAGGCATGAGCCACCGCACCTGGCCAGTCTGGTTCTTTTTGAAGAGTCATTCTTTTCAAAACCCTTCGCCACCCGTGACAACCTTTTATTAAGAAGCCCCATCCCAGTGATTCCATGGTATCAATCAACCACTCCAATAAGAAGAGCAGAGCCTGTCCAAAACCTGAAGTGATTCCATCAACTGAAAGTATCCATGTAAAGAAAAATCTAAAGGCTTTTGTGGAAAATGTCAAAAGATGAAGCACAGTCACTTAGCTCCCCAACCTAGTCCGAACAAATTCCCCATGCCCAGCCACCAGGTGGAGCACAACCCTCCACCTCAATGCAGAAGTCCAGACTCAACTAGAATTCCTGAGGCAAATACAGCACAGTGCAATGCAAAGGGGATGGGATTTGGAAACCAAGCGAGGACGGAAGCCTCAGCTCTGACGGTCACTAATTACAGGACACTGTATAGTTTCCTTGACCTCTCTGGGTCCCAGTTTCCTGCGTGGTATCTACCTGCCTTCCTGACCTCTTTTACTGCCCTTCCATTAGTGCTACAGAACTTTGCAACAACCCTGGACCCACCCCAGACCTTCTGTGCTTGCCATTGCCCCTGCTGGGGGAACCCCTTTTCAGTCTTCACAAGGTTGGCTCCTTTTTGTCATTAAGAGTTTATATGGAGCATAAACTCCAGCAGGGAGGTTGATCTTGATCAAGCACCTAGGGCTGTGTCTTGGTACATAGTGGGGGATGCAATAAATACATGTTGGCCAGGCTCGGTGGCTCATGCCTGTAATCCCAGCACTCTGGGAGGCAGAGGTGGGAGGATCACCTGAGGTCAGGAGTTCAAGACCAGCCTGGCCAACATGGAGAAACCCTGTCTCTACTAAAAATACAAGATTAGCCGGACATGGTGGCACATCCCCGTAATCTCAGCTACTTGGGAGGCTGAGGCAGGAGAATCACTTGAACCCAGGAGGTGGAGGTTGTGGTAAGCCGAGATCGCACCATTGGGCTCAGCTACTCAGGAGGCTGAGGCAGGAGAATCGCTTGAACCCGGGAGGCAGAGGTTGCGGTGAGCTGAGATTGTGCCATTGCGCTCCAGCCTGGGTAATAAGAGCGAAACTCCGTCTCAAAACAAAACAAAAACCATGTTGAACTGAATGACTGAAAGGATGATAACACCTACTTCACAACTGCAGTGATACTTATTTATTTTGGTTTTGTTTTGTTTTTGAGATGGGGAGAGGGGAAAGGAGGGACCTCGAAGGGGTGTTGCTATATTCCTGAGGCTGGTCTGGAACTTAGACAATCCTGAATAGCTAGCACTAAAGGTGTGCATGGCCAGTATATTTAAGTGACACAATGTAGTGAATGGTAAATGCTAATATATTAGCTGTTGTTAATCATAATCAATAACGTTTGCCATCTCTAGCGATCATACCTTACCCTTTCTCCATAACTTCAGTCTAAATATGTTGACATGTGGTGAAAAGTAGTTCATATTAGGTTAGAAATTAAGAGGAGTCATCCAGGCCTGAAACCAGCTCTAAGAACTGGATCTACAGCCACCAAGTCACAAGCAAAACACCTCACCATCCCCAGCGCGGTAAATGAGGGATCAAGGGCGTCTATTGATCGTTTGCTAATTTGCTTTCATTAAGAGTGAGATGCTGGGGTGACGGTGTAGGTGCCAGTGGAGCTGCGGGGTGGGGGTGGGGGGGCGGCGCAAGATGACTCTGAAGTCACGACAGAAACAGTGAGTTTCCGCTGCTGACAAGTGCAGCCCTCCCAAGAGAAAGAGCGAGTGCCATGTTTCACAGATACAAATTCCTCCGGGGCAAGACCCACAGGAGAGACCTGGTTGCTGGCGCCACCCAACAGCTCCTTCTGGGCTGCTCCCAGTTCTGTTCCCGCCCAGGGCTCCCCCTTTATCTCAGCCCTCCAGACACTCCCCACTCACCCCTTTGCACAGCACGGCTCAGAGGGGGCAGCGGAGGGGGGTCCTCAACTCTCTCCCAGCTCTCCGCCACCCCCTCCAGCCCCCTCAACACCCATTTCCGGCGCACCGGCGTCCTTTCTCCCGCTCCGCGTCCCTCCTCCAGCCCGGCGCCCCCGTCCCCAGGACGCTGGCTCCCTTCTCCCCGGCTCCCCTGACTTCCCCGGCTGGGGTTCCAGCCACCGCCCCTTCCGGCCCCCTCCGGCGCTGGGACTAGCCCCGCGACCTCCTCCTTGCCCCCCGACCCCCGCCCGTACCGGGATCAGTTCCTTGAGCGAGCGCCGCACGGGCACGATTTCCAGCTCGCCCTCCTCCACCTCCATGGGCTCCGGCTCGCCACGGTCAACACCCGACTCCGCCTCAGGGGACGGGAGCCCCAGGTCTTGCCCCGCCGGGGCCTCCGCCTTCACCGACACCCGCAGGCCCCGTACGGCCGCCATAGCTGCCTGCCGGCCGCACCACCGAGAGCCCGCCCCTTACGGCCGCCGGCTAGAGCGCCGCTGCCACTGGCCACAGAGGAGCCGCCGCAGTTACCTAGAGCGTCGCCGGCTTCGGCCAGAAGGCCGCCCTCAGCGCCGCCGCCCCCTGGTGGCGGGAGGAACCCGGGGCGGGCTGCGCGGGCGGGACCTGGGGAGGAGAAGGCGGGACTGAGCGGGGACGGGGGCGGGGACTGAGCGGGGACGGGGGCGGGGCCTGCGGGAGCGACGGAGCTTGGAGGAGACCCGGGTAGTCAAGGGTTACAATGTAGCTACGCCTTGAGGCTAAACCTGTACTAAAAGCCAACTTTACTGAGCGATCACTATGGGCCAGACACTTCCAAGCGCTCGAACCCTTAGAACAACTCTAGGAAGTAGATCCTATTATGACCCCTATTTCATATATGAGGAAACTGAGGTATAGAAATTGACCCGAGGTGACGCCATTTAAGGGATAAAAACTGGATCTAAGTCTTCCAGAGTTTACAATGAGCCTTGATATATCACCTCTGGGCAATCTATAGGTTTATAAAGTTACTTGCCTTGCCTGCCTTTGTCTCTTAAAAGTCTCCCCAAAATTGGCCCATGTTACATACACAAAATTTGAGACTCCAAGAGGGAGGGACCTGCCCAAAGGCCAGAACTTGGACACTGATTTCCTGACTCCTGAGGGTGCCATCCACTGTAGACCTGTGAGCGTGGTTTCCTGCGGATACTTCTAGCCTAGTGGGGGAGAGGGGTTGTCTAGGCGTCCCGAGGGTGTCACTGATCAGCTGTTAGGTTCTGAGTACTGATTTTCTTTCTTTCTTTCTTTCTCTCTTTCTTTCTTTCTTTCTTTCTTTCTTTCTTTCTTTCTTTCTTTCTTTCTTTCTTTCTTTCTTCCTTCCTTCCTTCCTTCCTTCCTTCTTTCCTTTCTTCTTTCTTTTCTTCATTTCTCTTTTTCTTCCTTCCTTCCTCTCTTTTCTTTCTTTTCTTTCTTTCTTTCTTTTTCTTTCTTTCTTTCTCTTTCTTATTTTTTGTAGAGACAGACTTTCACCATGTTAGCTAAGCTGATCTCGAACTCCTAACCTCAAGCCATCCACCCGCCTCGGCCTCCCAAAGTCCTGGGATTACAGGTGTGAGCCGCTGCGCCTGGCCTGAGTCCTGATTTTGCATCTTCCTCCCTGGGTAGCTTTGGACAGGTTTTTGGGTCTGTTTTCGCATCTGAGGAGGGCATAGGTGAGACCCTACAGTCTCTGAGGCCCTACCAGCGCTGACCATGGAGGAGCAAATAATGATAAACCAAGGAAGAGCATGGTCAGCATCGGACACACCTGGGTTTCGAGCTGGCTGGCCCTGCCCCACCCACCATGTGTGACCTTAGGCAAGCTGCTTAGCACTTCGGAGTTTCAGTTCCTTCATCAGTAAAATGGACCATTACCTACCTCCAAAGGAGGTTGTGAGGGTTAAATGTGATAATTTATATGTAGATACAGGGTCCAACAGAAGGGGTGGCTTTTCTTAATTTTGGGCTACATCATAGTTTTTCTTAAATTTGGGCTAAATTGTAGGATAAACACAAGACATAGCTCTTTAGAGGACTAGTTTTATTTGATGAATGGGACACAAAGTAGTTTTAAAAATCGGGTTGAGGCCGGGCATGGTGGCTCATGCCCGTAATCCCAACACTTTGGGAGGCCAAGGCGGGCAGATCACAAGGTCAGGAGATCGAGACCATCCTGGCTAACATGGTGAAACCCCATCTCTACTTAAAAAAAAAAAAAAACATAGCTGGGCATAGTGGCGTGCATTACTTGGGAGGCTGAGGCAGGAGAATCACTTGAACCCAGGAGGTGGAGTTTGCAGTGAGTTGACATCGCACCGCTGCACTCCAGCCTGGGCGACAGAGCAAGACTTTGTCTCCAAAATAAATTTTAAAAAATTGGGTTGAATGCATACATAGAATGCATGTGTGTGTGTGTGTGTGTGTGTGTGTGTGTGTGTGTAATTTCGAGCAAAATGTGTAGCTGGGGTGGCCAGCTATAGGTGACAGTCACAGCTCCCACCATTACTAGGTCTGTGGGGTTAGGGGATGGGAGAGGAAGGCTGGGCAGGCCCTTCTCCCTGCTGGGGAGGAGCCTTGTTGCTTGAGGACTCAATTCAGTGAGGATTCAGTGTTGCAGTTTGGTGCCATTCAGAAGGGCCCCAGCGCCCTGGCACACCAGCTGGCAGGTACATGAGGAGTCCAGGACAAGCCGGGACATCGGGCAATCATCAAGGCTCCTAGCACTTGTCAGGAAAGCCCTCTGTGCCTTGCTCGTTTTGGTCACCTTGCTCACCGTGTCCCACCCCCTTTCCTGCTCGCAGTGCTGCCTGCTGAGTTGGAGCCACAGAGAATTTAGGAAGGTAGTAAAGGCTAATTTTCAAAAAGTTAAAAAACGTGACTCTCAATCAGATGTCAAATGAACACATGTCAAAGCTGTTACACAGTCGTTAGTAAATGGGGAAGCCGGTAGAAACGTGAAGAATAGTTCGAAGGGGAACCTGAATGAATATGTAATTGGTCAGTCAAAGGAATGCTGAGATGAATTCGACAAGGCAAGTTAATGTCCTATAAGGCAAGAAACTAGAATCTCCAGGATTCCCTTTACCACCAGACAGAAAACATTTGCATTACTACCGGACAGGAATTATTTACTCGCTATGAATTTCCTTTTCTTTTTTTTTTTGAGACAGAGTCTCACTCTGTCTCCCAGGCTGGAGTGCAGTGGTGCAACCTCGGCTCACTACAAGCTCCGCCTCCTGGGTTCACGCCATTCTCCTGCCTCAGCCTCCCGAGTAGCTGGGACTACAGGCGTCCGCCACCTCGCCTGGCTAATTTTTTTTTTTTTTTTTTTTTGTATTTTTAGTAGAGACAGGGTTTCACCATGTTAACCAGGATGGTCTCAATCTCCTGACCTCGTGATCCGCCCACCTCAGCCTCCCAAAGTGCTGGGATTACAGGCATGAGCCACCGTGCCCGGCCACTTGTTATGAATTTTCTATAAACCACTACTCTCAGTTGTAAAATACCCTAATCAATAGTGCATAAGAAGTCAGACAAAGCTATACATCTATAGAGAATCAGATGGTTCCCCAGGCAGATAACACCTGGCACAGTACCAAAAGGGCATTTTCCTTTTTCCTATTTCCAAAGCCTGGATACATATTTTTTTTAGCTGGAGTCTCACTTTGTTGCCCAGGCTGGAGTGCAGTGGCATGATCTTGGCTCACTGCAGCCTCCGCCTCCAGAGTTTTAAGCAACTCTCTGCCTCAGCCTCCTGAGTAGCTGGGATTACAGGCATGTGCCACCATGCCAGGTGATTCTGTATTTTTAGTAGAGACGGGTTTTCACCTCTTGGCCAGGCTGGTCTTGAACTACTGACCTCATGATCCACCTGTCTCAGTCTCCCGAAGTGCTGGGATTACAGGCCTGAGCCACCACACCCAGAAATAATTTTTAATTAACAGAGAAAATCAGGAGAACAGGACATCGGGACAGACCAGAGAGAGAGTTTTAAGAAGGGAGTGAGCAAGTGTCTTATTCAGCCATAAGTTCACGATGGAACTTGGTTTGGGTCTAGAGGTTTGTTGGCCATTGGTGACTTTGAAGAGAGCAGAGTCAATGAAGGGGAAGGCGCATTAGTGGGGAGATTTGAGGCAGTGTACACAACTCTTGGGAGAAGTTTATGAAGGGTAGGCTAGAGGGCAGGGAGGATATTAACAGGATCTTCTAAAAGGTTCCTTTTCTGTGATTTCTTTCATTGAAACTGGTCACTCTGGCCAGGTGCGGTGGCTCACACCTGTAATCCCAGCACTTTGGGAGGCCGAGGTGGGAGGATCACGAGGTCAGGAGATCGAGACCACGGTGAAACCCTGTCTGTACTAAAAGTACAAAAAATTAGCCGGGTGTGGTGGCAGGCACCTATAGTCCCAGCTACTCAGGAGGCTGAGGCAGGAGAATGGTGTGAACCCAGGAGGTGGAGCTTGCAGTGAGCTGAGATGACGCCACTGCACTCCAGCCTGGGCAACACAGTGAGACTCCATCTCAAAAAAAAAAAAAAAAAGAAAGAAAGAAAGAAAGAAATTGGTCACTCCCTCTATTTTTTATTTATTTATTTATTTATTCATTCATTCATTCATTCATTCATTCATTTATTGAGACAGAGTCTCATTCTGTCACCCAGGCTGGAGTGCAATGGCGTGATCTCGACTCACTGAAACCTCTGCCTCCCAGGTTCAAGCGAGTCTCCTGCCTCAGCCTCCCCAGCAGCTGGGACTACAGGCACCCGCCACCACGCCCGGCTAATTTTTGTATTTTTAGTAGAGATGGGGTTTCACCATGTTGCCCAGGCTGGTCTTGAACTCCTGGGCTCAAGAAGTCGTCCTGCCTTGGCCTCCCAAAGTGCTGGGATGATAGCTGTGAACCAGCACGCCCGGCCCTTTCCCTCTGCTTATTCCTTTCCTCTCTTACTCAGCAAGGAGGGGAATAAAAATAACGGAATCCTACTTCTCCTGGAGGGCACAGAGGAAAGCCACGGAAAGGTCATGTGAGCTCCTCAGGTGAAATCAGATGCTCCCTAAGGGCTGGTAACCTGGTACACTGGCCTGAGCTGATGCCCCGCTGATTGATTGAAGCAGGGATGTTCTTTTTTTTTTTTTTTTTTTTTTGAGACAGAGTCTTGCTCTGTCACCCAGGCCGGCCGCAGCGGCGCAATCTCTGCTCACTGCAAGCTCCGCCTACCAGGTTCACGCCATTCTCCTGCCTCAGCCTCCCGAGTAGCTGGGACTACAGGCGCCGCCACCTCGCCTGGCTAATTTTTTTGTATTTTTAGTGGAGACGGGGTTTCACTGTGTTAGCCAAGGTGGCCTCGATCTCCTGACCTCGTGATCCTCCCACCTTGGCCTCCCAAAGTGCTGGGATTACAGGCGTGAGCCACCGCACCTGGCCCGGGATGTTCTTTAGTGCAGTTTGAAGTTGGGTGCCCGTGACCCCCACGCCTCACACTCCTCAGTTCACGGCTGTCCTTGGAACATGCGCAGGTCAGTCATTGAGGAAAAGTTTCCGTGGTTGAAGAAAAGATCCTGAGGCAGCTGACCCTGGTGGGGGCACTGTATCCTTGTGCCCCATCCACTGCATAGCTAAATTCTTGTTTGTTTTTTTGTTTGTCTTTTGAGGTGGAATCCCTCTCTGCCGCCCAGGATGGAGTGCAGTGGTGCCATCTCAGCTCACTGCAAAGCTCCACCTCCTGGATTCAAGCAGTCTTCCTGCCTCAGCCTCCAGGGTAGCTGGGATTACAGGCGCCTGCCACCACGCTGGGCTAATTTTTTTGTATTTTTGGTAGAGACGGGGTTTCACCATGTTGACCAGGCTGGTCTTGAACTCCTGACCTCAGGTGATCCACTTGCCTCAGCCTCTGAAAGTGCTGGGATTATAGGTGTGAGCCAGCCTCTGAAAGTGCTGGGATTATAGGCGTGAGCCACCACGCCTGACCATAGTTAAATTCTTGCAAGGACCGTCTTCCCTCACTTTCTCCATTCTCCCTTTCTCCATCTCCCTCACTTTCTTCCCCCCACCCCCAAGACGGAGTCTTGCTCTGTTGCCCAGTCTGGAGTGCAGTGGCGTGATCTCAGCTCACTACAACCTCCACCTCCTGGGTTCAAGCGATTCTCCTGCCTCAGCCTCCCAAGTAGTTGGGATTATAGGCGCCGCCACTAGGCCTGGCTAATTTTTGTATTTTTAGTAGAGATGGAGTTTCATCATGTTGGCCAGGCTGGTCTCGAACTCCTGACCTCACGATCCACCCGCCTCAGCCTCCCAAAGTGCTGGGATTATAGGCATGATCCACCATGCCCGGCCATGTCTCTCTTTCTAGATCTTCCCCTCACCTCCCTTGAGCACTCGGCATCATGGACGCTGAGGGCCACTCCCAGTTCCTGAAACCACACAGGCTCTGCTGTGTTCATGCCACTCTTGGTTTTCTTTTTTTCTCCACCGCTCCTGCCCTAGGGCCTTTGCGGGTTCTTCCAACTTCCGCAACAGTGGCATTCTGCCAGGGCTCAATTCTGGGCCCCTTCCTTCTCACTGCCTCGGCTAGCTCATCATACACATGGCTTCCAACTCCACAGCCGTCCACATGCTGAGGGCCCCCGCGTCTCCATTTCCAGTTCTCACCTCTCTCTTGAGCTCCAGATCCGCACGTCCAACTGCGTCTTCCTTTGAATGTAGCAAGGCAGGTCCATTCCTGTGTTCCCTCACTCTCTGATCAGCACCATAGTCGATCCAGGTGGGCATGGCTGGAAGCTTGGGGGGCCCCCCAACCCCTTCCTCTCCCACCCGCATGGCCAGCCCATGCATGGTCTTGTCACTCTGGCCTTGTGCATATCCCTGATGTCCGTCTGCTTCTTTTCATCCTGGCCACATCCTACTAGCATCCCTTGAGTGGACACTGCCACGGCCTCCTCACTGCTCTGTTTTTCTGGTTCTTCTACTCCCATCCTTCTACGCTGTAGCCAGAGAAATCTTTGTTGTTGTTGTTGTTGTTGTTTGAGACAGGTTCTTGCTCTGTTGCCCAGGTTGGAGTACAATGGTGCCATCTTGGCTCCCTCAGCCTCAACCTCCTGAGCTCAAGCGATCCTCCTGCCTTAGCCTCCTATGTAGATGGGACCACAGGCCTGTACCACCACATCCAGCTAGTTTTTGTTTTTTGTAAGATGGGGTCTCAGTTTGTTGCCCAGGCCAGTCTTGAATTCCTGGGCTCAAGAGATCCACCTGTCTTGGGCTCTCAAAGTGCTGGGATGACAAGCATGAGCCACCACATCTGGATTACAAGCGTGAGCCACTGCCCCCAGATGACGAACATGAGCCACGGTGCCTGGCCTGAGTGATGTGTCTTTTCAGCACACATGCTGCAGCCCCTGTCTCCTCTCCAGCTTCATCTCTCACGACTCTCTCCTCACTCCCAGCATCACCACTTCAGTTCTTGGAAAGCACCAAGCTCCCTCCTCCCACAGGCCCTTGCACAAGCCAGGCTCCCTGCTCAGAGCTTTCTTCTCCCGCCTTCACTTGGTCTAGTGAGTTCTGCCTCAACTGCAGGTCACAGCTGGAACCTTCCTTGCTCTGGGAAGCCTTCCTAACTACTCTCAGAGAGCTACTCACCACAAGCCTTTCCTATAAAGTGCTCATCACTTCAAAATCATCCAGGCACCTGCATGGCGACTTGATTCATGTCCGTCTGTGAGAACCGTGAGAGCAGCAGCAGTGAGGTTTGGCTTAGTGTCTAACTCACAGCCTGGTTACAGAAGGCCTGGGACAAAGATTGAAGGATGGATGGATGGATGATAGACAGATGGACGTATCAAAAGGAAATGAGACTTTTGCCCATACTAGATTTAGTAACACAGAGCCCCAGAGCTACCACCTCCCTTTACCAAATTCTAGACCAGGGCTGTTCATGTCAACCCCTGCTGTCGGTGGCTCATGCCTGTAATCCCAGCGCTTTGGGAGGCCAAGGCAGGTGGATTACAAGGTCAGGAATTCGAGACCAGCCAGGCCAACATGGTGAAACCCCGTCTCTACTAAAAGTACAAAAAATTAGCTAGGCGTGGTGATGGGCACCTGTAATCCCAGCTACTTGGGAGCCTGAGGCAGGAGAATCACTTGAACCTGGGAGACAGAGGTTGCAGTGAGCCAAGACTGCACCACTGCACTCCAGCCTGGGTAACAGAGCGAGACTCCGTCTCAAAAAAAAAAAAAAAAAAAAAAAAGAATCACCTGGGAAGCTGAAAAGGTTACATACTGTATGATTCCAACAATATGACATTCTGGAAAAGGCCAAATCTATGGAGACAGTAGACAGTAAAAAGATGAGTCGTTATTAAAGGAAGAAGGGAGCAGGAGAGATGAATAGGTAAAGGACAGGATTTTTAGGGCAGCGAAACTTTTTTTTTTTTTTTTTTGAGATGGAGTCTCACTCCATCGCCCAGGCCTGGAGTGCAGTGGCGCGATCTCGGCTCACTGCAACCTCTGCTTCCTGGGTTCAAATGATTCTTCTGCCTCAGCCTCTGGAGTAGCTGGGAATACAAGCACCCATCACCATGCCCGGCTAATTTTTATATTTTTAAGAGCCAGGGTTTCACCATATTGGCCAGGCTGGTCTTGAACTCGTGACTTTGTGATCTGCCTGCCTGGGCCTCCCAAAGTGCTGGGATTACAGGCGTGAGCCACCACACCCGGCCACAGCGAAACTATTCTATGTGACACTGTAATGGTGAATACATATCATTATACATTTGTTAAAACCCATAGAATAGTACAACTCAGTGAGTCCTAATGTAATCTGTGGACTTTGGTTAATAATAATGTATCAAGATTGGCTCATAAATGGAAGCAAATGTATCCCAATACAAGATGTTAATAATAAGAGAAATTGGTTGGCGGGAGGTGGCGGTTGAGGGGATATATGGGAACTGTCTGTCCTTCCTTCTTTCTTTTCTTTTATTTCTTTTATTTTTTTTTTTTCAAAGGGTCTCACTCTGTTGCCCAGGCTGGAGTGCAATGGCGTGATCTCAGTTCACTGCAACCTCCACCTCCTGGGTTCAAGCAATTCTGCTGCCTCAGCCTCCTGAGTAGCTGGGATTACAGGTACCTGCCACCATGCCTGGCTAATGTTTGTATTTTTAGTAGAGATGGAGTTTTGCCATGTTGGCTAGGCTGGTCTCGAACTCCTAACCTCAAGTGATCCACCCGCCTCAGCCTCCCAAAGTGCTGGGATTACAGGCGTGAGCCACCACTCCCAGCCCTGTCTGTATCTTCTGCTCAATTTTTCTAAAAACCTAAAACTGCTAAAACAATTTTTTAAATATAAAATATATTTTTTAAAAAAATCCTGACACCCAGACTACATCCTTGACCATTTGACCCAGAATCTCTGAAGGTGGAATGTAGGCATGAGGATTTTTAAAAAACTCCCTCGGAGATTCTAGAACTGCCCCTTCGAACTGAATGGGGAGTTGGGGGTTGGGGTGGAGGGAGTAGGCCGACTGCAGTAGGGAGCCCTTTCTCAGCTTTGGGGTGTGTTTCGCAGGGAGGTAGATAGATATTGGCACAGATTGCCTTAAAGAAGCAGGAGCGCCTGAGGGCACGGAGAATCTGGTCCCTGTGAACGCTCCAGTGCCTTAGGCACGGTCCCTCCTGGACTCTGGTGGGGACCGAGTGAGAAGTTTAGTAGGTGCCCTCCTGTGCTGCAATTCTGCATCGATCTGGTGACCATTTCGATGAACCCACCGAGGGATTTTTCCAGCTGCTGAATAGACCTTGGAGGGCGGGGTCCACCTTGACAAGCAGAGGCAGGGACTGAGAGGAGGCAGTGTCCCGCAGGAATGGGTAGGCCTGAAGAGCAATGGGAGCAAGGCAAGAGGGTGGGACAGGAGTGGGGAGGGCATCCAGAGGGGCTGGCGGGGCCTTGAGCACCAGGCCGAGCACCATGGGGACTATGGCAGGGTTCTGAGAGGGGCATGGTCAGGTGGGTACTCAGAAAGATCACTCGGGCAGCCAGGGAGGGCATGGACCAGTGGGCCAAGGATCAAGGCTAGGAGACCAGTGAGGAGGCGAGAGATGGAGAGGGCTGCCTTTGAGGGGCTCCAGTGGGGGGGAAGAAATGAGAACAAGATGGGCTTACTGGTCTTGGTGTCTGGGGAGCTTCTGCCTGGAAGCTTGGGGGACCCCCGACTCCTTCCTCTCCCACCTGCATGGCCAGCCCACGCATGGTCTTGTCACTCTGGCCTCCCGCATATTCCTCATGTCCGTCTGCTTCTTTCCATCCTGGCCACATCCTACTAGCATCCCTTGAGTGGACACTTGAGTTAATCAAACCCAAAGAGAGGGTTGTGGGAACCCCAACTGGAAGCCGGTGGGACAGAAACTCCAGAGTCTTAGACTTGTGACTGGTGTCTGAATGAGGGACCGTCTTGTGGGCTTGCGTCAACCTGTGGGATCTGATACTGCTTCCTAGTAGACAGTGTGAGAATTGAGTTAGAAGACATCCGGCTGGTGTCTGCCGCGGAAGGGATATGCGGGAGGGGGGCACCCACACAGTTGGTCTCAGAAGTCTTCTGTGTTCACTGCTGTGCTGTGAGAGCAGAAGAAAAAGTTTGCATTTTTTGCACTCAAACCCCATGGGAGGTGGGCGTGGTGGCTCACGCCTGTAATCCCAGCACTTTGGGAGGCCGAGGCGGGAGGATCACCTGAGGTCGGGAGTTCAAGACCAGCCTGGCCAACATGGTGAAACCCCGTCTCTACTAAAAATAAAAAAAATTAGCCGGGGCGTGGTGGCGGGCGCCTGTAATCCCAGCTATTCGGGAGGCTGAGGCAGGAGAATCGCTTGAACCCAGGAGGCGGAGCTTGCAGTGAGCCGAGATCGCGCCATTGTACTCCAGCCTGGGCGACAGAGCAAGTCTCAAAAAAACCCAAACAAACAAAATACCCCACGGGAGTATTCCCATTATACCAATAAGGGAACTGAGGCTCCTCCAATGACTTGCCAAAGGTCACACACTGTTTAAGTAGCAAAGCTTGGATTCAAGCTCAGGGCTGTGTGACCTCAATGATGACTCTTTTCATCACTGCCCTGGAGGGCCGTACCATGGGAACAGAGGTGCGGGGTCCTAAAAGTCTGTACCAGTGTCCAAGGCTAAGTGGGGATGGGAGGTCACTGGGCTGGTGTCACAGGCACTCCCGGACACCATAGGGACCTCTGCCCCAAGAGAAGCGGCTATGGCTCCTACCTGGACCAGACCTTGGCCTCCTGAGCCCCTGTGAAACAGGTAGTTCTTCCCAAGGAGTGGCCACGGACCCACCCAGGAGCCCCAGCTGTACCCTGGATTGCAGCCTCGTCACCTCCTGAGCCAGCCCTTCCCTCTCCCTCCCTCCCCCAAGAGCACCTCTCACCACTGTCCTGCTCAGGGACTTAGGGTGCCTCAGGCGCTTCCAGAAAATTCAACAAAGCCAGCTGTTCCAGCTGTTGAGAAAGAAAGAACATGTATCCAGATGCAGAAAATGTACACACAAGCCTTTTTTTTTTCTTTTTAACTCAAGAAAGGGCTTTTATTGTTTGTAACTCACTTCCTGGGAAGTTAATTTTTAAAACACTCTTATAGAGTTTGCTCATCGCTTGTGCTACATTCAAAAACGACGACGCCAACCAAAACCCTCAGTGACGGGGTAAGCATCCCAGCTGAGTCCACCCCAGAGCTTTCCAAGGGTGGGTCTGATTGACGTGGTCCCCCCCAGACCAGACGCTCAGAGATGCTCAAGACACACTCGGGGATCAGTGATTGGCTCTTCACTTGCCTTCCACTAACTCTATAAAAGTGTTCTTAAAAACAGTATGGAATAACTTCTTAAGCCCTGGGCCACACTCTGCCTTAGCACAGAGGAGCCGGGGAGAAACGTGGACCCATTGACAACGGGGCACATTCGGCTCCTATAGCCTTAAATAGACGTAGAAACGGTAACAGATGCGTGTACCAGTGCAGGACATACGAGTGAGCTGTGTGCAGCAGATGAGCACGCGCACGCGTGTGCGCGTGGAGGCGCGACATGCACCCACAGGCGCGGAGATGCAGCGGGATCCGGGTTTCTCCCCCAGCCAGCCTCCCTTCTCCAAACAAGCCCTCCTCCAATGGGAAACCCACACCTGTGGCCAAAATCCCTCGTCCATCCATGTTTCCAGGGCAGGTCTGCGTCCTGTGCGATTTCCCTGTGAGGGTCAACCTCTACGAGCATTTGGTCAGCCAACGCCAAGCCGGCCAGCCGGACACTGATCCCAGAGAGGAGGCGAAGGCTGCTTCGGAAGAGTTGTGTCTGCACGCGCTCCAGCACCCCCGCTCTGAGCAGGCTGACGGCTGATGTCCTCAGGGTGAGGCAGCTGCCGCAGAGGCCACCTGCCGGCGTGCACACCCCTCCAGGTTCTGTGTCTCGTGATCCCTCCAACCTGGACAGTTTGTCCTTCATTGTAGGAATGTGAGTGCAGCTCTTGGGGCCAGATTCGTAGGCCAGTGTAGGATGAGAGGCTGGGTTCCAGTTATTTCAGCATGTGCAGGGCCACAGGCCTGTCGCGTCCGTGGCCCTCAGTCAAAGTCAGCCCTGGTGTCTTCTCCAGCCTCAGCTCTGGGGAACCATCAAAGGAGGGAGATGGGCAGGGACAATGTGGTGCTTCTGCTTCAGACCTCTGCTCAGAGCTTGATTCCGTTCAGCCCACTTTCCAGATAACGCTGAATGCGAAACACAGTCCAGGAAAGTTAGCTCCATCCACTCGGCTGCCAAATAATGGTGGGGTGTGCTGGGAACCACCGAAGCTGTAGGAAAGCTCGTGAGATGTTCCCAAGCAGGGCCTCTCCCCTGAACCCCCAGGTTAAAAACAAAAGCAAAAGACAACAAAAAGGAATCAGAATTCTCCAACACTGGCCCTCTCCCCAGTGAGGGGTCCGAGCCCGCACACCAGCATTTGAGTAGACAAGAGCTCTGGTGCCACCACCCCAAGGTGGGCAGGGTACCCCCCTCTCCACCATATGCCTGTGGCAGCTGAGCCAGGCCTGCCCGGCCCCAGCATGAGGTCTCTTCAGTTGCAGTAAGCCAGGCCTCCACCTGCCATCTTGGTCTCCTGCCTCTGCTCCTGCCCTGGGCCATGCCAACCAGCCAGGTGGCGTTTCTGAGGCTCCATGGGCACCTGGTTTCCCCACAGAATGGGTCAGGCCAAGAAGGGCCAGGAAGAGGAGGATGGCCTCGTGGGAGCCCTGCCCCCAAGACCCCAAATGACATACATTCCAGTCCTGTCCCTGGACGTGCGTGCGTGGAGGTCATGCAGCACGATGGGGGAGGGGCGGGAGCGGGGCTGCAGTCCCCAGCCCCCTGCCCGCGGGGGCGGCTGTTGCATGAGGGCGGTGGGCGTCTGGAGGCACGGGATGAGTGTGCTGCCGGGTGGCCCTGGGTGCATGCAGGGGCTCAGGATGCAGCCTCGTCTTCCTGGACGCCGGGGAGCTCTGGGCTCTTGCCCCCTTCGCCACACCCTTCTTTCCTGTTCAGGGGACACCAGGGACAGAGGGACCTCAGGGTCAGAATATACCCTCAGGGGGATACTCTCCCTCACACACATAGGAATTTGAATCCCAGAATCTCTCAAAGCCTCCTTCACCCACTGCCCCAAGCTTGGCCTCCCTCTGGCCTCCCTACATCACAGCAATTGCTCCTTGGCGGTCTCCCAGCCCCCAGCCTCAGCCCACAGTGCCTCCATGGCACCCCACTGACCAGAGATGAGGTCTAAACCTCCCAGCACGGCCTCTGGAGCCTCTCACAGTCTGACCCAGCTGACTTCCCTACATCCTCTGACTATCAGCCTGGTCAAGGGCCTTCTCTCTGTGTGTGTAGTTTTGTTGTTGTTGTTTTGAGACAGGGTCTTGCTCTGTTGTGCAGGCTGGAGTGCAGCGGCGCGATCTCAGCTCATTGCAACCTCTGCCTCCCAGGCTCAAGCGATCTTCTCACCTCAGCCTCCTGAGTAGCTGAGACTACAGGCACATACCACTACACCCAGCTAATTTTCTTTTTTTTTTGAGATGGAGTCTCGCTCTGTCGCCCAGGCTGGAGTGCAGTGGTGCGATCTCGGCTCACTGCAAGCTCCGCCTCCCGGGTTCACACCATTCTCCTGCCTCAGCCTCCCAAGTAGCTGGGACTACAGGCACCCACCACCACGCCCGGTTAATTTTTTGTATATTTTTAGTAGAGACGGAGTTTCACCACATTAGCCAGGATGGTCTCGATCTCCTGACCTCGTGATCTGCCCGCCTCGGCTCCCCAAAGTGCTGGGATTACAGGCTTGAGCCACCGCGCCCGGCAGCCTAATTTTTTTATCTCTATAAAAACAGGGTTTCACCATGTTGCCCAGGCTGGTCTCAAACTCCTGGGCTCAAGCGATCTTCCCACCTCAGCCTCCTGAGTAGCTGAGACTACAGGCACATGCCACTACACCCAGCTAATTTTCTTTTTTTTTTTTGAGATAGAGTCTCCCCCTGCCGCCCAGGCTAGAGTGCAGTGGCGCGATCTTGGCTCACTGCAAGCTCCGCCTCCCGGGTTTACGCCATTCTCCTGCCTCAGCCTCCTGAGTAGCTGGGACTACAGGCGCCCGCCACCTCGCCCGGCTAATTTTTTGTATATTTTTAGCAAAGACAGGGTTTCACCGTGTTAGCCAGGATGGTCTCGATCTCCTGACCTCGTGATCTGCCCGCCTCAGCTTCCCAAAGCGCTGGGATTATAGGCATGAGCCACTGCGCCCAGCCTAATTTTTTTATCTCTATAAAAACAGGGTTTCACCATGTTGCCCAGGCTGGTCTCAAACTCCTGGGCTCAAGCGATCCATCCACCTCAGCCTCCTAAAGTGTTGGGGTTATAGGCGTGAGTCACGGAGCCTGGCCTGAGGGCCTTCTGTGTGGACCTCAGTCAGCCCCCAGCAGATCTGGGTAGAGGGGCTTTCATTTTGCTTTTTTCTTTGCCTTGTTCACAGGGCAGAGTCCATCTATCAGTCTTAGGATTCTGTTACATATTCAACAGATTTATGTGTCTAATTTTCCTCCCAAAATGTCTTTTTTTAAAAATAATCAGTAAATGGGTTTTGATATCTTTAAAAAGGACCAACCCCACTTTACTACAGAGTTTCTACAATTATCCCAAAGTATAAAAAACAGTTTATGGCCGGGCACAGTGGCTCACACCTATAATCCCAGCACTCTGGGAGGCTGAGGTGGGCAGATTACCTAAGGTCGGGAGTTCAAGACCAGCCTGGCCAACATGGTGAAACCCCGTCTCTAATAAAAATAGAAAAAGTAGCCGGTGTGGTGGTGGCGTGCACCTGTAATCCCAGCTATTTGGGAGGCTGAGGTGGGCAGATTACCTGAGGTCGGGAGTTCAAGACCAGCCTGGCCAACACGGTGAAACCCCGTCTCTAATAAAAATAGAAAAAGTAGCCGGTGTGGTGGTGGCGTGCACCTGTAATCCCAGCACTTTGGGAGGCTGAGGCAGGAGAATCACTTGAATGCAGAAGGCAGAGGTTGCAGTGAGCCGAGACTGCGCCATTGTCCTCCAGCCTGGGCAACAAGAGCGAAACTCTGTCTAAAAACAAACAAACAAACTAAAAAACCAAAACAGTCTATCAAGGATAAATATTGGGACTTGATGAGGCAAAATCTACTTTCAAAGTTAAACCTAGAGACAGGGTGTGGTGGCTCATGCATGTAATCCCAGCACTTTGGGAGGCCGAGGTGGACAAATCGCTTCAGGCCAGAAGTTCAAGTTCAGCCTGGGCAACATGGCAAGACTCCATCTCTACTAAAAAAAAAAAAAGCTCTATCGCCAAATTAAACTTGGGTCACAGAATTCTATAATTTTATAGCTGGAAAGTATTAAGCCCAATCTTGTCACTCTGTTTGCCACGTTCAACCTAGGTACTGTCTTTATCCTGTGTCTGGCTTGTCCCACCACTAGAGGGTGCTGGCCCATAGGCTCTGAGTCAGAGGGACCAGGTGTCCAGGTTTGCTGGACACAGTCCTGATTCCACCTGTTGTCCTGGCATAATTATTATAAATATATATATACATATTTTAGACAGGGTCTGGCTCTGTCACCCGGGCTGGAGTACGGTGGTGCAATCTTGGCTCACTGTAACCTCCACCTCCCAGACTCAAGCAATCCTCCCACCTCAGCCTCCTGAGTATCTAGGACTACAGGCGTCCACCATCACGTCCAGCTAATTTTTAATTTTTTTTTTTTGTAGAGATGGGGTCTTGCTGCGTTGCCCAGGCTGGTCTTGAACTCCTGGGCTCAAGCAATCCTGCTTTGGTCTCCCAAAGTGCTGGGATTACAGGCATGAGCCACCGTGCTGGCATAATTATGAATGGCTTCCCCTTTCACTCTCAAAAGTGCCCCCATTTGGATGTCAAATTATTATTATTATTATTTTTTTTGAGATGGAGTCTTGCTCTGTAGCCCGGGCTGGAGTGCAGTGGCCAGATCTCAGCTCACTGCAAGCTCCGCCTCCCGGGTTCACGCCATTCTCCTGCCTCAGCCTCCGGAGTAGCTGGGACTACAGGCGCCCGCCACCTCGCCCGGCTAGTTTTTTGTATTTTTAGTAGAGACGGGGTTTCACCGTGTTAGCCAGGATGGTCTCGATCTCCTGACCTTGTGATCCACCCGTCTCGGCCTCCCTAAGTGCTGGGATTACAGGCTTGAGCCACCGCGCCCGGCCTTGGATGTCAAATTATATATGTCCCCCCACACACACGCACTAAGCACAATTCCAGCATCAGGGGCCTATATTCCTAGATGAATTCAGAGAATCCTCCCCCAACCGCAACTACCTCACTGAAGAGATGATAGAAAAACTGCAGTTGGGATCTCCAGGCCTTTTCCAGGCCCCAAACCTCATTATGTGACTCTCCCTGGGTGCAAGCACCTCCAGCAGGGAGCAGATGTCAGCTCATCCACTACCAGGGAACCCGACTCTTCTGAAGGGCCCTCTTACGAGAGGGAGACCTCACAGGACACCAACATGGTGGTCCCGGACAGGCCTGGGGACAGTGCAAAGCCAACGCACCCAGACAGCGCCTGGCACTGGGAGTGCCAAGGGGAGTGCGCCTTCCACACAGGGCCCCGCCAGCCCCTTCCCTGAAGCTTCCCTCCGGGGCCAGAGGAAGGCAGTGGCCGTTCCAGGACCATGCTGTGGTTCAGGACCCTGACCGTTTTCTCTCTGCAGGTTTGTGTACAAACTCCAGCAGGCCCTATCAGCATCCCAGACTGGCTTTTATTACAGTGGAGGAAGGCGGAACTGCTGAGGACGAGGGGCACGGGTTTGAGGGGCTGCTTTTCTGGACCCTCCTAGGAAGTGGCGAATCCACAGGCATGGCTTACTGCGGGGAGCCCTCGGCAAATGCGGGTTCCTCTCCCGTGGTCCACTGGCCAGCTTGTCCCTGCTTACTCACTGGACAAGCACTCACAAAGCGCTGACTGGGCGCACAGCCCCAGCAATGGCTGCAGGCAGCCTGGGCCACTCGGGAGAGCAGCCAACAGTCCCCAGGGCCAGGCAGAGGGGCCAGCACCCCTCCTCTACAGCCCGCCAGCCTCCTACAGGGAGCCGACATCAGCCCGTCTGCAAACCTCTGCGAGGCTGCCAAGGGCTGAGGAGGCCGCAGATTTGAAGCCCCAGAGGCGCTGGACCCAGTCAGAGAGTGACATCAAGCGTCATAGAAGAAGGGTCTTCCTGTCCCATGGAGGGGTTGCGTGAGCTCCTCATCCCTGGAAGTGTGTATGTGAGGGATGCTGGCCCCAGGAAGGAAGCAAGGGCTGGGCCCAAAAGGTCCCTTCCAGCCGTGACTAACCTTGGGGACAGAGATGCAAACGGGGCCAACTCCAAGACCTGGCCAAGTCCCCAGGCTCTGGCCTTGGCCCAACGACAGTGAGAGTGGGAGGATGGGCCTCAGGCCTCCCCACCCGACTCCAGGGAGCACCTGGCAGGCCTCGGCCCACTAGTACTTACACCAGTAGGTTTCCTGGAGCAGACATGGATCGCTCTTCCCTCCGTGCTTGGGGCTCAAACGGGTTCCCAAAGGAGCGCTTCCTCAGCATGGACTTCACCAGGATCTGAGGAGGACATGGTGGTGTGAGGAGCACAGGCCCCAGGCTCCCAAACACGCCACTTCTACTCTGATTCCCAGAGAGCAGCTGCCAAGGGGGCCGCAGTGCGGGTCTCATTTCAATCAGCACAGCATGACATGGCGAGGACGAGAACACGGGGGCTGGTGGCAAAGTCCCAGAACGGTGAGGAGCTGGGTGCCGCTGGTGTGTGAGGAGGAGGCCGGGACCGGTCCATGAAGGGGCCACAAGGCCAGGCTGAGAGAGTGGGGAGGGCCAGGGCTGGAAGTAGGAGTCCATTAGAAAATACCTTCTCGGCCGGCCGGGCGCGGTGGCTCACGCCTGTAATCCCAGCACTTTGGGAAGCCGAGATGGGCGGATCACGAGGTCAGGAGATCGAGACCATCCTGACTAACCCGGCGAAACCCCGTCTCTACTAAAAATACAAAAAAACTAGCTGGGTGAGGTGGCGGCGCCTGTAGTCCCAGCTACTTGGGAGGCTGAGGCAGGAGAATGGCGTAAACCCAGGAGGCGGAGCTTGCAGTGAGCCGAGATCCGGCCACTGCACTCCAGCCTGGGCGACAGAGAGAGACTCCGTCTCAAAAAAAAAAAAAGAAAATACCTTCTCGCTACGGCAGCAACGCCATGGAGGATGCTGTGCCATCCTCCCACCTTCCGCCCATAGAGAGGATGCCAAGAAGATGCTACTGCACAGTGGCCCAGGAAGTGCTGAGCCGCAGCCGGTGGCTGAGCCAGGGGGGCTGCCAGGAGGGGGGCAGCTGCCACAGCCTGCCTCTCTGCTTTTGTCCCTCCTTCATGCCAAGGACGGTTCCATGCGCTGCCCACACACACGCTGACTCACACACATGCAGAGAGCCAGCAGCATGCTTGCCAGTCCCTTCACTCACTCGCCTGTCTCCATCCATCCTGTCAACACTGGTCACCACTGGCTGCCTACCGTGTGCTGGACACTGCTGTAGGCACTGGGGCCACACTGAGGCCAAAATTCTTGCCCTCATGTAGCCCTATAGCCTTTTTATTTTTTTCAGATGGAATTTCGCTCTTGTTGCCCAGGGCTGGAGTGCAGTGGCACGATCTCGGCTCACTGCAACCTCTGCCTCCCGGGTTCAAATGATCCTTCTGCCTCAGCCTCCTGAATAGCTGGGATTACAGGCATCCGCCACCACACCCGGCTAATTTTTTGTATTTTTAGAAGAGACGGGGCTTCACCATGTTGGCCAGGCTGTTCTCAAACTCCTGACCTCAAGTGATCCTCCCGCCTTGGCCTCCCAAAGTGCTGGGATTACAGGCGTGAACCACTGAGCCCGGCCATCATATAGCTTATATTCTAGTTTCAGGAGACAGGTGATAAGTAAAGAAGAAAAATCAGCAAAATATGTATGTCAGTAAGTGGAAAGGAAAAAATAAAACAAGGAATGGCGATGAGGTGCGACGCAGGGAAGGCTTGCTTCTCTCTTGGAGGGGACCCTGGCTTAAAAAGCCGTAGGAAGTGAGGGAGCAGGTCCTGTGGCAGTCGGGGGTGGGGCTCCCCAGGCAGAGGGAAGCAAAATCTGAAGGCTCTAGGGCAGCCTCTTCCATGGCACGTGGCCAGAGTCGAGTGCATGATGAGGGGACGGTGCAGGAGCCCCGCAGAAAAACAGGGCAGGGGGAGGGCAGGCTAGGGGCCCGACTCTGAGGGACACGGCAGCCCCGTGAGAAGCAGGCTCTGAGCTGGGAGGTGACACATTCATGCCACCAGGACCATGCTGGGTGCTGAGTTGAGCACTGACTGGGGGGACGGGGAGTGAGAGTAGAAGCAAAGGACAGCGTGGGAGGTTCTTCTGGTGGTCTGGGAGAGAGGAGATGGTGGCTAAGACCAGAGAAGTGGCCATGGGGACCCCCCGTAGGAGTTGCCTGGTTCCAAGGACCCCACAGAGCCAAGTAAGCATATGGGGCAGGGATTCAGCCAGCTGGTCCTAGCTGGGCCGGGACCCCGCAGCGGGGGATAAAGTGCAAGGCCAGGCCCTGCCAAGGGCAGTGGCCCCGGCTCTGGCTCCTGGCCTTGTGCTTGCCGACTCACTTGACTCTCAGGCAGGGGCAGGGCAGGGCTCTCACTGGCCCCAAGGGCCACCAGGTACTACGTGAGCCACTTCCAAGTGCCAACACAGAAGCTGAGCAGAGGAAGAGGAGCAAAACTGAAACGTGAGTGGGCTCTGGGGGAGACGCAGGCACCATCTAACTGATACGTGGGCTTTGGGGCCACTTCTCCAATCCAAAGGCTGCCCAGGCCATTCCCCTGCCGTGTCCTCGGCAGTGCCTGGAAAACGGAAGTTCAATAACTGTCTGGACGGAAGGAAATGCTTCTTCCAGTCCCAGTGACTGCTGCCGCTCAGCAAAGGCCGTCTATATCTTTCTTCCTTTTATTTATTTATTTATTTATTTATTTATTTATTTATTTATTTATTTGGGACAGAGTCTCGCTCTGTCGCCCAGGTTGGAGTGCAGTGGCAGGATCTCAGCTCACTGCAAGCTCCGCCTCCCGGGTTTACGCCATTCTCCTGCCTCAGCCTCCCGAGTAGCTGGGACTACAGGCGTCCGCCAACTTGCCCGGCTAGTTTTTGTATTTTTAGTAGAGACGGGGTTTCACCGGGTTAGCCAGGATGGTCTTGATTTCCTGACCTCGTGATCCGCCCGTCTCAGCCTCCCAAAGTGCTGGGATTACAGGCTTGAGCCACCGCGCCCGGCCATTTTTTTTGTTTTTTTGAGACAGAGTCTCGCTCTGTCACCCAGGCTGGAGTGCAGTGGCACGATCTCAGCTCACTACAACCGCCTTCCAAGTTCAAGCAATTCTCCTGCCTCAGCCTCCTGAGTAGCTGGGACTACAGGCGCCCACCACCACGCCCGGCTAATTTTTTTTTTTGTATTTTTAGTAGAGATGGGGTTTCACCATGTTAGCCAGGATGGTCTGGAACTCCTGACCTCAGGCGATCCAAAGTGCTGGGATTATAGGTGTGAGCCACTGCACCTGGTATTTCTTTAAATCGGTTACTCTCCTCACTGAGCCTCCTGGTCTCCTGACCACAAGACCTCCTGATATGGGCTCTGGGGAAGACACGGGTGCCGTCCAACTGATACACGGGCTCACTCCATGGGCCTCCAGCAGAATGGCGGCTCCAGTGGCCCAGGATCACAGCTGGCTGGCCAGGCAGGCCTCTGTCCCCCAACGGAGGCGGGCACAGAGCAAGGCTCAGGCCCCCCAGGCCCCCCAGGCCCTCCAGGACAAGGGAGCGTCTGCTCCGGCCCTCTTACCACTGTGGTCCAGCTGGGGATGAGCCTGACCGAGTTCTTCACCTCCTCCTCTGTCACCTCCACCACACTGCAGTGCTCCTCCTCCGAGGGAAGGGGCTCCTCCCCATTCTTGGTCACCCAAGGGTGCAACTGTCGGGACCGAGAGGGCAGGGAGAGGAGGAGAGGTCAGGCCATAGGCAGACACTCAGTCAGCAAAGGACTCCAAGCCTTTACCAGCATCACCAGGAGGGGTCCAAAGTCCACAGACCCAAACCCAGCACACATGCAGCCTGGTGTCGGTCTCTCCAGAAAGGGAAACTGACGCCTGTTTTCTGTGTCCCAGCCCAGCCCAAAACCTCCAGTTCCCCGACCTTGATGTCTGGCACCCCAATTCTCGTCTCGGGATTCTTGTCTAGCATCTTCAGGATTAGGTCCTTGAGCTCCTCGCTGATCTCTGGCCTGGAGAGGGCGAAGGAAGGAGAGGAGGGTGGGATCGCTGATGAGGACCCCTTCCTGTCCACCTCTCCTCCCCACACCCTCGTCCCTCGGATGGGAAGACTGAGTTCCGGACAGCAGGAGGGAGCTTCCCAAGTGCTTGGAGAGCCTTTCCCGAGCAGGAGGTAAAGTCTCCCTCCGGGACAGAGGCACACACAGAGTTCCATGGGTGCTGGACACCCCACTGGGTGGCAAAGATGGTGAGGAGAGTCGTTTTATGGGACACCAGGGGCTTCGGTCCCACTCACCACCTCATCCTCTTCTACACCCAGAGAAGATCCTCTCTGACAGAGGAGGAAACTGAGGCCCAGGGAGGTTAGCAGGCTGGCACAGTGCCAGTCAGAAAAGTGCAGGCAGAGATGGGAGACTCAGATGGGAGGGAGCGGCGGCCCAGCACCACATCAGCCTCAACTCTCTCTGCTCAAACCCCAAGTTTCTTTGCCACCAGTGGTCTTGGGGAGCCCATCCTTCCAAGACTGGGGACCAGAAAGCCACTCTCCGGACTGTTGACTTTGGTTCCCCCTGTTGTCTTAGATGTGTCATCCCTTTTAAAATCCCTGGGCTGGGGAGAAAGACATCGCTGGCAGGGGGTACAGCAGGATGAGAGGCACCAGGGGTACAACTGCGGAGGCCGCGAGGGAAGGCAATCACAGGACGCGGAGGAAATGGACAGAGGCCTGCTGGCTGGTGCTCGGGAAAGGGAGTGAGGCGGCCCCAGACAAGCGGGTGGCAGAACGCGGAGATGCGTGAATGCCAGGGCCAGGGCGCGGCGTTGAGAAGCGTCAGACAAACTTCAGGCCGGAGATGTGGGCAGATTTGTTGAGCTCCGTGTGTCAGGGCTGCCTCCACCCGACTGTGCTGGCTGGACTGGAGGGAGGCCAGCAGCAGTGAGACCGGGGGAAGGTGGCCACACCAGTCTGGGGAGGGGCCTGAGGCCTGAATGAGGCAAGGAGTGCAGGTGGCAACAAGGCCCAGAGACAGGGAAGAAGAGGGCTCAACGGGGCTTGGGGACCACATAGGAAATAAGCAGGAGAGAGCAGGAGTCGCTAAGGACAAGCCCTATTTCAGTTTCTTCTTTTTTTTTTTTTTTTTTGAGACAGAGTCTTGCTCTGTCGCCCAGGCTCACTGCAACCTCCGCCTCCTGGGTTCAAGCAATTCTTATGCTTCAGCCTCCCAAGTAGCTGGGACTACAGACACGCCCTACCACGCCTAGCTAATTTTTTGTATTTTCAGTAGAGACGGGGTTTCACCATGTTGGCCAGGCTGGTCTCGAACTCCTAACCTCAGGTGATCTGCCCACCTCAGCCTCCCAAAGTGCTGGGAGTACAGGTGTGAGCCACCGCGCCCGGCCTCCATTTCACTCCCGAAAAGAGGAGCCAGGCAGCTCAGGCCAGCTGCCACGGTGGCCAAACCATCACGAGGCGAACCATGCATGAGCAAGGTCTCCCCCACATCCCTGCTACGCTCAGAGACCTCAGTCACAACGGGAGGAGAGGGGAGGAAGAGTGGCTCATTGAGTCCCAGCCCCCTGACAGCTCTCCTCCAGAGCGTCCTCTTTCCATCTGTGAAACGGGAGCACGCACTGGCATCTTGAAGCTCCCCAACCCTGAGTGGGGGAAGAAGTCCCCCTTGAGTTCAGGGGCCGGGCGGGGCTGGCACCACCGACCCCAGGCAGGCCTGCGGTGAAGGAGTCGTGTGAATGATGCCTGTGGTCATCCCCGGCCAACCCTGGATCTCAGGGCTCCCATCCGTACAGTGACGTCACGGAGACCCTCGGCTCCAGAGTCCCACACGTCCTTCTACTCAGGGGTCCCTCCCGGGGAACAGCACCACCACCTTCCTATCTGCAGGCTGGGGTGGGGTCCTTAAAGGGCAAAAGCTCTGCTAAAACTCAGACACCAGGAGTGGGTGGTAGCCCCCTTGGTCCCCTGGGTGGACAACTCACTCCTCAGGAAACACCACGGGCTCATTCTTGATCTTCCTGTGGAGGGCCAGGATGAAGTCGTCGATGAATGGGCACTGCGGGGTGGAGAGGCAGACAGAGGATGTGGGCCCAGGGCCTTGACCCATGCCAGGGGACCAGCCCCCCTCCCTTGATGGGGCCAGGGGTAGGGGGCAGCTCTGGGCTCCCATTAAATGAGAAGGACCTCAACTCATTTGTTCAGGGCCTGGCACACTGCAAATGTTCAACAAATGTTGACTGAATGAATGAGTTGCTGAGGGAACGGTGAGGCTGGGTGCACCCACCGCCATTCCTGCCATCTGCGGCCAGGCCAGGCCAGGCCAGGTTCACCCACTGCCATAACCACCACCTGCGGCCAGGCCAGGCCGGGTGCACCCACTGCCATTACCACCACCTGCGGCCAGGCCAGGCTGGGTGCACCCACCACCATTACCACCACCGTGGTCAGGCTAGGCCAGGCCAGGCTGGGTGCACCCACTGCCATTACTGCCACCTGTAGCCAGGCCTCCACTCCCAGGGCCTAGAGCTTGGGAACACGTTCACTGAAATTCCCTCCTGCACCTTAGTGCGGTCACTAGACCAGGAGCACCTGCAGGCAGGGATCTCGGTCACGTCAGCGTCGGGTGTCCCCAGGGTCAAGCCTCAGCCAGGGCAGGGGTGAAGGACAATTTGTCGAATGAATGAGCAATGGAGTGAACGTGTGGCTCGATAAGTGAATGGCATCAAGGGACAGAGGGACGGGGAGCACTCTGGCTGGGGCAGTGGCGACACCACCACCGGCACCTCCCCTTGGTGTCTGCTGTCCTGCGACTCCTTCGCGAGAAGCGCTCCGCAGGAGACCAGAGGAAGACAGAAAAAGCCCCTTCTCTCTCAGTCTTCTCTGAGCCAGGTGGCTCTTTCAAAAGCCACTGTACTTAAGGACAGAAAGGAAGAGCCTGCATCCGTTGCCCGTGCCCGCCTCACTGGACCTGCCCCAGCTCTGCTGGCATCCCTGGCACTCACCTTCCCATAGACAAAGCAGTACAACGTGACGCCGGTGGCCCACACATCCAAGGCCTGGAAGGAAACATGCTCACATCAGTCCCCCAACAGGCACAGCCACCTCTGCCCACCCAGCTCCAGTGGGCTGCAGGAGAGGCCTGCAGGGAACCTCTTCCCTCTGTCATGTACTCACTCGACAAACACTCCCCAGTGCTTGCTCAATGCTGGGCCCCAGGCTGAGTGCTGAGGACGCAGGGGCGGCCAGAACAAGGTCTCCACCCTCCAGGGGTTCTGAGTCTCCTTGGGACAGGCTCTAACCAGGAATGTTTCCAACTCAACGGGTACAAAACCACCTTCATCCACAGGGTCACACGGGCCACTCGCATGTCACAGACGCACCCCAGGAATGATAGTATATATGGAACTTCTGCTCACTAAACCAGCTCGGGGTTCGAGTCATCTCTTCTCCTCACAATCCACCTTCCTCCTGATACTGCAAGCAGCTCCTGCCCACACAGAGGCCCTGTCCACTCACGCCCTCGTCCACTGCCACGGCAACAACTCCTCCGGGCTCTGAAGCACCCCTGGGCCTCCCCACGCCCTGGATGTGTGCTCTCTCTACCTTCGCCTGCTCCGGAACGCCACCACTTCTGGTATCCACTTTCTCGCTTACGTGAATGATTCTCAGTCTCTACCTACATATTCCTGCCCCAGATGCATCATCTGAATCCAATCAGGGAACACCAGACAAATGCAAACTGACAACATCCTACAAGATAACAGGCTTGTTCTCTTCAAAAATGTCAAAACCGGCCGGGCGCGGTAGCTCACGCCTGTAATCCCAGCACTTTGGGAGGCCAAGGCGGGTGGATCATGAGGTCAGGAGATCGAGAGCATCCTGGCCAACACGGTGAAACCCCGTCTCTACTAAAAACACAAAAAATTAGCTGGGTGTGGTGGCGGGCACCTGTAGTCCCAGCTACTCAGGAGGCTGAGGCAGGAGAACGGAATGAACCCAGGAGGCAGAGCTTACAGTGAGCTGAGATCGCGCCACTGCACTCCAGCCTGGGCGACAGAGCAAGACTGTGTCTCAAAAAACAAGTCAAGATCAGGACAGACAAAGGAAGGCCAACACCCTCTTCCAGATGAAAGGACACCACAGACAAGAAGGCGAACGCAGCAAGTGGCCCTGGATTGGATCCTGGGACCAGAAAAAGAACAGGTTGTGAAGGACAGTATCAGGACAACTGATAACATTTAAATAAGGTCTGTGGATTATATATAATTTTTTTTTTTTCAGAGTCTCACTCTGTTGCCCAGGCTGGAGTGCAA
The DNA here is from genome assembly GCF_047675955.1 of Chlorocebus sabaeus. Classification (NCBI taxonomy): domain Eukaryota; kingdom Metazoa; phylum Chordata; class Mammalia; order Primates; family Cercopithecidae; genus Chlorocebus; species Chlorocebus sabaeus. The sequence continues at coordinate 3,739,012 of NC_132919.1, forward strand.
TGGCACGATCTCAGCTCACTGCAACCTCTACCTCCTGGGTTCAAATGATTCTCCTGCCTCAGCCTCCCAAGTAGCTGGAATTACAGGTGCCTGCCACCATGCCCAGCTAATTTTTGTATTTTTTAGTAGAGACGGGGTTTCACCACGTTGGTCAGGCTGGTCTCAAACTCCTGACCTCAGGTGATCCACCCGCCTTGGCCTCCCAAAGGGCTGGGATTACAGGCATGAGCCACTGTGCCCGGCCTATACATAAGTCTTATCAATGATGAATTTCGTAATTTTAATCATTGTACTAAGGTTATATAAGAGAATGTCCCTGTTCTTAGGAAATATCCACTAATGTATTTAGTGATAAAGAGGTATAATACCTTCAATGTAACTTTCAAATGGCTCAGAAAAATGTAGTATGAATACAGATAAATAGAAAAAGATGATGAAAAAGCCAGTGGGACAAAATGTCAACAATTGGTGAATCTGGGTAAAAAGACATATGGGATTTATTTGTACTATTCTTCCAACTTTTCTGTAAATTTAGAATTATATCAAAATAAAACATTAAAAAAAATCTTTATCAACATTGCTAACCTCTTTCTTTCTTCCTTTTTTAGAGACAAGGTCTCACTCAGTTGCTCAGGCTGGAGTGCAGTGGTGCGATCACAGCTCCCTACAGCCCTCAACTGCTGGGCTCAAGCGATCCACGCCAGCCTCCCGAGTAACCAGGACTACAGGTGCGCACCATCACACCTGGCTAATGTTTTTATTTTTTTGTAGAAATGGGGTCTTGCTATGTTGCCCAGTCTTGTCTCAAATTCCTAGCCTTAAGAGACCTGCCTTGGCCTCCCAAAGCACTTGGATTACAGGCATGAGCCACTGTGCCCGGCCTCCTGACCTCTTTCCTGGATACTCACATGTGTCCAAATGCCACTCACCCACAGCCTCCCTGGCAGTGGGGCGGCTGGCACTCCACAGGTGAAACAGCCAAGCACCTAGGGAACTGCGCCAGACTGTGTAACCTCTTGTTCAGGTAACTTTGCCAACTTCTGTTGCTTAGGAGAAAGCCCAAACTTCCAGGCCCTTTACCCTCTGCCCCCCACCCTGTGCCCCTCTGTTCTCTGGTTTATTCTCTGGGCTCCGGGTCCTGCTCAGATCCTCCCCATTCTTCAAGGAACAGTTCAAATCCTGCCATGTCCCAAGATCTGCAAGGACCCCCAACTTCCCCTGAAACCATCCAGAGGGCAGGAAACAGGGTTCTCTTTGGCTCCGCCTCTTCCACAGCCCGGTCCAGAACCCAGCTCAGAGCTACCAACAGTAAATATCTGCAAGGGAGATTTGGGGCCACTTTGCTGGAAAACAGGAGAAAGCCAAAGTTGTGGAGTTCATCAGGCTCCAAGGGAGAAGCAAATATGTCGCTCCCTAGACACAAGGACCCTGGCACCCTCAGGTTAGAAACTGGGCCCCTGCAGCAAGCTATTACGCCCCCCACAGGAACCCCAGCCTGGCCCAGGGCCTGTGAGTCACCTTCCCACTGAAGCTCTGGCCGGAATCAGAAATGGCCTCGGGGGCCATGAATGCCGGGGTCCCGGCCGTGCTGGACAGTTGCGCATCGTTCCCCTCAAACTGGTTGCTGACACCAAAGTCGGCGATTTTCACGTGCCCATCATCCCCCAGGAGCAGGTTGGATGGCTTGATGTCCCTGTGGACGATCTTCTGGAAGTGCACTGCAGAGAAAGAAGGTTTGAGCTGAGCGCTGGCCTGGGCACCGCTGTCCAGGACCCCACGTCTGTCCTCGCCCAGCCAGGGATGCCGGCTGGGACATCCCAGCCCATGCACACTTTCGTCTGGTGACGACCTGGGAGGAGGACGTCAGGGCCATCGGCTCCATGTAGGTGCAGACAGGTGTGAGCAGCAGAGCCAGGACTGGAATCTTAGGAGCTTTGGACTCCAAGTCCAGTGCCCTCTCCATGACAAACAAGGGACCTGCAGCTGAGTGGGGAGGTCAGAGGAAACTAGGGCAGGAGAGTTGGTTTTTGTTGTTGTTGTTTTTTTTGTTTTGTTTTGATACAGAGTCTCGCTCTGTCGCCCAGCTTGGAGGGCAATGGTGCAATCTCGGCTCACTGCAACCTCCACCTCCCAGGTTCAAGCGATTCTCCTGCCTCAGCCTCCCGAGTAGTTGAGATTACAGATGTGAGCCACCACGTCTGGCTACTTTTTGTATTTTTAGTAGAGATGGGGTTTTGCCATGTTGGTCAGGCTGGTCTGGAACTCCTGACCTCAGGTGATCCGCCCACCTTGGCCTCCCAAAGTGCTGGGATTACAGGCGTGAGCCACTGCGCCCGGCTGGGAGGAGAGGTCTTCCTAGGCCAGCTCTGCCCCTTCCCTGTGAGTGCCGTCTGCAGGCCCAAAGCCCATCAAAACCTTTCTCCAGTTCCACCCCCCACCCAGGCTAGGCAGATGTCCCTGCTGCTGGGACTGACAGTAAGACTGTCGTGACTCTGATATCCTACAGAGGTACCATCTCAGCCCTAGGGATCTGGGCTGATGGGGTTTCAGAGATGGATGGCACCCCAGGCCTTGGGACGAGCAGGATGACACAGCTGGGGTGTAAGGTCAGCCACATACAATAGGACAAATCCCAAATCAGAAATGACCTAACAGGCTGGAAACCTGCCCTGCTTCCTGGGCCCAGGACCACCACAAAGTGATGGGTGGCTCAGGCTGAAATGGCCGGAAAGGTCCCAGCCAAGAGAGACACTGACCCCGTTCCACAACCACCGACCTGTGGGCTCCTTCCTTGGCAAATACCTCCCCCTGGACCAGCAGACCCCAGGATGTTGGAGAGGAGGGAATAGAGAAGGTGAGAGAAGAGAGGGGAAGGGAGAGGAGGAGAGGGAGGCTGGGGGCAGAGAGGACGGGTGCCATGTAACAATAACCAGAAAACCAGTGGCACTTTCTTGATTGCCTACGATGTGCCAGGCGTACATCACACGAGGAATCTGACACACAGCCATGAGGGCACAGAAGCTCGGGGGTGGATATTTGACCATGGAAAGCAGTCTCACGTTCTTATCTCAAACCCTAGCCTCTCCCTTGGACTCCAGCCCTTTACCCACATGGATTTCCAGTAGACATCTTGATAGGTAACTAGGCAGCTAGGCGTCGATATATGTCTCTGTGTATCTCAACATAATGTAATAACATGTCTAATTCAGAACTCGATTTCTCTGCCTGCAACGCCCACCACCAACAAAACCAAAACAAAACAAAATAAAACAAAAAGCCCCTGCCGCTCCCCATTCTTTCCCATTCTGTGAAAGGCCAAAAACCTCAGGATCATCCTCAACTCCTCCTCTGAGACCCCACACCCTTCCCATCAGCCAGGTCTGCGAGCTCAGCTGCTCACATCTATTCGAGATCCAACTGCTTCTCATCACCTGCATCGCCGCACCTGCCCCCATCGACTGACGACCAGGCCTGGGCTGCCCTGACCACTGAGCCCTCTCAGGGCAGCCTCAACTATCCCTTCTTCGGGCCAGAATCACAAGGCAGGTCTTCGGCGCCCTGGTGCCTCTGTTCATCCACCTGCCCAGACCCTGGTGCTAACCACTCTGCCCCAGAGAAGGCCCTTCACTGTGATTAGCTGGGTCCTGATGAGACTTTACCCAAGAACCAGGTAAGATAACCTGGTTTCTTTGTGGAGACTAGGGGATAGCAGACAACAGGACTTCACGGGAAAGAAGGGACCACAATGGGAAGGAAGTGGAGTCACGCTGGTACAGGATTGTGCCTGCCACTGACCGTACCAGGGGTAAAAAGTCCCCTTCCCATCCCGTGCCTCTAGACCATTGGTAGGGAGTTTCTGCAAAGCCCTTGCCACTGTGTGCCTCAGTTTCCCCATATGTGCAAAGAGAGTATTAATCTGAAGGCAAAGGAGAAGCTCAAGCAGGATAAAGACAGTACTGTTTTTGGCCGGACGCGGTGGCTCAAGCCTGTAATCCCAGCACTTGGGAGGCTGAGACGGGCGGATCACGAGGTCAGGAGATCGAGACCATCCTGGCTAACGCGGTGAAACCCTGTCTCTACTAAAAAATACAAAAAAAAAACTAGCTGGGCGCAGTGGCGGGCGCCTGTAGTCCCAGCTACTCAGGAGGCTGAGGCAGGAGAATGGCGTGAACCTGGGAGGCGGAGCTTGTAGTGAGCTGAGATCCGGCCACTGCACTGCAGCCTGGGCGACAAAGTGAGACTCCATCTCAAAAAAAAAAAAAAAAAAAAGGCCGGCCTGTTTCTGTCACTGCAGGTCAAACCTCAGCCAGATCCCCACCCTGTTCCCCCAGGGAAAGAATATGCTCCCAAGAAACCAAGCTAAGATTTTATTTTTTATTTTTATGTACGTATGTATGTATTTTGAGATGGAGTTTCGCTCTTGTCACCCAGGCTGGAGTGCAATGGCGTGATCTCGGCTCACTGCAACCTCCGCCTCCCAGGTTCAAGCGATTCTCCTGCCTCAGCCTCCCAAGTAGCTGGGATTACAGGCGTGCGTCACCACACCCAGCTAATTTTATATTTGTAGTAGAGACAGGGTTTCTCCATGTTAGTCAGGCTGGTCTCGAATTCCTGATCTCAGGTGATCTGCCCGCCTTGGCCTCCCAAAATGCTGGGATTACAGGCATGAGCCATTGCACCTGGCCCAAGCTAAGATTTTAGAGATAGGCATCTCCCCTGGTCCCCAATCCAAGCCAGGATCCTAGGTGTCTAGGGGCTTTCCTCTCCCCAGACCAGCAAGTCACCCCATGCTGACCACACCACCTCCTTCCTATCCCCACCCCGCTGCCACTGCCTTAATCCAGGCCTCACCATCTGTCACTTGGGCTGCAGAAACAGCCTCCTCCCTGGCCAGCTGGCTGCCTCTCACCCTCTGATGACACTCCAATCCAGCCACCACACAGCTGCCAGACAGCTTTCTCCGGCACAAATCCCATCATGCCCCTCCCCACGCTTAAAGCTCTCAGGGCCTCACAGAGCTGGCAGGATGAAGTCAGCAAAGACCTCACGGGAGGCATTCCCAGCCCTCATGCTGGGGCCTGGACAGTGTTTCCAGCATCATCTTTCACTAACCACTGCCCTCCTCGGCCCACTGGAGGCTTCAGCCAGACTCCACTTCTCCCCAGACTCAAAGAGTACATGCCTATGCTGGGCACACTGTCTCCTGCCCCCGTCCCTCAAAACCTGAGCAGGGAACTCGACTCATCCCTCAGGACCGGAATCCTAAGTAGCCTCTTCAGGGAGACTTCCCCAGCCCCCCCCGGCACTCCCACAGCCTCTGGGCTCCCCAGCCTTGGCAGGCACCACACTGTATTATCTGCCTGCCTAGATTCCTGTCCCTCCCACTAGGCCGTGAACTCAGCTCTGGGTCTTTCACCCCTATGCGCCCAGGCAAGTGAAAGCAGCTAATGACTGAAATGAGACAGAAGCCAACCTCACATCACCCTCTTGAGCTCTCATCAGGCTAGGGCCCCTCACAGTTAAACCCACCCTGCCACCATGCCCTGGCCCCATGCCAGGACAGACTCTTCCCCCAGCAGTTGGACATACATCCCTGCCTTCCCACATCTCTTGAGGCCCCGTGGCAACGCTAAGCTAGGCTAAGAACTCAGCAGAAGAAACATTCAGAACAGCCAGGGCTCAGACCCACAGGAGCAGATACACTGAAAGATCTGGCGCATGCCCAGTGAGGTCCACCGCCCGCCCCCACCCCCCAGAGGCCTTGGCCCCGCCCACTCGTGCATGCCCCACTCCCACTGAAGCTGATTGGCAGGCCAGCTCTGACTGACAGGAGCTGCCCAGAGCCTGCTCAGCCTGGGCTCTGCTGCCTGCCAGACCCCCTAGCCTCGGCCCCAGTGGGCAGGCTGCCCCGCACTCACAGTACTCGAGGCCCAGGATGACGTCCCGCAGGTAGAGGCGAGCTTGCTCCTCCGAGAAGGGCTTGTCACAGGGCACTTCCATGACGGGCCTATGGAGAAGGATGCGGGAGGGGCATTCAGCCGAAATCAGGGCACCCGGCCATTCAGGCGGTCGGGACGTCCCGGGAAACCTGTGCCCACATGGGTCCCTAGAACCCAAGATATTAGCTTTTTCTGCTATATAATAAAAAATGTAAAGCACACATACTCAGACATATCCCGTTTCAATCATAATTTCAAATCAGCTTTCTCTTAATTTCTGATTGCCTTGATATTCCTTCTTCTAAGTACCTAATAGTCTATAATCAAACAATTGCAAAGATGCCATTTAGAGCACTGTGTTCCAAACCGTGGATCCAGACCCAAGAGAGGATCACGAAATCAATTTAGTGGGAGGCAACTGCTGTTTTTTTTTTCCGAAATAAGTAGAATATATCAGAATATATTGCATGTAGTAAAGATATATGCTGTTTTGTAAAACTTTGGTTTCAGTTACAGATATGGATAGCAATAGAAATATATATTTCTTGTTTTGGATAGAGGTCAACACATGTGAAAGCCTCCAAGTCTTAAAGGGACACCCCTCCCTGCCCCTCTCCCCAAAATGGTCTGTAGGAAGCTGCCCAGGCAGAGAGACAAGCTGCAGCCTGCATTCAAGCCTTGGCAGTGAGGGTCCCGGAACACCCAGCCCCGTGCTCGTTACTCCATGTCATCTGCTCTGTAAATACCCTGAAAAGCTGCAGAGGGCAGACATGTGGAACCTGGCCTCCATCAGTGACTCGCTGTGAGACCCTGAGCAAGCCACATTCCATCTCTGGTCCTCGGCTTTCCCTCTCACAAATAGGAGCAAATGGAATCCTACCCACTGCGTTCACAGACTTGTTGGAAAGCTGAAAAACCCTCTGTGATTTGAATACCACTAAGAGTTGAGTCCCACCTCTATACTTTGACCTAAAAAACACTCCTTTCTCCTTTCCTCCCCCTCTCCTCCATCCATATCTTCCCAGTTCTTCAAGGCCTGGGTCAAAACCCATCCCCTTTTCCAGAGGTCTCCCTGCTGACTATTGCAGTCTCACTGACCCCCATCAGCCTTCAAAGAATGGTCCTCTTGGTCTCTTATTTACCCCTAAGGGCAGGGCCTCCGTCTCTGACTTCTCCTACAGTAGCTGACCCTTGGGCTGGGGACACAGGGAGGGAAAGGAAGGAAGGCCTGGATGAGACTTGACCTGCCTGATCAGGACGGGGAACTCACCCCTTTCTCAGGAGGTCAAACACTGAAAGAAAAGACAAGAAGGTAAGGTGTAGCTAGCTGGCAAAGCAGCCGATGCCAAGGTCCCTCCCTGGTCTGGAGGGTAGGAGAGGGGACAGGCATGCAGGCATACTTGAGGCAGGGACAGGACAGGGGTTCCTGGGATATCAGAGCAAATAAATGCATGAGAGTGGGGTCTGCTATGGACCTGCCTCATCTGATCCTTAGGCACCAGGTGAGAACCATCGGCATCAGCACGGGGCCCTTTGACAGAGGGGGAAACTGAGGCACGGAGCAGGGGCAGAAATTTTCCTAAAGGTCATAGCAGACAGGCAGGTAGGGTAGGGAGTGGAGACTAAAGCCTCAGCCTCTAATTCCTAAGCCAGTTCTTCTTCTGTCCCATTTTCTGAGGCCTCCTCTAAGCCCAGCCCTGAACCAGACACAAGGAACTAAAACAATAACATTACTATTAACAAGGATCATAACGAATGTGCTTGACATATAATTACTCAGTTACTCCTTACATCGACCCTATGAGGTAGACACCACTAGTATCCCTGTTTTATAGGTGAGAACACTGAGGCACAGAGCTACAGTGTCTGGGAACCTGCATCTACCTGAGTGCACGGCCCAAATGGATCCACTGTCTTGCTGCTTGGAGTGGGGCTTGGGAATATTTGCTGAATCTAACTGGATATTCTGGGCCTGGTTCTGCAGGGCTGGGCAAGGGAATCCAGGGCTTCAGAACGTGCGTTTTTCTTGTGTCCCCAGGCAGTCAGTGTATTTACACTGCCCACCTGAAGGTCATACGTGTCCCAAGGGAGCCCTTGGGCCCGCCCTGGCTGAGCTGCTGTGGGAATGAGCCAGGTCACTCACCCAAATAGAGATTGTCCTCAGCTGGGTCATCCAGGACCTGGTCAGAGGGAGCAGACATGGGGTTGGGGGTCCCAGGCCTCCTGGTCCTTGCCAGCCCCAGAACCCTTAGCACGAACTGCAACCACCCCAGACAATGGAGCAGGAAGTGCACAGGTGCCAGACTGATGGGGCCTCAGAAGTCACTGACCCCCAGCCTGGCCTGCCACATGACATCCAGCCTTCCTCCCCTCCTGCTGCAATGAGGGGCTCACTTCTTGCCTCTGGGGCAGCCCTCACCCTCCGTGGGAACTTGGGAACATCCCTGACCAGGCTGGGCTCCCAAAGCCTCCCTGTAGCCCCACCCCAAGTCTGGCCCTGTCATCAGAGACCTCAGCCACATCTGCTCCCTTGGCAAGATCCCCGGGTCTGTGCTAGGGGCTCCCCAGCACCAGAGAAGCGGCTCCCGTGAGACTCAGGTGCAGGTTCCCACCTGCTCACCACCACCTCCCCCTACCTCGATCAGTTTGACCACATTCACATGGTCCAGCTTCTTCAGGATGGCAATCTCCTGGTACACCCGCTCCAGGGGCAGCAGCTGCTTGGCTGGTCCTCCCTGGGCAGCCTGGGACCCTCTTGGGGGAGGGCGACCTGTAACCAGGAAGAGAATTCAAGCACCTGTTCCAGGGGGCTGGGCCTCACCGTGGCCCCCAAACCAGTCTCAAGCAAGAGTCTTGCACGCCCATGGTCTTGCCCCAACCCACCAGGCACATTCCATCCCCAGGCCTCTGCTCACGCTGTCTCCCTCTCTACCCCATTCCTAGCCAAAACCAGCTCGGGACCGAGGTCTCCTCCACCTCCCAGGCTAGGGGCTCCCAGGGACAGGACCAGAAGATACATACGTGGAAAGCCATACTGCTTCAGTAACTTCTTTTTGGAAAGCACTTTCATTGCCTAAGGAAGGAGGGAGAGAAATGTCACTAGCGTGAAGCCACCGGGAGCTAGAACAGGCTGGTACGTGTGGACTGAGGTCCGGAGAGGCACACTGGACATCTGCTACTGGCCCTGAGGGTGTGGCCCAGGTACGTGTTAAGCGGGGTTAGGGGGTGGCCACATTTGAGCCTCGCCCTTCCCCTTATTCCCCCAGCAAGTCTTTCTGGAGCTCTCCCCACAGACGAATCCAGCCTCTGCTTGCATATCCCCAGGGTTAGGAAGCTCATTTCTTTGCATACCCCCAGGGACAGGGAGCTCACTCTCAGGCAGCCCTGTCCTCTATCTCCTGAGCACAACTCCTGCCCCACCCCCCAGGCTTCCAGGGCCCGGCGTGGGCAACCCCTCCCTCCTATCCCCAGACTCACGTAGTGTCTGTCTTCACTCTCGTTGTAGGCCAGCCTCACCACACCGTAGGCACCCTGCAGACAGGCATCAGTCAGCCCCACCTGGACAGGGCAACCCCTCCCAGGACCAGCTCAGGAGGTGGGGAGCCTGAGCAGCTCTGGTCTCTCCTGCACCCCATCTGCACCTCCCACCACCAGCTGGCTCATGGGCGAATATTGTAGCAGACAGGGAGGGGACTCCTGTGCCCTGGTAACTGCCCCTGCTTGGCTCAACACGGCTCCATGCCTCCCTCAGTCCCTCCTTGTCAACTGTCAAGAACTCTGGGAGTCAGGAGTCAAGAGTCACCTTCCACCCCCCCTCCCCCCGCCCCAGTACCTGGGAACTTCCCCCAGGGCACGAAACTGTCCTCACCTCTAGGCTAGGACTTGCCTGGCTCTGCCTCCCATTCCCTCCCACACAGGAGAAGGAACAGCGCCAAGCAGAGGATCCCGAAGCCCCCGGTGCTCTCAGCCTGCCCACTCCTACCTTGCCAATCTCACTCTGCAGCTTGTACTGGTTGAGCTGCACGCAGTCCTGTGGGGGAAGAGTGAGCACCAGGTTGAGCTGGCTCCAGAGGCAGCACTGCTCCTACCTCAGAGCCCATTCAGGGTCCAATTCTGGCCACAGGCCCCTCATTCCCGGACCCCCGGGTCTCACCAAGCATTTGAGTTTGGATGGGGAAGCTGGTGGTGCCATCGCCCCCGTATGTGATGAGAAGATGTGGTTCATGTTTGAAAACATGGATGGTGACGCCACGGCTGTGCCGTGTTCCCCAGATGCAGTGGTGAAGGGAAAATGCTAATTCCTGTCTGGATTCTGGAGTCTGGGAGATCCCAATCCACGAGAAACCCATAAGCAACTATTTCCAGAAGCAGTTGAATGAGAAGGTCTAGACTCCAAGGACAAGATGAGGAGCCCTGGGCACAAAGGCTGAGAGCCTGGGTTCAGGCACAGAAAGCTCAGCTCCTGACATCCGTAGACTGCTCAGAACCTGAGTGCACTTTCAGAACTAACTGGCAGGAACTCCAGCTGAAGCCCAGAGGCTGGAGCCAGGCTGGCCGTTTCTGAGGCAGAGCAGACTCTAGGAGGCAGAATTAGAGGTGAGGGATGCAAGCTGGGGAAGAGTTGGGGGGGTAGGGGGAACATAGCCTCTATCTTCACATCTCTAAGAAGACTACACAGGGGACCAGGGCGAGACCTATTTCCCAGGCCTAGGCTGGGAGTGGGAACAGCGGGACTTAGAGAACGCAGCCTTTGGCTCAGCTGCAGCTCCCCTGGTTGGGAAGAGGCTATACTGTTAGGTAGTGATCTCCCCAGCTCTGAGGGTATGCAAACCAAAGCTAGATAGCTGTGTGGCACAGACAGGGGCAGGAAAGAGTCTTCACTGCAGTCCACTGAGGGGCTCATGAACAACCCCTCGTGCTGCCCCACCAACCTCTGCATCTGAGATGGCCACGTGGTGGGACTCGATGGTGGGCCTCCGCCAGGCCCGGGGGGAGATGTGGCTGGCAGGCCCCGTGGCATAAGGCCCAGCCTGCGCCTCCAGATAACTTCCTGCCGGCCGCTCCTGTAGGGACAGCTTCCTGGCTGAGAGGCTAGGCCGGGCTGGGAGCAGTCTCGAAGTACTGCCAGGGATCACAGAGGCAGCTCTGGCCCGTGGCGGAGGGTCCACACCGTTTCTAGTAGGCTCTGGGCCACCATCTGCCTCTTCCAAGTGGGTCACGTCGATGGCTGCCACCCGTTCCACCAGCTCTGCCCGAGGATCCTGGCAGCAGACAGCTGGACCCCCTTCCATTGCTTCAGTCAAGGGGGGTCTTCTGCGTAGCCTTGTTGGGAAGCTGAGAAAGGAGGGCAGAGAAGGCTTCACTCCTGTGTGTCAGGCTGGCTACCAGGTAAGGTAGCCGCAGCCCTGTGGGTCCCACCTCCATGCCTTTGCCCTGGCTGTTCCCTCTACCGGCATTGCCAACACCCAGCCTCAAGTCTGTCCCTATGAACTGAATGAATTCACATTGCTTCTGCCGAATGCCAGCCCTCTAGGCCTCAGTATCCCCGCCGGTCACTTCTGCCTGCCGGCTTCACAGGGAAGCAGAGAGAATCTGATATTCTGGAGTCAGGACAGACAGGGGCAGAAGCCTGGAGGCCCAGCAGCACTGGAAGGGGCAGAACCCACGGTCAGCTCAGCCCCAGAACAGCATGCAGCCCTGTGAGTCGAGTCCCAACCCTTGATAGCAGAGCACTCCAACACTGCCTCCTGGAAGCTGAGCTAGACACTAGTAACTCAGAAGCCTTGTTGATGCTTCAGACCCACCCGCCTCCTCCAGGGAGCCCTCCTTGATGTTTCAGCCTCCTACCTACCCCCCATCCCTCTCACTGCTTCCAGGAAGACTTCCCTGGGGTTCCCAACTCCAGCCAGCCCTGCCTCACTGACATCTGTCAAAGCAAGGGGATGGGCCCCGTGCAGTAGCTCACGCCTGTAATCCCAGCACTTTGGGAGGCTGATGTGGGTGGATCACCTGAGGTCAGGAGTTCGAGACCAGCCTGGCCAACATGGCAAAACCCTGTCTCTACTAAAAATTCAAAAATTAGCCGGGCATGGTGGCATGCACCTGTAATCCCATCTACTCGGGAGGCTGAGGCAGGAGAATCACTTGAACCCAGCAGGTGGAGGTTGCAGTGAGCTGAGACTGCACCACTGCACTCCAGCCTAGGCAACAGAGCAAGACTCCGTCTCAAAAAAAAGAAGGCAAGGGGATTGGAATGAGGGGAATGAGGGTGAAACAGGGCATAACATCCCCTGAAACCCATGTTCTCAAAGTCACTGTGTGGTGGCTGCAACGTCAGGGAGGTGACCCCCAGTCCTCATCTTCAGCCACGACCCTGGGCTACATCCTGACTCCAGACTGAACCCTGACACTCCGCCTGAGACCTCCATCTCTGTTCCAGGCTTGTAGAGCGCTGGCCATGCCCAACCTGGTGCCCCTCCCCCTGCTTGCGCTAGACTCTGCATCCTCTCAGGAGAAGGAAGTGAGTGAACTCCTGATCCTCCATCCTTCCTGTCTGCTGGTAACTTCCTCCGTACCCACACAGCGACTGAGAATGTGGATCTCAGGGAGACCCAGAGTGTGCATGGTGAAGGGCCTGCTCCACCCCTCATTCCTCATCCCTTTGCTTTGACAGATGTCAGCGAGGCAGGGCTGGCTGGAGTCCACTGGCCGCTGAGGAGCCAGGGCTGGGTTCCAGTCCTGCCTGCTGACCTACCAGGGGCCCTAGACAAGCTCCTTCCCAATTCTGAGCCCCAGTCTCCCGACTTGTCCTGTGGATTCCCTGCCTTCCCAGATTTCCCAGGCTCACAGCAGGGTTTGGAGGTAGACTGAGGGTAAGGGTGAGGTCCAGACCCCCTGTGCCTGGTACGTAGTGTGTTGAATGAGTGGAAGCCTGGAGGTGGTGGGGGCTAGTGCTGACATGGAGAAAGGAAGAGAGAAGGCTCCACACTGGGAACAGGAAAAGGCACGGAAGCTGGAACCCAGAGGAGTGAGAGGGAGTTGGTGAGGCTGGAGTATCAAGGAGGCCTCCCTGGAGGAGGTGAAGGAGGTGAGGAGGCTGAGTGAGGGTAGAGTATCAGGGAGGCCTTCCTGGAAGAGGGGGCAGGAGACAGTGAGTGTGGCTGTGACATAAGGAGGCCTCCCTGGAGGAGGTGAGAGGGACAGTGAATGGGGCTGTGGCATAAGGAGGCCTCCCTGGAGGAGGTGAGAGGGACAGTGAATGGGGCTGAGACATAAGGAGGCCACCCTGGAGGAGGTAAGAGGCTGTAGCATAGGGAGGCCTCCCTGGAGGAGGTGAGAGGGACAGTGAGTGGGGCTGGAGCTTCGGGGAGAGCTTGGAAACCAGATGGCATAGCGAGGAGGAAGCCAAAGCTGGGAACACCCTCCAGGCCCCGCCAGGCTCCTCCCAGCAGGTGGCCCACCCCTCCGCCCCGTCCCCTCACTCCGCAAGCCATGTTTTTCCCTCCCGAATGTAAGTTCCATGAGATTAGGGCTCTCATCTGCCTTGTCTCCAAAAGATCATCAGTGCCTGGCGTGTGATAGGAACTCGATAAATATTTGTTGAATAAATGACTGGTTGCCATAGTGATCGTTACAGCCCTGTCCCCATTAGACAGATGAAAAAGCAGCCGCAGAGACGCAACCCCATCAAGCCTCAGGCCCCAGCACACATAAGAGAATGAACTCCAGGGCTGGGAGCTCCTGCTCTTTGGCCCTAGGCAGGGCAGAAGCCATAGGCTGCCCGGGCCCATAAAATTTGCATATTTCCTAAAGGTTGCCATTCCAGCAAAAGGCCATCCTCCTTTACCCTTGAACACCTTTCCCTGCTTTTCTTAGATAGGTAGAGGGAGGCCCAGCGGGTGGGGATGGGCCCGGGGTCACCCAGCAAGTCGGGGCAGAAGGCTTCCTGTTCCAGCCTGAGCCCTGTTACCCGGTTTGGCGCCCAGGCTCTGAAGCCAGGCAGCCAGGCAGCACCCTTTCCTGGCGGGGAGCCCGTGAGCAGGTGGCCTCGCCTCTGTGTCTTGGGTTTTCCTCACTCGCAAAATGGGGTTCTAGTGGGTCTCACCTCACGCACGTGCTGAGATGCTGAGGAGGGAGTGCGCGTAAGGCACTCAGAACAGGGCCTGCCACGAAGGAGGCGCCGTAAAAGTGAGTTGTTGTTGTGCTGTTGCTGTTGTGATTGCTGGGACACGCTGTGGCCCAGATGGATGCGCGGGCGGGCGGAAGGCGGCTGCGAGGGCTGACGTCAGGCTCTCCGTCCCTCCCTCCCGCCTGGATCAAATTCAGGTGACTAAGCGTGTCTGCGAGGGAGGCGGCTGCCGGGGAAGGCCCAAGGTTCTTGCCGCGTGTCCGGGAGACAGGGCTTGGCGCCCCGGCCACGCGTCTGCACAGGAGGGAATATGTGCACACGGGCTGTGGGCCTGGGGTGGTGGTGTGTGTCTGTGTGTGTTGTGGTCCTCGCACAGGAGCGCATCTGCATGGAAATGAAAACCTCGGTGTGATGTGTGTGTGTGCAGGTGTGCTTATGTGCATGTGTGCCTGCAGGTCTCCGTGTACATATGCCCAGGGTAGGGGGGTGACCTGCACCCCTGGGGGTCCTGGGAGCCTGATCCCAGAGCTCATATCTGGACTTTCCCCCATAGTCACTAGGCCCACCAGCCTGGCACTGCCTGCTAGGCTGGGTTCTGTGCCCCAGGCAGAAACTCAGGCCCATCTGGGGGCTCACGCAGGGGGTGTCTCAAGGCCCTTCCCAAGCTCAGGCCTCAGTAGATACTTTGTAGAAACTTAATTCGGTGGATAATTAGGGCCATGTGGGCAAACAGAAAGATGGACAGACAGGCTGGGACCCAGGCCCATGGTACAGCAAGGAATCCTATGGGCCTGGGCACTGGCTTAGTCCTGTGGCCAAGAATGGCCAGACTCAAGCCCTCCCTCTTTGGGAAAAACGACTTCAATCCCGTCCTCCCAGACTGGGGACCTGCTGCCTCGGACAAGTCATTGAGCCTCTTGGAGCCTCAGTTTCCTAACATGTGAATCAAACAGAGGGCCACCGTCCCGCCAACTCCCAGGGCGATGGGACGAACAGAATGGGGTGTGGACACAGGAGTAGTTTGTGCCAGAGCCCTGTTGGGCGGGGATGTGGCTGTGTCTAGAAGCATCCAAGAGAGCCTTAATGTACAAGGTCCAACCCCACCTCTGCCCCCGGCTCCAAGATGGCCTGGCACATACCCACCACCCAGGTTTCTCCTCCCAGGCTGTGCCCCACCCCCCAAGTGTCCGGCCACTCCCAAGGAATGTGGGTCCCTGGCTCCAGACGCCCGCTTGGCCTGGCTTCCTTCTCAGGACATGCTCCATCCAGCTGCATCCCTCAAAGGAGTCCCAGAGCAGGGCAGAGCAGGCAGACCCTGCTGCCATCCACGTGGGTTCGAGCAGCTGCACCTGGGAGGACTTCAGGCCCTGGTCAGGCCTCATTCCGAGCTCTGGAAGGCCGCTGTGAACCCCAGTGCCAGGCCGAGGCAGGGGACCAGCTACGTCCAGGCGAGGGGATGGACAGCCCTTACCAGCAGAGGACCGAACAGAAGGGAAAGCCGCAGAGGTGGCGGCCACCCAGACCAGACACAGAAGGTGGTCCTCACAGCCCTGGGCCGCCTCACTGGAGCCGTGTTTATAATCCTGACGAGTGTCTGGATGGCCCTGGCAACGGGTGCCCTCCGCAGCTCCCGCCCCCACCCAGGATGACTCAGTCCCCTTGAGGGAGGCCCAGGCGTCTGGTGCCAAGTCATGCTTGACGACTCCTGCTGTGAGGACGCCCGCTCCCACCATCCTTGGGGAGCCCCCAAGCACTGACGCGGGCTCTTGCCTGACTCAGCACAGTTACCCCCAGCGCATCGTCCTGGCCCACCCACAGAGGCTGATGGTCCTCAGGCCTCATCCTGTGCCCCTCCTCATCCTCCACACCAGGTCTGTGCCTCCAGCCCCACTCTTTCCAGCTAGCTGCCGCCTGCCCCTCCATGTTCCCGAGCACAGCTCAGATCCGACAGGGCCCAGATTCAACTCAGCATCTTCCCCAAACCTGCTCGTCCTCCATCTCCATTGCAAGATGGGTACCACATCCTCCCCATTCTTTTCTGACCCAGGCCAGCAATCCAGGAGCCCTCCTTGTCATTCGTCCTTTCCCTGTTGCCCAGCCTCACTCCCCACAACCCCACACTTACTCTCCACTCCAGCCACACCACAGCTTCCCAAACTGCAGACTCTGTCCCGCTGCCAGGCCTCTGTACAAGCTGTGCTTCTGCCAGGAACACACCTTCCTCTCCTCTGCGGCCTGGAGGACAGCTCAGCCACTGCCTCTTCTGAGAGCCCTCCCTGATCTCCCCACTACCAGCTGGGTGAGCTCACAAGCCGAACCCCTTAGAAGTCCGGATTCCGACTACTGCTTCATTCCCCGCCACACGGGTCTTCCCTGACTCCAGGCTCACACCTCCACCTCACCCTACCCCGTCCTCCACACCAGTTGCTAGAGGGAGGATTTCCAACATGCAAATGTGGTTACAGTTCTCCCAGACCTGGCCTTCCAGGAACTTGGAATGTCAGGGACAGAGGAGCAGAAGTGGCCTCAGATTGGGGGTAAAGGGGGCAGGGGGTCACAGGCTAGGAAGCAGCCAGGGACACGGACATCTGGGATGCAAGCACAAATAGTCACAGAGCACCTACTGTCTGCCAGGCTCTGTGTAAGCATGTGTGGGGAGACACAGCAGTGAACCAAAAAGACCAAGTCTCTGCCCTCATATTGTTTAATTTCTCGTGGGGGCAAGGAGCAACAACCAAGAAAGCCAGTGATTCAGATATGATATGTCAAGTGGTACGTACTGTGAAGAAAAATGTAGCAGAGTAAGAAGGATCGAGAGAAAGGGGCTGGGAGATGCTGCTGATAACACTGTGCTTCAGGAAGGTCTTTTGGGTGCAGGATTGGAGCAGACACCTGAAGGAAGGAAGGGGGAGGAGGCAGTGTAGCTATCTGGGGAAGGGCATCTCAGGCGCAGGGACCAGCAGGTGCAAACGCCATGGCGGGGACAGTGCTTGATCCGTATGAAGAACAGCAGGGAGGCTGACGTGGCTGGTGTGGAGTCTTCCCCACGTAAGCGGCACCTGACAGCAAGAGGAGTTACATCTGGAGAGAAAGGCCCCTCATTCACTGTGCTGGCCTCAGGGATGGCTTCCTGGAGGAGGTGGCACCTGAGGTCTCTTCTGAGCACTCAGCAGGATTTCAGGACGAGGAGAGGATGGAAGTTCACACTATGCATAGCAGAGTCATTTCCTGGCTGGGACTCAGGGCTTGGTTTGGGGGTGAGGGTAGCTTGGTGGACAGAGCCCAGGAGGCCCCCAAAGGCAGGTGGAGGTTGTGAGCAGGGGAGTGCCTCAGTTAGGTGAGGTTTAAAACGACTCCCGTGGCTGCTGTGAGGACTGACGGTGGGAGACCTAGGAGGAGGCGAAGGGTCCCCAGAGTGTGTGCGCCTGGGACGCTGTGGAGGATCAATTTGTATGTACTGGAGGAAAGAGGGCAGGGCTTGGCGCGGCCAGTGCCACTTCCCTGGGATCCTCCAGTGCACAAGCTGTGTGCCCCTCCCACACTCCTGTGCCCGCCCTGCGGACACCACCAAGGCGCGGTCCTGGGGCCTGTGACACACCCTTCGCTGCACAGCCCTGCAACGCCCTCAAGACTTGAGCACACCCCCTCCCCTGACAGGCACACGCCCGTGTCCGCGTGACCCGCCCTCACACACCACTCCATCCTGTCCTGCACCCCCCACGCAGACACAGGCACACTCCCGCGTCCACGTGACACACGCACACCCGCCTCCAAACAGCACACGCAGGTCCCCGCGCACGTGGACACCCCCCCCAAGCCACCAGCCCTGCGCCTCCCGGGCCCCGAAGCCGCAGCGCCCGCCTCTGCCGCCCCCTCTCGCCCCAGCCAAGGCAGGACCCAGCGCAGCCAGAGCCGCGCGCCGCCGCCGCCCCATTCATCTCCCACCCCGCCCCCGGCTCCTGCAGGAAGACGCTCCGGAGGGCCGTGGGAGGAGCGCTCCGCGGAGAACCGCACGTGGGTGCCCCGGGCCGGGCCCACTCAGCACAGACGCGGCCTCCACCAGGAGCCGGGCGCGGGGGACGGTGCACCCGGGATGGATGCGGTCCGCAGACAGAAGCGGGGAAGAACGCAGACGGCGGGGCGCCCGCGGCGATGCAGTCCTGGCGGCCGGCGCAGACCCGAGCAGACTCCCCGAGGCACCCCGCACACCCGGCCCCGCAGACAGAAGGGGAAGGATCCCCGCCCTGACCAGATCCCGGCTCCCTCGTAGACGCGGCCTCGCAGACCCCCCGCCTCTCCCTTGCAGGCTCGGGGCAGGTGTTAAGGCGTTCGTCCTCCCGCTCCGAGCCCGCGTCCCCTCCCCGCTGATCCCTACCTGGGCGCCGGGCGACAGTCTCCGCGGCCCGGCGGGCGGCCCCGCTCGCTCCCGGCCCCGCCCCACCGCCTAGCTGGGGCCCAGATCGCCGAGCTCAGCCCGCGGGCGCCGCGGCTCCGGGCAGCGCTCGCTGCCCCGCCCACCGCCGCGCCCGGCTCGCGCTCATTGGTCGAGGCGAACGGCCCCGCCAGCGCCGCCCAATCGGAGCCTGGGACTCCCGCCCCCTCCTGGACTAAGGGTCCGCGGCGGGCGACGCCGGAGGGGCCGTCCCTGCCCTGCAGCAGGACCGACCTCGCCACGCCCCCGGCATCCTGGGGTCCTCGAAGTCCCTCCCGGCCGCGGCGCGGGCCCTTCGCCCGGGCCTGCAGGGAACGGTGGTTCCCCGCCAAACCCTTTGCACCCCCATCCCGGCCTGCGGGAGCCGGAGCGCCCCTCCCTCCCGGGCGAGGCGCGGTGCGTGCGAGGGAGGGGCGAGGCCCGGGGAGGAAGGCCTTGAACGGCAGGCCCAGGAGTGTAGCTTCTGCAGGGCGGGGGCAGGGAGGCCGAGAGGTTGCTTAGCATAGAGTGAAGTGCTTGCTCGGTGAGCAGGCGACAGGAATGGCCTAGCGGGGGCCGAGGGAATGGAGGGAGCTCAGCAGGACATGGTGACCTTCGCCGTGGCTGTTCCTGGGGACTCTGCCCCCACCTTTTCCCCTAATGCCTCTGTGTGTGAATCCTCTGGCACTACCACTTGCCCCATATCCTTCCCCCAAACCTGATCTCCTGTGTCCCTGTCTCGAAGTGGAGCCAGGAGCCTGGGAGTCACCTGCAGCCTCCCTGTTTCCTGCTCCAACCAGTCCATCTCCAGGCCCTGCCATGCTGCCTCTTAACTATACCTGGAATCGGCCCTCTCCTGTCCACCCCACTTCCCCTCCCTTAGCTCAGGCTGCCACCATCTTGTCCCTGATTGCTGCAGCAGCCTCCTCCCTGGCTTCCAGCCTCATCCAGTCTCACCTCCTACTAGCCTTTCCCTACCTGGCAGCCAGAGCAAGTTTTCAGGAACACAAGTCCACCGAGAGGCATTTCCTGTGGCTCACCCTGAGAATAGGTCTGATCAAGCCCTGTATGATCTTACTCACAACCACCTGCCTGTTGAATGCCTACTCATCTTTCAGGGCTCAATTCAATCCTGCTTCTGCCCAGAAACCTTCCCCATGACCTCCCCACTTCCCAGCATGGGTTAGTCGCCCCACCCAGGTACTTCCTTGGCATCTAGTACCTGCCTGTTCCTCATCGGGACTGGGAGCTCCTCGATGGCAAGCACTGTGCCTGATTTATCCAGCACACAGCCTGTCACATGGCATAGGTGCTCAATGGATGTTTGTTGAATGAATAATTCCAGCAACTTCTGGGTGTGGCTTTTGACCTCGTGGTTCAGGATAGCGGCTAGAGCTCCAGCAATCACATACGCATTCCGGGCAGTGGAGTGGAGAAAAGGATGAAGAAGAGGGCAGAGGGTCTGCACTAGCTCTCTTTTCAGGAAAGTTCTCAGAAGTTGCCACATGGTACTTTCACATACACCACTCGAGCTTACTCATGTGACCAGACCCAACTGCAAGAGGAAGCTGGGAACTGCAGCTTCCATTCTGGGCAGCCACATGCCCAACCGAGAACCACGGACTGAATTGCTACAGGGAGAACAGATATCCGGACTCCACCATTGAGAGGGTGGAAAGATTGAGGGGCAGAGCTCGACTGTATGCCAGGCGCTCTTTACAGGTCTTTCCTCAACCCTACTAAAAGCTATTATTGTCCAGGTGCAGTAGCTCATGCCTGTAATCCCAGCACTTTGGAAGGCTGAGGTGGGCGTCTCATTTGAGCCCAGGAGTTCGAGACCAACCTGGATCACATAGTGAAACTCTGTCTCTATTAAAAAAAAAAAAAAAAAATGCTGTTATTATCCTTAACTCACAGAGGAGGCTTGGAGAGTTAAACCACTTCCCCCAAGGGCACACAGTGAGCTGTGGCAGAGCTGCAATTGAAACTTGTCTTTTCCTTGCACACCAGACAGGCTGGAAAGTCAGGAAAGGGTGTGTTCTAGGAGCTACTGGAAGGAAATCTTTCGACAAGGAGGGCTTAGACAACAATGTCAGATTCTGTTAGGCCAAGCGGGATATGGGGCCCAAGTGTCTGCTTAGACTTGGCAACCAGGACACCGCCAGTGACCTTGGCAAGGGCACCTAGGAGAAGTGGTTGGGGTGGAGGCCAACTGCAGAGGAAAGTGTGGACTGGTCTTTCTGGAAAGGTTGCAGTGAGGGGAGAGTGGGCAGAGCTGCTGGGGAACCTGGGCCAGGAGGAGGCAGAAGAGGGGAACAGATATAGGGGTGGGAGAACAGAGGTGGCTTCTGCCGGTCAGCCTCTGGGCTGGGTGGTGAGGCTGAATACAGAGGAGGGGCTCTTTTCTGCTCACTCGGAAGGGAAGGGGGCAGGAAGTGCCAAAGCAGGTGTGTCTGGAGAAAGAAGGAGGTGCTGCCGAAGAGGAAGCGCCAGTCTTATAAAATCTAAGTGATCGATCGTGGTTGGGGAAGAGAGCAGAAGGCCAAGGCCCTGAGGGAGATGGCAGCAGCTGGCTTGTGTTGTCCAGTCCAGTAGCCGCTAGTCACATGTAACTATTTAAATTAATTAAAAGTAAATTGGGCAGTCATGGTGGCTCCCACCTCTAATCCCAGCACTTTGGGAGACCGAGGCAGGCAGATCATCTGAGGTCAGGAGTTTGAGACCAGCCTGGCCAACCAACATGGTGAAACCCCATCTCTACTAAAAACACACACAAAAAAAATTAGCCAGGCATAGTGTTGGGCACCTGTAATCCCAGCTACTTGGGAGGCTGAGGGAGAGAATTGCTTGAACTCAGGGGGTGGAGCCTGCAGTGAGCTGAGATTGTGCCACTGCACTCCAGCATGGGCGACAGAGCAAAATTCTGTCTCAAAAAAAAAAAAAAAAAAAAAAAAGATTAATTAAAAGTAAATAAAATACAAATTTCATTTCCTTGGATGCATATTTCCGCCCAGGCCACTTTTTGGTGGGTAGCTTTTGGGTACCCTATTGGACAGCATAGATAGAGAATGTTTCCATCATTCCAGAGTGTTCTACTGGACGGCACTGGTCTAGACGGAGCATGGTGACTGGGTGGGGAATGCTGCCCAGAGATCCCTATAAGTCCAGGCCTGAAGTCATGCCCACAGTAGGGCCCTCCACACAGTCTCAGTCAAGACCCTCCTCCCCTCTTTGGGATTCCCCCAGATCTCCCTCCTGGCACAGCCAACCCCTTCCTCCCCACTGTTTCATGAGGCCACCCTGGGGTTCTCTACTTGTCCCACTGCCAGGCCTCTCACAGCCGTGGAGGGTTGGGAAGAGTGCCAGTGTTCAGGGCTGTGCCAAGATGGCAGCCCATGGACAGAAGTGAGCTGACCTCTCCACCCAGCGCTGACCCTGCTGGGCTCTGGGTGTATGAGTCGGCTCACTGGTCCCCACCAGCCGATCAAGAGGAGTCTCAGAGATTGCCCAGCTCAGTCCCACATTGCACAGACGAGCACACTGTGTTTCAGAGAGGTCTGGAAAAAAAGCATGGACAGCAGAGGTTTGTCCTCATTTCCTTTATTGTACTCCACCCCTCGCTTCTCCCAGACCTTCCGTTCAGACACAGCCAGGCAGGTCTTGGGAGCTGGGGCCGAGCCACAGGCAGGGAGCCCAGGATTTGGCTGGGGCTCCCACCCCAACCCGAGGTAGCTGAGTAAGGA
The DNA here is from genome assembly GCF_047675955.1 of Chlorocebus sabaeus. Lineage (NCBI taxonomy): Eukaryota > Metazoa > Chordata > Mammalia > Primates > Cercopithecidae > Chlorocebus > Chlorocebus sabaeus. The sequence continues at coordinate 3,761,233 of NC_132919.1, forward strand.
TTCATGGCTAGGAGGGCTGTCCTGGCCTGGCACACTTGGAGAGAAGCCTTTCCCTATGGAGGTGACATGGCACGGACCATGTGTGTGTGCTTGGGGTACACACGTGTAGGTGTGTGTAGATGGTTGTGTTTGCAGGGCCCAAGCTATTCACATACAGTGTGGAAGGATGCTGTGTGCACGTGGGTGGTGTGTACACTGGGTTGTGTGCAGGAGACACCGTGTGGCACATGAGCACACAACACACACGCTGAAGGTGTTTGAGACCCTGTTTGGTGTCTGCACCCGCCAGGCAGTGCAGGCTCAGGGCTGAGTCTGACTCCTGCTCAGGAGCTTAGAGTCAGAAAGTTCCAGGACAGCACTTCTTAAACTTCAGTCCCAGAATGGCCTAGGGAGTTTGCCATCCACACGGATCATATGGCCAGCCCTGGAGCCTTTGGTTCAGGAGGTCTGCGGTGGGCCCAGGAGCTTGCATTATCAGTGAGTTCCCCAGGGAACCCCAAGGCCAGGAAGAAACAGGGCTCAAGCAGGGCTGTCTAATAGAACTTTCTTCGATGGTGAAAATGCCCTGAGCTGTCCAGTATGGCAGCCACTAGCCACGTGTGCCTACTGAGCAGTTGAAATGTGGCTAGTTCAACTGAGGAACTGAATTTTGTGTTTCATTTGATTTTATTTTAGTTTAATTTAGTCACCTATGGTTACTGACTGCCACATTGGAGAGCCCAGATCTAGAGAAATGGAGGCAGCGGGTTGGATAATGAGGGTCCAGAGAGAGAAGCACAAAGCTAGGGTACAGGTGTGTGGGAGGGCCCTGCCCAGCCCCAGCCCTTCCCCACCAGGAACGGCTGAGGCTGGGGTAGGGCTCCAAGGGGGGGGTGTGGAGTTGGAGCCAGAGCTCACATTTGCACAGGTCTCTCCTAGTATGCACCCTGAGCTTCTGGCAAACTGCTATCTGCCTGGCTGAGAGGTTGGGAGACTTCCTGGGGAGGCCCCTCTGCCCTGGCTGGGACCCACCAGGGCCCCAGGCTGGAGCCTCACGCTGCATCGTCAGGAGTCCCGGGCTGACCATCAGGACGTCCTCATGTTCTCCTGCAGGCCCAGGGTGGAGCTGGTGGCTGCGAGGTCACGCTCATCCTGTGTGTGTGGGGCAAGGGTTGCGGGATACAAGTCAGCGCTGGGGAAGCAGCTGCCCACACCCACCCCCACACAGACACACGCGCCGGAGGCCTTCGGAGGGCCTGGTGCAGGGGCTTCTCTTACCGCCCCTGGCCCCATGTCCTCAGCGTACTTGAACTTCTTCTGCTTGTAGTAGTGTCTCTTGGGCAGGATGTGGAGCAGCAGCAGGTCACAGAGAACTGTGGCCTGGGGTCAGGGCAGGGCATGGAGACAGCGTGGGAATCCGGGGCGGGTACAGGGCCCTCCACATCCCACCTCAGTCCCTGGCGGTGTGGCCCCGGCTGGATCCGACCTCACTGGAGGCCAGGTTCCTGGAGGGTGGATGAGGCCCTGCAGGACCCTTAGGGGACCAAGATGGTTCCACCCCAACTCTGTCCTGCCCCAGCTCTGGGCCTTGGTTTTCTTAGATCTACTGTGGGTGGTGGGGTGGGCAGCCGCTGGATCAAACATGACAGACGGGTAGGGTCAAGTTTCAGGGTGAGACACGTGCTGCTGTTACTGAGTTGTGGAAGAGGAGGGGCCGACCCCAGCACGGTGACCCGGTGACCCCAGCGCTTACCACCCCAAAGATGCCAATTCCAGAGCCGATGGTGGTCATCGTGGGGATGATGTCAAACTTCCCGGCCTGGTGGCAGGACCCGGGGAAGGGTTAACCGTTGGAAGGGGCCCAGCTGGAAAAGGTTGGACCTGGGACAAGGGGACTTCCCACCCTCGGCTGTGAACTGTGCCCCTCTCTGACTCTACATGGGCCACCAGCTGCGGGTCAGTAGACTTGGGTTTTGACCTTGGCTCTGCCTCCCTGGGCCCAGGGAGACTGTGGGGGAGGCATGGCCACAGGTTGCAAAGCCCTGCTCTGGACGTGCCCCACACCCCATCTGTTATTATAAGTAGAACTGCTGAGTGAACCCACCCAATCTCCAGTCGTCTATAACTGCAGACACCCAGAAGTACTCACAGGAGCTGAGGATGCGCCTCAGCTGCCACCACCCTCACGCCGGACACTCACCTTGCCGTCCACCAGGATGTCAAAGCGAATCCCAAACACCTTGAAGAGGTGACGGTGGTTGGTCCCGTTCTCCACAAAGTGCCTGGCAAACCTTGGGGAAGGGATCAGGTCGCAGGAGGGTGATACAGGGGACTGTCTTGGGTCCGGGGTTCTTAGCGCATCAGGGATGCAGGAGCTTTAGTGGTCTCTGAATAAAGCCCCATCCCCAAACCCAGGCAGGATCCCAAAGCCTCATTCTAGGAAAGCTGTACTCAAGTCTTGCCCCAACTCCTTTTTTATTTTTATTTATTTATTTATTTTGAGACGGAGTCTCGCACTGTCACCAGGCTGAATGGAGTGCAGTGGCAAGATCTCGGCTCACTGTAACCTCTGCCACCCGGGTTCAAGTGATTCTCCTGCCTCAGCCTCCTGAGTAGCTGGGACTACAGGCACGCGCCACTACGCCCGGCTAATTTTTGTACTTTTAGTAGAGACAGGGTTTCACCATATTGGCCAGGATGGTCTCGATCTCTTGACCTCGTGATCTGCCCGCCTTGGCCTCCCAATGTGCTGGGATTACACGTGCAGCCACCGCGCCTGGCCCCAACTCCTTTTTGTTTGTTTGTTTGTTTGTTTGTAAGAGATGGGGTCTCATTCTGTCACCCAGGCTGGAGTGCAGTAGTATTATCACAACTCACTGCAGCCTCAGATTCCTGATCACAAAGCAATCCTCCCACCTCAGCCCCACAAGATGCCTTGATTACAGGTGTGGGTGCTGTGCCCAGCCGTTGCTCCAGCTCCCAATGTCAGCAGTTTCCCCAGCTAGTCCTGGCCGGGTGGGCCTCGAGGGGTCTGAGACCCAGGGACAGGGGATTTGAGACTTCAATATCTTGCTCCCTGCTGGCTTCCTGCATGGCCACCCAGGCAGAATGAGAGCTGCCCAGGACCCTCTGCTCCCCGCTGGTGACACTTTCTCAGGCCTGCAGGGTTCTGGGAGTGGAAAAGCCCGCAGGGCCACAAGGAAGAATGTGCTGCTGGGGGCCTGGCAGATACCTGAAGTTGAAGCCTGGGGAGAGATTTTTCTCCTCGTACAGCCCATGGAACTCGTAGATGGGTTTGCAGTGTCGTACGTGCCAGTCCAGGTCACAGTGCCAGTCGATGGTGATGCCAACCACTCCGCCCTGCCAAGGGCACAAGTACTTAAGATCTGGGATTTCAGGATCAAAAACCCCCATCTCAGCCCGGCACGGTGGCTCACACCTGTAATCTCAGCACTTTGGGAGGCCGAGGCAGGTGGATCACCTGAGGCCAGGAATTCAAGACCAGTCTGGTTCATATAGTGAAAACCTGTCTCTACTAAAAATACAAAAATTAGCCAGGTGTGTTGGTTCACGCCTGTAATCCCAGCTACTCCGGAGGCTGAGTTAGGACAATCACTTGAACCTGGGAGGCGGAGGTTGCAGTGAGCCGAGATGTGTCACTGCACTCTAGCCTGGGCAACAGAGCCAGATTCCGTCTCAAAGACAAAAACGAGCAAAACCCCCACCTCACAGCTGGTACCAGCACTCTTTCAAGAACAGAACATTTTGGACCCAGGCGCAGTGGCTTGCGCCTATAATGCCAGCACTTTGGGAGGCTGAGGTGGGCAGATCACTTGAGATCAGGAGTTTGAGACCAGCCTGACCAACATGGTGAAACCTGTCTCTACTAAAAAATACAAAAATTAGCTGGGCATGGTGTCGGGCACCTGTAATCCCAGCTACTTGGAAGGCTGAGGCAGGAGAATTGCTTGAACCCGAGAGGCAGAGGTTGTTGTGAGCCAAGATCATGCCGTTGCACTCCAGCCTGGGCAACCAAGCAAAACTCCGTCTCAAAAAAATCAACAACAACAACAACAACAACAACAAAAACTGAACGTTTTTTATTTAAGAAAAGATACTGAGAAGCTGTTTTGGGATAGAGGTCCTGCCGCCCTCACTGGCCTTCCCTCCCATTACCCTCCACACTCCAGCTCTCTGACCATTTCACTTGTATTTATTTATTATTTATTTATTTATTTATTTTTGCCCTGCTATTGTGGCCCAGATATGTCCTTGTTATTCCCTTCTGTTTCACTCCATGTGTTTCCTTTGGGAACATTTCTCGCTTTATAATCATAAGTTTGTTTAGTGTGATTATGTATTAACCCATCTCCTCAAGACCATGAGCTCCAGGAGGACGAAGCTATCTGTCTCATTCATCACCAACTCCCGAGTTCCCGGCACAGGTCACAGTGCGGGAGGCAAGCAAACAGTTACTGTGTTAATTAAAGATGGAATCTGTAAAGATGTGGATTGGGAAGAAAACATTTGGGAAAGTGAAGCTCCTCTGGGCGAGGCAAGTAACAGGTGGAGATGGGCTGAGCAACAAAAGAGCTGGAAGGTGGTCAGAGAAGGGAGCAGGGAGCTGGGCAACTTAGCAGGAGCCTAGTACTGAGAAGTTCCCAGCTGAAGATGGCAGGGAGATCTATCTTCCTTCCTTCCTTCCTTCCTTCCTTCCTTCCTTCCTTCCTTCCTTCCTTCCTTCCTTCCTTCCTTCCTTCCTTCCTCCCTCCCTCCCTCCCTCCCTCCCTCCCTTCCTTCCTTTTTTGAGACAGAGTCTTGCTCTGTCGCCCAGGCTGGAGTGTAGTAGTGCGATCTCGGCTCACTGCAACCTCTGCCTCCTAGGTTCAAGCGACTCTCCTGCCTCAGCCTCCTGAGTAGCTGGGATTAAAGGCACATGCCATCACGCCCGGCTAATTTTTTGTATTTTAAGTAGAGATGGGGTTTCACCGTGTTAGCCAGGATGGTCTCAATCTCCTGACCTCGTGATCTGCCCGCCTCAGTCTCCCAAAGTGCTGGGATTACAGGCGTGTGCCACCGCGCCCGGCCCTGATGGCAGGGAGGTTTTTAGAAAAGGGAGGTCTAACATTCAGCACGTGTGTTGCTCTGGTGTGAACCCCCTCCAGGGGTCAGGAAACTGAGGCCCATGGGCCGGGTCATGGCCAGGTTCATTGTTCACATGTTGTCTGTGGCTGCCCTTGCCCTTCCACAGCTGACTTGGGTAGTTGGCACAGAGCCCATATAGCCGGCAAAGCTGAAAATAGTTCCTCTCTGGCCCTCGAAAGAAAAGTTTGCTGACCTCCCTTGTAGACAGACAAATGTGTCGTGAGTGGGTTATTTTGGTAACATCACAGAAAAGGGATTGATTTAGTTCCTGAATAGGCAACTGCGAGAGCAGGACTAATAAGGAACACGTGCTGACAGGTGTATAGACTTCCCACGTGCCAGGCAGCGAGGCACGCCAGGCACACCGCGTCAACTCACTTGACCCTTGGGACGACTCCACGAGACTGGCACCATTATTGCTCCCCGCTTGGTGGGTCCAAAAACTCAGACCCACTGAAGTGAAGAGACTTGTTTGAGTTCATACTGCTCATTTGGGGCAGAGCTGGGATTTGAACCCAGTCAGATAGTTCTGTGCTCGTAGGGACTGCTTCTCCGGAATCCCAGGTGACTGTGAGGATCCCAGGGCACAGGATTTCTCACGGCCATAGGCTATAGGATTCAAGCTGCTTTTTTTTGTTTGTTTGTTTTTTGAGATGGAGTCACTCTGTCGCCCAGGCTACGGTGCAGTGGCGTGATCTCAACTCACTGCAACCTCCACCTCCTGGGTTCAAGCGACTCTCCTGCAGCAGCCTCCTGAGTAGCTGGGACTACAGGTGCCACCACACCCAGATACTTTTTGTTTTTTTTTTTTTTTTTGGACAGAGTCTTGCTCTGTCACCCAGGCTGGAGTGCAGTGGCACGATCTCAGCTCACTGCAACCTCTGTCTCCCAGGTTTAAGCGATTCTCCTGTCTCAGACTCCCGAGTAGCTGGGATTATAGGCACATGCCACGACGCCTGGCTAATTTTTTTGTATTTTTAGTAGAGATGGGGTTTTACCATGTTGGTCAGGCTGGTCTCAAACTCCTGACCTCAGGTGATCTGCCCACCTTGGCCTCCCAAAGTGCTGGGATTACCGGCGTGAGCCACCACGCCAGGCCATTAATTATTTTTTGAGACAGAGTCTCATGTTGTTGCCCAGGCTGGAGTGCAGTGGCACCATCTTGGCTCACTACAACCTCCACTTCCAGGGTTCAAGTGATTCTTGTGCCTCAGTCTCCCAAGTAGCTGGGATTACAGGTGTCCGCCACCACACACCTGGCTTTTTTTTTTTTTTTTTGTATTTTAGTAGAGATGGGGTTTCACCATATTGGTCAGGCTGGTCTCGAACTCCTGACCTCAGGTGATCCGCCCACCTTGGCCTCCCAAAGTGCTGGGATTACAGGTGTGAGCCACTGCGAGCCACTGCGCCCGGCCAGTTTTTGTTTTTGTTTTTGTTTGCTTTTGGAGATGAAGTCTTGCTCCATTGCCCAGGCTGGAGTGCAGTGGCGCAATCTTGGCTCACTGCAACCTCCGCCTCCCGGGTTCAAGTGATTCTCCTGCCTCAGCCTCCCGAGTAGCTGGGACTACAGGCGCCCGCCACCTCGCCCGGCTAGTTTTTTTTTTTTTTTGTATTTCTTAATAGAGACGGGGTTTCACCGTGTTAGCCAGGATAGTCTCGATCTCCTGACCTCGTGATCCGCCCGTTTGTTTGTTTTAAAGCAGGACATCAACAAACATCCAGATGATAAGGTTTGCCCACATCCGTTCATTCTGGGCACCTCCTTTGTGCCAGTTCCATGCCAGGACCCGCTGAAGACACGGATCTGACCTTCAGGGGCCCCAGTATCAGGGGACAGACCCATAATATAGTCAGCCCTCACTAAGGAGACTTGGGAGGATGCACTGGGCCTAAAAAGCCGTTATCAGGATCCTGCGGCCCAGCCCTCCCCACCCGCCTGGCACCATGCCCCGTACCTTCTCAGCCAGGGTGCTGAAGTTCTGGCCTGACTCCTGCACCACGTATCCAAGCTGGAAGACTGGGCACAGGGGGTGCAGGATCTTGTGATAGAGGCAGGTCTTCATGTAAGCGGCGTTCACCTCTTCCACCAAGTTGCGCCTATGGGGGTGGAAGGTGTTGACAGCAGCTGTGTGTCATCCGGGAGGGTGCGAGCCACGCCCCAAAGCCTGGGGACCCCTCACGGGCTCCGCAATGCCCCTTTGATTCCTTCCATGCCAGCAGGAATGGAGATGGAGGGAGACAGAGACTGTGGAGAGCTCCCGGAGCAGCCTCGGCCAGCCACCTGCATTTCTGCCCTAGTTTCTCACGCACCTGTTGACCTTGAAGCGTGGGAAGCTGATGCTGTTCTTGATGAAAAGAGTGAAGTTCTCGGCCTCTCGAAGAAGGGCAGGGCTGGAGGACACCACACTCACTCACCGCCCCTCCCCAGGAGGCCCCCTGTGTGTCCCACACAGAGCTTGGCATAGCAGGGGGTGGGCCGAGCCTCCAGGACCTGCCTGCAGCCCTGGGCCGGTGGAGGGGTGGGTGTGCTCTAAGGTGGCCAGGGCCCGGGGGAATCTTTGGCCTAGGTTGTGCGGATGGGGTGAGGGTGGGGTCAGAAAAAGGGGTCAAGATCCTTTCTAGACCCAGGCCCCCCTCTGTCTGGCCTGGGACCCTGTTCTTAGCTCCCTGGAAGGTCAGAGCGTTACCGCGGGATGTCGTCATCCACCTCCACTGGGCACCAGCCAAAGATCTCACACGTCTTCAAGGTGTCGTTGAAGGCCACACACTTGCCCGTGCGGATGCCTGGAGCCAGAGAGAAACCCCTGGGTGCCTGCACTAAACTGGGGTGTAGAGGAGGCCGCCCCAGGCCCCTTCCCCAGGAGCCCCCATTGACAGGCCACTGGAGCAAAGGAGCCGAGGACAGACACGTGGCTGGGTCCGGGACGGGCAGGCCAAGCCTGGGCGGGGAGGAGAGAGGGCTGGAGGGAGTCCCTCCCGGAGCCCGCCTCAGCGGTGTGGGGAGAGGCGGGTCAGCACCAAGCTGGGCCTGCAGGACGCCGGGGCCCGCAGCCGGGGAACTGTGGAGGGACAGGAGGAGGCTGACCCCTTACCTTGGGCCTTCCTCTTGGCCTTCCCAGGGGTACAGCCACTGTCATCCTTGCATATGCCCCCTTCTGGGTGCTGGGGGAGGCGAAAGCTGCTGGCCACAGGCCCCTTGGGTGGGGTCCTGAGAAGAGCCCCTCCCGCCCCCAGGACCCTAGGGAGAGCGTGGGGCAGAGTCTCAGACCTCTCTGGAGTGACACCTGCTCGCAGCCTCCTTTCCCCGTTTTCCCCCACACTGCTCTGCCGAGGCCTACCCCGGGCTCACGCCCAGCCGCCCACTGTCAATGTCAGCTGGGCGGTGGGGGTGGGCACGAACTCTCGGCACCCTGCCTGGTACGCCGTATGCTGGGCTGGAAGGCTTAGCTCTGCAAGGGTTGACAGTTACTGTGTGTGAATATATGCCCGAGTTTCCACCACTGTGGCCCCTGCAGGAAACCCCTCTGGCTTCCTCTCAGTGCCCATGGAGACTGTCTCTGCAGGTCATTTTCCCCTGTGAGTCCGAGAAGGGGGCTGGCGGGCAGAAGTTCTCACCTCTGCACAGTAGCCTTGAGTCTGCTTTGGGGTCACGATGAAATTGGTCATGACCACGAAGGAATTGTCCCCCTAGAAGAGGGGCAGGGGGAGGGCAGGGTGGGCTGGGAGAACAGCCTCAAGGGCCCCAACGCTGCCCCAGCAGGACCCTAGAGCCCACAGGACACGCAGCAGCCACCACACCCCCTGCCACCAACATGGGGTGATATCACCAGGCTGCCTCTGCCCGGCAGAGGTCCAGAGAGAAAGAGGAGCTGGGCTGGTCCCACCCAGCTCTGAGACAGGCCCCGTGAGGGGAAGGCGCAGCCCTGAGTCAGCTCACCTGGGCTGGGAAGACGTAGTCAGCCACATCCCAGACCTGGGGGCCGAGGCCAGGGAGCTGGGTCACGGCCAGGCCCTTGAGTTTCACAGACACGCTGCTGATGAGGCCGCTGGAGGTCTGGTAGCCCTTCTCGTAGAGGAACACCCACCTGTGCGGGTAGGGGACAGAGCCGGGGACGGAGGGGGAGTTGTGGTTCTGGTACCAGCTGGACCCGTCACATCCTTTCCCGTGCCCTCCCCAGGTGTGCCTCTGAACCACCATCTGCTCCTAAAGCTCCTGTCTTGGGCTGGAGGCAGAACAACCTCCTGTGCCTCCCCCTGCTGGCTTGGGCCTGAAGTGCCACGGTGCTTTTCACTATGACAATGCTAATTCTGGCCGGGCGTGTCATCCCAGCACTTTGGGAGGTGGAGGTGGGTGGATCCCCTGAGGCCAGAAGTTTGAGACCGGCTTGGCCCAACATGGTGAAACCCTGTCTCTACTAAAAATACAAAAAGTAGCTTGGCCTGGTGGCGGGCGCCTGTAATCCCAGCTACTTGGGAGGCTGAGGCAGGAGAATCGCTTGAACCCAGGAACTGGAGGTTGCAGTGAGCTGAGATTGCACCATTGCACTCCAGCCTGGGCAACAAGAGCAAAACTCTGTTTAAAAAAAAAAAAAAAGAAAGAGAGAAAGGAAGAAAAATGCTAATTCAAATACTCTTTCCAATCCTTTTCCAAGAACAGAGTTTACTGGGCCCTGGAGGCCAAGCCTCTCAGACTCCAGTCCTTCCCAGGGTGCCTCTCCTTCCAGAGGTCCCAGCAGAGCACGAAGGCTGAGAATATACTCTTCAATGCCTAACAGTCTGGGTCTAAATCCCAGGTCCACTACTAACTGTGGGATTTAGAGTAAGTTATTCAATCCCCCTGTGCCTCAGTTTCCTCATCTATAAAATGGGAATAACAACAGTACTTCTTTATTTTATTTTATTTTTTTGAGACAGCATCTCACTCTGTTGCCCAGGCTGGAGGTCAGTGGTGTGATCTCGGCTCACTGCAACCTCCCTCTCCCGGGTTCAAGCGATTCTCCTGTCTCAGCCTCCTGAGTAGCTGGAATTACAGGCATACGCCACCATACCCAGCTAATTTTTTGTGTTTTGAGATGGGGTTTCACCATGTTGGCCAGGATGGTCTCGATCTCTTGACCTTGTGATCTGCCCGCCTCGGCCTCCCAAAGTGCTGGGATTACAGGCATGAGCCACCGCGCCCGGCCAACAATGGTACTTCTTGTAGTGATCAAATGAGTGAGTTCATAAGTGTAGAAACACTCAGAATGGGAATGGCACAGAATAAATGCAGTATAGACATTCGTCATTATGATCCAGCCATACTGGGAAGTGGTGCTCTCCAGGGCTTGCAGCGTCCAGCCCCTCCGTCGGGGCACTGTGCGAGTGGCTCAGTCGGGAGGTTTTCCAGCTTTCTTGGGAAATTCTGGCCTTGCCTTCCCAGTGTTGAGCAGTCCTGTTCCTTTGGGTTCTCCACTTTCAGTCTGGAAGTTTCCATGTGGCTAACCTTCCTCTTAGCTCCAGGAGTTGGGCATATGACCAAGGCTTGCCAATCAATGTTCCAACCCCCCAGTAACAGTGGTGGGTCTAAGGACACGCACATGACCTGGGGAGTTTCAGCAATGAGACCAGGACTTCTGGGAATTGCCAGGAAAGAAACATCCTGTCTACCGAGTGGCTAAGCAGGGCGGCTGCTAGACGAAAACTACGGTAGTCATCTTTGCTGCCTTCTGAAGAGAGCAATCCTGACAATGAAGCTCACCTAGAGGAAAGCCAGGCTAGGAGACAGAGAGGGGCAGAATCCTGACAAGGCTCTTTGAGCACCTGGATTCAGCCATACCTGAAGCACAGTTGAAAAATCTACCTCTGGACTTTTCAGTTACGTAAACCAATAAATGTCTTTCCTTTATTTAAACCCCTGGATTTGGTTTCTGTTGCTTGCAAATGAAATAGTCCTGGATAACACTCCTCTCCAGGCTGTGGCCCCTTCCTCGAGGAAAGACTCTTTGTGGAGATTCAGGGTAGAGTGTGTGTGTGTGTGTGTGTGTGTGTGTGTGTGTGTGTGTGTATGTGTGTGTGTTGGGATATGGGGTGTGTGGCTGTATACCTCCAGGGCAAATCTGTGAGTACACCTGTGGCCAGATATGTCATCTCCCTCCACTCCTTACCCTACCCCAAGCTCACCTGTCCAAGGGGAGCTCAAAGTAATGGACTCTCTTCTCCTTCCCCCAGGGCTCAGGTCTCTGGTAACAGAACTCTCCAGGCCTCTTAGTCCCAGAGTCTCCTGTCTCCCCGCTGCAGGCCCCAGGGAGTCCACCCACCAATGTCCTTTTCTTTCTTCTCACGGTCCACCCACCTCTTCTCCAAGCCCCCTTTCACCTTGGAACTGGGGCCAAGCCACATCCTCCCGAAGCCTAAGCTTGGTCACTGCTGCCCCCTGCAGGTCCCAGAGAGCAACAGGTGAGGCATGACAAAGGTCCCTGATCCTCAGCGTCCTGAGTCTGTCCCGCTGTCTCCAGCCCCATCCAGGAGAGCGAGGGCATCGTCTATCCCCGCCTGCCCTCCTTGGGCCCCTTCCTCCAGGAAGGCCTCTGGTTCTGTGTCCAAGCCAGAAGGAGCTGGTGCAGGGGAGAGGGGGAGCTTCTCCATGTCCTGAACCCTTCTATGGGACAGGCCTCCCTCTTGGCACCCCCAGCCCCAACGGGTTAGCAACATTTCTATCTTTACCCAAGACCAACTTATAACAGAGAAGCTGAGGCCTGCAGGAGTGACGGTCCCAAGTGTCCCCACACTTGAGGCACCCAGCCCAGGACTCATCCCACCTCCACTGAGCAGCACTGGCTTCGACGTGTCTCCCAGGAGGCAGAGCACAGAGGGCAGACAGAGCCACCTGGAGCCCACACGCCGGGGCTGATGAACTCAGCGTGCGTCTGTGTCTGCCCTTGGGGCTGCTGGTCTTGAGGGTTGAAGGGAAAGGTCGGTCAAATCCGGCATTCATGACCTCAACTCTGGTGATAATAGAATGACTATGGGCCGGGCGCGGTGGCTCACGCCTGTAATCCCAGCACTTTGGGAGGCCGAGGTGGGTGGGTCACCTGAGGTCAGGAGTTCAAGATCAGCCTGGCCAACACGATGAAACCTTGTCTCTACTAAAAATACAAAAATTAGCTGGGCGTGGTGGCGGGCACCTGTATTCCCAGCTACTGGGAATACTGGGAGGCTGAGACAGAGACTTGCTTGAACCTGGGAGGCGGAGGTTGCAGTGAGCCGAGATCGCGCTCTGCACTCCAGCCTGGGCGACAAAGTGAGACTCTGTTGTCTCAAAACAGACAAACAAACAAAAATAATAGAATGACTATGGTGCCAGGCCCACTCCTCCAAAGCCATGCCTTGGTCGGTCTTTGTTGTCACCACCCTGGGAAGACAACCAAGAGGGCCTGATGTCAGACACAGGCATCTTCGGAAGCCTCTCACCTTCCAGAAATAACCCTCACCATGCTTTCTACCTTGTCATCGGCAAGGGTCTCTGATGGCCTTCTCGTGGAAGCGGCCACGTGTGGAGTGGCTGAGGGTCAGGTGCCATCCCTGCTGCTTCCCAGCTGTGTGGCTTCAGGTTAGAGACTGCACCTCTCTGAGCCCCGGTTATCTCAATAAAACAGAAGTGAGGCCACCTACCTCAAAGGCGCTGCTTACTCAATAAGTGCTTAGTGAAGCCCTAGCACATACTCAGCCTGGGCCTCAGGAGACGGAAGCATCTAGGTAAGTGTTTGAGGGAAGCTTCTATGAGTTCTTTTTTTTCTTTTTTTTTTTTTTTATTGAGATGGAGTCTCAGTCTGTCACCCAGGCTGGAGTGCAGTGGCGCGATCTCAGCTCACTGCAACCTCTGCCTCCTGGGTTCAGGCTGGTCTCGAACTCCTGACCTCAGGTGTTCTGCCCGCCTCAGCCTCCTAAAGTGCTGGGATTACAGGCGTGAACCACCGCGCCCGGCCTCTATGAGTTCTTCTGTTTAGTGGTTAGTACTTGGCATGGAAATAGATCTCGCAGGCTGGACACAGTGGCTCACGCCTGTAATCCCAGCACTTTGGGAGGCCAAGGCGGGTGGATCGCCTGAGGTCAGGAGTTGAAGACCAGCTGGTCAACATGGTGAAACCCCGACTCTACTAAAAATACAAAAATTAGCACTCAGTGGGCACATATAATGAAAATCTCCCATTTTCACTGTTCTCTGTTCCTCCCTCACACATTCCTCTTTCAATATCAGTCCGCCCCCATTCCCTGAGTGAGCTGCCTCAGACATGCTGTGGCCCCAGAATTCTATCTCCAGACTACACTCTCCCCTGAGATTCAATTCCACACATTCAGTCATTCAACAAACATAAGCCAGTAATTCTAGCACTTTGGGAGGCTGAGGCGGGAGGATCGCCTGAGGCCAAGAGTTAGAGACCAGCCTGGGCAACATAGCAACACCCTGTCTCTACTTAAAAACAAAAACAAACACATATTTATCCAGCCCCTATTAATGTGCCTAACACTATTGAACAAAACAAACACGAAAGTGAACAAAACAAACAAAAATCTCACAGCCAAGGGTCTTACACAGATGCTCCTCGAATTACATGGGGCTATAACCTGATACACTAATCCTGAGTCAAAAAGCCTCTTAATACCCCCAATAAACCCACCATAAAGTCAAAAAATCCTAAGTGAAACCACGCTAAGTCCAGATGCTCCTCAACTTACAGTGTGATGATGTCCTGATAAAGTATCTCTTTTTTTTTTTTTTTTTTTTTTGAGGCAGAGTCTCACTCAATCTCCCAGGCTGAAGTGCAATGGTGTGATCTTGGCTCACTGCAGCCTCTGCCTCCGGGGTTCAAGCGATTCTCCTCCCTCAGCCTCCTGAGTAGCTGGGATAACAGGCGCATGCCACCACACCTGGCTAATTTTTGTGTTTTCAATAGAGACGGGGCTTCACCATGTTGGCCAGGCTGGTCTTCCACTCCTGACCTCAGGCGATCCACCCACCTTGGCCTCCCAAAGTGCTGGGATTACAGGCATGAGCCGCTGTGTCCGGCCTGCAAGATCTATTTCCATGCCAAGTACTAACCGCTAAACAGACAGAAATTCAACTGGATCAACCTGAATTGTCCATCTCCCTTTAGAACTTGTTCCCCTGTGTCCTCGTCATGGATAATGGTGCTGTCCTCACCCTATCACCCAGGCTCAATACCTGGGCAGCACCCTCGCAGCCACCCTTCCCATCATGCCCACATTGGTTGGGTCCCCTAGTCCTTCCTGTCCTCCCTCAGCTTTCATCTAAGGACCCAGAAGTGCTGGTTGTGGGAAGACTGAGACATTGGAGGAGCTGGGGCAGGTGCGGGGGCAGCTCTGGCATGGGTTGGGAGGACTGGCCAGGTGGCTAGTGGGACACAGAGTGTGGCCATGGGCCACAGGCAGGAGTTGACCAGATGGGGTGTGTGCTGTCAGGGAGCAGCAGCCCTGGGGAGGGGCACGAGCAGACTCCAGGCTCAGACATGGGGCCCACCCTGAGGCCCCCATGCAACCTGCAGACAAGTCGAGGCGCCTCTGGGCCAGTTCCTTGAGTGCAGGATCTCGGTTTGTTTTGTTCACTTCTGTAATTTAGTGTCTGGAACAGTGCTTGGCACATAATAGGGGCTCAATAAACACCTGTGTGGTGAATGACTAACTGAATGTGGAACTGAATCTCAGGCCAATGCTTTGTGTTTTTAATTTTTTTTTTTTTTTTTTTTTTTTTTGAGACAGAGTCTCGCTCTGTCGCCCAGGCTGGAGTGCAGTGGTGCGATCTCAGCTCACTGCAAGCTCCGCCTCCTGGGTTTAGGCGATTCTCCTGCCTCAGCCTCCAGAGTAGCTGGGACTACAGGCGCCTGCCACCTCGCCTGGCTAGGTTTTTTTTGTATTTTTTAGAGATGGAGTTTCACCGTGTTAGCCAGGATGGTCTCGATCTCCTGACCTTGTGATCCGCCCGTCTCGGCCTCCCAAAGTGCTAGGATTACAGGCTTGAGCCACCACGCCCGGCCATGCTTTGTGTTTTTAATTTTTTTTTTTTTTTTTTTTGAGATGGAGTCTCGCTCTGTCGCCCAGGCTGGAGTACAGTGGCACGATCTCAGCTCACTGCAAGCTCCGCCTCCCGGGTTCATGCCGTTCTCCTGCCTCAGCTTCCTGAGTAGCTGGGACTACAGGTGCCCGCCACCACGCCCGGCTACATTTTTGTATTTTTAGTAGAGACAGGGTTTCACCATGTTAACCAGGATGGTCTCGATCTCCTGACTTCATGATCCACCCGCCTCGGCCTCCCAAAGTGCTGGGATTAGAGGCATGAGCCACCACACGTGGCCAAATTATTTTATTTTTATTGTTATTTATTTATTTTTGAGACAGGGCGTCACTCTGTCCTTCAGGCTGGAGTGCACTGGCGCAGTCACGGCTCACTGCAGCCTCAACTTTCCAGGCTCAGGTGATCCTCCCATCTCAGCCTCCTGAGTAGCTGGGACTGACTACAGGCATGCACCACAACACCCAGCTAATTTTTTTTTTTTTTTTTTCCAGATACAGGGCCTCACTATGTTGGCCAGGCTGGTCTTGGACCCCTGAGCTCAAGTGATCCGCTCACTTTAGTCTCCCAAAGTGCTGGGTTTTCAGGCATGCACCACGGCACCCGGCCCGTTTTTTTCTTTCTTTCTTTCTTTCTTTCTTTCTTTCTTTCTTTCTTTCTTTCTTTCTTTCTTTCTTTCTTTCTTTCTTTCTTTCTTTCTTTCTTTCTTTCTTTCTTTCTTTCTTTCTTCTCTCTCTCTCTCTCTCTCTCTCTCTCTCTCTCTCTCTCTCTCTCTCTCTCTCTCTCTCCCTCCCTCTTTCTTTCTTTCTTTTTGAATACGTCACCAATCTCTAAAAACCAAGAAGTTTCTTTCATGCATAAATCTCACTTCCCACTTCTCTTGAGATGTCAGAAGCTCTGGGCTGTGCTAGGTGTCACGTGCTGCGGTGACGATGGGCAGAAGCTGAGCAGGGGCAGCCCCAGGCGTGAGGCCTGCCAGGATAACAACATCTGTCACCTGTGTTCACTGCCTCTGCCTTGGGTACAGCCCTGTCCTCCCTTCCCATCCCTGCGGCCTCTTCACAGCTGTCCTGCCTCTGGCCCCCACGCTCAACCCTGCCTGCCCCAGGCCCTCCCCTGCTAGACATCCTTCTTTGGCTCCCTTCTGCCTGCAGGAGGAATCCCTGCACCTCAGCGTGGTGTTCAAAGGCCTTCGCCATCGCCCCTGCTTGCCCTGTCACATCCTCTCCCTTGGGCTCTTTTTATACCCCCTTCAGCCTAGTCCCAGTGACGCTCTATTCTTCTCCGGCCCCAGGACCTCGGTTCACACTCTGCTTCCTGACAGGAGAACCTGGAAGTGGTGGACACACAACCAGCCTCCTCCAATCAGGGCATTCCGTTTCCTTGACCACAATGATTGATTGATTCTGGGGTGGGCACGGGACCCGACCCTGTCCGATAAGAGTTGAGCCCGAGACTTTTGCTGGAGCTCTGGAGAAGGAGCAGCTCTTGTGCCTCAGGAGTGGCTAAGCTGGTGAGATGTCAGCTTGGAGCTGCTGGTCACCATGTCACCACCATGAAGACAGAGAACCTGCCTGAGAATGACGCTTCCACAGAAGAAAGAAGAGCCAGAAAAGGGAGACAGGTCCTGGACAGTTTCTTTTGAGAACCAAGACTGGACCCGTGAGAATTCCTCATCTCCTCTCCCCTCTAAACCTTACTCCTCCCATGTCTTCATCCTGGAGGATCCAGCCAGGCCTGAAGCCCACACTGATTTTTCAATCACCTAAACTACCTGATACTCCCACCCTTCCTTTTATTTATGTGTTCATTTATTTGTTTATTTATTTATTTTGAGATGGAGTCTCACTCTCTTGCTCTGGCTGGCCTGCAGTGGCACAATCTCGGCTCACTGCAACCTCTGCCTCCCGGGTTCAATCAATTCTTCTGCTTCAGCCTCCCAAGTAGCTGGGATTACAGATGCCCGCCACCACACCCAGCTAATTTTTGTATTTTTAGTAGAGACAGGTTTTCACCATATTGGCCAGGCTGGTCTCGAACTCCTGACCTCAAGTGATCCACCACCTTGGCCTCCCAGACTGCTGAGATTACAGGTGTGAGCCAACGCACCCGGCCCACCTTTCCTTTTAAATCCGGTTTGATTGGGCTTTTCAGGAACCAAAGGAGTCTAGCTAATTCACCCTCAGTTCCTCCCTCTCCTTCTCTCCATTCCACGTCCCACCTCTGTTCCCCGACACAGCACCAGGCATGGAGAAGAAACTGAAGAAACAGTCCCTGGATGTGTTTCTCCCAGCAATAACTTCTATCCATCCTTCTCCCTGATTGGTGTACTCTGATCTCCACTTGGAGATCTCAGAACATGTGATTTCAAGAGGTCTGTGTGGAGGCTCAGGGGATGAGTGAGGACTTAGTTGAGAAGAGACCCAGAGGGACTGGAGAGAAAGTTGAGAGCAGCCCAGCCCAGCCCACAGCCCCCAGGCCTTTGCTTATGGCTGGTTCCATCAGTGTGACACCTCCTCCAGGAAGGCCTCCTAGGCTTCCTCCCCAAGCAACATTCACAAATCCTTGGGGAAGCTCCTCTATGCTGCAGCAAAACTAGCCCTCTCCTTTCCTTGTCCCAGTGTGCCCCTAGCATGGCCTGCTGGGCCACAGATAACATCCCATTGTCTGTACCCTGCCAGAGACAGAGAGCTCATCCCCTCTTTGGGGAGAGCTCTAACTGAGACCATCTTTTTATTTATTTTCTCTTATTAATTAATTAATTAATTATTATTATTATTATTATTTTTTGAGACGGAGTCTCCCTCTGTTGCCCAGGCTGGGGTGCAGTGGCACGATCTCCACTCACTGCAAGCTCCGCCTCCCGGGTTCACGCCATTCTCCTGCCTCAGCCTCCCAAGTAGCTGGGACTACAGGCGCCCGCCAACATGCCCGGCTAGTTTTTTGTATTTTTAGTAGAGACGGGGTTTCACTGTGTTGGCCAGGATGGTCTTGATCTCCTGACCTCGTGATCCGCCCGCCTCGGCCTCCCAAAGTGCTGGGATTACAGGCGTGAGCCACCGCGCCCGGCCTATTTATTATTTTTGAGACGGAGTCTCGCTCTGTCACCCAGGCTGGAGTGCAATGGGGTGATCTCAGCTCCACTCCGCCTCCCGGGTTCAAGTGATTCTCCTTCCTCAGCCTCCCGAGTAGCTGGGATTACAGGCGCCCACCACCACACCTGGCCAATTTTGTATTTTTTAGTAGAGATGGGGTTTCTGCATGTTGGTAAGGCTGGTCTCGAACTCCCGACCTCAGCGGATCTGCCCGCCTCGGCCTCCCAAAGTGCTGGGATTACAGGCGTGAGCCACTGCACCCAGGCTTAACTGAGACCATCTTAACTGGATCTGAAAGAGGTTCAGCTCAGCTCAGCCTTCTGGTCTGAGGCCCACTCACTGCCTGCACTTGCCCGGGATCTCCTGGAGGAACACGACTAGCAGAGACCACAGACTCCGTTTTCCTCCTCAGAGTCTGTGTTCTCGGCATCTCAGCCTCTCTGTTCAGCCTCAGTAACTGTCCAACTCTGAGTCTCGGGACCTCCCTCCCTGCGTCTGAGTTGTGCTCCAGCGTTTGTCCCTCTGTCCAGCTCTGTCTCTGTGTCCACCCATCCCCCACCCAGGCTTTGCCCCGTGCCTGGGACGCAGGGGCCTGGCTGGTCTCTCATGCTGCTTTCCATCCCCCGGCAGTGCCTACAGGATCACACACGAAAGCAAAGCCCTCCCCAGGAAACAGCAAAGTGCTGAGGGGAGTGCACTTTAGGGGGGTCCCCTGCAACCTGTGCCCCATGGGCCGGTTAGGAAACTGAGCCCGGAGATGCCAAGGCCAAGTCCAGGCTGGCACTGTGGGCAAACTTGGGTTTGCCGCTGTGGGTTCCTGGCTGAGGTCAGTGCAGTACTGGGCAGTGGCCAGACGAGGGCGCAAGAGACAGCAGGTGCCACAGCCGGAGCAGGAGCTGGAAGCCTGAGCCTGCAGCCCTCGGGGTTGCTGGTGATGAGGGACCCTGCTTTCCTTCCGTCCTCTGCTGTGTGATGTGGGCAGGCCAGTGCCCTCTCTCTGAGGATGTTTCCTTTCCAGAATATCAAGGCTGACTTTGGAGTCGTGCAGGTGGGTTCAAATCCTGGTTAGCCTCTTACTCAGCTGTGAGATCCTGGCTAAATCCCTGTGGCCCTGAGGCCCACAGACACCGAGGAGGGCCACATCCATTTGGAACCTGATTAGACCGTCGTGGGAGGGAAGACAGGCAGGAGGGCGGTAGTGAGGTCCCCGTCACTGGAGGTCTAGGTTCCCAGCTGGGCAGCAGCTTGGGGCATAGGCTGGGAATGGGAGGGTCCCTCCTACGCTGACAGCCTGTGACCCACACACAGGAGGGACCTGGTGCCCCTCACACCTGCAGATCTGACAGCAGAACTAGGGAGCTGCGGGGACAGAGACAGGACAATCTTCCCCCAGCGTCTTCCAGCAAGGGTAGGCTGGGCCTGGGCAGACAGCCCCTCTTCCAGGGGAGGTCAGGAGTGACGCCAATGGTGGACTTCTGGCCCGTCCTGTGCCTGGCATCCCATCATCAGTGCCCAGTAGAAAGGACCCCAGCCCCCTGTGATGGTGAGGAAGGAGAAGGCACAGCAGAGGCCTGGGGGTCAGGGGGGCTCAGCTCCAACCCCGGGTTTGCTGCTGACTTGCTGTGGACCTGGAAACCCCACTGCCGCCTCTGGGCCTGTTTCCCTCCCAGCTCGAACACCAACGCAGATGTCAGATTAGTCTCTGAACAAGAGAGAGGAGAGGCCAAGGCTGGGGCCTGGCCCTGGGTCCACCTGGACAGCTCTGAGGTTTTGGGGACTAGTGGGACAGAGGGAGGGCTCTTTCGGATGCCAGAAGTTTCAGGGGGACTAGGACTCCGTGGTCCTTGTTTGGGTCCTGGGTCTGCCTGCCCTGGACTCCACTGAGCAGTTCTGGTTTGGAACCACAGTAAAAATGGGGAGGGCAGAGCCCTCAGAATCACACAGCAAAGGTACGCAAGGGCTACTGGGCACCCCCAGACCCCCAGCAGGGCTGAGCCCCCTCCAGGAGCCCTGCAGAGTCACTGCGAGTGGACAAGATGCACCACACACAGGGGACACACATCAGCCACCCAGACACTTGGCCACAGGGCAGACATGGGCACAGCCATGTGCACACACAAGGGTACCCACATGTGAGCACCCAGCCCCAGGGACACACACCCAGACACACATGGGCACAGAGCTGCACACGCACACTCACAAGTGTGCCCGCCTCTGCCAGTCTTGCCTTGGCTCCTGAGACAACTAGACCGCAGGAGCGTCCCATGCTGCCCCTGAGTCTGCACTCCCGGCCCGGCGGGACAGGTCCAGAGATGCCCGGAAAGGAACTATCATCCCTGGGACCAGAACCGATCTCTGTCCTCTGCCTGACATGCCAACATTAAGGCACCAGGTATTCAGAATGTGAGGGTTTCTCTGCTCCAAGGGCCTCAAACATCCCTGGATGTCCCTCGCTTAGGCAGGGAAGGTGGCAGCAGAGTCTGTCTGAGCTGTCATATGGGGTGACAGGTATGGCGTGTGGCCTTTGTGTCGGTGGCAGCCCGGTTTGGCAGGCGGTCAGAGGTCGAGGACTCAGTGGCTATGGTTGGTGGGGCCCTGGCCCTGAATACCACTAACCACTCAAAGGAATGGTAACACTGAGCTGGCTCCTCGGAACCCAGAGACTCTGCCTCCTGTCCACCGAAGGCCCAGGGGCAGGACTTTCCCTCCGGCCTTGTCCCCATCTCTACGGTGAGTTGGCAGGATTTTCCATTCCCGCACAGTGGCTTGCCAGGAAGGCCTTCCACTGGATGGAGAGGAAGAGGGGCACGCAAGGGATCTCAGAGTCTGGAGGACAGGCCGGAGGTAGGGGCTGGTGCAGGTAGGCAGGCAGCGGGAGGGGCCCGGACTCACCCGATGACGTAGACCAGGACCACCAGCTGGATCAGTCGGAAGATAACGCCCACCTTCTTGTTGCGTACCAGCACCATGCGGGGGGTGTCATACTCGAAGAGGAAGGCGGCCAGCTCCTCCTGGAACCGCCGTGCCATGGTGGGCCGGCTGGGGCTCAGAACCGAGCCCCCTGCACGGCTTCTGCTCTCAGGGTGAGCCGGGTGCCACCACCCACGTTGATGACAGAGCTTCTGGGGGCTTCCTGGCCCCTTGGGAAGAGCGGGGCAGTGCAGATGAGGCCAAAGGACAGCAGCCAGAGGTCAGCTGGAGGCACTTGGGTTGGAGAGAGAATCCCTGGGCGGTCAGAGCAGCTCTTGGCCCCTGGAAGGCAATAGACTGCAGACCAGCCTCGCCCATGGACAAATAAATTCCCAAAGATAGACGGGGCGGGGCTGGTGGGGCCACCCAGGCCCAGCCCCACTGCCCCTCCTGGCTCTGCGCGGGCCCTGTTGGGCCTCCGGAAACAGGAGTTATTGGCAGGAAACCACAGGCCACCCGTCACAGGGGCAAAGATAAAGCTCTCAGCCGACTCCTCAAGTTATCTTCCCCCCAAAACCTGGCAAGATGGAGCTCTGGCCAGGGCCTGGGGGAAGCTGGAGTGTCCTCAGGGTCAGAGCCTCCCCGCAACTCCCCTCCACTGCCAAAATCAGACATCCATCCCCAGCCCCATCTCTATCCACCACCCTCCACCCTCCCCCACCAGGGTTGGCTGCTCCGTCCCTGGGGGCCTGCAGCAAGCAGGGCAGAGAGCAAGGAGGCTCTGAGTTCCAGCCTGGCCTGTGCCCGGTCAACCTCAGTGCTGAGCTGGCGTCTCCATCCCCCACCTCTCCTCTCCCACCATCT
Source organism: Chlorocebus sabaeus (assembly GCF_047675955.1). Taxonomy (NCBI): domain Eukaryota; kingdom Metazoa; phylum Chordata; class Mammalia; order Primates; family Cercopithecidae; genus Chlorocebus; species Chlorocebus sabaeus. Next base: position 3,783,292 of record NC_132919.1, read on the forward strand.
GTCCTGCCAGGGCCACCATCAGAGGGAGAGAGGTAGCAGGTGCCCAGACAAGGCAAGCACTACGTCAGTCACTCGGTGCCATCGGGGGCCCAAGACCAGCGGAGAGAGCCTGACCTTGGAGATCCCTGGCTCTGCCACTTCTTGGCTGTGGGGGGTGGGTGTCACCTCGCCTCTCCGAGTCTGCCTCCTCGTCTGTACATCGGGGTGAATTGGGGTAATGAGGACTATTCCTTCTAGGTCGAGGCTCACAGGGGATGGGTCTCAGCAACATGGGACAGAGAACTGGAGGCCACCATCGAGTGTGGGGCACAGCACCTCTGCTGTCCCTACCTTCCCTTCCCAACCCCAGCTCGGGCCCTGAACACAAGGGTTTGGGGTGGGCAGAGGGGCCCATGTTAGTTCCTCAGAGCTGGAGGCTTCCCCAGCCCCTCCCCTCGTTTTGAAGGTGAGGAGACCAAGCTCAGAGAAGAGAAATGAGTTGCCCAGGCTCACCCGGGGTGGTACTGGAGGTTCAAGCTGGAAGCAGGGGCCTCCCTGGCCAGCCCTTGCGCCCCCATCTTCCGAGCCGCCCCACCCTTAAGGCTGATAAGGCGTCTTCTTCCTGGTGAGCCATGAGCTGGAAGTGCTCCGGGCAGGGAGCCAGGCCTGGGGCTGGGCATCCCAGCAGCCTGTCTGAATGCGGGTCACCCACAGAGGGCTGCCGTGGCCCCTTCCGGCACCCAGGTCAGTCTCTGCTTGTCGAGCAGATCAGCCTCACCCCTCGCGGAGTTTCTGCTAATCCAGTGGTGTCACGGGCTTCTCTAAAGAAAATCCAGAGATGGTGGGAGCCAGAGCTGTGGTGGCCACGGCTCTCCTTGGCCTGATCCTGACCCCAGACAGTTTCTTTCCCGGCTGCCCCTGTGGCCATTGGAATGGGAGGCACCAGGACACAGTCGCTTGTGCTGGGGAGCGGGGTGGATGCTGAGACTGTGTGGGCCATTCTGGGTCCCTTTTCAGCCACTCTTCTCCCTGACATGCACACCACATTCTGGAGAGTGGCGGGGGTAGGAGGGAGAGGGGGGAGGAAGGGAGGGGGGGAGGGAGGGAGGGAGACACAGAGGGAGGGAGGGAGGGAGACACAGAGCGAGGGAAGGAGGGAGAAGGAGGGGAAGGGAAGGGAGGGAAGGGAGGGAAAGGAAGAGAGGGAGGGAGGGAGTGAAGGGAAGAGAGGGAGGGAGGGAGTGAAGGGAAGAGAGGGAGGAAGGAAGAGAGGGAGGGAGAAGGAAGGGAAGAGAGGGAGGGAAGGGAGGAGAGGGAGGGAGGGAAGGAAGGAAGGAAGAGAGGGAGGAAGGAAGAGAGGGAGGGAGAAGGAAGGGAAGAGAGGGAGGGAAGGGAGGAGAGGGAGGGAGGGAAGGAAGGAAGGAAGGTAGGAAGGGAGGGAGGGAGGGAGGGAGGAAGGGAGTGAGGGAAGGAGGGAGGGAGAGAGGGAGAGAAAGAGGGAGAAGGAAGGGAAGGGAAGAGAGGCAGGGAGGAAGGAAGGGAGGAAGGAGGGAGTGAAGGGAAGAGAGGGAGGGAGGAAGGAAGGGAGGGAGGGAGAAGGAAGGGAAGGGAAGGGAGCGAAGGGAAGAGAGGGAGGGAGGGAAGGGAGGGAGGGAAGGGAAGAGAGGGAGGGAAGGAAGGGAAGAGAGGGAGGGAGGGAAGGGAGGGAGGAAGGAAGGAAGGAAGGGAGGGAAGGAGCAAAGGAAAGAAGGAAGGGAGGAAAGAAGGAAGGGAGGTAGGGAAGGAGGAGAAAGGAAGGGATGGGAAGGAAGGGAAGGATGAAGGGAAGGAGGGAGGGAAGGAAGGAAGAAAGGAAGGAAGGAAGGAGGGAGGGAGGAAGAAAGGAAGGAGGGAGGGAAGGAGGGAGGAAAGAAGGAGGGAAGGAAGGAAAAAAGGAGGGAGGGAGGAAGGGAGGAAGGAAGAGGGAGGGAGGGAGGGGAGAGGGAGAGAGGAAGGGAGGGAAGGAAGGAAGGGAGGGAAGTTCTTCAATCTACGTCTGTTCCTCTCACACCACCACCATGTCTTCCTCCTCCTCCTCCGCCTCCGCCTTCTCCAAGGAGCCACACTTGCTGACAGAGAGACTGACGGCTGGGCCGACAGACTTGCTCTGACAGACGGACGGGCCGACAGACTTGCTCGGACAGACGGATGGGCCGACAGACTTACTTGGACAGACTGATGGACTGACAGACTTGCTTGGAGCACACACACGTGCTTCCGTGACAGCCTGGGCCCTGGCCCTGGCCCTGAGAAAGCAGACTGGCCTGGAGCACCGTCTCATTTGGGGATCTTATCATATCCAAAGTGCACCCCAGGGACCTACATTTATTTTCCTGCTGCTGATAACTCCACAGGAGCAAGACAGCCAGCTGCCAGGGTCAACGTCTCTTTCCCTGGCTCTAAAATGCATCTTTCTGATCCAAGGCCTGTGATTTCTCACCCTCGGGCCCTGCCCCAGCGACCTCAGGGACAGACACCTGCCTTTGTTCTGGGCGTTTGGGGCTGAGGTGGGCAGGGCAGAGGCCAGAGCTCCACACTCTGGGGTCCGGCAGGGTTTTCCTCACAACAGCCCCGTGAGGCAGGTCCTAGAGCCCGCATTTGACAGATCAGGAGACTGAGGCTGCGGGGGTTGAGTCCCTGGCCCATGGTCACACAGTAAGTAGTTCCCTTGTCTGCTGGTGGCTGGGAAGGAGGCTCCCCAAAGTCTGAGGGCTTGGCCCCGGGCCCACTCCAAGCCTCCAGCACTTGAGAGCCGCCAGTCCTGCCTTATAAGCCCAAAGACCGGGTGGCCGGCTCGGGTATTGGGCCGGGCCTTGTAGGGAGACAGCCGTGCTGCCAAGCACTCGGCCCCAGGACAGCCTCCCCGACCTGGCTAAATTTAGCGGCTCTGTGCAGTGTGGAGGCTGGAGGCTGGCTGGAGCCCTCAAGGGAGCAGACACGGGTTCCAACAGGTCTCCTTAGTCACTCAGGGGCCTGAGGATGCCAGGACCATACCCCAGTCCAACCCTGACACCATCTGGGCCAGAGATTCCTCTGATGCCACACAGCCCCCTAGACCCTGACTGGAGAAGGGCCCTGGGCCAGCCTGGCAGAGGCTGTCAAGGGGAGGTTGGGGGAGGACCGACAGCTATGGGGAGGCCTGGGGAGTACAGCGCGGGCCCCCAGGTTTGGTATCTCCCATTGCCTGGACCTGGGCTGCTTCTCAGGCCTCTTCTATCCCCCAACTCTGGGTGTGACCTGGCTGAAGCCCCCCCCTCCCGTGTGTTTAAAGTGTCCTACCCTCCTGGTCCTCTGCCATCCCTCTGGGCCATTTCCCTTCATCCTTGGCCTCTCTCGGCCCTGGATTAAGAGAACTCCTGGGAGGCCAGGGCTGGTGGCTCATGTCTGTAATCTTGGCACTTTGGGAGGCTGAGGCAGGAGGATTGCTTGAGTTCAGGAGTTCGAGACCAGCCTGGGCAACATAGTGAAATCCCATCTCTATAAAATATACAGAAAAAAAATTAGCCGGGCATGGTGGCGCATGCGTATAGCCCCCAGCTGCTTGGGAGGCCGAGGCGAGCAGACCACCTGAGGTCAGGAGTTCAAGACTGGCCTGGCCAACATGGTGAAACCCCATCTCTACTACAAAGAAAAAAATTAGCTAGGAGTATTGGCAGGAGCCTGTAATCCCAGCTACTCGGGAGGCTGAGGCAGGAGAATTGCTTGAACCTGGGACAGGGAGATTGCAGTGAGCTGAGATTGAGCCACTGCACTCCAGCCTGGGGGATAAAGTAAAACTCAGTCTCAAGAAACAAAACAAAACAAAACAAAACAGAAAAAAAATTAGCTGGGCATGGTGGTGTATGTCCATAGTCCCCGCTACTTGAGAGGCTGAGGTGGGAGGATCTCCTGAGCCTGGGAGGTGGAGGCTGCAGCAAGCCGTGATCATGCTACTGTACTCCAGCTGGGTGACACAGCGAGAGCCTGTCTCAAAATAAATAAATTAAATAAAAATAAAAAGGACTCCTGTGGGCTGGGCTGGCATGTGGCCAGCATGGTGGCCGCATCTACCTCCTCTCTGGCACTTATCTCTTTTTTTTCCTTTTCTTTTCTTTTTTTTCTTTTGAGATGGAGTCTCACTCTGTCACCCAGGCTGGAGTGTGGTGGCACGATCTCGGCTCACTGCAACCTCCGCCTCCTGGGTTCAAGTGATTCTCCTGCCTCAGCCTCCCGAGTCGCTGGGATTACAGACAACCATCACCACACCCGGCTAATTTTTGTATTTTTAGTAGAGACTGGGTTTCACCACGTTGGCCAGGCTGGTCTCGAACTCCTGACCTCGCGATCTGCCCGCCTCAGCCTCCCAAAGTGCTGGGATTACAGGCGTGAGCCACAATGCCCAGCCTTTTTTTTTTCTTCTTCTTCAAATCCAACTGTCTTGGGGTGTAATTCACATGCAATAAAATGCCCCCATGTTAGGCACACGGTTTGGTGAGTTTTGACAAATGCACCAGCCCCCTCCAAATCCATCAGCCTAGAACGCCCCCCGCCTCCCGTTTGTGATCCATCTTTCCCCAACACCCCCAGGCCCAGGCAGTCACTGACCCGCTTTGTCACTGCAGATTTGTGCAGCCTCGTCCAGAGCGTTAGGCAGGTGGAATTGGGCAGGAGGAGCTCCTTTGTGTCTGGCCGCCTTTGCTCAGCCCAGCGGCTTAGGCTTCACGTGGCGGCTGTGCGCATCGATGGTTGGTTCCTCTCGGTTGCCTGGACATACTGAAGCTTGCTTATCCTTCATCAGTTCAGGGACATCTGGGGCCTATGCTGGGTAAAGCCACTGTGGACACTCGGGGGCCTTTGTGCGCATGTCCAGCTTCCCTTCTCCTCCCTGCTCTGATTTTGTGCCTCCATTTCTCCTAACGCAGCCCCACCGGGGCCCCTCCCACCGCTGTGAGGACTGGAGCGTGGGGTCTGGGGAGCACAGAGTCCTGGTCTCTGGAGGGGCAGGGTCCCCAGGAGGATTTTGGTAGTTGCCAGTTAGAAGCGTGCCAGGGCTTGCCCCGGAATTCCCTCCTGGGTGAGCAGCTGTGAGGTAAGGAGACCTCTGTTTACCTTGGCCGCCCCATCCTGGCCTGTGGGCTCCATGCTGTGGGCTGGACAGAGCTGGACTCAGGCCAGCCTGGGTGGGGGTGGAGGCAGCGTGGCTGGGAAGCCTGGAGCCGACCGCCTCGTCCGCAGGACCCCCAGCCCATCTGAGCCTCACACCCTGCCTGGCCACCATGATGCAAGCTAGATGCTCAGATCACCAGAGGGCCTTGGGGACGGCATGACCTGCCCATTCTGGGCCTCGGGCTCCTCATCCGTAAATGGAGCCCTAGCCCTTGCCTGGCCCTGAGCACTTCTCCCCAGGTCCTGAGGGTTCTGAAACCGCTACACCCACATGCCAGCCATGTGCCAACCCACTTCTACTGTGGCTGCTAACTCTGTTTTTCCTTTTTAAGTCAAACTGTACTGCAGTGTAATTCACAAACAATAAAATGCACCCATTTTAAGCACATGGTTTGGTGAATTTTAATGTTTTTTTTTTTCTTTCTTTCTTTGTTTCTTTTTCTTTTTTTTTTTTTTTTTAAGACAGAGTCTTGCTCTGTGTCGCCCAGGCTGTGGCACGATCTCGGCTCACTCCAGCCTCCACCTCCTGGGCTCAAGTGATTCTCCTGCCTCAGCCTCCCGAGTAGCTGGGACTACAGGTGCCTGCCACCACGCCCGGCTAATTTTTGTATTTCTAGTAGAGGCGGAGTTTTGCCATGTTGGCCAGGCTGGTCTTGAACTCCTGACCTCAAGTCATTCACCTGCCTCGGCCTCCCAAAGTGCTGGGATTACAGGCGTGAGCCACCGCGCCTGGCCATAATGTTGAATGTTCTGCTGTCTTTGTCATTCTTGTCATTTTGGGTCAAAGGGCTCCAGGGTTTCATTTTTGGGATGGGTCCTGCAAATTATATAGACAATCCTGCCTCTGGTCCTGTGGGCAGGGCCTGAGTCTCCTTCCCAGGACAGCTGAGTGGGAGGATTAGATACCAAGCCTTCATGATGGGTTTTGGCCATGGCGACTCCCTTCCCAGAGCCCCGGCTTCCAGGAAGGCAGGGCCACCTGGGTGAGTCGGCTCACCCCAGGCAGCCTGGCAGAGGTCCCTGGGTATTGTGAGCTGAGGGAAGCCTTGGGGAAGTGGCAGGTGTGAGGTGCATTTGAGCTGGTCTTGGAAGGGGCGGTGGGGATGGGATCCCGGGATTTGAGGAGGAGACGGAGATCGAGCAGGAGAGCTGCAGCACCCACAGAAGAGCTGGGACTGAGGCTCCTCTGTGGGATGCAAGGGGCCTCTGAGATTCAGGCTCCAGGCCCAGCCCTGCCCAGGCCCAATCATGAAACTCTCCCAGCCTGTTTCCCCGGGGGGTGACATGCAGATCATAAAACGCATAAAAGGGGCCAGGCGAGGTGGCTCACGCCTGTCACCCCGGCACCTTGGGAGGCCGAGGTGGGCGGATCACCTGAGGTCAGGAGTTTGAGACCAGCCTGGCCAACATGGCGAAACCCCGTCTCTACTAAAAATACAAAAATGATCTGGCTGTGGTGGCGCGTGCCTTTCCAGCTACTCTGGAAGCTGAGGCAGCTGAGAGCTCCACTGAGGTGGAAGTTGCAGTGAACTGAGATTGCACCACTGCACTCCAGCCTGGGCGACAGCGCGAGACTTCGTCTCAAATAGATACATAAATAAACAAAACAAAATAAAATGCATAAAAGGCCTTTCAACTCGTGCACAAATTGTCAACACCGTCCCTGTGAGGAGCAAGCATCCCGAAGCTGGGAGGCTGTGCAGGTGCTGCACCTGCCGCTCGAGTGTGGCTCTCCAGAGCCTTGTCTTGGAGGCCAAGAGAACAATCCTGGTGATGTGTGAACCCCCGAACTTTGCTCAGCGTTTCCTGGACTGGGTGTGGGCAGGTGGTAGGGCCCCAGGCAGACGCCCCATAGGTGGAGATGGTAGGACCACTCCCCGGGAAAACAGACGCTGAGGATCCTCTGTTCCCCCAGAAACACAACCTTTATTTCTCTACCAAACAGCATGTCAGCAGGTGGGTACAGGGCCCTGCTCCTGCTAAGACCTCCCCACCTCCCCCCAAGAAAGAAGCAGAGAATCTCTGCAGGCACCAGACTCCCCACCTCCCCCACTGTTTCTCTCACTGGCCCTGCAGAACCTGTGAGAGGGAGGAGGGGGGAGGTATGGGGCAGGAGGCTACAAAACATGGAGCCCATTGGTCTGCAAGGTAGGCTGAGGGGCTTTGGACGTGGGGGACTAGGAAGGGATGTGAGTCTTGATTTACATATAGAATCATCAGTCCGCACACTCTCTAGGAGGGGCCGAGACACAGGGACAGCCCTTGGCGCAGGTTTCCGCTATCCCTCGCTAGTTGTTGCCAAAGTAGCAAAAGCTGAGTTAAGAGAACAATTCTGTCCATCAAAGGCCATCTTCCTCTCATCTGACATGACTCGTTCCTCCAGCAGGGAGGGAGGGAGAGCAGGTGCCCTTGGGGAATCAGCCATCCTTAGTGACATCCTTTCGGCTCCTGGGTGTCGTGCGGAGGGGGCGAGGAGTGTGGCCAAGAGTCCAGGAGAGCCCACCAGGCTCAGAGGCCCCCAGCTGTGTAGACAGTGCGGCAGCCGCACCCTGGGTTGGTAGAAGGGCGCCACGGGCAGGAACCTGAGGATGTCAGGGGTCTCAGGTACCAGGGACGCAGGTGGTGAGTTGGACCTCTGCATAGCAGACGGGGCGGCAGTGTGACCCTGAACGTCTCCTGCTCTCAGGATGGGGAACCCTGAGTCCAGGAGGCGAGTGGGGCTGAGACAGGTCAACTAGACTTTCCCAGCTTGTCTCCCGGGAAAAGCCATCCTCGCTCTGCCCCTCCTCCTGGCTCCTTGTGTCCGTCTCTCTGACCCTTCACCCCCCGGGCCCTGCACATATAAACAGAAGCAGCCTCAAGCTCTCAGAAGCCGACTTTGTGGAAGCAGAGCGGAGTGGAGGGGGCTGCCCGCTCTCGCTGTACACAGCTGGGCCCAGATGGCCCCTTCTGATCCCCCAGGGCTGACCCAGTCCCAGACCAGGCACGAAGGGAGGGGTCAGAGCCGGTAAGACGGATCCCCAGGAGTCCTCCGTCCGTGCAGAGGCACCAGTCACCAAGTGAAGGTCCAGCTTCCAAGCAAGGGGGAGCAAGCTCCAGGCAGACTCGTGATTTGGGGGTGGGGGGACCCCGGATCTCTGGGTGTGCTGCCAGCTCTGGCTACTTGGCTGCCCCCTCCCAGCCTGCAGCTCCTGGGCCAGAGCTGCAGAGCGGGGAACTTCCCAGGAGAGTCCAAGAGAGGAATTACAGAGCTCCCAGGCCAGACGGAAGTGGGGACAGAGACCCCAGGACGGGGCCTGGGGACGGCGGTTCTGGCCTCGGGCCTGTCATCTCTCTGGCGGGAACTGGTGGGAAGTGGGTGAGTGTGGTGGCAGGGGTGGGGGCGGAGGCGAACGCATGGACACCATCAGTCTGAGGCACACACCGGAGACTCCACTCCGTTCCCTGCGCTCACTTCTGGCTCTTTTTTTCTGGAAGAAAAACCCGAGAGCGTGTTAAGATGTATGCACAAGGGCACACATCCAGGCAGGTTCCTTCCAGCCCCTTCCCAGCCCCTTCCATCCTCCACTTCTCCCAGGACAGCCCCAGGCTCCCATGGCCTCCCTTACTCCAGACCTCCGTCTACCCCAGCCCCACCAGACCCCCACGCTGCAGCCAGGAGCCTGCTCTGCAGGACACATCCCCGCAACGTCCCCCACACCTCCTTCTCTCCGCTGTTCATAAACGCCCCCAAACCCTCCAGTACATACTCTCCGGGTTTTCATTTTGGGGAGTCACTACCCACCATCATAAGGTTCAGACACCAGGCTCATCCTTGCTTCTCTCGCCCATCACACACACCCAGGACCGATTTCGCCCAAATTGCGAGAGCTCATCTCTCCCGCTGCCTTCCCCCACTGGGACTCAAGGCCTGCAGCTCTGCCCCCAGCCCCAGTCTTACCTTCCCATCATCCTTCTGCCCCTAGCATCAAGCAAAAGCCCAAATCCAGTCCCAACACCCCATTTCATCGTTCCTCACTGTCCTCAGAGTAAACTCTAAGCCCGCCTGTAACCTCCCAGATCTGTCCCCCCCAGCCACCACAGCCCAGCCCCAAGGCCTCCCCTGACAGCTGCTCAGGCACACCTGGGCAGAGCCAGGAGGTAGGGCAAGAGGACCGCCCCCAGCCCCCAGGGCTGACCCAGGAGCCAAACTTCTCCCTAGGACACATCCCTCGTAAATGACATAAATCATGGGGAAGCCACAAGCATCAGGCTTCAGAAAAACTTCCCTAAAAGGCCACCCGGCTGGCTTGGGAGCACAAAGGGTCCTGCTCTCACCCCCGCCCCGTCTGGCTTTAGGAGGCCCCAGGGACTGCAGCGGCGCTGGGCAGGGCTGTCTGGGCTTCCAGCGAGCACATTCCTTGGGGTGCCTCCACCCCACCCCTCAGATGGAGCTGCAGGTACCCAGCCTGTGTCTGTCCTCCAGCAGCCAGGCACCACCTGTCCAAGCCAAACTTCACAGGGGCCACAGCCAACATCTCAAGGAGGTGGAGGTGGTGGTGCTGCAGGGGCCAGCTCCCCGGGGCCAGCTCCCCAGGGCCAGAGCTCTGCCTGCTCCCCAGGTCTGTTCAATGCCGCTTGCCCACCTCCTGGCGTTAGTCTCACCCCCTCTTTTTTGGGGAGGGTGGGGGAGGGAGTCTCACTCTGTCCCCCCGGCTGGAGTGCCGTGGCTCAATCTCAGCTCACTGCAACCTCTGCCTCCCGAGTTCAAGCGATTCTATGACCTCAGCCTCATGAGTAGCTGGGACTACAGGCACCTGCCACCACATCCAGCTAATTTTTGTATTTTTAGTAGAGATGGAGTTTCACCATGTTGGCCAGGCTGGTCTTGAACTCCTGACTCAGGTGATCCTCCCACCTCAGCCTCCCAAAGTGCTGGGATGACAGGCGTGAGCCACTGTGTCCGGCCCATTAGTCTCACCCCCTCTTGCCTGTCCTCCATGGTTGACACAGTCCCGCGTTGTCCTTACACTCCTCCCATGCTTCCCCACTGCCCTGAGGACAGTGTCCAGGGTCTCTATCTTGGCACTCAAGGCCCTTCGCCCCTCCCCCGGGCCTCACCCCCTCTGCCCTCCACTCTGAACATCAGCATCTGTGCTCACCCAGCCCTGTTCCACCAGGTTCAATCCTGTTCTTTCCAACCACTGTGTTAACCTCAAAGCCTCGAGAAACTCCCCCTCACTCCCCGCAGGCTTGCCTTGCTGAGCGCCCACCTGCACCCTCAACGCAGTCCCTACATGTGTCTGACCACTCTCCGGACAGGCCAGCTCCCTTGCTCAGCCCCTAGGGAATGACAGACGTGTGATCTATTTATAATCCCTCCACCCCCTCCGCTGGGGCACATTCCTGCCAGAGGTGGCCCCCAATGATCCAGCTGCCCCAATGCAGGCCTCAGTCACTGCCCAGCCCAACCTAGGCCCCCGCACCGCAGTCCAGCCACACGGCCACTGCCTCTGCGTAAATCCCAGGAACGGGAGCGCACCCCGGCTTCCTCCCTCTCTGAGCGGCTCTGACAGCGAGATGATGCTGTGGCCCTGGCCCTGGGAGGTTCAGAATCCACCGGGCAGAGGCAGGTGGATGGACCCCATGTCCCAGCCATTTCTCTCCAGCCTGACACCTGCCATCCTGTCCTCTCCACTCCGGGGTTAAGGCAGACCCAGAGCTGTGAGCTCAGAAACAACCCTCCCCTTGACCCACCCACAAGGTGACACCAAAGAGGCCAACCCGGTGTGGTCTGGGGTCCAAGAGGCGGTCATCGGCTGCCTACTCCAGGCCTGCGAGACTGTCCTGAGAACGCCTGGATAAAGACAGGCCGGGTGCAGAGGGGTCAGAGGCCGAGGCCCAGAAGAGCACACAGTGCCCTGGCCATGTAGGGAGTGGCAGGTGAAGACAGTGAGGCAGTGCGGCCCGAGAGGTGCTTCCATTGCTGGCCCAGGACCCCTGCAGTGCAAGACCCTGCAGACGCCTTGGGTCCCAGTCACCAGAGTCCCTTCATGCCCTCCGCTTGGAGATCCAAGAACGCCTCCCCCGCGTGCAGACACAGAGGCTCTGCGCACCGCACCCACCGCGTCTGCTGCAGCCCAGGAGCAGGGGGGGTGGGGAGGCAGGCCGGAGGCGGGTGGGCAGCAGAGTGGGTGGGAGGGGGCCTCCCACTCACCGTCCACGTGGTTCCGGGACAGGTACTTGAAGGCCTCATCCAGCAGGATGACAGGCAGAGATATCTGGAGCACCACCACCCACTGGCGCCCGCTCAGTGGGGTCACCTGGAAAATGAGCTGGCGGGGAGGGGAAGGGAGGTTTGGTGAAAGGAAGGACTGGCTGTCCCGTGCCCCAGCTGTCCGCCAGCCTTATCCACCTGGGCTCTGATGGACTCTCATCCACCTGGGCTCTGACGGACTCTCATCCACCTGGGCTCTGATGGACTCTCATCCCCCTGGGCTCTGACGGACTCTTATCCCTCTGGGCTCTGACGGACTCTTATCCCCCTGGGCTCTGACAGACTCTTATCCCCCTGGGCTCTGACGGACTCTTATCCCCCTGGGCTGTGACGGACTCTTATCCCCCTGGGCTCTGATGGACTCTTATCCCTCTGGGCTCTGACGGACTCTTCATGAGCACTCCTAAGAACCTCCTGGATGTACCCCCCGATCTTTGTCCACTCAGCTTCCTCTGCCTCAAGGGCCCTCCCCTGCCCTTGCCCACTGGGCCAACTCCCATCCATACTGTTAGGAGATGGGAGGATTCTGCCCTGAGAAAGCTCGTCCTTCCTTCCACCCCAGCCTGGGCACAGTCCCTTCAGCAAGGGGTGTCCCCCTCTTCCATCCCCAAGTCTGGGAGCTCCTGAAGGTAGGGCCACATCTGGAGGTGGTGGCTGGCCAGACCCCTCACCTCCCTCTCCTCCAGGTGGTTTCCATTGCAGGGGGGCCAGAGGGGCCCAGCCCAGGGCCTGTGATGTCCGGGGACCAGGGCAGTGGGACAGACGGGGTGACTCACAGGCAGGGGCGGCACGAGCAGGATGAGGAAGTGCAGGGCCATGGACATGGCCACAGCCGCCAGCAGCCAGGGGTTCATCCAGGGTGGCATCCGAAGCAGCGACTGGTTCTCCGAGACGCTGCCAAGGCACAGGGTGCTCCCCTTAGGCCGGGGTGCAGGGAGGCCCTGCCATGGGCACCCACCCCTGTGGGAGGAGCCTCACCACTTCTCCAGCAGTGCATTGCTGTTGCCCGCTCAGCCCGCCAGGGCCTGTCCCGGGCTAGGACCCCTTTCTCTGTCCCTCAGACCTAATCTTGGCTTATTTCTTCAGACCCCAGTTTCAGCCCTCTTTGTCCCCTAGACCCCAATCCGGTCCCCACAGACTCTCAGAGTCCCCTCTGGGCCTCTCTGACCCTTAGACCCTAATCGTGGTCCCCAAATCTTTGGATCCCAATCTTGGATCCCCCTGACCCCCAGACCCTAATCCTGGACCCTACTTGGCCCCAGACCTCAGTTCTGGACCCCTCTAACTACCAGACCTTAGTCCTGGACTCACCTGACCCCTGGAACCCAATCCTGGACCCTTGACACTCTGATCCCAACCATGAACTCCCCAAACATCAGACTCCAACCTGAACCCCTGGACCCCAGACCCCAATCCTGGACCTCTCTGACCCCTAGACCTCAGTTTAGGACACTCTTGACCTCTGGACCCCAATCCTGGACCCCCTTGAACCTCTGATCCCAATCCTGAACCCCCCAAACATCAGACCCCAATCCTGGACTCTCTTGACCGGTACACCCCAATCTTGAACCCCTGACCCTCAGACACTGATAATGGAACCCCCAACCCTCACAACTGGCACCAGTCCAAGGCCCCAGCTCCAGGCCCTGCGCCCAGCCCACCTGTTGAGGGCATTGCACATTTCAATGGTCACGAGCACAGACAAGGCCATGGTGGTGGGGAAGCGCGACTCGAACACCTCACAGTCGACGCCGGCAAAGAGCGGGTTGTCTTCAGAGCACTTCAGGAAGTTCCTCTGGGGGCACCGTGGCAGGTCAGAGAGAGCAGCAGGTCGGGCGAGGGGGCGGGTGGGAGGAGGGAAGCCTCGCCCTGCCCTTGGCCCACGCCTGGGCACAACTGGCACACAAAATGCCATCATGGGGTGGGCTGGGGATCCCGGGAGGGGCGCAGGGTCGGGGCAGCGGTGGCGAGATGCACCGTGCCAGGGAGAAGCAAGGGTACAGAGTGGGAAAAGCAGAATGTTCTGGAGCAGGAGTGCAGTGGCTCAGGAGGAGAACAGCTGGTATTAGCCTGGGGAGGCTAGCGGGACCCTGGAGACCACGGAATAGGGAAATGCATGGCTAATTTTTGTATTTGTAGTAGAGATGGGGTTTCATCATATTGGGCAGGCTGGTCTCGATCTCCTGACCTCAAGTGATCCACCTGCCTCGGCCTCCCGAAGTGCTGGGATTACAGGCGTGAGTCACTGTGCCTGGCCTTGTTTTGTTTTTGAGACAAGGTCTCACGCCCATTGCCCAGGCTGGAGTGCAGTGGCGCGATCTCAGCTCACTATAGCCTTGACTTCCTGGGCTCAGGTGGTTGTCCCACCACAGCCTCCCAAGTAACTGAGATGCCAGGCCTGAGCCGTCGCTGTTGGCTAAGTTTTGTATTTTTTGTAGAGACGGGGTTTCGCCATGTTGCCCAGGCTGTTCTCAAATTCCTGGGCTCAAATGATCCACCCACCTTGGCCTCCCGGAGTGCTGGGATTACAGGCGTGAGCGGCCACACGTTTTTATTTGGTGCTGACCATAAAGAAGGGAAAACCTCCTGAACTTTGTTTTTTTTTTTTTTTTTTTTTTTTTTTTTTTGAGACGGAGTCTGGCTCTGTCGCCCAGGCTGGAGCGCAGTGGCCGGATCTCAGCTCACTGCAAGCTCCGCCTCCCGGGTTTACGCCATTCTCCTGCCTCTCCTGCCTCAGCCTCCGGAGTAGCTGGGACTACAGGCGCCCGCCACCTCGCCCGGCTAGTTTTTTGTATTTTTAGTAGAGACGGGGTTTCACCTTGTTCGCCAGGATGGTCTCGATCTCCTGACCTCGTGATCCGCCCGTCTCGGCCTCCCAAAGTGCTGGGATTACAGGCTTGAGCCACCGCGCCCGGCCTACCTCCTGAACTTTGAACCTGACTCTGCCCACCCAGTGACCAAGAGGACCAAATCCTCTTGCCAATTGTGCCACTGTTGTCAGGCCTCACCCTGCCACATCTTAGTGGCCTATCCATACATGTACACACAAATCAGCCAGGCATGATGGCGGGTGCCTGTAGTCCCAGCTACTCGGGAGGCTGAGGCAGGAGCATTGCTTGAACCCGGGAGGTGGAGTTTGCAGTGAGCCGAGATCGTGCCACTGCACTCCAGCCTGGGCGACAGAGCGAGGCTCCGTCTCAAAAAAATAAATAAATAAAAATGTTTCAATGGGTCTGTTGCTGTTGCCATAAATGCCCTGCCCAGTGCTTCTGGGTTTCACCAGTAAGCACCTGCCACACACACACAGTATTCCTCAGGTCATAGGTCTCGCTGCCTCCGGAATTATTCATTAGAAGGTGCGCTAGAGGCCGGGCGCAGTGGCTTACGCCTGTAATCCCAGCACTTTGGGAGGCTGACACGGGCGAATCATGAGGTCAGGAGATCGAGACCATCCTGGTGAACACGGTGAAACCCCATCTCTACTAAAAATATAAAAAATTAGCCAGGCGTGGTGGCGGGCGCCTGTAGTCCCAGCTACTTGGGAGGCTGAGGCAGGGGAATCACTTGAACCCAGGAGGTGGAGGTTGCAGTGAGCCAAGATCATGCCACTGCACTCCAGCCTGGGTGACAGAGTGAGACTCCATCTCAATAAAAAAAAAAAAAAAGAGGGTGCGCCGGGCTGGAGCTTCTGCCTCACAGGCACATGGAGAGCCCTGGAGGAGCCCATTTCTACTGGTGAGGCCATTGCTCTGCCCACTCCTTCCCTTTGCCTGCCTATTTCGTATTCACTATATCCTGCAAGACCCCCTTTAGTTTTCTTCTCTTCTCTTTTTTTTGAGACTGTGTCTTGCTCTATCGCCCAGGCTGGAGTGCAGTGGTGCAATCTCGACTCACTGCAACCTCCACCTCCCCAGTTCAAGTGATTCTCATGCCTCAGCCTCCCGAGTAGCTGGGAAAACAGGCGCCCGCCACCACGCCTGGGTAATTTTTGTATTTTTAGTAGAGACAGGGTTTCACCATGTTGGTGAGGCTGGTCTTGAACTCCTGACCTCAAGTGATCGGCCTGCCTCGGCCTCCCAAAGTGCTGGGATTACAGGTGTGAGCCACCACGCCAGGACGTGTTCTTTTTTTTTAGAGACAGGGTTTCATCTGTTACCAAGGCTGAAGTGCAATGGTGCGATCATGGCTCACTTCAGCTGTGACCTCCTGGGCTCAACTGATCCTCCCACCTCAGCCTCCCAAGAAGCTACAGGCACACATTACCGTGACTGGCTAATTTTTACTTTTTTTTTTTTTGGTAGAGATGGGGTCTCACTATGTTGCCCAGGCTGGTCTCAAACTCCTGGGCTCAAGTGATCCACCTACCTTGGCCTCCCAAAGCACTAGGATTATAGGCATCAGCCACTGCGCCTGGCCTCCTCTCAATTTTTTTTTTTTCTTGAGATGGAGTCTTACTCTGTCACCCAGGCTGGAGTGCAGTGGTGTGATCTTGGCTTACTGCAACCTCTGCCTCCCGGGTTCATGTGATTCTCCTGCCTCAGCCTCCCGAGTAGCTGGGATTACAGGCGTGCACCACCACGCCCAGCTAATGTTTGTATTTTTAATAGAGACGGGGTTTCATCACGTTGGCCAGGCTGGTCTCAAACTCCTGACCTCAGGTGGTCCACACACCCCGGCCTCCCAGAGTGCTGGGATTACAGACATGAGGCACTGCACCCGGCCCTCCCCTCCATTCTTGATCTCCTCAGTTTGACCCTCTGCCTAAAGTCCTACCATTTAGGGGCTCATTCCTCTGAGGCCTCTACGTTTTAGGGGTCCTCTGATGAAGGTAAGATACATCTGGCAGTGGGGCCCTTGGTCCCCACTAACTGACTGGGATGGGGAGGGGCCTTTTGGCTTAGGGGGCCGTGCTGGTGTCTCTGGATTTCCAGCGGGCTCTGAGCCTGGTTCCCTAGGTGGGGATGTTTATTTGTGTATAGCGAGTGGGGAAGGACACTGCAGGCCCCCCATGCGGCTCTGGACCCATCTCCCCTGGAACTCCAACAGCTCGAGCTGCAAGTTCAACAACTCCCTGGCCATCCCTTGCTCACCAGCTGGTAGAAGTTGACGTGAGGTCCCTCGGCATCATACAGGAACCACCAGGTGGCGGCAGCCACTGTGGCCAGGCCTACGTACACTGCGGGGAGGGGAGGAGACAGGCTGTAGAGAATGGTGGTGGCTTGCTGGCATCTGTTTCCCCTGCCTGATAATTCCCTGAATTCCAGCAAGGAGCCACCCTTTTCCTCTCTCAGCCATGTGGTTTGCAGGCACCGCCCCTCGATGCCAGTGGTGAGCCCTGGCTGGTCAATCAGCACCTGCCATAACCTTGGCCACAGTGATTGGAGATTAGCAGGTAACCCTGTGTGGGCGGATGAGAACAGGCCTGCTGAGACTTTTTGTTTTTGAGACGGAGTCTCGCTCTGTTACCCAGGCTGGAGTCCAGTGGCGCCATCTCGGCTCACCGCAACCTCTGCCTCCTGGGTTCAAGCGATTCTCCTGCCTCAGCCTCCTCAGTAGCTGGGATTACCGGCACCTGCCATCACGCCCGGCTAATTTTTGTATTTTTAGTGGAGATGGGGTTTCACCATGTTGGCCAGGCTGGTCTCGAACTCCTGACCTCAGGTGATCTGCCTGCCTCGGCCTTCCAAAGTGCTGGGGTTACAAGTGTGAGCCATCACGCCCAGCCCAGGCCTGAGACTTTTATTATACTACCAGGAGAGCAGTATGATAAACAGGCTCTGTCTTCTGCTGAATTTGGGGTTGTAATGGAGTGAGCATGATGGCTGGGGCTTCAGCAGCCATTCTGCTACCATGAGGGACACGGGCCTGAGAATGAAGCTGAGGCAGTGCCAAAATATGCCAGTGATACTGAGACCCAGATCCAGCCGTGCCTGGTCTTTTCCATTACATGAGCCCATACAGTTTCTCCTGGTACAAGCCAGGCTGAGTCGCACTGCCTGCACCTTGCAAGCCTGATACAAGGCTCTTACGAAGCTTAGGAACGCCACGGAGGGCTCAGGCCCCACTCACCTCCGATAGCCAGGTATCGGAAGAAGAGCCAGCCACTGATGAGGGCTTCTCGGGGGTTCCGGGGCAGCTTCTCCATGATGTCCAGGTCTGGCGGGTTGAAGCCCAGAGCCGTGGCAGGTAGGCCGTCTGTCACCAGGTTCACCCAGAGAAGCTGCACAGGGATCAGGGCTTCGGGCAGGCCCAGAATTGCCGTGAGGAAGATGCTGGAACAGAGTCATGGGCTCTAGCCCCCAGTAGGCCCAGCCCCCACCAGATGGAGGCTCCAGCTCTTGCTCAGACCCAAGGCTGGGAGCTCACCCACTGTCTCCAGGGCAGCCCCTCCTTCCTCCACTAGCTCTGATGTGAAGGGTGTGCATACACAGCTCTGCCTCGGGCCTGGCCAGCCCTGCCTTCCCCAGTCCCAGCTCTGGATCCTGGACATACTTGCTTTTTAGGCCTAGCAGAGGCCAAGTACACACACACACACACACACGCACACACACACACGAAGACGGCATGCCCAAGCATCAGACATGTGCAAAAACCTAGCACGTGCCACGCCATCCCGAAAACACAAGCAAACACCTACACGTCTGCCGTGAGGTGCAGAGATCCAGAATCCATCCATGTCCAGCAACACACATGCTCACCACTCCCCACAGGCATCCACACATGTGAATACAAGCGTGTGCACAGTCACACGCCGGCACACATACTTCTGCTTGTACTCACGCTCAAAATGCACAAGGGCACACACGCATACATATACACGTTACACGCACCTCTCAGGCACTCAGGCCATGGGCACACAAACACACATCTGCACATGGACACACACATGACTGCCTAAAAGTGGGGATTTTCTCTCATCTTGCTAATCTGCAAGTGGGAAGTTCATGGCCGGAGGGCTGAGAGGCGACTCTTCAGGCACCTCCTTGGGTGCTGGGGTGACCATGATCCAGAGGTCACCAGGGCCTCTGGAGAATGACGAGGTGGTCACTGTCCACTCCAAGGTGGGACCCTGGAAGGCCCCAGCCAGGGCAGGGCACAGGCCCCTCCATCCCTGCAGCTCAGCCGAGGAATAGGCATTTTCCCCGTCTCAGGGGCACAGAGCAGATTGAGAGGGCCACGAGGAGGGAGTGCCCGGCCTCACCAGACGACCTCGCCAACATTGGAGGAGATGAGGTAGCGGATGAATTGCTTCATGTTGTTGTAGATGGCCCGGCCCTCCTCCACCGCAGCCACGATGGAAGCAAAGTTGTCATCGGACAGCACCATCTCTGCCGCCGACTTGGCCACGGCCGTGCCTGAGCCCATGGCGATGCCGATCTCTGCTTTCTTCAGGGCCGGCGCGTCGTTTACTCCGTCACCAGTCTGTGGGCCAGGGAGGGCTGTGCCTGAGAACCTTCCCTTCCGCCTCCCCATCTCCTCTCCGCTCAGCCCACACCCAGTCTCAGGGGATGTCCCAGAGGAAGCAGACAGCTGGACAGAACACATGGTGGGTTCAAGAATGAACTTAGAAACTGGGCAGAGGATGAGGCTGAGGAGAAGGCAAGGGGTGCAGACAAGGACAACGTTGGGGAGAATATCAAGCGTGAGGTCAGGGAAGACGATGAGGTGGGGATGGGGATGACGGTGAGTCAGCGATGAGGGTAGGGATGCAGTCGAGGTTGGATGTGGGGTGGAAACTGAGGTGAGGGAGAAAGCTGAGGTCAAGTCAGGATGAAGTCAAGGGGATGGTCCGGGTAAAGAGCCAGGCAGGTGCTGCAGTCAAGTTGAAGATCAAGGCAAAGGCAGGGGCCAAGTCAAGGTCCACATGAGGAGTGATGGCAAATGATATGAAGTCTGGAGTTGCGGTCAAGGTCAAATTGAAGGCCAGGCTGGGCACGGTGGCTCACGCCTGTAATCCTAGCACTTTGGGAGGCCAAGGCAGGCGATCACAAGGTCAAGAGATCGAGACCACCCTGGCCAACATGATGAAACCCTGTCTCTAGTAAAAATAAAAAAATAAACTGGGCATGGTGGCTGATGCCTATAGTCCCAGCTACTCAGGAGGCTGAGGCAGGAGAATCGCTTGAACCCAGGAGGCGGAGGTTGCAGTGAGCTGAGATCGCGCCATTGTGCTCCAGCTTGGGTGACAGAGTGAGACTCTGTCTCTGTCTCAAAAAAAAAAAAAAAAAAAAAGCTATAATCTGATACAACAATGCAGACAGATCTCAAAAAAGCCCAAAACCAAAACAGTCCTTACTGTACGATTCCATTCATTTGAAAATCTAGGGCAGATAAAACTCATAAACGGTGGAAAAAATCAAAACAGTGATCGCCGTTGTGCGACAAAGGACAGAGATGGGGAAGGAGTGTGCGGGAACTTCATGAGTTGATGGTAATGTGTCATATCATTTTTTTTTTTTTGGAGATGGGGTCTCAAACTCCTGGGCTCAAGCAATCCTCCTGCCTTGGCCTCCCAAAGTGCTGGAATTACAAGCATGAGCCACCATGCCTGGCATTTTCCTATCTTGATAAGGCTGTGAGTTACACAGGTGTGTGCATGTTCCTAAACTCATCAGATGATACAGTGAAGATCTGTGTGTTTCATCGAAGGCAAATTTTACCTCAAAAAGGAAAAACAGAACCATAAACAACACTGCTCTCTGGTTAATATGTATTCTAAAGTAGGTGAGGAGGTAGTATGCCGATATCTGCAACTGACTTTGAAATATACTTAAGAAAGGATAGGCTAGGGATGGGCAAAGAACGGCTGGATGGACAGGTATGTGATAAAGCAAATACAATTGAATGTTGGTTGTAGAATCTAGATAATAGATATGTAGGTATTCAGAATAAAATTATCATTATTATTATTATTATTATTTTGAGATGGAGTCTCACTCTGTCACCCAGGCTGGAGTGCAGTGGCGTAATCTTGGTTCACTGCAACCTCTGCCTCCCGGGTTCAAGCAGTTCTCCTGCCTCAGCCTCCCGAGTAGCTGGGATTACAGGCATGTGCCACCATGCCTGGCTAATTTTTGTACTTTTAGTAGAGACGGGGTTTCCTCATGTTAGTGAGGCTGGTCTCGAACTCCTGACCTCAAGTGATCTGCCCACCTCAGCCTCCAAAGTGCTGAGATGACAGGCGTGAGCCACCGCACCTGGCCCAGAATAACATTATTTAAATTTCTCTTTGTATTTGAATTTTTTGGTAATAAGATGTTAGAAAAGATAAGGAGGCAGAGGGGAGAGTTGCCCGGCTTGCTTCTTTCCACGCCCTGTGGCCCCGCTCATCACCCGCTCCTGGGGCTCCAGGCTGTGGCCTCACCATGGCGGTGATCTCGTTAAAGGACTGCAGGTTCTCCACGATGCGGGACTTGTGTGCGGGCTCCACGCGGGCGAAGCAGCGGGCGGTGCGGCAGGCATGGCGCTGCTGCTCGGGGCTGAGGTCATCAAACTCGCGGCCTGTGTAGGCCTTGCCCGCCACGTCTTCCGTGTCCCCAAAGATGCCAAGCCTGCGGCAGATGGCCACGGCAGTGCCTTTGTTATCGCCCGTGATCATGACCACGCGGATGCCCGCCTGGTGGCAGCGTGTGATGCAGGCAGCCACCTCAGGCCGCGGCGGGTCCAGCATGCCCACGCAGCCCACGAAGGTCAGGTCAGTCTGTAGGGAGGGGGCAGATTCAAGCGGTGCCTGAGACCATCCCTGACCTACCACCAGCCCAGCTGCTGCAGGGAGAATCGGCTCCCACACCCACCCCGTACTGCGGGGAGAGTCAGCTCCCGCACCCACCCCCTACTGCAGATCGGCTCCCGCACCCATCCCATACTGCGGGGAGAGTCGGCTCCCGCACCCACCCCCTACTGCAGATCGGCTCCCGCACCCATCCCATACTGCGGGGAGAGTCGGCTCCCGTACCCACCCCCTACTGCGGATCGGCTCCCGCACCCACCCCGCACTGCAGGGAGAGTCGGCTCCCGCACCCACCCCCTACTGCGGATCGGCTCCCGCACCCACCCCGTACTGCAGGGAGAGTCGGCTCCCGCACCCACCCCGTGCTGCGGGGAGAATCGGCTCCCGCACCCACCTCGTACTGCACAAACTTGCTGCAGTCGTCCAGCTCCATGTCCTCCTTCCTCGGGGGCACGTCCCGGGTGGCCAGTGCCAGGCAGCGCAGCGTGTCTGAGCCTGAGCCCCAATCCCGGATCTTTGCCAGGATCTGCTCCCTGGAGGTGGGGGTCAGGGGTGCTGTGTGGCTCCCCACGCGGACTGAGCTACAGCGCTCGATCACACTCTCAGGAGCCCCCTGCGAGGCAGAGAGAGGGAGAGGAGGCAACTCATCAGTCAGGACCCCTCCCCTGCCTCCTGCCCAAACTCAGGAAACGGAGACTAAGATACGCAGAAAGGCCACCCAAGGCTACACACACAAGGCAGGGACCAGAATCCATTCTTTGAAAGTTCAGAGTGAGAAACAAGTGGGTCTCCCTGTGAGACAATCTAAAGGGAATGGGGGGAGTGTGCGGGGGTGGGGGCAGCCACACCCCTAGCGATGCCCTTCCCCCTCCAGCCCACAGCCGACCTGGGCACTGCAGCATTTTGCAGGCAGGGGTGGAAACGGCATCTCCTGCAGGCCCTGCCTCCCTGGTGCTACTCGGGTTCCAATTTGGTAGGGGCCTTAGCAGCAGGGAGGCAGGCTGAACCCTGCCTGGGGACCAGAAATAGAGCCACACACAGGGTGTGGCAGGCATATAGCCCTGGGAAGGGGGCCCAGGGGTGACAGGCCCCTCACTGGCCTCAGGTCTCACCTCCGACCTCACCCTGGGCCTAGAAACAGTCTCTAAAGCTCCTTCAATGGTTTCTCCTGCTCCTAAAAGGTCACCCGGACACTAACTTTTCCAAGTGGCCGAAGCTCTCAGTACGGAAGCCTTTTCATTTCTAAAGGGGTTTAAACCTTCCTTGCAGGGTGAAGCTAGAGCTGTATTTCCCTCTCCAGGTTTGGGAGCAGCAATGGAGACGCTGCAGACAGTGGTCTGCACGGGAGTTGATTCCTTTCCCTCCCTGGGACTCAGTTTCCGAAACACGGAGCTCCAAGGGTGGCACCAACCATGCCTACACCACCAGTTAGAGGCAAAAGGGGCTCCTGAGAACTTCTAACCCAAACCTGTCATTCACACGGGGAGACTGGGGCTCACAGAGGAGCGTGGACGACCAGGTGCCCCAGGGTGCGCAGGGGCCCAGGCCAGACAGGCCCCCACCTTCACAAACATCTTGCTGCCCTGGCCGGCAGGGTGAGGGCGGGTGGGCGTGCAGTAGACGGACATGGACTTCCGGTCTCGGGAGAACTCCAGGGTGAACTCTTTCCGCATCAGCTGCTTGATGACCTGCGGGGTCCAGGCAGGTCAGGGCATGAAGGACAGAGCCAGCGACTCTCGCCTGCCTTCCCACCAGCTGCTTGTCCCCAAAAGAACCTCCTGCTCTGCGTGGGATAACATCTGTGCTCCTCTGATGCTGCCATTCAAGGCCTCCCTTTCCCTCTCCGGCCCCAGAAATGGCAATACGCTGCCATTTCCTGACCATGCGGTGTGCAGACTAACTCCAAACCCTTGTCCGCACTCAGCCTTCTCCCCGCGTTTCTCCAAGTCTGTCTTCACTGTCAGCTGGGAGCGGTGGCTCACGCCTGTAGTCCCAATCCCAGCACACTGCCAGGCCGAGGTGGGCGGATCACCTGACGTCGGGAGTTTGAGACTAGCCTGGACAACATGGTGAAATCCTGTCTACTAAAAAATGCAAAAATTAGCTGGGCGTGGTGGCACACGCCGGGAGGTTGAGGCACGAGAATCCCTTGAACCCGGGAGGCGGAGGTTGCAGTGAGCCAGGACTGCCCCACTGTACTCCAGCCTGGGCGACAGAACAAGACTCTGTCTCAAAAAAAAGAAAGAAAAAAGACTTCACTGTCCTTTCTGCCTTCTCCAGATGTCCCAGAAAGCCCAGACATGCAGCTGAAGGCCTGAGCCCCCAGCCCTGCTCACCGCGTTACAGGCGCCAGCTCGCTCCACCCGGGACAGGGCCTGCAGGTCGGTGTCAAACACGTTCATTTTCTCCACCAGGCAAGTCAGAGCTGTCTCCGTGGCCTCTCCTACCTTCTCGTACACACCCTTGGCCTGGCGAGGACCCAGGGGATAGGGAGTGAGGGGCAGGCAGCCTCCAGCCTGTGCCCCCAGACTCACTTACTCCTTGCCCCGAAGCTGCCTTTGCTGAAGTTCTGTGTAATCTCCTTTACACAGGTCTGTGAGCCCTCCCGAGCCTGGCTGCCCTGCGGTCGGGGTGGTGTCTGACACTGACATTCAGCCCCTCACTCTGGCACTGATCGCCACACACCCTCCCTGCCCTCTGCCTGCATCTCCATCCACTCCTGTCAGCCTCCTTCACCGGTTTCTGCTGTCTGGGCCTGCTCCTGCCCTCCCACCTGCTCTCCCTGGGGCCCTCTGCTGAGCCCCAAGCCCACATGTCCAGCTGCCTGCTGAACCTTGTTCCCTGGGGACCCCTCGGGCCACCTTTCCCGCTCTCTGTATTTGCCACTCCAGTGGCAGCCTCAGCCAACAGAGCCACCAGGAGCCACCCTGGCCTCCTCCCTCTCTCTTCCACCGAACCAGTCACCAAGTCCCAGGATTTTCAGCTCCTAAATATCTCTGACCCGTGCCTTCTCCCCTCTCCCCGAGGCTCCAGCCAGGGCTCAGCCCGCATCTCTCTAGCCTGAATGACCACACAGGCTTTCCTGACTTCAGTCCTCTACTATCTGTCTGTCCTCCACACGGAAGCCTCGGTGATCTTCTGTAAATGCACATCTGACCATGTCCCTCTCCTGCTCAGAACTCTTCGGTGGTGCTCTACTGCCCTCAGCTTGGCCTCGGACTGGGTCTGGCCAAGGACCTTCCTTTGGGCAGATGCCTGCTGCACGCCCCATTCCACTGCCCCAGCCACGTGAACGGCAGTCAATGCCTAAGTCGCAGGAGGCTTTAACTGAATGTGGGCCTTTTGTGGGCCGTGCCTTCTGCTTTAAACATTTTCTTAGTCCTGTTCCCCAAATCTTTTCCCTCCACAGCCCTTCAGCCCCTTCCATGGTAGTCCCCCACAGCCCAAGAGCTCTGGGGGAGGGTTCTGAAGCCTGTCTGAGGAAAGGGTGGGGCGGCAGAGAGTGGTGGGCAGGGGTAACCGTGCTCCCTGGGTGTGGCACTTCCAGGGAGCAAGGGTTGCCAACCCTGGGAGCTTTGAGGCTGGGAAAAGGGTCTGTCCTGGTGGCCTGCGTACTAGGGAGGTCATGAAAGGACTACAATGAAAGGCCCACCTCATTGTAGTCCAGCGCCGAGTCGTTGCACAGGGCGCAGATGGTCGCCAGCTCCACCAGCCCATCGAACTGGCCGCAGCGCACAGGCACATCCCCCTGCCGCCTGTGGAGCCGGGGCGGTCACCACGAGGACCTCGGCCCCGCCCCTGGGAGGGGCTCCGCCTCCTGGCCCCGCCCCGGGAGGGGGCTCCGCCTCCTGGCCCCGCCCCGGGAGGGGGCTCCGCCTCCTGGCCCCGCCCCCAGGAGCCTCCCACGGACACCCCGCCCCCAGGCCGCCCGCCCGCGAGTCCCCTGGCCCCGCACTCACACTTCGCCCTCGGGGGTATACGTGGTACCCGAGATGGTGAACTCGTGCAAAAGGCAGGAGCCCGCATCGGCCTCGGCTACCACGAACATCTGGGGAGCGCAGGGGCGTGCTTAGGCGGGCGGGGTCGCCTCCCTCCTCCCTGGGCGGCCAGATTGAATAAAGCCCGACCCCAGGGTGGGGTCCTGCAGGCCCCCTGCCCCACCAAGAGCCAAACCGGCCTGGCCGTCTGTCCCCAGCAGGAGGGAAATAGAACGCAGGGTCCAGGCTGAGGCAGGGACTGTCTGCTCTGCCAGGTGTGACCCGCTCCAGTTTGTCCAAATGTCCTGGACTTCTGAGGGATTTATGGCAGATTCTTCAATGCTGTGGGGGCAGCTGCCAGCTTGAGGGAGCCCTGAGCTAGGCAGAAAGCCTGAGTCCTCGCCCATCTCACTGTGTGATCCCTGGCCAAGTAGCTGAGCCTCAGTGTCTCCACTAGTAACATGGGAACCGCCCCCTCCTTTGCCTTCAAGGAAATGAGTTCCTGGCCTTCAAGGGAGATGTCCCCAGAGAGTGAGTCCCTGCCCCAGGGCCCGATGGGTCACCCAGTCCCCACCTGTGCACCTCAGGGACAGGGGGCCTTACCTGGCCCAGGATGCCTATTTCTTTGTCTGTTCAGCCAGCTCTGCTGGGGAGACAGTTCTTGCTTCCTGGACATGGCCTCACTGCACATTCTCAAGCAAATGGCCAGCCCAGCGCCCAGTAGATACATAATAAGTGTCCTTTCCTTCCCACTCTCCTCCCTACTCCGGGGGATAGTCACCCAAGCAAGCACAGCCCAGCATCTAGCATGTAAGGCCTCTACAACTTCCCCACACTGCAGTTTTAAAATGTTTGTTATTAGCTGGGCACGGTGGCTCACGCCTATAATCCCAGCACTTTGGGAGACCGAGGCGGGTGGATCACGAGGCAGGTGGATCACGAGGTCAAGCTTGATTGAGACCATCCTGGCCAACATGGTGAAACCCCGTCTGTACTAAAAATACAAAAATGAGCCAGGCATGGTGATGCGTGCCTGTAATCCCAGCTACTCGGGAGGCTGAGGCAGGAGAATTGCTTGAACCCAGAAGGCAGAGGTTGCAGTGAGCCGAGATTGTGCCATTGCACTCCAGTCTGGGTGACAGAGTGAGACTCCATCTCAAAAAAAAAAAAAAAAAAAAAAAAAAAATCTTTATTAGGGTCGGGCATAGTGGCTCAGGGCTGTAATCCCTGCACTTTGGGAGGCCGAGGCAGGTGGATCACTTGAGGTCACGAGTTACAGACCAGCCTGGCCAACATGGTGAAACCCCATCTCTACTAAAATACAAAAATTAGCTGGGCGTGGTGGCACATGCCTGTAGTCCCAGCTACTTGGGAGGCTGAGGCAGGAGAATCGCTTGAACCCGGGAGGCAGAGGTTGCAGTGAGTTCAGATCATGCCACTGCACTCCAGCCTAGACAATAAGAGTGAGAGTCTGCCTCAAAAAAAAAAAAAAAAAAAAAAAAAAGGCTCATTCTTAGTCAAGAAACACTCTGTTTAAATAAAATCCTACAAGGGCTTTTAGCAGGACAGTAAAGGTTGCCAGCACCCCTCCTCAAAAGCAGCCTTTGATGGGCTCCTAGAAGGCCTTAGGGTCTCAGAATACAGAGCCTGGGTTACCAAGCCCAGTGGGCAGATATGGAAACAGGGGTGACAGAGAGGCACTGGGGGCCTGGGAAGGGTGGGGAACCCATAGCCTTCACCATCTCCCCACTCACCCATCCGCTGGGCCAGGAGGAGCCTTCTGCCCCATGGACCTGCTGAAGTCTCAGCCAGAATCCCTTGGCCATGTGGGTGGCGGGCCCAAGATGTGGGAGCAAGTGCCAGGGAATGAATAATTCCTGCCCTGGCCCTTCCCAGGTTACCGGAGCTGGCTTATCTGATGACAGGTGTTGACTGCACAGAGCCATGATGGGGCAGGATGGAACCCGGGTCCAGGTCCAGCTTGATTCCTATGCCAAGGCTGAGCTTGAGCCTCTCCTATGTCCTTCACGTTTACCTAGCAGGCCTCACACAGCCAGGCTTCCGATGAGAGCGAGGTTAACAGACTGTCAGCAACCTGGCCAGGGCCCCACAGTGCCACACAGGCCTCAGTGACATGAGGCTACCCAAGCATGATTTGCTATAGCCTCCCTGTCATCTCATGAAAACCTAGACCTGCTCCGGGCCAAGGGGCAGCCCACAGGTTCTCTCCTCCATCCCTCACTGAAAAGGAGGTCGGGGAGAGACCCAGAGAGGGAGCCCAGCCCGCTCAGCAATGCACAGCAACATCAAGCTGGCTGTCACTCACCCGGCAGACAGACATCTGATTGGTGGTGAGCGTGCCCGTCTTGTCGGAACAGATGACCGAGGTGCAGCCCAGGGTCTCCACAGAGGGCAGACTTCTCACGATGGCGTTCTTGCGTGCCATGCGCCTTGTGCCCAGTGCCAGGCACGTAGTGATGACGGCCGGGAGGCCCTCGGGGATGGCCGCCACAGCCAGGGCCACGGCGATCTTGAAGTAGTAGACAGCGCCGCGCAGCCAGGAGCCACCATGGGCCGGGTCAGCGAAGTGGCCGATGTTGATGACCCACACGGCCACGCAGATCACAGAGATGACATGGGACAGCTGCCGCCCAAACTCATCCAGCTTGCGCTGCAGCGGCGTCCGCTCAGGCTCCACTGCCGCCATCTGGCTCCGGATCTTGCCCAGCTCCGTGTGCAGGCCCGTGGCCACGGCCACACCCACTGCTTTGCCCGAGGCGATATTGGTGCCCTGGCCGAGGGAAAGACAAGGAAAAAGCTGCTCAGCAGCCAAGCCGGACCCCTGACTCCTTCAAGCCGGAGTAAGGCACTTCTCCTTCTACCTGGCTTTCCTTTTCTCCATGTTGCTAGTGCTTCCAGACTTCTGTAGCTAGGTATGCATTGGCTCCCTGCTGCCTTCCCATGACAGTGTCAGCTCTAGGAAGGCAGGGATTGGGTTCATCGCCGTATCCCCAGTGCCTAGCATGGGGCCGGGCACAGAGGAGGCACGGGGGCTGATACCGATAATATAATGGACCAGCGCAGCACGAGCATCCGTCCCGCAAGATGTGATTCGTAAACAACCACCATAGCCACACAGGAGCACAGCCGACTACGAACCCAATAAACAGCCCATTAATATTTACTGAAAAATCCACAAAACCTGAGCCTCAGCTCATCCATTTCCAAGGCTCCAGTAAAATCCTCAATTCCTAGCATAAGGGACAGCCAGCCTTGTGGCTTGGTGTCCTCTTCTGTAAAATGATCCAGCAGAGGCCCAAGATAGTTTTTCTGAGGAGGCTGAGAACTCGGTACCTCTTCAAAAGCATGTGCTGTTGAGGCTGGCAAGAGGGCAGGTCCCAGGCTCTCTTCTGTCTTAAGCGATGCAGCTCCAGTCCCCAACATGCAGGGCCCAGCCAGACAACCTTCCTCCAAAGCTTCTTTTTATTATTACTTTAGAAAATTTGTTTTGTTTAATTTTGAATTTTAGTAGAAATGAGGTCTCACTATGTTGCTCAGGCTAGTCCCAAACTCCTGAGCTCAAGTGATCCTCTTGCCTTGGCCTCCCAAAGTGCTGCGATGATAGGCATGAGCTACCATGCCCGGTCCCTCCAAAGCTTAGTGACAGCTGCTGATACTGGAGCAATGGCTGTCACCATTGCTCCCCACGCCAAGGCAAGTGCCAGGGAATAGAAGCCTGTCCAAGGCTTCCATGCAGCTAGGTAGGCCCTTCTCAAGAAGAGTTCTGGGCCGGGCGTGGTGGCTCACACCTGTAATCCCAGCACTTTGGGAGGCCAAGGCGGGTGGATCACCTGAGGTCAGGAGTTAGGGACCAGCCAGGCCAACATGGCGGAACCCTGTCTCTACTAAAATACAAACATTAGCTAGGCATGGTGGCATGTGCTTGTAATCCCAGCTGCTTGGGAGGTTGAGGCAGAAGAATGGCTTGAACCCAGGAGGCAGAGGTTGCAGTGAGCCGAGATTGTGCCACTGCACTCCAGCCTGGGCGACAGAGCGAGACTCTGTCTCAAAAAAAAAAAAAAAAAGCTGGCTGGGCACGGTGGCTCACGCCTGTAATCCCAGAACTTTGGGAGGCCGAGGCAGGCGGATCACAAGGTCAGAAAATCGAGACCATCCTGGCTAACACGGTGAAACCCCGCCTCTACTAAAAATACAAAAAAATTAGCCGGGCGTGGTGGCAGGTGCCTGTAGTCCCAGCTACTTGGGAGGCTGAAACAAGAGAATGGCGTGAACCCGGGAGGCGGAGCTTGCAGTGAGCCAAGATTGCACCACTGCACTCCAGCCTGGGCAACACAGCAAGACTCCATCTCAAAAAAAAAAGTTATGGGTGAGTTTCACTTTCTTCATTCCTCTTCCCTTCCAGCAAGTTTTCTATCCCCTTATAACTTGTGGCCTGGGCCATTGTCTGACTGGCCTGACCCTTCCTTGTGGCCCCAAATGCTCCTTGCTGGCCTCAGGCTATTGCTGGGCAGCTGTGAGTATCACTTGCTAACTTTCTCTGAGGCCACGGAGGCAGGTCTCTCCCCCAAAAGCTGAACCCATCGCTCTCCCTGAGAAGAGCTGGGCATCATGCCTTGTGGGTCAGTTTTCCTATCGAAGAATGGACTATGCCCACTATCCTCCACCACTTTGGCAGACCTCTTTCCACTAGAGCATTTCTATTGAGTGATTACAGGGGGTCTCTGCCCCTCTCCGGGAGAAGGCAAGGTCTCCCAGCAGAAATCCAGGATGTCGGAGTTCGTCCCAGCTCTGCCACTCACTGGCTGTGTGACCTTTGGCAACTTACTTAATCTCTTTGTGCTTGTTTCCTTGCTGGAAAATATTGATAACAAGCATAACAAGAGTACTTATTTCAAAGATTTAGTGTAAAGATTAAATAAGCTAATATGTGTAAAGGGCTTAGAACAGTGCCAGGCACACAGCCCCCAGTAAACATGAGCTATTATTACTATAAATTTGCATGTATTGTCAAGAATTTTTTTTATTTATTTTTTATTTTTTTATTTTTTGAGACGGAGTCTGGCTCTGTCGCCCAAGCTGGGGTGCAGTGGCCGGATCTCAGCTCACTGCAAGCTCCGCCTCCCGGGTTTACGCCATTCTCCTGCCTCAGCCTCCGGAGTAGCTGGGACTACAGGCGCCCGCCACCTCGCCCGGCTAGTTTTTTGTATTTTTTAGTAGAGACGGGGTTTCACCGTGCTAGCCAGGATGGTCTCCATCTCCTGACCTAGTGATCCGCCCATCTCGGCCTCCCAAAGTGCTGGGATTACAGGCTTGAGCCACCGCGCCCGGCCTATTGTCAAGAATTGATGAGGTTCTTCCCCATAGGACTTTAGTTGATTAATCTTAATGTTGGGCCGGGTGCAGTGGCTCATGCCTATAATCCTAGCACTTTGGGAGGCCAAGGCGGGCGGACCGCTTGAGGTCAGGAGTTTGAGACCAGCCTGGTGAACATGGTGAAACCCTGTTGCTACTAAAAATACAAAAATTAGCCAGGTGTGGTGGCAGGTGCCTGTAGTCCCAGCTACTTGGGAAGCTGAGGCACAAGAGTAGCTTGAACCTGGGGGGTGGGGGTTGCAGTGACCCGAGATTGTACCACTGCATTCCAGCCTGGGCAACAGGGCCAGAAAAAACAAATCTTTTTTTTTTTTTTTTTTGATACAGAGTTTTTGCTCTTGTCACCCAGGCTAGAGTGCAGTGGCATGATCTTGGCTTGCCGCAACCTCCACCTCCTGGGTTCAAGCGATTCTCCTGCCTCAGCCTCCCAAGTTGCTGGGATTACAGGCACGCATCACCACACCCAGCTAACTTTTTGTATTTTTAGTAGAGATAGGGCTTCGCCATGTTGGCCAGGCTGGTCTCGAACTCCTGACCTCAAGTGATCCACCAACCTCAGCCTCCCAAAGTGCTGGGATTACAGGCATGATGATAATCTTAATGTTGTTATTTTTATCATTGTCTGGGCAAAGGCCTCAGACATTTGAGGGACTTACAGAAAACAGCATGTTCTTCTTGTC
Organism: Chlorocebus sabaeus; assembly: GCF_047675955.1. Taxonomy (NCBI): domain Eukaryota; kingdom Metazoa; phylum Chordata; class Mammalia; order Primates; family Cercopithecidae; genus Chlorocebus; species Chlorocebus sabaeus. The sequence continues at coordinate 3,814,492 of NC_132919.1, forward strand.
CTGGTTCACAGCTCTGGGGTCTGAGATGGCCTCTGTGTGCTTGGTCACGGACACAGATTCACCTGGTCATGGAATCAGAGATGAGAAGCCCCACATGAAGACACACTCATCCCGTGGCCCCACCCCGTGGTCCCATCCCGTGGGCCCCATCCCGTGGTCCCGGTCCACTAGGTCCCAGCCTCCCGGTGTGGGGGCCTTACCTGTCAGGATGGACTGGTCCACTCGCAGCGTGGTGGACTTGATCTCGATGAGGCGGAGATCAGCAGGCACTTTGTCCCCCACTGTGCGGGGAGAATGACTTGGCTGAGAGTGGCTTTGGGCATCACCAGCTGGGAAAAGCCAGAAGGGTTCCCAGGACCCAAGGCTGGGGCTGGGCATCGAGTGCCTGAGCTGTGATCGCTCTGGTGGACCCCCATCCCTCTGGCCCACAGTCTCATCTGTCCAACAGGGTTTTGGCCAAAGGGCTTTGGAGGGATCCGACGGCCACCCCCTCTGTGCATACAGCCAGAATGATGGAGGCACAGACAGGGATGGGGCTCCCAGGCCCACATAATAAAAGAAGGAGGCTCCTACGGGAGGCTGAGGCAGGAGGATTGCTTGAACGTGGGAGGCGGGAGGTTGCAGTGAACCGAGATTGCGCCACTGCACTCCAGTCTGGGCAACAGGGCAGGACTCCATCTCAAAAACAAAATAAAATAAGAAGAAAATAAAATAAAAAGAGGAGGCCCCTGGCATACCCGCCACTTCTACAATGTCCCCTGGGACGATGTCCCGGGCACGGATCCTCTGCACGCCCTTGCGGTCCGAGCGGATCACCTTGCCCATCTCAGGCTCATACTCCTTCAGGGCCTCGATGGCACTCTCGGCGTTACGTTCCTGCAGAACAGAAGGCAGGCAGGTGGTCTGCCCTGCTGCCCCCAGCAGGCCGCCCCCTTGGAGTGACTCCCCTGGGGCCTGGGATGGAGCTGGAAGCAGAAGGGTCTGCAGGACGCCAGCACCAGGTGGAGGGCACTCCTAGTGGCTGGGAGACCCCCGGCCCGGTCCCACCCCCAGTGCCTCCCACCTGCCACACGCCCACAATGGCGTTGGCCACGAGGATCAGCATGATGACCAGGGGCTCCACGAAGGCGGTCGTGGTCTCCTCGCCCTCCTCGAACCAGGCCAGGACCTGCAGGATCACAGCTGGTGAGCTCAGGCCCTGCTGCTGGCCAAGATCTGCTCTTCTTTTCCTTGGCACCCCGGATCTCCTGTCTGCTCCCCTGCTTTGGGGAGATAGAACTGGGGAGCCCTTGGCTTGGAGAGGGCCACTCCTCTGAGAAGGCCTTGGCATAGGATGCCCACCCCACAGGAGTGACCACCCCACCCAGGCCAACCTTCAAGGCTGTGGGGCAGTGGGACGGGTGCCTGCCCAGGCCTTACTGTCTGCCTGGAGCAGAGCATCTCAGCATAGTCCCCAGACCAGCAGCAGCAGCAGCTGGGAACTTGTAAGAAATGTTGATCTCAGGGCCTCTCCCAGACCTCCTGAGTCACAAATTCTGGGGTGGGGCCCAGTCATCTGTGTGTCAGCAAGCCTAAGGATTCTTTTGAGACAGAGTCTTGCTCTGTTGCCCAGGCTGGAGTGCAGTGGCTCGATCTTGGCTTACTGCAACCTTCGCCTCCCAGGTTCAAGCAATTCTTGTGCCTCAGCCTCCCGGGTAGATGGGATTATAGGCGTCCACCACCATGCCTGGCTAATCTTTTTATATTTTAGTAGAGACAGGGTTTCACCATGTTGCCCAGGCTGAACTCCTGAGCTCACCCGCCTCGGCCTCCCAAAGTGCTAGGATTACAGGTGTGAGCCACTGCAGCCAGCCAAGCCCAGGTGATTCTGATGCACGCATCCAAAGCCCATTAGGCAGCGGAGTATCACTGGGAATGGAGGAAGAGCAAGGAGAAGCAGCAGCCAAGAGGAGGCTGCAGGAGGTTCAGACCCCCAAATCCTTGTGGGGGGCACTGGGACCCACGAAAGGGGCTCCGGCGGCAGCACTCAGGCAGGGGCAATGTGCCCCCCAGGGGCATGTGGCAATGTCCGAAGACATTTTTATTTTTTTGAGACAGGGTCTTGCTCTGTTGCACAGGCTGGAATGCAGTGGTGTGATCACGGCTCACTGCAGCTCCGGCCTCCTGGGCCCAAGCGATTCTCCTGCCTCAGCCTCCAGAGTGGCTGGGACTATAGGCCTGCACCACCACACCGGGCTAAATTGTTTTTGTATCTTTTGTAGAGACAGATTCTCCCTATGTTGCCCAGGCTGGTCTCAAACTCCTTGACTCAAGTGATTTTACTGCCTCGGCATCCCACAGTGCTGGGATTTCAGTCATGAGATGTTAGGTCCGGCTGTCTAAAGACCTTTTTGACGGCCACAGCTGGGAGGTGCTACTGGCATCTGGAGGGTAGGGTCCAGGGATGCTGCTAAACACCCTACAGTGGGAAGCCCCCCCATCCCACCCCAACAAAGAACGATCTGGTCTAAACTGTCAGTAGTGCTGAAGGAGAGGCAGCCTAGGCTACAGCAGGGCGGGGCAGAGGGCAGATGTGAGCTGGAGAGCTCGCTGAGAGCCAGAGGATAAGATGGATTGGAGGGGTCAGGTGGAAGCTGGGGGCCCAGTATAGGGGCCATGAGGGTTCAGGGAAGGGAAGCTGAAGTCTGAGCAGGGCAGGGCCAGGGAAGGCCAGAGAGCAGGCCCAGGGTGTGGAGAACAAGGCCAGGCTCCAGGGCCTCAAAGCACTGCCCAGCCTGGCTCTCCCTCCAGGGTTACGCACTCCCACACGATGGCAGGCAGGGCCCCACTTACAAAGGAGACAAGGGCAGCCAGCAGCAGGATGCGCACCAGGAGGTCCTCAAACTGTTCCAGCACCAGCTCCCACAGGGACTTCCCTGGGAACAGGAGTCATGCGTGAGGCTGGGCCCCCACCACTGATCCTTCCCACTTGGAGCTAGGATGGCCCCGGAAACCTCCCATTCTCTCTCTGCACTGGGAAGAGGGAGAACCCAGATCCCTGAGAGGCTCAGGTGGGTGATCCTGGGGAGCTCAGCAAGGCCTCACTCAGCGGGGAGAGGGAAGTCACGACCTGACGGTGAAGGACCTAGGGATGCTGTCCCTCGGCCTAGCAGTCCATCACGGTGCCAGCCTCACCTTCCTCAGTCGGGAGCTCTGCAGGATCCAGGCAGCCACGGGAGCCATGAGGAGACAAGAGAGACAAGAGAGGAGTGGGTCACGCAGGGGGCCTCAGGGGAATCTGGCAGCGCCTGCCCACCGTGCCCGCCCAGACCCCCACCACGGACTGGATGTAGCCCCCAGGGCACTGAGGTCACAGGATAAATGGTTTGGACCCAAATGCTTCCACCCCTCTACCCTCCCCACACTCAGATTGAGGAGGATCTAGGGTGACTTGGCTCATCTTGGGATGAGATCGGAGTCAAGAAGGTCCTTCCAGCCCCTCCAGTCCAGCCCCTTCCTGCCCCATTTCACAGAGGGGAAACTGAGGCCTAGAAAAGAGACACTTCCCCACCCAGTTCACACAGAGAGTGGGCTGTTCTCACGGCTCCCCTGCATAGCCCTTCCTTAGATGGCTGCATAGTCCTGTTGAGCATCTCCCACCCCCACCGCAAGGCAGCCCCTCCCTCAAACGGAGAACACTGGCTCAGGTGTCTTCCGCTCACCAGGCCTTTGACATCCCTGCTCCCCTGCGACCAGCTGGGCAAGGTCTACAGCTGGGCCGGCCTGCTGAGCCCCACCGCACAGCAGGGCTCCCCCTGGACAGGACCCTAGCAGCCAGCACCCTGCAGTTAGGATCCCTCCCACGGTGCAGTCCCCCCAGGCCCTGCACTCCAGGTGAGTTCAGTGAAGACCCCCCCAGCCCCGCCCCACATACCCAGTTTCCCCCACCCCCTGACACAACATGGTGAAGAACATTGTTTCCAAACTCCAACAGCACCAGCCTCACTGGTTTTGTTTGTTTGTTTGTTTGTTTGTTTGAGACGGAGTCTCGCTCTATCACCCAGGCTGGAGTGCAGTGGCCAGATCTCAGCTCACTGCAAGCTCCGCCTCCCGGGTTCACGCCATTCTCCTGCCTCAGCCTCCCAAGTAGCTGGGACTACAGGCGCCGCCACCTCACCCGGCTAGTTTTTTGTATTGTTTTTTAGTGGAGATGGAGTTTCACCGGATTAGCCAGGATGGTCTCGATCTCCTGACCTTGTGATCCGCCCGTCTCGGCCTCCCAAAGTGCTGGGATTACAGGCGTGAGCCACCGCGCCCGGCCAGCACCCGCCTCACTTTAGATGCTTTTTTTTTTTTGAGACAGAGTCTCGCTCTGTCACCCAGGCTGGAGCACAGTGGTGCGATCTCGGCTCACTGCAACCCCCACCTCCCAGGTTCAAGCGATTCTCCTGCCTCAGCCTCCCGAGTAGCTGGGATTACAGGCACGCGTCACCACTCCCGGCTGATTTTTGTATTTTTAGTAGAAACGGGGTTTCACTGTGTTGGCCAGGTGGTCTCGAACTCTTACCTTTGTGATCTGCCCATGTCGGCCTCCCAAAGTGCTGGGATGACAGGCGTGAGCCACCGCGCCCCGGCCTAGGTTCTGATTTTTATCTCCAACATTTCCTGAAGCACCTTTTATATCAGGCAGAGCTGGGTGCCTCAGGCCCCTGACTTCGTTGAATCATTCCTGCAGCCTAAAGGGGAGGCTGCAGAGAGTTCCAGCCCCACCGCTTCGCAGACCCGGGCATGAAGGATCACGGTGGAGGCGTGGCTTGAGCAAAGCCACACAATGAGTGAGTGGGTCTGTGTGGGGAAGAGAGGGGCAGGAGCCGGGATCTGGAGGATGGGCTTGGAGAAGCTCCCCCTTCCCAGGCTACAGTCTAACCGAGCCCTGCCTTCTCGTCCCTTGCCACTCAAAGGACAGTCTCCGGACATCTGTGGCATCTCCCCGAAGCTCGTTAGCCGTGCGGAATCTGAGGCCCCGGCCCCGGCTGGCTCTCTTCCACCTCCTCCTTCCTGACACTGGAAACAGGGCCTCGCGTCGGTCCACCTGTTTTTGGCCTGCAGGCGTTTCTTTCCTATGGGAGCCCTCTCCCCGGACCACCTGTTTGGAAGCTTTAGGGTCTGCACCTGGCAGCTGAACCCTGGGGAGTATCAAGCAGTCCACTGGACTGCAGGAATCCAGGAGGAAAATATATAGCCTAAAAATACACTTTCTAGCATTTTCTCCAAAGTCCTATTTTCGGCAGTGGCTGACATTTTCCGTGGAAAATGTAATCTCCAGTGTCCTGCGTCGAGATTAAAATCAAACAGACTTTTTCCTTCTGATCTATTTAGCTGAGGCGAACAGGAAAGGCGGGGGGGCGGGCCAGGCCTGGTTTCTGGGCCAATTCTCCAATGGAGTAGTGTGCTTTAGAGGACACCCCAGCCATGCCCCAGCCTCAAATCAGGACAGCGCTAACCTCACGGTGTGCACGGGTAGGCTTGTGCCGGGCTCTACCCGGGAGATGCCTGTAACCCTCACCTTTCTTTATTCTGGGCGAGGGCGAGGCCTGGGGTTGGGAAGCGTGTCGTGGGGTACACGTGCCAGCTCCGGTCCCTGTACTTCCTCACAGAGGTCCCCACGATGCCTCCTGCCTGCCTCGGCTCGTCTCTCAAGTTCTCCTTTCTCTCTTTTTTTTTTTTTTTTTTGAGACACAGTCTTGCTCTGTCGCCCAGGCTGGAGTGCAGTGGCGCGATCTTAGCACACTGCAAGCTCCGCCTCCCGGGTTCAAGCGATTTTCCTGCCTCAGCCTCCCAGGTAGCTGGAATTACAGGTGCCCGCCACCATGCCCAGCTAATTTTTGTATTTTCAGTAGAGGCGGGGTTTCACCATGTTGGCCAGGCTGGTCTCAAACTCCCGACCTCAGGTGATCCACCCACCTCGGCCTCCCAAAGTGCTGGGATTACAGGTGTGAGCCACCACGCCCGGCTCAGTTCTCCTTTCTCTACCTGTCGACCTGGGTCATCTCCCCTTCTGCTCTTTGACCCACCCTGACCCAGGACCTACACTTTGGTGCTCATGATGCTGTTCCCCAAATATTTCTGGTCCTCCCCACCTGTGGGCATAGTGGGAAGGCACTTCCCGGCCCCTGTGTGACTTTTGAGAAGAAGGATGTGTATTCGTGTCAGGTTGGAGCATTGACTTCTGGTGGGGGGCTTTCTAGGAGGTCACTGTCCAGTAGAATGTCCTGTGATAGCAGAAGTATCCTCCATCTGTGCTGGCCAGGACCGGAGCCACTAGCCACAGGCAGCTGGTGCGCCCCTGGACTGTGACTAATTTCTTTTTTTTTTTTTTTTTTTTTTTTTTGAGACGGAGTCTTTCTCTGTCCCCCAGGTTGGAGTGCAGTGGCTGTGGTCTCCGCTCACTGCAAGCTCCGCCTCCCGGGTTCCCGCCATTCTCCTGCCTCAGCCTCCCGAGTAGCTGGGACTACAGGCGTCCGCCACCACGCCTGACTAACTTTTTTTGTATTTTTAGTAGAGATGGGGTTTCACCTGTGTTATCCAGGATGGTCTCGATCTCCTGACCTCGTGATCCACCCACCTCGGCCTCCCAAAGTGCTGGGATTACAGGCGTGAGCCACCGCGCCCGGCGACTGTGACTAATTTCAAATTGTACTTTAATTTTCATGCATTTAAATGTAAATAGCCAAGCGGTTGGAGCTCTTTGACACCCGCCTACAGCAGCCAGCAGCCTGTGAGATGGTGTCTGCTCCATCGACCTGGGTCACAGAGTGAGGAAGGCACAGAGCCCCCGATGACCAGCCTGCTGCCAGCACTCGGCAGGCGTGAGAAAGGAGCCTCTGGTCCTTCAAGCTGCCGAGATTCGGAGGCGATGGCTGCAGTAACCAAGCTGAACCTGACTGATAGCCCCCTCCGCCCAGACCTGGCTTCCTCCGCAAAGCTCCCTCTCACCCCACCCCGCTGAGGAGGCCTGACCTGTCCCTGAGCACAGCTCTGGTCCTGCCCACACAGCCAGCTCCTTGGGAGGCCTTGAGCCTCATTTGGGAGGTGGCGTACGCACACCCACCTTGAAGGCCTGCTGTGATGATCGTCATCATCATTACTATTAACAGCCACATTGACCAAGCACCTGCCAAGCAATGCCCCAGGTGCCTTCCCGCATTATCTGCAGAGAACAAATGGGAAGACGCTGGGGACCGAGCTAAGCACGTGAGGTGCTTAGCAGAGGTCATAGCAGCAGCAGCTGGTGGTGTGCGCCAGACGCGCTGCCAACTCCCCGTGTGCCTTATTCTCATGATCCTCAAACAAGCTGGGAAGGAAGATACCATTGTTATACCCATTGTACAGAGTACACAACAGAGAGGTTGAGTGACTAGTTCTCTGTCACACAGCGGGGGAGGCCGGGACGGGTTTTGAGCTCAGGCAGTCTGGCTCTCGATGCCCTGCTGTGGGCCTCCTGCGCTACTTCTTAGGCTGTCCTGCCTTCCCTCCTCCACGCTCTTTACCACCCACCCAAGGCCATCTGAAAGCCTTGGTATCCCATGTCCTGGTTGCTGGGCTGGACGTCCTCATCCCCAGTCGGAGTGCCCCTCTGTAGAGAACCCAGAACCACAGCCCAAATCCTCCTGTCCAAAAGGCGCTGCTGGCCTCCCTCATGGGGTTTTAGGGGCCCGCGAGGCTCTGCCTGCTCGGGCCTGGTTTGCTTCTAAATTCAACCCTGCAGGACCCAACTCTCCCCTCGCATGAATGAGCCCCAGGGTGACGGAGGGAGCCCAGGGCTGGGAGATGCCCCACTCCAGGCGTTCCTGGAAGACGCTGGTTCCTTCCTTGCTCTCTCCCAGGCTGCATGTTGGGGTCTGAGACAGTTCCCCTTGAAATGGCGGCCTTGGGCCTCTCACAGTGCCAGCTGTCCCATCTGTTAAATGAGAGAGTGCCCTGGTTCTGCCCACTCTCAGGGCCATCCGCTGGGCTGCAGGGGGCACAGACAGGACCGGGGGATGCCGCTCCCTCTGAGAGCCACAGTGGGGCTGGCCACTATTCTCATCTGAGCCTCTGCCACGGGGACCCCTGCCTGGCCCGTGTTGCCCGACTGAGAGGGCCTGTGTTCATGGAGGCCCAGCGTGCCGGCCCGGGAGTCAGCCTGCGGTCCTGGGACAAAAGGGAGGTGATCGGAGAAGCTTTGTGGCTTAGATCAAGGAATCTGGTCCAGAGGGCTCAAGTTCAAATCCTGCTCTATCTCACAATACTTCCGTGGCCACAGCCCAGTTACCTCATCCCCTGTGTCTGTTTCTGCAAAAAGAGGGTGATAATGGTAAGTACCTCACAAGGATGCTGGGAAGATTGAACGGCGTGCACAAAGCACATGGAATTCAGAGCACACAGTGAACACGCTCCAGCCATAATCACTTGCTGGAATATAAGCTCTAGGGCAGTAAGATTTTGTTAAGTGCAGCGTCTCCAGCACCCAGAGCAGCTCCTGGAGCATAACTCAGTAAACAAATGTGACGAATGACTGACCCTACCTCTGTCCTGCTCATACAGCTTCAGTGGCTGTCTTTGGCCTACAAAGACCAACCTTAGCACGGCCTTCAGGGCCTTCCTGGATCTGCCCCCACCTGCCCTTCCAGGATCATGTCTGTATCCCAAATGTACATCTGTCCCTCCATTAGCCAAGCCTCAGGATGGCCACCCCTGTTTTTTAGTTTATTTGTAATTCACAAATCATAATTGTATATATTTATGGGGTCCAGCGTGATGTGTTGATAACCCCATTTTGCAAAACCTTCTCCTCCTCATATATATATATATATATATACACACACACACATTTTTTTTTTTTTTTTCTCACACGGAGTCTCATTCTGTTGCCAGGCTGGCGCGATCTCGGCTCACTGCAACCTCTGCCTCCTGGGTTCAAGTGATTCTCCCGCCTCAGCCTCCCCAGTAGCTGGGATTACAGGCACCTGCCACCACACCCTGCTAATTTTTTATTTTTATTTTTAGTAGAGATGAGGTTTCACCATGTTGACCAGGCTGGTTTCGAACCCTGACCTCAAGTGATCCGCCCACCTCGGCCTCCCAAAGTGCTGAGATCCCAAGATACTAGCCACCGTGCCCGGCCTTCCTCCTCCAACATTTTACTTGTGCCATTCCTTCTGTGCACAGCAGCATCCCATCTCCTCATCTGAACCCCCTTTCCAGGAAGCCCCTCCCCTACCTCATCGATGTGCCCTTCTCTGAACAGTCGCCAGTATCCCCCCACCACACTGGAACACTTCCAGGGCGGGGCGGGACTGAGTCATCCCTATGTTTATGCTGAGTCCTTACAACCATTGTTTACTCTGTTGCTCCGTGGTGTGAGCCCACAGTCCAAAGCCAGGGAGAAGGGGGGTAAGCGATGCCCCGGGCTGCCCCCAGGCTCCACACCCCCTGCTCCCCTCATCCCCCTTCTACTCCTTCCTTCATTGGAAACTGGTATTTCAGCTTCTAAATGTCAGTTGCAGCCGGGAGAGGCAAGCACTCACCAGGTCTTCCTCAAAGGTAAATTTACAGAGCAATTAAATCGTCACTTGCAGAGTCAGGGAGAGGCCCTGGCGAGGCAGGGCCCGCCCAGCCCACCTGGCTCTGCCTGTGTCTCCGGGGTCCACCTAGAGTGGACACCTGACCTTGCTCTGCGGGGGCGGCTGCGGAGCCTTGGGAAGCAGCTCTCCGCTCTGCAGAGGGGCCGGCAGCACCCCCGGCTTGTCCGGAGCTGGAGATGAAGGTTTGCCCAACATCTCTTCGCCCGACTGTGCTGTGGAAAAAAACAGGCCCTGCCTTAGGGTGCAAGAGGGTGAGGGGGCCCAGCTGGGCAGGCCTGATGCTGCTCCTGGGGGGCTCCGGCTGCCCAGCAGAGGCCAGTGGGAGTGAAAACTAGGGTGAAGCATGAAAGACGTTGAGCTTCCAAAGGGCTGCAGGCAAACCACACCCTCTCAGATCCTGCACGCCCCTTATGGGATCCCAGGGTCCCAGCCCTGCTGTCCTGAGGAGCAGCAGGTCCAGGAAGGGGCAGGTCTGCCCAAGGCCACCCAGCAAGCAGGGCCACTCGGATGGATGGCTACCTTCTCCCAACACACTCCGTTCCTCTTGGCCTGGTTTCTGTGGGCTACGCATATGGGTTGCCCGAGTTTCGGCGCCAACTAGGGCCTGGAACTTATTTGAGGGCAGCAAATAAGGCCAGAGCCAAGAAGCCGCTGGCAGGAGTCTAAATCTGGACCACCTGTCCCACCTGGCAGCCCTGGGGCCAAGGCGCTCACTGCAGATGGGCCGCGTGTGGCCCCAGAAGGCCCCGGCTCGCCAGCTCCCTTGAACAGAGACCACCCCAGGAGACCTCCTGGGATCTGCCCGACTCCCATGTCACTGGGGTCTCCAGGAAGTTTAGCTACAGGCAGGACATGCCCAACAGAGCCAGGTCCCTTGCCTTGGCTGCAGTCCAGCAGGGGAGATGGGCAGCCCAGCCCATTTGGTGGTTCCTTAACATACAAAAGGACACCCAACGTGACATTAAACAGAAAGAGGCCAAGCAAACCTATGAGAGGACTCTTCCACCAGACTGGCACAGATCAGACCGTCTGGTCCTCCCCTGCACTGGCGAGGCAGCGGAGAACGAGCCGGTCACTCGGCACAACCGCACAGAGAACCAACTCTTTAGTGACAGCTGACGACCCTGAAAATATACACCCACTTAGACCCCACAGTTGCACCCCCAGGAATGCGTCCTTCAGTGATATTCACAAGTGCGTGACATGATGTGGCAACAAGAATACTCCTTGCGATACTGCGCGTCATAACAGAGGCTGCCAACACCACAAGCGTCCACCAGAATTCAGAGAAAAGCCACACGCCGAAATCCCACACAGCCACCAGGAAGCCCCACCGTGCTCTTCCTGGCACCGGCTCCAAGAATGACTGTCAAGGTCAAAGCAGGGACAAAGAGCACTTCTCCTCCTCCTGCTTCCGTGTGGGAAAAGATCACAAGGTCACAGCTCCAGATGTGTGTATGCACGGACTGTCTTGGGAAGAAGACACAAGAAACTGGGAGGACTGGGAATGGGTGGCTGGGGACAGAGTCGGAGACTTTGCTGTGTACCTTTTGTACCCCTTGAAGGTTGCACTGTGCACATTTTTATTCAAAAAATAAAAAAGATGTCAAAGAAAAAGCCCCCCAAGGAAGCTGAACTCTGGGTACCTCTGGCGCCTGCAAAGGTGGGTTCACAGGAGGTGCTGGGGCCAGGAGCCTCCCCACTCACTCCCTGTTGGGGCTTGGGCAGATGCTGTTTTATGTGTGAGTGGAGGGGGTTCCTGGCTAGCATGCTCACTGGCTGTGCTACTGAGGCTTCCCAGCTCTGAAGAGTCTGTCTGCAGTGAACGGGGAGGGTGGAAGGTGGGGTGGGATCCCCAGCCCCTGCCTCCCTTCCTCCCTTCCCCAGCAGAATTTGCAAGCTTCAGGACTTAAGCAAATGACTTCCTTGTGGTTTCCACACTAACGACCTTGCAGGTGCACAGCCTCCTGGGGTGGGGAGAACACACGTCTCTGGGATGTCCCTTCTACCCACAGGCCTGACCCACCCTGCCACGCAGCTGGTGGCCAAGAGCCCGCCCCAGCCTCTTCTGTGACAAGGAAGGATGACTTGGTGTCTGTGACCTCACTAAAGACTCACAAACAACCCTGGGAGATGAGTTCTATGGTAGAGCCTCACGTATGGAGAAGAAACCGAGGCACAGAGAGGCAAAGAGGCTGGTCCAGCATTGCACAGCTATGAAGGGGCAGGGGTAGTGTTCAAAGCCTGCCTCATCAGCCCCACTCCAGCGGCTGTGCTAGGACATCTGTGCCTCCTCCTCAAGCCACAGCAAGCATGTGGCAGGAAGGAACAGCTGGCTTCCCTCTGCTCACCTAATGACTTCTAGAGCCCTGGAATGGCCCCCAGTCCCAATCAGTGATCTGAGAGAAGAGCCCTCTAGGGACCCACGGAGGCTGGAGGCAAAGCTGAAAAAGCTGCACCAGCGGATCCAAACTCCTAGCACAGGCGCCGACACCAGGGTTCCGGAGCCTGCAGAACTTGTGACTCTCTTGTACAGATGGGGAAACTGAGGCCCAGAGAGGCGCAGGTACCCAGTGCTAGCTCCACCACCTACTGTGTGACCTCGGGCAAGTGGTTTAACCTCTGGGTGCCTCTGTTTCCTCCTGTATAAAATGGGGATGGCAACAGTTCCTCCCTTACGGAGTTGTTTTGGGGAGGAAATGAGATAATAGATGAAAAATGCTGAGAACAGTACCTGGCACATAGTAAGTGCTCAGTGAACATCAGCTTTTATTATTAATACTATCAACGCCCAGAGGATCCAGGGGAGCCCAGCAATACCCCTCCCCAACTTCTCCCATCACACCCCAACATACATCCACCCTCCGTGCACCTACACACCACGCCAAGCCCACAGCCTTCCCCATCAGCTCACACAGGTGTGCAGTGGCCAGGGCACCCCAAGATCTCATCTGACCAAATACCAGTGGGGAAGGCTGGGGCTCCCTCCCTCCCAGCCAGTTCCTCCTTTGCTGGACCAATGAAGGCATGATGTCAAAACGGAGACAGACCTTGGCGAGGGTCATACAGGAGCAGAATTCGTGTGATTCCAGGGACAGGCCAAGGGCTGTGTCTCCAGTTTCCCTCGGGAATCAGGATTCCCAAGCTGGAGGCTATAGTAGCACAAAAGAGGTAGTGGGACCCCAGACCTGCCTGCCACGGCCCTTGCCCCTAGCCCACCGCAGGGTCAGAGGCAGGCCGTGCTGCCCAGCTCTCCTGCAGCAAAGCACAACCTCCCTGCCAAGTCACTAATGGGGGATATTAAATAATATTTATCTCCCCAGTTCCTCCCACAGCTCAACTAAATATAGCAACTAATTTTTTTGAAAAAGGATTTCTGCTCCAGAAAGATAATATTTATATAAGAGGTGGTTTTCATAAACCAATACAAAACCCGAAAGTCCTTTTCTGACACCTCTTTCTAATGTTCAAGCTAGCCCTGAGTAGTAGGATCCCAGGGCTAGAATACCTTCCCCTCTGGCTGGCTAGGAACCCCAAAAGGGCAAGGCTCCAAGTCCCCAGAGGATGCAGACCTAGGCTGCCCTCTGAAGATGGTGAGGGCATTTCTCCTGGGATCCCTCACACTCTGCCCCGCGCTGAGGGCATGAGCAAGGGGGTGGCAGGTCCTGCCTGGAAGGGATGTGGGGAGGGCACGTCTGTATCTTCCACCCTCATGGGACCTCCAAGGTGCCAGGCCACATCTGGACAGTACCCGGTGGCACTCAATGTGCCTTCTAGCAGAAACGAGGATCCCACACTCCTTTGAAGGAGGTGAGGACGAAATGATACCCCTCCACCCGAACAGCAAGGGCGTGAAGCCTCCCTCCCTCCCCAGAGATGGGAAAGGCCTCCCTGGCAGCTCCCTGAGGCCTTGACTCCGCCACCCCAGGAAGGTGGGTCTCCCGCCTCAGCAGTTCAAAGCCCCCAGCGACTCCGCCAGCCACATCCGCTTTGGGTTGCAGAAAGAGGAAGACCTGGGGTGGGGGTGGGGGCCCCAAAGCTGCTAGCTGATAAGCGGCACCTTCTTGGGCGTTTTCTGGAGCCCTCAGGGGAGACCCTGGGGCCAGTTGGGAGGCCGAGCCAGAGTCTCCGGCCGTCCCTCGCCCGCCGGTGTCAGCGCTGCACCTGCACGATACCGGCGGGAGCGGCGCGGCGTGGGGGGTGGAATACGGTCCAGGATGGGGTGAAATAACGCTTCCAGGGGGGACCGGGCCTGGGTGGAGGTGGGAAGTCCGGGAGGACCGCGCAGAGGGCACCAGGCGTCCGGTCTCCCCAGCTGGAACCCGACCCCAGCCCCCAGCCCCCAGTCCCCGCGCCCGCGAAGGTGGCCCCGCAGCCCCGCCGGGTGCCCCAGGAGCATCCGAAGAGGTTTCCGGAGCCCTCGCTTCCTGCCCGCCCAGAGCCGGGTGGGGAGGCAGGAGGGGAAACTGAGACTGCGGCGCGCGCGGCCCCCGCTCCCCGGCCCGGCCCGCGCGCTCACCGTTGGGGCCGTAGCGCTCCCGCGCGCCGATCACCTGCGCCGCGCTCAGGCCGCCCTCGGCTGTCACCGAGAAGTGGCGCAGCACGTCGGCGGCCGGGAGCAGGTGCGCCGCCTCCATGCCTCTGCCCGGCCGTCTGCGCCGTCGGCACCGTCGAGGCCGCCTCTCCGTGGGGGGCTACAAAGCGGGGCTCGGGGGGCTCGGGCCCGGGCTGGCGCCGCGCGAGGCCATGTCCGCTCCGGGACCTTCCCCGACGGCAGTGGCGGCTGCGGCCCCGGCCCGCGCCAGGATGCTGCGCCCGGGACTCCCTCCCCGGGGCGGGGCGGCGCGGGGCCCGCCCCCCATCACACCCCTTCCGGCCGCCCTGCGCGCCCGCCGCGACCCGGGGCGCACCGCCCGGGCCCCCCGCCCGTTCTGCAGAGGGGAAACTGAGGCCGCAGGCGGGGCGCGCGCTGGGCCCCTGTAGGGAGCCGGAGGCGCTTGGCCCGGGGGTCCTGGATCCCGGTCCGCAGAGCTGCTGGGGCGGGCTGCGGAGCACCCGGCTCTGGGCTGCGCGTCGCCTCCTGTGAGTTCTCCTGGGCCCGGGGCGTCCGGCTTCCCAGCTCGAATTCTGCAAAGTGGCTTCAGAGGGAACCCGAAAGCTTCTGAATAAGCGGGTTTCCCCTAGAGGAAAGCGCTGGGTGTTCTCCATATTTGGTGTTTCTGCTTTCTTTATTATACCTGATGCAAACGACGAGTTGATGGGTGCTGACGAGTTGATGGGTGCAGCACACCAACATGGCACACGTATACATGTGCAACAAACCTGCACGTTGTGCACATGCACCCTAGAACTTAAAGTATAATAATAATAAAATTAAAAAAAAAGAAAGAAAGTTAAGAAAACCAGGCTCCTTACCCTAGACTCACACCGTCACCCCAGCGGGAAATGTAACCAGGGAGCAAGGGTGGGGCTCCCCAGAGCGGCCTGAGAGGGTGGAGTGGGGGTCTCTGCCCAGGGCTCCCAGGGGACTGACCCTGGCTCAGGGACGGGGAGAGATGGATGAGACCCAGCCCCAGCGCTCCCGGGCTCCACCCGCCCCGGGAGGGCCAGGAGAAGCGGCAATGGGTCAAAAGAGGAAGTCGCAGGAAGGCAGAAACCACTCGCCCGGCCAAAAGGAGGAGCTAAGAGAACAACCTGATTGACGCTCCCTCGAGCTTGACAGAGCCAGACAGCCTCACCCCTGCCCCCATCTGCCTCCCCCCACGAGTTGGGCTCTGCTGTCTAGAGTCTCAGCCTCTGCCATCCACCAAGGCTGCACAGGGTCAAGAGATGCCAGGATTGAGCCCGCACAGCTGGCTGTTCAAACCCCAAACCCCTTCTGTGCCTCCGCAGTCAGGAAGCTTTCCCAGATAGCTGCAGCTGCGCCCTGCCCCAAGGACACAGCCCCCCGCCCACTCCTGAGAGCCTCAACGTCCAGCCTTGCCTGGAGCTGCTGACCCCTCTCCAGATCATGCACACCCCAGCTTCTGTGCGCTGATCCAGATGGATTCCCCGGATGTCAACTGCGTCTCAGCCCGGTGCTGTGGAGCTAGATGAATGCTGGTTTTCTGGCTGTGGCTCCTCCCAGCCTGGTATTTTATTATTGATTTCATTATTATTATTCTTTTCTTTTTTTTTTTAATTTCTTTGAGACAGTGTCTAGCTCTGTCGCCAAGGCGGAGTGCAGTGGCGACATCTCAGCTCATTGCAACCTCCACCTCCCGGGACCAAGCGATTCTCCTGCCTCACCGCCCCGAGTAGCTGGGATTACAGGCGCCTGCCACCACACCCGGCTAATTTTTTTTTTTTTTTGTACAGACAGGGTTTTGCCATGTTGGCCAGGCTAGTCTCGAACTCCTGACCTCAGGTGATCCACCTGCCTCAGCCTCCCGAAGTGCTGGGATTACAGGCATGAGCCACAGCGCCCAGCCCCATTATTATTTTTTTGAGACAGGATCTGGAACTGTCGCCTAGGCTGGAGTGCAGTGGCATGATCACGGCTCACTGCAACTTCTGCTTCCCGGGCTCAGGCGATCCTCCCACCTCAGCCTCCCGAGTAGCTGGGATTATAGGCGTGAGCCACCATGCCCAGCTTATGTTATGTGTGTGAGTGTATATATATGTGTGTGTGTGTGTGTGTGTGTGTGTGTGTGTGTGTGTGTATATATATATTTTTTTTTTTTGTAGAGACAGAGTTTCCCAATGTTGCCCAGGCTGGTCTGAAACTCCTGGACTCAAGCAATCGACCCACTTCGGCCTCCCAAAGTGTTGGGATTACAGGTATAAGCCACTGCATCCCGCTCAGCCTGGCGTTTTAGATCTCAAGCCTGATATCCCCAGATAGTTCCACCCTATGCCTTTCTTCCCCACTGCTATAGTCCACAAAATCCCAACTGTATCCCTAAGTGACCAGGAAAAATGTTAGCCAGGCCGTGACTGGGGAGAGAGCCCCACAGCTCCCCACTAGAGCCTTATTTCCCAGAGATACGGAGACCCAGGCGTTCAAGCTGCTGGGAAACCCTTGCTCCACCCTACGCACACATCTTGGGGTCTGACTCCTCCTCTGCCGGCCCGAGGGACCTCAACTCCAGCCTCTCCCACTTCACCGCACCCTCAGCTGCGAGCTGGTATTTGCTAGAAGGTAGGGCCAGAAGGCCTGACTGTTTGCTCTGGCAGCCAGGCCTGTGTTCCCTTTCTCCAGCCCACCCCACCCTACCTTCAAACCACCATGACAGGACGAACCGTTGCCAGCAACTGGGGCCCTCACCTGGCAGGCTCACACACCTGTCAGCACGCCCAGCTGCTCGGCTGCCCCCGTCGCAACTTCTGGGTGCCCCTCCCGGCTCCCACAGAATCACACGCAGTCATTTCACACTCCAGCTGCCTGCCCCAGGGCTTGCATCCCTCCCCACTATGCTCTCTTTTTATGCCTGGACAGACAGCTGGTGGCCAGGGTGATATGGTCACAGGCAGGCTATCCAAAGGGCAGGTCTACACTCCCCACCTCCCAGCTGCCAGGAACCAAGAACTCCATGCCTGGCACCTAGACACGGCTTTTGCCACCTCCACTGGACAGAGGGTGGCAGAACATACCACGTGCCTAGCCGAGGTGTACCTACTCGCCGCACCTGAGGGGGCCCGTGTGGGGGCGAGGAAAGAGAGGTCTTCCCTGGAACGATTTATTTATTGATTTATTATTTTTATTTATTTATTTATTTTGAGACTGAGTCTCGCTCTGTCGCCCAGGTTGGAGTGCAGTGGCATGATCTTGGCTCACTGCAACCTCCGCCTCCTGGGTTAAAGCGATTCTCCTGCCTCAGCCTCCCAAGTAGTTGGGATTACAGGCACCCACCACCACGCCCAGCTAATTTTTGTATTTTTAGTAGAGATGGGGTTTCACCATGTTGGCCAGGCTGGTCTCACTAATTTTTGTATTTTTAGTACAGATGGGGTTTCACCTTGTTGGCCAGGCATGGTGAAGATAAGGCAACCCACTGTTCCTGTTATTTTCAGTCCTTCTTTATTCATCCACCTGCCTCGGCCTCTCAAAATGCTGGGATTACAGGGGTAAGCCACCACGCCTAGCTTTTCTGGAAATATTTAGACACATGGAGAAGAGGGTGTTGCAGGCAGAAAAAACCAGCCTGAGTTGAAGGTGAGAAATCTCAGCTATATGTCAGGGATAGTGATTTGATTCCTTAGTGTGGCTGGATCGTAAGGAGCAGGAGTGCAAGGACCAGGAGGGTAAATTAGAGAGACAGGGCTAGGACACTGAGAACCTCAATTGTCTATGTTATGTCCCGGGTTTTGTACTGAAAGCTTTTTAAGAAATGGAGAGATGGGGCCAAGTTGGCCTGTTAGGAAAGTCCCCCATAGAAGTTGGTATGGAGAAGAGATTAAAGGAGACAGCGATGGCTGAAAGGACCATGGAGTGGGGCGGTCAGGGCCATGGCCCAGCACCCTGATTTCCCTCAGGCCTCCCCAGGGGAGAGGCCTCTAAGCCGTGTAGGGAAATATCTATAATTACAGGCACTGACTTGAACATTCACCATATGCTAAGCTTGTTTCACAAATTACCCCCATTTACTCCTCACAGTAACCCTGGAGGAGGATTTTATTATCCCCATTCAGAGCCGGCTTCATGGGCATGCAACCTGGACAGGTCAGCAGCTGTCAGAAGGACCATCTGCTTGATTTTTGTTGTTGTGGTTGTTTTTAGAGATGGGGGTCTCACTATGTTGCCCAGGCTGGATTCCAACTTCTGGACTCAAATGCTCCTCTTGCCTCTGCCTCCTGAGTGGCTGGGACCGTGGGAATACAGCATCACACCTGCCCTCCACTTGGTCTAATGCTTTGCAACCACCATCTTGACATTCTGTTTTATTTTTATTTTTTTTTTTTTGAGACGGAGTCTCGCTCTGAGGCCCAGGCTGGAGTGCAGTGGCCAGATCTCAGCTCACTGCAAGCTCCGCCTCCCGGGTTCACGCTATTCTCCTGCCTCAGCCTCCCGAGTAGCTGGGACTACAGGCGCCCGCCACCTCGCCCGGCTAGTTTTTTGTATTTTTTAGTAGAGACGGGGTTTCACCGTGTCAGCCAGGATGGTCTCGATCTCCTGACCTCGTGATCCACCCGTCTCGGCCTCCCAAAGTGCTGGGATTACAGGCTTGAGCCACCGCGCCCGGCCTTGTTTGTTTTTTTGAGACGGAGTCTTGCTCTGTTGCCCAGGCTGGAGTGCAGTGGCGTGATCTCGGCTCACTGCAAGCTCCACCTCCCGGGTTCAAGCGATTCTCCTCCCTCAGCCTCCTGAGTAGCTGGGATTACAGGTGCCCACCACCATGCCCGGCTAATTTTTGTATTTTTAGTAGAGATGAGGTTTTTCCATGTTGGTCAGGCTGGTCTCGAACTCCCGACCTCAGGACATCTGCCCGCCTCAGCCTCCCAAAGTGTTGGGATTACAGGCGTGAGCCGCCACGCCTGGCCCTTTGAAATTCTTAATACGGTAATTTTCTCTTTGAACCTGTGCTTTGTAAGCGAAGCCCGATGGGAAAATGGAGCATGCTGTGAGCCAAGGAGACCTGTTTAATACGCCATCTCTTTCCCATAAAGTGTTCACTGTGCTCCGTGTGCATGGAAGTCTGGTGGACTCATGATGGCTGGGAGTTGAGTGGACTCCAATCAAGTCTAGGGTGAATGTGTTTTGTCTGCAACTGAGTAAGTGGGGAGCTGACAGCCGAGAAGCCCTGCTTTCCATGTGAACCTGAATTTGCCTCATGCAGAAAGAAGACAGTAGTGTTCTGAGAAACACGAAAGGTCAGGGGTCCCTATCATATCATTTCTTACTCACATTACTTCCCTGTGTTCAACAACCACTCGCGTTCGACATGATGACACAGAAGGAAAGGAAAAGATAAGGCAGCCTACAGTTCCTTTTCTTTTCAGCCCGTCTTTACTCATCAGTAAAGCAAAGGCAGAGGGTGTTGGTAGAGTGTATTCATATTGACAAGTGAAATGGAAACAGCTGAGTTCGTGTTGTACAGCATTTTCCTGTTCTGGTCGGAACAAAATGTATGTGCATGTACAAGCTACACACTAAGACGTGGTACTTTTAGTGATTACACATATGAGTTAAATGCTCTTCATTATGCATTTAAAACTGGCATTGCACAAAGATAAATGATAAAATTTCATGCAAATAATTAAAATGTTTAATTCTCCTTTTCTTAGAAAATTAGGGTGTCGTGGCTCTTGCCTGTAATCCCAGAACTTTGGGGGCTGAGGTGAGTGGATCCCCTCAAGTCAGGAGTTCAAGACCAGCCTGGCCAACATGGTGAAACCCCCGTCTCTACCAAAAAGATAAAAAATTAGCCAGGTGTGGTGGCGGGCGCCTGTAGTCCCAGCTACTCAGGAGGCTGAGGCAGAAGAATTGCTTGAACCTGGGAGGTGGAGGTTGCAATGAGCCAAGATCATGCCACTGCACTGCAGCCTGGGCAACAAAGTGAGACTGTCTCAAAAAAAAAAAAAAAAAAAAAAGGCCGGACGCGGTGGCTCAAGCCTGTAATGCCAGCACTTTGGGAGGCTGAGACGGGCGGATCACGAGGTCAGGAGAATGAGACTATCCTGGCTAACACGGTGAAACCCCGTCTCTACTAAAAAATACAAAAAACTAGCCGGGCGTGGTGGCGGGCGCCTGTAGTCCCAGCTACTCGGGAGGCTGAGGCAGGAGAACGGTGTAAACCTGGGAGGCGGGGCTTGCAGTGAGCCCAGATTGTGCCACTGCACTCCAGCCTGGGCGACAGAGCGAAACTCTGTCTCAAAAAAACAAAAAAAAAAAGAAAGAAAAGAAAAAGAAAAAAGAAAATTAAATTGTAGCTTTTTCAAAAGCACCATGACAAGTTGAGAGAGACTGCACAAGAAAGGAAAAGCTTTATATTTTAGTGCCTTTTTTTTTTTTTTTTTTTTTTTTTTTTTTTTGAGACGGAGTCTCGCTCTGTCTCCCAGGCTGGAGTGCAGTGGCGCAATCTTGGCTCACTGCAAGCTCCGCCTCCCGGGTTCACACCATTCTCCTGCTTCAGCCTCCCGAGTAGCTGGGACTACAGGCGCCCACCACTGCGCCCGGCTAATTTTTTCTATTTTTAGTAGAGACGGGGTTTCACCATGGTCTCGATCTCCTGACCTTGTGATCCGCCCACCTCGGCCTCCCAAAGTGCTGGGATTACAGGCGTGAGCCACCGCGCCCGGCCTTAGTGCCTTTAATGAGACTATTTTCCCTGTTTTTAATTTATTTTTATTTTTTAAATTCTTTTGAGACGAGGTCTCACTGTGCTGCCCAGCAGGAGTGCAGTGGTGCGATCGTGGTTCACTGCAGCTTCGAACTGCTGGGCTTAAGCCATCCTCTCGCTTCAGCCTCCCTAGTAGCTGGGCCTGTAGGTGCACACCACCATGCCTGGCCAATTATTTTTTAAACTTTTTTGTAGAGGCAGGGTCTCACTTTGTTGCCCAGGCTGGTCTCAAACTCCTGGGCTCCCAGGAGCCTTCCACCTCAAGCTCTCAAAGTGCTGGGATTACAGACATGAGACACTGCACCTGGCCCCTCTGTTTTTTCACCTAAGGGTCCTCATTTTCGTTTTGCACTGGGCTCCACAAATTCCCTGGCCAGTCCTCTTTCCATTTTACAGATAAGAGCCTGAGAGGCTCAGAGAGCCTAGGGCACTTGCCCAGGGGCGTTCAGCTGGGATTAAAACCTGATCTGACTCCAAAGCACAGGCTCCTAAGCAATCCCTAACCTGCCTGCTGGGTCTGTCCCAAAACACAAGGCCAGTGCAGCTTTCACTGGGCAGAGGACGTCCTACACGCTCCATCCCCTTGCTTCTGCCTTTCTGTCACTGCTCGAACTCAGGCCCATCTTCTCTCTCAAGCTATACCTTTCCAACAGCCCGCGTCCTGGCCTTCCTGTCTCCAGACTTACTTCTGGTATAGCAAGATTGCTTCACGGAGATGGTGCTTTCATTACTTCATTCCTCTCCTCAAGAACCTTCCTTGGCTCCCTAGTACTGGCAGGATCAAGTCCAGACTCTTCAACACAGCAATCAAATCCCTTGAGCCACGGGCCCCTAGCCAAGGCAAACCTGTCTCTTCCAGATTCACTGGCCTTGTACATCCTAGCGTCACCCTTTGGTTCATGCAGTTCCTCTGGCCTAGATTGCTCTTCCAGCTCCCCTCCCTAAAATCTGGAAACTCATTTCTTTTCTTTCTTTTTTTTGAGACGGAGTCTCGCTCTGTCGCCCAGGCTGGAGTGCAGTGGCCAGATCTCAGCTCACTGCAAGCTCCGCCTCCCGGGTTTACACCATTCTCCTGCCTCAGCCTCCCGAGTAGCTGGGACCACAGGCGCCCGCCACCTCGCCTGGCTAGTTTTTCGTATTTTTTAGTAGAGACGGGGTTTCACCGTGTTAGCCAGGATGGTCTCGATCTCCTGACCTCGCGATCCGCCCGTCTCAGCCTCCCAAAGTGCTGGGATTACAGGCTTGAGCCACCGCGCCGGCCCAGAAACTCATTTCATTGCCTGCTCCAACCCAGTGTATTCACTGTCTTCCCTGCACGCTTGATTGACTCTGAATGAGACCCCTGCCGAGGCCACCAGCGATGAAGGCCTACCTCCTCATTGTACACAAGTGGAAACTGAGGCCCAGGGAAAGGAAAGGACTCAAGTAGACTCAGCCAGGGACGCTGAGGGAGAGAGCTTCAGCCGGAACCCCCGGCCCAGGCATGTGCTGCTCTTTGCGTGTCGATGGCTTTCCTGGACACACAAAGGAGTCTGAGTCCTCTGGGTCCTTTGGTTCCTGGGTCCTCTGCTGGGCTAGGACCACGACAGTCTCCTCAAAAGCCAGGGACTGACCTTAGGGCAGTCTGGCCTCAGGGGGTTCTAACCCTGCCCTGAGGAAGAGTCTTGGCTCCAGAAAAGTGAAGTAGGAGTTTGAGCCACTGTTCAGGAGATAAGTTCTGGGCTGGAGTTTGGGAGGGCTCGGGAGGAGGGGGGAGCGGCAGGATGCCTGAGCTCTGCCCCGTGGTTATTCTAGCTTAATTCATTCAAAACTATTTCTTAGTTGGGCACGGTGGCTCACACCTGTAATCTCAGCACTTTGGGAGGCCGAGGTGAGTGGATCACCTGAGGTCAGGAGATCGAGACCAGCCTGGCCAACATGACGAAACCCCGTCTCTACTAAAAATACAAAAATTAGTCGGGCATGGTGACAGGCGCCTGTAATCCCAGCTACTTGGGAGGCTGAGGCAGGAGAATCACTGGAACCTGGGAGGAGGAGGTTTCAGTGAGCCAAGATCACACTATTGCACTCTAGCCTGGGTGACAAGAGCAAAACTCCATCTCAAAAAAAAAAAAAAAAATTATCAGTTGGATATGGTGGCCTGCACCTGTAATCCCAGCACTTTGGGAGGCCAAGGTGGGAAGATCACTTGAGGCCAGGAGTTTGAGACCACCCTGGGCAACATAGGAGACCCCCATCTCTACAAAAAAGTTTAAAAAATTAACCAGGTATGGTAGCCTGTGGTCCCAGCTACTCAGGAGGCTGAGGTGGGAGGACTGTTTGAGCCCAGGAGGTCAAGCTGTGAACCATGATCGTGCACTGCACTCCACCCTGGGCGACAGAGCAAGACCCCATCTCTAAATAAATAAATAAATAATAAAATTTTGAAGGACCCAGCATGCCTCAGGCATGACACCAGACCCTGGAGAGAAGGTCCTTGTTCTCCCCGTGCCAACGCCTGAGAAAGAAGCAAGCCGTTCATCCCAGATAACCACATGCAGCAACAGATCACAGCGTGGTCAGAGGCACCTTGAGAACATGACAGGCGGTGGAGGGCGAACGTCTCCCAGTCAGGGAGCTCGGGAGGCTTTCTGGAGGAAGGGATACTCCTGAAATCTGAAGGCACAGGGCAGTGTTCCAGGCTGAGGGAACAGACTCTGCAAGGTCGACCTGGCTGTGAGGTCTTAGAGGTACCCGCCTGCCTCTGGGCCTGAGCCCCCTGTCCGTCATGTCAGCGATGACAGGGGAAGTGGTGGGGACGGCATCTTTCCCCAGAGAGAACAGAAAACAGTGGCGGGGTGGCCCTGCTGCTGCCCCACTTTGGTTTGTAAATTGGTTTGAGTCAAAATGCAAACAGGCTTGCAGGCTTGGGAACCTCACCTTGCTCTTGTTCAGGGTCACCTGGGCCTGGTGAGCAGGTGTCCCAGGTGTTCTAACGACCTGCTGCTGAGCAGCGAGTCACCCGTTTGTCCGTCTTATCTGATGTCATCTGAGCATCGGGGTCTGCTGTTTTACGCCCCCACCCCCGCTCCCTATTGGACAGCCTTCCCTCAGGGGAGGGGCAGGGGAGGACCTTGGCTCCCAGCTGTTCAGGGTGGGTGACACCCCCCTATTATCTTGCCCCCACCCCAAGTTATTTTGTTGTTGTCTTTTTGGCTTCGGGACCCCTGTGTAAGTCTCTGATGCACCCCGTCAGTCCTCCTGGGCCTAGACCCCCCTCGCCTGGAGCCACCTCCCGCCTGGCTCCTCCAGCCTCTCTGTGCTTTGCGATGGGTCCTCCTAGGAGCCCTGAGACTCCCACCCTCCCACCTCGTCAGCTCTGCCCTCACAGCCACCGTCCAGCCCTCAAGGCTTTCCCACCAGGTCCTGACTTCACCCTCACCACTTCCTTCCTCCCATGAGACCTGCACTGAGCCACATCCAGCCCCTGCACACAGTAGGGCATCCACTCTGAGCCACATCCAGCCCCTGCACACAGCAGGGCATCCACTCTGAGCCACATCCAGCCCCTGCACACAGTAGGGCATCCACTCTGAGCCACATCCAGCCCCTGCACACAGTAGGGACCACACTGAGCCATATCCAGCCCCTGCACATAGTAGGGGGCACACTGAGCCACGTCCAGCCCCTGCACACAGTAGGGGGCACACTGACCCACATCCAGCCCCTGCACACAGTAGGGGGCACACTGAGCCACGTCCAGCCCCTGCACACAGTAGGGGGCACACTGACCCACGTCCAGCCCCTGCACACAGTAGGGGGCACACTGACCCACATCCAGCCCCTGCACACAGTAGGGGGCACACTGACCCACATCCAGCCCCTGCACACAGTAGGGGGCACACTGAGCCACATCCAGAGCCTGCACACAGTAGGGGCCACACTGAGACACATCCAGACCCTACACACAGTAGGGGCCACACTGAGACACATCCAGCCCCTGCACACAGTAGGGCGTCCACTCTGAGCCACATCCAGCCCCTGCACACAGTAGGGGCCACACTGAGCCACATCCAGCCCCTGCACACAGTAGGGGCCACACTGAGCCACATCCAGACCCTGCACACAGTAGGGGCCACACTGAGCCACATCCAGCTCCTGCACACAGTAGGAAGTTTCTAGCTCTGGGTCTTTGCCCATGCCCTTCTATCTGCTCGTAACACCTCTCCATCTCTCAGCTGGCTAATTCCTACCCATCCTAAAGGCCTGCAAGCCCCCAAATCCCTGAGGCCAATAGGGCTCCCTCCTCCTCCCTCCTGTGACCCGCCGAGCACCTGCACCCGGTACCGTGGGTGTTCACTGTCTGCCCCGCTCCCTTGTCTGGCAGCCACTTCACCTGACTCGACGCTGCTCCCGGGAGGTGTGGGGGGTGTTTGTTGAATGACTCAGTTGGGTGGGAACACTCTGGAGCCTCTTTCTGGGAGTGGAGCACACCCTGGCCTTCTGGGGCCTGGGGAAGTGGGGATGTGTGGTCAGCAGGATTGAGCAGGCCCCCAGGGCCCCCAGCCAGCCCAGGACACCTGCACCATTGCATTTTGGCCTAAGGGAACCCACCTCCTGCCCTCTTGCGTCCACCTCTACAGGAACACCCTGCTCAGAGCGGGGCTGGGGACCCGGGGCCAGGCAGCTCACTCCTCCGCTCCTGAGGCAACTTCCTGTCCTCTCCCCGTTATCTCCCCAGCCAGACCGAGGAGAGGAAGCTGTCCTCTCCCTCCCAGCAGCAGACGGAGACACTCCTGGGCCTCAGGAAGAGGGGGCGAGCCTTGTGAGCGTAGGCCTACTCCTTCGGGGCCTGCCTTCTCCCTCTGCTGCTCCCAGTCCTCCCCAGGCAGCCCCACTGCTACCCTCCTGCCCAGGTGCCTTCAGTGACTCCCTCTGTCACCCTAGTTCAGATCAATTCCACAGCTTGGCCTTAAGGCCATCTTGCCAGCCTCATCTCACGCCCCTGCTCCCACATCCACCCCCAGGACCTTAGAGTTCCTCCCATTGACCTGTTTGGCTCTATCCTGCTCCCAGCCCTTTTCCACGTCTGCTGTTACCCGTCCTGGAAACATGTTCTTCTCATCTTTACGTGTCTAAACCCTCAGCATTCTTCAAAGTCAAGCTTCAATGCTGCCTTCTCCAAGAAGTCCCCCTGGATCTCTCTGGAGCCAGTGGCCTGTGCCTCCCGAGCAGCCAGCGGCTTGTGTGCTCCTAATTCTGATCCACAGCACCCACACTGTGTGTCTGTCCAGAACAGGCGCTGCATTTGAGTCATCACGGGGCCTCTACAGTCCAGCCCAGCGCACGACGGTCATTGTAACGTTGCTGTCTAGGGTGGGGATGTCCTGGGGCAGAAGCCATGGCGTCTGTGGCACTCACTGCTGTGTCTCAGTTCCTGGCACCCGGTCTGGCATTTACTGGACTCTCAAAGATATTGATTGGTTTAACGAAGGCAGTTCTAGCCAACGCAATAAGACAAGAAAAAGAAGCAAGGTGCAAATAAATACTAGAAAGGGAAAGAATGGATGAGCATACCCACATCCGTAAGTGTGCGCCGTCCTCTCCATGAGATACATCAGGCAGCACCCCATTGTATGGGCAGGGGTTTGTGTGTGTGTGTGTGTGTGTGTGTTTGTTTTTGCTTTTTTTGAGGTGGAGTTTTGCTCTGTCACCCAGACTGGAGTGCAGTGGTGCAATCTCAGCTCACTGCAACCTCTGCCTCCTGGGTTCAAGCCATTCTCCTGCTTCAACCTCCTGAACAGCTGGGATTACAGGCACTCACTACCATGCCTGGCCAATTTTTTAAAATTTTGTTTGTTTGTTTGTTTTGAGACGGAGTCTCGCTCTGTTGCCCAGGCTGGAGGGCAGTGGCATGATCTCCATTCACTGCAACCTCCGCCTCCCAGGTTCACACCATTCTCCTGCCTCAGCCTCCCGAGTAGCTGGGACTACAGTCACCCACCACCACGCCTGGCTAAGTTTTTGTATTTTTAGTAGAGACAGGGTTTCACCATGTTAGCCAGGATGGTATCGATCTCCTGACCTCGTGATCTGCCCGTCTCGGCCTCCCAAAGTGCTGGGATTACAGGTGTGAGCCACTGCGCCCGGCCTCTTTTTTTTTTTTTTGAGACATTCTCTCTCTCTGTCTTCCAGGCTGGAGTGCAGTGGCACGATCTCGGCTCACTGCAGCCTCCGCCTCCTGGGTTCAAGAGATTCTCCTGCCTCAGCCTCCCGAGTAGCTGGGATTACAGGTGCCCGCCACCATGCCCGGCCAATTTTTGTATTTTTAGTAGAGACGGGGTTTCACCATGTTGGCCAGGCTGGTCTTGAACTCCGGACCTCAGGTGATCCTTCTGCCTCGGCCTCCCAAAGTGCTGGGATGACAGGTGTGAGCCACCACGCCCGGACACGGACAGGGGTTTAAGTCTCAGAGAGGGGCTGGGATTTGCTGATGCCACACAGTGAGTTGGGCTCTCCCTGGCTCTGTGCTACCTTCTTTGCTGCCACAATGTGAGGCACAGATACACAGTGCCAGTCTTGTGCTGTACCTACCAGCACCGTGGCAGTGAGGCCAGAGGCTCTGCTGGAGGGAGAGGGCTCCAGTTGTCCCAGCCCGCGCCTGACCAGTCTGCCTGCAGGCCTCAGTTGGAAGTGGGTTGTTAGTGCATAAGACACAACACCCCTGTTTGCCTTGTAAATTGTTATACCCCAAGGAGCTTGTAAGCCTTAAGGCCCAACTGGAAAAGGCATTTTGAGATCTGGGACATGCTCCCTGGTATGGGGAAGAAGCTGTTGGCTTGGGGGTGCCTGAGGGCAGGTGGTCAGGCCCCGAACCTGCAGAGCCAGCCTGACTCCTGTGTGCACGGGTTGTGGGGTTGGGCTGCAGGCTCACCACAGAGGGTGCTCCCAGGCCTGGGGCTGGGTGAGGGTGGCTGGGCAAGTCCTCAAGCTGGGCTGGGTTCTCCCGGGCACCACCCTGGCTGTGGGAGTCTGGGAACATCCCTTTCCCCCCGAACACAGGGTTGCTGTAAGGTGGGTGTGGGACGGCGTCTGGAGGCTGCAGGGTCCCTGGCCACGAGGATGAAGCAGCAGGAGTCCGGGGCCCTGGCCTTGGCTCTCAGGCTCTGCTTGTAGGTGCACAGTGTTCCCTGCCCCCACTGCCTGTAGTCCTGGTTTCCTTAACAACCCTGGACTGTTTTTGACCCCTGGGGCTCAGCTGTCCCGACTTTTCCTCCTCGATGCCCTTCTGGGTCTTCTCGTGCGGCTGTGCCAGGTCTCCGCCCTGGTGTTCCCTGCATGGGCAGCCAGCCCAGCTCCCTGGGGATATCCTGTCATTGTGGCCCAGAGCCCAGGCCCGGCGACTTCCAGGTCAGGCCGAAGTGCTCTGGGTTCTTACCAGGTCCCCAGGTGGGGCCTGGGAGCCCAGAGAGGTGGGGGAAGTTGGCAGCGGCACCCAGATCCCCAGCGTGGCAGGGCTGGGCACTGTGTCCAAGCCACCTGACGCCTGGGCTGCGGCCAACCTCTGTGGCAGATGCACAGGCAGGGCTCTCGGATCCATAGCTGGCCCTGGCGGTGACCTTGGCGTGCCCTCTGTCTCTCTACGCTGCCTGCCTGAAGCCATAACTACGGCACACCCAGCCCAGGCCCGGCGGACCCAGGGGATCTGCAGGGCAGGGGAGTGTGGTCATTCCCAGAGTGGCTGTTGGGTGCTGAGAGTGGCTGGGCCTCAAGCTGCTGTCTGGACACAGCGGGGGCGCTGGGTGGGAGGGAGCTTCGGTTAGGCTGCGTCCCCTGGCTTCCAACAACCAGACTCCAGGAAAATGTTCAAATTTGCAAGTTGGCGTACACGTGTCTTTAATTCCCTGGACTCACACCCCTCATTTGCATACCCAAATCAGCCCAGGCCCTCCTGGCTCAGCCCACCCCAAAAGCAGCACTTCCAAAGGCAGCTGCAGGGGCAGAGGGAAGGATGGGATCAGGAGGGGGTCTGCCCTCGGCCCTTGCAGCCCTTTCCACTGTGAGGATGTCAAGTAACCACGGTTCACACGAACTGCATCCTGGCTGATGGAGGCTCGGGGCTAAGTGCATTGCTTCATCCTCAGAAGCAGCCTTAGAGCAGTGCTATTACACCCAGTGAAACGAGGGCCACATGACCAATACCTGGGAGAGCAGAGATTTCCTGCAGGTCATGTGGCCCCAGAGCCCAGGCTCATAACCTCTGTGCTGGACAGAAAGGGTCCTGGAGTTTTTGTCCCTGGTCCCCAGACAGTGCAAGTTCTTACTCAAAGCCCCTGCTCCTGAACACTGAGTTAGATAGCCCTGAGGATGGGCCCAGAGCCTCTTTGGCCCCCAACATGCCCTCAGTACCCTCTCCAAGGCCCCCGAGGTACCTGCCGGTCACCCTCGACTAGGTTAAGGACTCCACCTGAGAAGTCAGTTGGCTTCAGTCTTAGCTCTACTGTGTGACCTTAGAGGAGTGGCTCCACCTCTCTGAACCTCAGTTTTCTCATGGTAAAATGGGAAGTACAGTGGTCCCAGTCCTACAGGGTCATTATGAGTGCCACCTGAGACAGTGGACATAGAGGCCAGGTACTGTAGGCTCACACCTGTAATCCCAGCACTTTGGGAGGCTGAGGCAGGCAGATCACCTGAGGTCAAGAGTTGGAGACCAGCCTGGCCAACATGGTGAAACCTCATCTCTACTAAAAATACAACAAATATTAGCCAGCCATGGTGGTGGGCATCTGTAATCCCAGCTACTCAGGAGGCTGAGGTAGGAGAATCGCTTGAACCTGGGAGTTGGAGGTTGCAGTAAGATGAGATCATGCTACTGCACTCCAGCCTGGGTGACAGAGCAAGACTCCATCTCCAATTAAAAAAAAAAAAAGAAAGTGGACATAGAGTGGCCAGCATGGGCCCACTGGGCTGCTGATTCTCACAGTGCCCACCTTTTTCTTGCATCCACTTCCAGGGACCCAGCCTGGTTCAGGCCTCTGTTCCCCAGGACACTCCCACTCTGATCAGACTGTCTGTGACCTGAGCAGGAAGCTAGCCAAAGGCAATACCCACCCAGATCCTGGAGGCAAGAAGCCAACAGGCGGGAACAAAGAATTTTCCATGGCTCCACTGTTAATGAGGAACTGACACTCTCCAGGGCCTCAATTGGTCTTTCACCCTCCTCTGCTTCCCCAAATTTCCATCATTGGTGATATTTACATTGGAATTATGCCCAGGACTTCAGGAACCCAGCATGGGTAAGTGGAAAACAATACAAAAGAAAAGAGGCGTATTTTTAAAGGCAGTGTTGGCAAGTTTAAAACTCTTGGTTTTAAAGCATATTACAAAGCAGCGAGCATCAAAACCAAATGGTTATGTGTTTAAATTAATTCAGCAGGGCTTCTGTCCATTGCAAGGCACTGCTGAAGTGCAAAGATGAAGATGATGATGAAAATGAAGAGAGGGAAGAACCTCTGTCTTTCCTCAAGAGGTTCACAGTCTGGGGTGGTATATAAGCAGCAGGTATGTAGGCATATGTGGTAGCTAAAAGCACTCTCTATGGGGACAGATCTAGGATGAGATCCTTGCCAGTTACGAGCTGTGTGATCTTGGGCAAGTTATGAAATGTCTGTGAGTCTCAGTTTCATCATCTATGAAATGGAAAGAATAATAGGCCCCACCTCAGTGGGCTTTGTGAATTTGAGAAGATGCATGGCAGCGGTAGTTGGCTACCCAACAGAGATGACAGCCCTTTTGCTAATGGAAGCCTGAGTTTGCTCCAGGTAGCAAAAGTGCCAGGTCCAGTGCATGAATCATGAGTGGGCTAAGCCATTGACAGCGATGCCCTACTCTTCGTTGGATACTGGCTTTCCCAGCTGCCCTGGTGGCTAAGGGTGGTCACATGACCCACCTCTGGCCAATGAGTTATAAGAGGAAGTCTGATGGGCTTCCTGAATAAAATACAGAGGAGGAAGCCTTTGCTTTCCCTACTTCCTGCCTGTGATGAGCTTATGATGCTGGAATTGCAGCAGCTGTTTTGTGCCCATGAGGCCTCCAGCTTGAGAATGTAAAACCCTCACAATGAGGATGGCCGAGCAGGAGGATGGGAGCATTGCTGAACTGCAGAATAGCCCGAGATTACTGACTTCCAGACTTCTTGTTCTGAGAGATTCTCTCTCTTTTTTTTTTTTTTTTTTTTTTGGATACAGGGTCTCACTCTGTCTCCTAGGCTGCCGTACAGTGGCACACTCTTGGCTCACTGCAGCCTACCTCCTGGCCTCTGCCTCCCAAAGTGCTGTGATTACAGGCATGAGCTCCTGTGCCCAGCCGAGAGATGATCTTAAAAGCCTTTATTGACTGGGTGCGGTGGCTCACACCTGTAATCCCAGCACTTTGGGAGGACAAGGCAGGTGAATCATGAGGTCAGGAGTTCGAGACCAGCCTGGCCAACATGGTGAAACCCCATCTCTACTAAAAATACAAAAAATTAGCCGGGCGTGGTGGCAGGCGCCTGTAGTCCTGGCTACTTGGGAGACTGAGGCAGGAGAATCGCTTGAACCCAGGAGGTGGAGGTTTCAGTGAGCCGAGATCGTACCACTGCACTCCAGCCCAGGTGACAGAGTGAGACTCTGTCTCAAAAAAAAAAAAAAGACTTTATTATTCAAAGCAGTTGGGTTCTGGGGTGGGTCTGCTCCTTCCAGCAGAATGTACCCGAGTGCTATAGGCCCTTGGCACCACACATGGCACCTGAGAAATGCTCACTAAATGCCAGCCGTGCATCACAGAGAGGTCTCGGCGTAGTCGCCTTTATCTCTACGCTAAGTAAGTAGAGAGGAAGTGAGGAGGGAAGAGTCTGAGGTGCGGGCGACTCCACCTGCCGTCTCACTCTGTGGGTGGGTGTGATGGAGCCGTGGTTCTGCTGTCCCTTCATCCCTCAGGACCTCGGAGGGTAGAGATGGCTTTGGGCGTAGGATCCACTGGGGGGAAACCAAAACCTGCCAGGCCCAGCGAGGCTGGTGCAACTGACAGGTGCCGGCATCGTGCCCCTACCTCTTCCTGGAGGTGTCACGGGTAATTCTGCGCATTCCCAGGCCGCATGCTCCGACTCTGGAGCGGTGGAAGGACACAGCTTGGTGTCGTGTTTGAGTCAGAATTACCAGAGGTGCTCGTTACCTCAGCGGGACGGAGCAGCTGAAGGAGAGCTGCCAGACGGAGGGGCTGACCCCACGCCAGCCGTTTCTCACCGAGAACAAAGAAAGGAAAAGGGAGACGCACAGCTCACTCACAGCCTCGGCGATTGGCTAGTCTTCATTGATGAACGAACGCCGTTTGTTCCAAGGGACCCTCCTGTGACTTTGTTCAGTGTTCTAGCCCAGAGTTAACACAGGCTTGGGAGGGAGACGGCATCCCAGGAGCTGGCAGCATTCGCACGAAATGTCAGTGGAGGCCGGGCGCCGTGGCTCACGCCTGGAATCCCAGCACTTTGGGAGGAGAGGCGGGCGGATCACGAGGTCAGGAGTTCAAGACCAGCCTGGCCAAGATGGTGAAACCCCGTCTGTACTAAAAATACAAAAATTAGCCAAGTTTGGTGGCGGGTGCCTGTAATCCCAGCCACTCAGGAGTCTGAGGCAGGAACTTACAGTCAAGGATGAAACCCACCGAGAGGAACGCATCTGAAGTCTCGGCCCCTAAGCCTTTCTTTTTAGCTTCCTGGGTTGCAAATATTCCGTACTTGTGTTTTTTGTTTGTTTGTTTGTTTGTTTTTTTGGTTGTTTGTGTGTTTTTTTCTTTTTTCTTTTTTTTTTTTTTTTGAGACGGAGTCTCGCTCTGTCACCCAGGCTGGAGTGCAGTGGCCGGATCTCAGCTCACTGCAAGCTCCGCCTCCCGGGTTCACGCCATTCTCCTGCCTCAGCCTCCCAAGTAGCTGGGACTACAGGCACCCGCCACTGCGCCCAGCTAATTTTTTTTTTGTATTTTCAGTAGAGATGGGGTTTCACCGTGTTAGCCAGGATGGTCTCGATCTCCTGACCTCGTGATTCGCCCGTCTCGGCCTCCCAAAGTGCTGGGATTACAGGCGTGAGCCACCGCGCCCGGCTCTTTTTTCTTTTTTTTTTTTTTTTTTTGAGACGGAGTCTTGCTCTGTCGCCCAGGCTGGAGTGCAGTGGCCGGATCTCAGCTCACTGCAAGCTCCGCCTCCCGGGTTCATGCCATTCTCCTGCCTCAGCCTCCCGAGTAGCTGGGACTACAGGCACCCGCCACCTCGCCCGGCTATTTTTTTTGTAGTTTTATTAGAGATGGGGTTTCACTGTGTTAGCCAGGATGGTCTCGATCTTCTGACCTCGTGATCCGCCCGTCTCGGCCTCCCAAAGTGCTGGGATTACAGGCTTGAGCCACCGCGCCCGGCCTGTTTGTGTGTTTTTTTCAAGGAGATAGAGCTGGGTAGAGCTGGAAGTCAGGAGCACAGGCCCTGCTCTCCATTTGCCTACCTGAGCAACAGGAATAAAGCCGGACTCCACTTACCCTGGTGTTGCGTGGTTTCGTGGGCCGAGGCGCTCAGCCCTGAGCACAGAGCCTGTTGGTGAAAAACGCATCGCTCCAGGCATCCTAAGTGCCTGCAATGCAGCTTTGCCCTCATGCAGTGAAAGGCACTGGGGAGCGCAGATGAGGAATGGGAGGGCCTTGAGCCTTCTGGCCCTGTCTGAGGTGCTAATGGATCAGCGTGCAATGCATCAGACATCTCATGAGACAGAGAGAGGAATCGCCCAATCCGTCACCTTGGAGAGCCGTCAGGAAGGAGAGTGTGGCTCTGCCCCGCACCCTGTGAATGACACAAGGGTAGATTGCAGGGTGTTTGACCTGGAAAGGGCTTCTGAGTCACTTCCTCTAACCTCCCCCTTGTGCAGGTGGGAGATGAGACCCGGGGAGGCTGGGGGGCTTCCCAAGGTGACACGTGGGGCCATGCAGAGAGGAGAAGACTCAGCATTGAAGAGACAGGGAGTGCTGTCAGGAAGGAGGCCAGCGAGGGCAAAGGAAAACAACACACCTTGTGTGACATTTTCTACAGTAAATACCCAGGGAATAGCCATAGTGCAGGGACCACGTGGGCCGGGGGTGCTGCTGTGGCGGCCACACTCTTGCTTACCTCCGGTGACACCGGGACCTGGCACCAGTTCAGCCAGCTCCCACGACGGAGGAGCAACCTGGACCCCGGATGCTCCGGCCAGTGGCTGCGGCTCCGGCTGGGAAAGGATCTTCCTCTCGATGAAAGAAATGGACAGGCCGGGCGCGGTGGCTCACGCCTGGAATCCCAGCACTTTGGGAGGCTGAGGTGGGTGGATCAATGAATGCAGCAGTTCAAGACCATCCTGGGTCACACAGTGAGACCCCATCTCTACAAAAACAAAAACATAAAAACGAAACAAAAATTAGCTCGATGTGTTAGCATCTACCTGTAATCTCAGCTACTCAGGAGGCCGAGGCGAGAGGATCACCGGAGCCTGGGGAGCTCGAGGCCGTAGTGAGCTATGGTAGCACCAGCCTGGGCCACAGAGTGAGACCCTATCTCAAAAAAAGTGAAAACAAAACAAAGACACAAAACCAGAAATGTAAATGTATACAGCTGGGGGTGCCCTTAGATGCCTGTTAAACTAACAGAAAGTAAACGGATATAATAAAATCCAGACCTGTAGGGCTGGGAGGAAAAAAGACCAGTCATCTCTTGGACACTCTCATTAAAACATGGCCTTGTCTTACTGGAAATCAGTCTGGCCCCACGTTAACATGCTCAACACCCTTCGAGCTGGTCCTTCTTGAATTCCTTTTCTTTTCTTTTTGAGACAGAGTCTCGCTCTGTCGCCCAGGCTGGAGTGCAGTGGCGCTATCTCGGCTCACTGCAAGCTCCGCCTCCCGGGTTCACGCCATTCTCCTGCCTCAGCCTCCCCAGTAGCTGGGACTACAGGCGCCGCCACCTCGCCCGGCTAGTTTTTGTATTTTTAGTAGAGATGGGGTTTCACCGTGTTGGCCAGGCTGGTCTCAAACTCCTGACCCCTAGTGATCCACCCACCTCGGCCTCCCAAAGTGCTGGGATTATAGGCATGAGCCACTGCGCCTGGCTGAGCTGGTCCTTCTAAACTGAGACAGTGCAAACTCTCTGCCCCTCCCTCCTTCCTGCCTCTTCCCCGCTTCACTCCCCAACCCTGGTCAACAAAGCCAAGGTCTGCTGCCCAGATAGTGTTGGAGCAGTTTCCCCAACCCTGATCCCAGGCCTGGTCTGCTCTGGAGCTTTCCCTCCGACCCAGGGTCCAGCCTGGGTAAAGACGCATCTCAGTAAAGACGCATCACAGCACTTTGGGAGGTGGAGGTGGATGGATGGACTGAGCTCAGGAATTTAAGACCAGCCTGGGCAACATAGTGAAACCCTGTCTCTACTAAAATACAAAACAAAGTAGCCAGGTACGGCAGCGTGCACCTGTGGTCCCAGCTACTCAGGAGGCTGAGGCAGGAGAACTGAACCTGGGAGACAGAGGTTGCAGTGAGTTGAGATTGTGCCACTGTACTCCAGCCTGAGTGACAGAGTGAGACTCTGTCTTCTAAAAAAAAAAAAAAAGACACATTACAGAGCCCTGAACTCCAGTCCCAGGGTTGAACAGCAAGGCGCTGACCAGAGGCCAAGGGTGGACACCATAGCCCTGCCGCCCAGCCCGGGGCATGGCACAAGGAAGCACGTACCCAGGCAGCCCCGGCCAGCTGGACACGGCCTGGACATTAGGGAGAAAGCTGCTGGGTGCTGCTGCCGCCTCCTCACTAAAGCTAGGCCAGGTCATCGTGGAAACCAAAGCAGCCCCAGAGGCAGACACCCCTGCCTGGGAACATCCTGTGCTGCCCCCTCCACTTGGGAGAGAAAGGCTCTGTCTGCCCCTGGCCGGGGAGCCGCTTGCAGGCTGCAGGGCTGGGGTGTGGCTGCTCAAGAACATGGCCTGGCTTGGGCAGGAGGTGGGTGGTTGGGGAGCTCCTGCCGGCTACTGGAGAGTGTCCCTGGCCTTAGCTGTGGCCCTAATCAGCGGCAGGGGTGCCTTGGCCCTAAGCAGACACTCAGTCCCCCCGTCAGTCTCTGCGAATCAACAGTGGGATCCTTACATTGGCTTCTCCTAAATGAGGACCTCCCCCATCCTCAACCACACTGCCGGGGACGTGGGGCCAGGCCCTCTGAAGGGCTCACTCAGACCAGCCAGGGGCCACGGGCTCTGGGCTCGCCCCACCCGTCTGCTTTTGGCAATTCCTGCCTATCTTTGGGCTGTCTTCTTTTCTGAGGCATCTCCTGTTCCAAGAGAATGAGGAGCACCTGTTCTAGGATGTTCAGACCCCCACCCAGTGCCGGGACAGACACGCTATGATCAGACAGACACAGGAGTGGCCCTGGACGCTCCTTCTAGCCAGCTCACCCTCACCTCCCAGCTGTCTGCCCTCCTGCCCCAGGCCTGGGGAGTGGGTTTCTCCCTGGCTGGCACAAGACTGGCCTGGAAGCCAGTAGAACCATTCCAGTGTGCATCGGGGGCCCCAACCCTCTGTGCAAATTCCGGCGAACCCCATCCTCTCTGGACCTCAGCTTCCTCTCTTGCATGGTGGGGGGTGCTGGGGATGTACTGGTGGCACCAGCTGGCCTGTGAGGCTCTCTCCCTCCGGTTCCAGAGGCCTGTGGTGGCTCACATTGTTTTATGGGGAACCTTCTGCCCAGAGGAAACCTTCCCCAGAGAATCAGGGAGCTGCTCTGGCCGAGACGGCTGCACACAGAGACTCCTGAGTAGACAGAGCCTGCCTTTCCAACTGCATAACCCTGGCCAGACCTTGCCCTCTCTGGCCTCGGTGACCCTATTAATGCATCTGAGGCTGGACAAGGAAGGTCTCACCCACCCTTTGAGTTCACTCACTTCAGGGCCTCAGAAACCCCCACCGCGCTGCACCTCTGGCCTCCTCATGGGCTGCTGGGACCACCAGAACCTCTGGGGCCACAGCCCCTTCCCTGCGTCCAGCCTCCACGCCTCCACCCAGCCTCCACCCACAGGCCACCAGCAGCTCTCCTAGTTCACCCTCGGCCCTTTGTGTTTACCAAAGGCCTATGGAAGGCCAGCAGGAAGCCGGCCACACTCCTGGGATCTGCCAGAGAAAAAGAAGCTCCTTCAGGTGCAGCACAGGCTGCGCTTGATGTGGTAGATGAGTCAGGTCTTCTTCCCACTGCAAGGGACAGAAGTCTGATTCAAATGGGCTGAAGCACAAGGGGAAAATCATCAGCTTATTTCACTGAAAAGTCCAGGGGATGGATGGCTCAGGAATGGCAGGATCAAGGACTCACAAGTGACATCTTTAAGAATTCGCCTCTCAGCTGGGTGCAGTGGTTCCTGCCTCTAATCCTAGCACTTTGGGAGGCTGAGGCAGGAGGATTGCTTGAGCCCAGGAGTTCACAACCAGCTTGGGCAACATAGCAAGACCCCATCTCTACAAAAAAGACAAAAATTAGCCAGGCATGATGGTGCATGTCTGTAGTCCCAGCTACTTGGGAGGCTAGGCTGGAAGGATCACTTGAGCCCGGGAGGTTGAGGCTGCAGTGAGCTGAAATCTGTTTCGTCTGTGGTAGCTCAGTTTTCAGGAGCTTTCTCTCCTCATGATGGTAACATGGCTGCCAGCAGCCACACCCAACATCCCCCTTGAGTGGCCCCCCCCAAGGATATTCTCTTTGCCAATGGTTTAATTGAAAGCATTTGATTTGAGGCCGGGCACAGTGGCTCATGCCTGTAATCCCCGCACTTTGGGAGGCTGAGGTGGGTGGATCACCTGAGGTCAGGAGTTCAAGACCAGCCTGGCCAACATGGTGAAACCCTGTCTCTACTATAAATACAAAATTAGCCAGGCGTGGTGGTGCATGCCTGTAATCCCAGCACCTTGGGAGGCTGAGGCAGGAGGAGTGCTTGAACTGGGGAGGTGGAGGTTGCAGTGAGCCGAGATCACGCCATTGCACTCCAGCCTTAAGAGTGAAACTCTGTCTCAAAAACAAACAAATAAACAAACAAACAAAGCCTTTGATTTGAGTCTCCTAATGGGCTCTCACAGGATCTGGGTTCTGTGCCCATTTCTAGACCAATCCCTGCAATGCTTGAGTTGGTTACATGGAGTCATGTGGTCTGAAGCCAGTGCATGAGGTCGGGGGAGGAGGGCTCCCCAAAAGACAGTCAAGATGCAGACGTTGGAAGAAGGGGTGCTGAGCAGGCAGGAGCACGGATGGCGACCACTGCTGGCAGGGAGCGTGCTGGGTCAGGGAACTCCTTCTAGGGGTACCAAGTGGAGCCCAGCTCTGTATGAGCTGCAGTGAGCTCCAGAGGAGTGAAGGAGCCACCGAGTACCTGGTCCCAGGCCAACCCCAAGCGCCAAGTAGCATCCACAGCTGTGGTGGCTTTGGGAGGCGGCTTAGGGCCCAGGGTGTGTGCTGAGTGCACAGCAGCCCAGAGACTCAGCGTCTCGGACGACGAAGGGGCTGGGAGAGGGCCCGTGGCCTCAGCAGACAAGTCCCTCCGGGTGGCTGGGAGATTCTTAAGGGAAATGCCATTTGATCTGTATTCTTAGAAACAGGAAGTAACAGCTTCCTGTAAGCAAACTGACCGCATCCCCAGGCCCCGAGACAGTCCCTGGGTCCAACCACTTCCAAAGGGATGTGGCTACCTCTCACTCGGGGAAGCATCATGAGCCAATCCATACTTATTTATTTATTTGAGATGGTGTCTCGTTCTGTCGCCCAGGCTGGAGTGGAGTAGTGCAATCTCGGCTCACTGCCACCTCCACCTCCTGGGTTCAAGAGATTCTCCTGCCTCAGCTCCCCCAAGTAGCTGGGATTACAGGCTTGCGCCACGACGCCTGGCTAATTTTTTGTATTTTTAGTAGAGACAGGGTTTTGCCATGTTGGCCAGGCTGGTCTTGAACTCCTGACCTCAGGTGATCCACCTGCCTTGGCTTCCCAAAATGCTGGGATTACAGGCATGAGCCACCGTGCCCAGCCGCTCTGTTTACACTTCTATTCTCAAAGTGAATCATCACCCATTTAAATAAGGTGTCCTTCATCACAGGTCCTTGGTAAGAGAGTACTGGCTGTGTGTCATAAGCTTTATCTCCTGAATCTTCTCTGATTCTGATGCCTCCCATGTGCTAACACCTCCCATGTGCTCATCCCTTCCATGCGCTCATTCCTTCCATGCGCTCATCCCTCCCATACACTCATCCCTCCCGTGTGCTCATCCCTCCCGTGCGCTCATCCCTCCCGTGCGCTCATCCCTCCCGTACACTCATCCCTCCCGTGTGCTCATCCCTCGCATGCGGTCATCCCTCCCATGTGCTCATCCCACCCATGCGCTCATCCCTCCCATACACTCATCCCTCCCGTGCGCTCATGCCTCCCATGTGCTCATCCCTCCCATACACTCATCCCTCCCGTGTGCTCATCCCTCCCATGTGCTCATCCCACCCATGTGCTCATCCGTCCCGTGTGCTCATCCCTCCCATGTGCTCATCCCTCCCGTGCGCTCATCCCTCCTGTGCGCTCATCCCTCCCATACACTCATCCCTCCCGTGTGCTCATCCCTCCCATGTGCTCATCCCACCCATGCGCTCATCCCTCCCGTGTGCTCATCCCTCCCATGTGCTCATCCCTCCTGTGCGCTCATCCCTCCTGTGCGCTCATCCCTCCCATACACTCATCCCTCCCGTGCGCTCATCCCTCCCAGACACTCATCCCTCCCGTGCGCTCATCCCTCCCATGTGCTCATCCCTCCCATACACTCATCCCTCCGGTGTGCTCATCCCTCCCGTGTGCTCATCCCTCCCATGTGCTCATCCCACCCATGCGCTCATCCCTCGCGTGTGCTCATCCCTCCCATGTGCTCATCGCTCCCGTGCGCTCATCCCTCCTGTGCGCTCATCCCTCCCGTGTGCTCATCCCTCCCATGTGCTCATCCCACCCATGCGCTCATCCCTCCCGTGTGCTCATCCCTCCCATGTGCTCATCCCTCCCGTGCGCTCATCCCTCCTGTGCGCTCATCCCTCCCATACACTCATCCCTCCCGTGCGCTCATCCCTCCCATACGCTCATCCCTCCCATACACTCATCCCTCCGGTGTGCTCATCCCTCCCGTGTGCCCATCCCTCCCATGTGCTCATCCCACCCATGCGCTCATCCCTCCCGTGTGCTCATCCCTCCCGTGTGCTCATCCCTTCCATGTGCTCATCCCTTCCGTGCGCTCATCCCTCCCATACGCTCATCCCTCCCGTGCGCTCATCCCTCCCATACACTCATCCCTCCTGTGTGCTCATCCCTCCCATGCGGTCATCCCTCCCATGTGCTCATCCCTTCCATGCACTCATCCCTCCTGTGCGCTCATCCCTCCTGTGCGCTCATCCCTCCTGTGCGCTCATCCCTCCCATACACTCATCCCTCCCGTGCGCTCATCCCTCCCATGCGCTCATCCCTCCTGTGTGCTCATCCCTCCCATACACTCATCCCTCCCGTGCGCTCATCCCTCCCATACACTCATCCCTCCCATGTGCTCATCCCTCCCATGCGGTCATCCCTCCCATGTGCTCATCCCTTCCATGCACTCATCCCTCCTGTGCGCTCATCCCTCCTGTGCGCTCATCCCTCCCATACACTCATCCCTCCCGTGCGCTCATCCCTCCCGTGCGCTCATCCCTCCTGTGCGCTCATCCCTCCCATACACTCATCCCTCCCGTGCGCTCATCCCTCCCATACACTCATCCCTCCCGTGTGCTCATCCCTCCCATGCGGTCATCCCTCCCATGTGCTCATCCCACCCATGTGCTCATTCCTCCCATGTACTCATCCCTTCTACGCGCTCATCCCCCCATGTGCTCATCCCTCCCATGCGCTCATCCCTCCCATGCGCTCATCCCTCCCAAGTGCTAACACCTCCCATGGGCTCATCCCTTCCATGCGCTCATCCTTTCCATGTGCTCATCGCTCCCATGCGCTCATCCCTCCCATGCACTCATCCCTCCCATACACTCATCCCTCCCATACACTCATCCCTCCCATGCACTCATCCCTCCCATACACTCATCCCTCCCGTGCGCTCATCCCTCCCGTGCGCTCATCCCTTCCATGCGCTCATCCCTCCCAAGTGCTAACACCTCCCAGGGGCTCATCCCTTCCATGCGCTCATCCTTTCCATGTGCTCATCCCTCCCATGCGGTCATCCCTCCCATGTGCTCATCCCTCCCATACACTCATCCCTCCCATACACTCATCCCTCCCATGCGCTCATCCCTCCCATGCACTCATCCCTCCCATACACTCATCCCTCCCATGCACTCATCCCTCCCATACACTCATCCCTCCCATACACTCATCCCTCCCGTGCGCTCATCCCTCCCGTGCGCTCATCCCTTCCATGCGCTCATCCCTCCCAAGTGCTAACACCTCCCAGGGGCTCATCCCTTCCATGCGCTCATCCTTTCCATGTGCTCATCCCTCCCATGCGCTCATCCCTCCCATGCACTCATCCCTCCCATACACTCATCCCCCCATGTGCTCATCCCTTCCATGCGCTCATCCCTCCCAAGTGCTAACACCTCCCAGGGGCTCATCCCTTCCATGCGCTCATCCTTTCCATGTGCTCATCCCTCCCATGTGCTCATCCCTCCCATGCACTCATCCCTCCCATACACTCATCCCCCCATGTGCTCATCCCTCCCATGCGCTCATCCCTCCCAAGTGCTAACACCTCCCATGGGCTCATCCCTTCCATGCGCTCATCCTTTCCATGTGCTCATCCCTCCCATGCGCTCATCCCTCCCATGCACTCATCCCTCCCGTGCACTCATCCCTCCCATGTGCTCATCCCTCCCATACACTCATCCCTCCGGTGTGCTCATCCCTCCCGTGTGCTCATCCCTCCCATGTGCTCATCCCACCCATGCGCTCATCCCTCCCGTGTGCTCATCCCTCCCATGTGCTCATCCCTTCCACGTGCTCATCCCTTCCGTGCGCTCATCCCTTCTGTGCGCTCATCCCTCCCATACACTCATCCCTCCCGTGCGCTCATCCCTCCCATACACTCATCCCTCCCGTGTGCTCATCCCTCCCATGCGGTCATCCCTCCCATGTGCTCATCCCTTCCATGCACTCATCCCTCCCGTGTGCTCATCCCTCCTGTGCACTCATCCCTCCCATACACTCATCCCTCCCGTGCGCTCATCCCTCCCATACACTCATCCCTCCCGTGTGCTCATCCCTCCCATGCGGTCATCCCTCCCATGTGCTCATCCCACCCATGTGCTCATCCCTCCCATGTACTCATCCCTTCTACGCGCTCATCCCCCCATGTGCTCATCCCTCCCATGCGCTCATCCCTCCCATGTGCTCATCCCTCCCAAGTGCTAACACCTCCCATGGGCTCATCCCTTCCATGCGCTCATCCTTTCCATGTGCTCATCCCTCCCATGCACTCATCCCTCCCATGCACTCATCCCTCCCGTGCGCTCATCCCTCCCATGTGCTCATCCCTCCCATACACTCATCCCTCCGGTGTGCTCATCCCTCCCGTGTGCTCATCCCTCCCATGTGCTCATCCCACCCATGCGCTCATCCCTCCCGTGTGCTCATCCCTCCCATGTGCTCATCCCTTCCATGTGCTCATCCCTTCCGTGCGCTCATCCCTCCTGTGCGCTCATCCCTCCCATACACTCATCCCTCCCGTGCGCTCATCCCTCCCATACACTCATCCCTCCCGTGCGTTCATCCCTCCTGTGCGCTCATCCCTCCCGTGCGCTCATCCCTCCCGTGCGCTCATCCCTTCCATGCGCTCATCCCTCCCAAGTGCTAACACCTCCCAGGGGCTCATCCCTTCCATGCGCTTATCCTTTCCATGTGCTCATCCCTCCCATGCGCTCATCCCTCCCATGCACTCATCCCTCCCATACACTCATCCCCCCATGTGCTCATCCCTTCCATGCGCTCATCCCTCCCAAGTGCTAACACCTCCCATGGGCTCATACCTTCCATGAGCTCATCCCTCCCATGCGCTCATCCCTCCCATGTGCTCATCCCTCCCATACACTCATCCCTCCCATGCGCTCATCCCTCCCATGCACTCATCCCTCCCATACACTCATCCCCCCATGTGCTCATCCCTTCCATGCGCTCATCCCTCCCAAGTGCTAACACCTCCCAGGGGCTCATCCCTTCCATGCGCTCATCCTTTCCATGTGCTCATCCCTCCCATGCGCTCATCCCTCCCATGCACTCATCCCTCCCATACACTCATCCCCCCATGTGCTCATCCCTTCCATGCGCTCATCCCTCCCAAGTGCTAACACCTCCCATGGGCTCATACCTTCCATGAGCTCATCCCTCCCATGCGCTCATCCCTCCCATGTGCTCATCCCTCCCATACACTCATCCCTCCCATGCGCTCATCCCTCCCATGCACTCATCCCTCCCATACACTCATCCCCCCATGTGCTCATCCCTTCTATGCGCTCATCCCTCCCAAGTGCTAACACCTCCCATGGGCTCATCCCTTCCATGAGCTCATCCCTCCCATGCGCTCATCCCTCCCATGTGCTCATCCCTCCCGTGCACTCATCCCTCCCATACGCTCATCCCTCCCATACACTCATCCCTCCCATGCACTCATCCCTCCCATGCACTCATCCCTCCCATGCACTCATCCCTCCCATACACTCATCCCTCCCATGCACTCATCCCTCCCATACACTCATCCCTCCCGTGCGCTCATCCCTCCCGTGCGCTCATCCCTCCCGTGCGCTCATCCCTCCCGTGCGCTCATCCCTTCCGTGCGCTCATCCCTCCCGTGCGCTCATCCCTCCCAAGTGCTAACACCTCCCAGGGGCTCATCCCTTCCATGCGCTCATCCTTTCCATGTGCTCATCCCTCCCATGCGGTCATCCCTCCCATGCACTCATCCCTCCCATACACTCATCCCTCCCATGCACTCATCCCTCCCATACACTCATCCCTCCCGTGCGCTCATCCCTTCCATGCGCTCATCCCTCCCAAGTGCTAACACCTCCCAGGGGCTCATCCCTTCCATGCGCTCATCCTTTCCATGTGCTCATCCCTCCCATGCACTCATCCCTCCCATGCACTCATCCCTCCCATACACTCATCCCCCCATGTGCTCATCCCTTCCATGCGCTCATCCCTCCCATGCGCTCATCCCTCCCATGCACTCATCCCTCCCATACACTCATCCCTCCCATGCACTCATCCCTCCCATACACTCATCCCTCCCGTGCGCTCATCCCTTCCATGTGCTCATCCCTCCCAAGTGCTAACACCTCCCAGGGGCTCATCCCTTCCATGCGCTCATCCTTTCCATGTGCTCATCCCTCCCATGCGCTCATCCCTCCCATGCACTCATCCCTCCCATACACTCATCCCCCCATGTGCTCATCCCTTCCATGCGCTCATCCCTCCCAAGTGCTAACACCTCCCAGGGGCTCATCCCTTCCATGAGCTCATCCTTTCCATGTGCTCATCCCTCCCATGCGCTCATCCCTCCCATGCACTCATCCCTCCCATACACTCATCCCCCCATGTGCTCATCCCTTCCATGC
Source organism: Chlorocebus sabaeus (assembly GCF_047675955.1). Classification (NCBI taxonomy): domain Eukaryota; kingdom Metazoa; phylum Chordata; class Mammalia; order Primates; family Cercopithecidae; genus Chlorocebus; species Chlorocebus sabaeus. The sequence goes on from NC_132919.1 coordinate 3,859,067, forward strand.
GCTCATCCCTCCCAAGTGCTAACACCTCCCATGGGCTCATCCCTTCCATGAGCTCATCCCTCCCATGCGCTCATCCCTCCCATGTGCTCATCCCTCCCATACACTCATCCCTCCCATGCGCTCATCCCTCCCATGCACTCATCCCTCCCATACACTCATCCCCCCATGTGCTCATCCCTTCCATGCACTCATCCCTCCCAAGTGCTAACACCTCCCATGGGCTCATCCCTTCCATGAGCTCATCCCTCCCATGCGCTCATCCCTCCCATGTGCTCATCCCTCCCGTGCACTCATCCCTCCCGTGCGCTCATCCCTTCCATGTGCTCATCTCTTCTATGCGCTCATCTCTTCCATGTGCTCATCCCTCCCATGCACTCATCCCTTCTGTGCGCTCATATCTTCCGTGCGCTCATCTCTTCCGTGAGCTCATCCCTCCCGTGCGCTCACCCCTCCCTTGCGCTCATCCCTCCCACGTGCTTATCCCCCCATGTGCTCATCCCTGCCATGCGCTCATCCCTCCCATGTGTTCATCTCTCCCATGTGCTCATCCCTTCCATGTGCACATTCCTTCCATGAACTCATGCACTGTGTGCCAACGTCTTCCAGGAGTGAACACCTTCCTGGGGACTATGAAGGGGTTTCACTAAATAGCACAGAGCAAAATTTGGAACTACCTCTACCTTCACCTGGATATTGATGGCTCCTTGCTTTGCACCTCAGTCAAGGTCAGAGTCTGGAAGGTGAGGGATGAGGACTGTCCCCAAAGCCTCCCCAAAATGATAGTTCAGAAAGAAATTCTTATTGTTTCTCTAACAGCCTGTCTGACTGGGAGAGCAGGGAGCACAGGGTCTACAGCTGGCAGGCCTGGGTGCAGCCCTTGGCCCAGGCCCTGACTTGCCGGGTGACTTCGGGGAACTCCCTGGGCTTCAGACCCCTTCAGAGCCCCCTTGGGCCCCCTAGCTCTGTGTTGGCAAATTCTTGGCTCCCAGGTGAGCCGGGGTCAAGCCACGGCCTCCCTACCCCAGCCTCCGGTGCCACCTCCACCCAGCGGTTCCCATGGTGGCAGCCCCTGGTTGTCTGTTTACTCAGCATTCTGTGATTTTTCCATAACCGGCCATCGAGAGCACAATGCCAGCTTCCCCCCAAGGAGGCGCCGCGGAGCCCACGCCTATGGCCAAACAGCGCATGTGACTTTCCAGCCGGGCAGACACTGACACCAGGCATCTCAGACTCCCCTGGCCTCTCCTGGATCACGACTTCAGCTTTCTGCAAGGGGGTGCAGAGAGCCAGGCTGGCCTGGGGTTCCATCCTCAGAACATGTGTGAAACCCTGAGCAAGTCGCTTTCCCTCCGAGACGACGATAGGGCTGTGAAATGGGTCGCATCCCGCACGCAATTCTAAAAGCCCACAACCTTGAAGGGCCTGCCTCAGCTCTTCCCAAAGAGGCCGCCCCGCAACCCTTGCCCCAGCAGCCCCAGGCACAAAGGGTCCGGGACTCCGGCAGCAAACGCTTCCTGCCAGAGCCGGCACTGGGCCAAGCACAGCCCGGCCATGCTCAGGTCAAACCAATAGTGTGGCCTTTACCCTCGGTCTCCTGTCCTGGGCCAGGAGCAGACCTGGGTTAAAACAGCAAGTCACTGGGTTCTCTACTCCCAAAGGGATACACTCTCACTGGGAACAATCCAACTTGGAAAGAGTGAGAAAACAGGTGTCACTCAGCATCTCGGGCACCTGCTCCCAGATTTTCCCAGGCATGCGCTGCTCCTCGACACCTGGCATGCAGCATGTGCTAAAAATAGCTCCAGTCTCAGTGTGTTGCACGACTGAACCCACTTTATCCCCCTCTGAGGTTTTCCTTCTTTGACTCTCTGGGGGCTCAGAGGCTCAGAGAGGCGAAGCACATTGCCCAAGAGCACACACTTGTTTGCAGTAGATCCAGGACTTGAACACTGATTCAGAGTTGGATTCATGAATTCATGAACTTGACGCCTACACTACGTTGCCTGGAAACGCTAACTTTTTTTTTGTTTTGAGGTGAGGCATGGGGCCAGGGGCTGAGAACCATTCGCCATAAGCCCCATGGCCCTCTGAGGGACAAGTGTCCCCCAGGACCATCCAAGGTAGGGGTGATGAGGGGCTCCAGGCTTTCTCCTGGCTCCTGTCTCAGCCTCACCCCAAACCTAGCCTCAAGGCTCTTCGTGGAGCTGGCCCTTCCCCTTCGGCCAGTGGCGGACCCCTCCCCTCCCAGCCAGCCTGCCTACCCTGGTCCCCATGTTTGCAGTTCTCTCCCACCTCCCCCAGTTTCTTCTCCTGTTTTTTCATCTTTCTGCCCAGCCTCTGCCCATGATATCCCTTTCTCCCAATCGGCCCCTCCCCACCCTCCTAGATACAAACCATCCATGAACTGGGTCTGGTATTTAGTGGATCTGTCCCTTCCAGAATGGTGTGAGCATGTCCTCTCCCCAAGGTTCTCAGGGGACCTGGGAGATGCCTACCCCGGGGGTCTGTTGGGCTCAAACAACTGAATATCCGCACACAAAAGAACAATTTGGACTTTGGCCAGGTGCAGTGGCTCAGGCCTGTAATCCCAGCACTTTGGGAGGCCAAGGCAGATGGATCACTTGAGGTCAGGAGTTCGAGACCAGCGTGGTCAACATGGTGAAACCTCATCTCTACCAAAAATACAAAAATCAGCCAGGCGTGGTAGCATGCACCTGTAATCCCAGCTACTTGGGAGACTGAGGCAGGAGAACCACTTGAACCCAGGAGGCAGAGGTTGCAGTGAGCCGAGATCATGCCACTGCACTCCAGCCTGGGTGACAGAGTGAGACTCTGTCTGGAAAAAAAAAAAAAAAAGGCCAAGTGTAGTGGCTCACGCCTGTAATCCCAGCACTTTGGGAGGCTGAGGCAGGCGTATCATGAGGTCAAGAGATCGAGACCATACTGGCTAACACAGTGAAATCCCATCTCTACTAAAAATATTTTTAAAATTAGCCAGGCGTGGTGGCGGGCGCCTGTGGTCCTAGCTACTCAGGAGGCTGAGGACGGAGAATGGCATGAACCCAGGAGGCGGAGGTTGCAGTGAGCCGAGATCGTGCCACTACACTCCAGCCTGGGTGACAGAGCGAGACTCTGTCTCAAAAAAAAAAAAAAAAAAGAACAAGTTGGATTCTTACCTCACACCATATACAAAAATCAACTAAAAATGGATCAAAGAGTTAATACTATCCAATTCTTAGAAGAAAACATGGGGGCCCAGATACAGTGGCTCGCGCCTGTAATCCCAGCACTTTGGGAGGCCAAGGTGGGCAGACCACTTGATGTAGGAGTTTTAGACCAGTATGGCCAACATGGTGAAACCCCATCTCTACCAAAAAAAAATACAAAAACAATCAGCCGGGCATGGTGGTGCATACCCGTAGTCCCAGCTACTTGGGTGGCTGAGGCAGGAGAATCACTTGAACCTGGGAAGTGAAGGTTGCAGTGAGCCAAGATTGTGCAACTGCACTCCAGCCTGGGTGACAGAGAGAGACTGTCTCAAAAAAAAAAAAAAAAAAAAAAAGAAGAAGAAGAAGAAAGAGAAAACATGGCGGTAAATCTTAATAACCTTGAATTTGACAATAGTTTTTTAGAAATAACACTGAAAGCATGAGCAACAGAAGAAAATATAAACTGGCCTTCATCAACATTAAAAACTTGTATTCATCAAAGAACACTATGAAGAGAGTGAGACGACAACCCACAGGACAGGGAAAAATCCTTGCAGGGCTGATTTCCAAAAGTCACAGGATAAATGGTGTATGTTATTCAAAGGTTTCTTGGATAAAACTTTTTTTTTTTGAGACCAGGGTCTTGCTATGTTGCCCAGGCTGGGGTGCAGTGGCTATTTACAGATATGATCATGGCTCACCGCAACTTTGAACCACTGGCATCAAGCAATCCTCCCGCCTCAGCCTCCTGAATAGGTGGGACTACAGGCGTGTGCCACCACATCAGGCTGAGAAAACATTCTTCACATGTTAAAGCATAATGGTTGAGAATGCAACATTTATACAAAACATAGGCTACAGTGGGAGACATTAGGAAGTTTGGGATCTGAAGCCAAGCACTCTGGGGAATGTAAGCTCAACTGGTATTCTGCCAGTGATGGGGCTTGTGTGGGAGAGGTCCCAAAATCGTCAGAGATTCTGTGGATAGAAGGACCCAGAGGGCTGGCTTGCTGGGCGGGCCTGGTAGGGAGACCACAGGCAAGGTCACAGGCAGATCACAGACAAGGTCACAGGCAAGGTCACAGGCAGATCACACACAGGGTCACAGGCAAGGTCACAGGCAGATCACAGACAAGGTCACAGGCAGATCACAGACAAGGTCACAGACAAGGTCACAGGCAGATCACAGGCAGGGTCACAGACAAGGTCACAGGCAAGGTCACAGGCAGGGTCACAGGCAAGGTCACAGGCAGATCACACACAAGGTCACATACAAGGTCACAGGCAAGGTCACAGGCAGATCACAGACAAGGTCACAGGCAGATCACAGACAAGGTCACAGGCAAGGTCACAGGTAAGATCACAGACAAGGTCACAGGCAAGGTCACAGACAAGGTCATGGGAAGGTCACAGGCAAGGTCACAGGCAGATCAGAGGCAAGGTCACAGGCAAGGTCACAGGCAAGGTGAGTCACAAGGAGCACACCTGAGGCTTACAGGGCTGAGGACTCTGCAAGGTTAAAAGTGGCCTGCCCCGTTGTCCCCTGGATCTCTGAACTCCAGCTGCACCTGGTTCCTAGCTCACAGAATCGGTCAGGCTGCTTTCGGTTGTAAGGGACAGAAATACAGCTCAGAGTAGTTGGCCAAAAATGGGACACTCTTGGCTTATGGGAATGAACAGCCCAGGGTAGCTGGCCTCGGTTTGGCTGTGGTAGGGGACAAGCATCAGTGGACTCTCTTTTTAGCCTGGCTCTCCACAGGCACTGGGGAAGGCTGAGGCCCTCTTCTCTCAGCAACCCCACGGTTTCCTGGGACTGTGCCTTGCTGGACTGACTTGGGTCGCGTGTCCACCCACGGGCAATCACTGCAGCGAGGGAGGGGAAGGCTTGGACTGGCCGGGCCTCAGTCACAGGCCTGCTCCTTGGAGTGAGACACAGGGAGAAGAAAACTTACAGGGGACGAGTGCAAATGGCAAGAACAACAAGGCTCAAATGACAGTGCTCCTACAGATACGGGTAGAGCGTAATACACAGGCCTGGGTGCTCTGCTCAGTGTGGGGTGGGCATGAGGCCGGGCCAGGGGCCTCAGCCTGCAGAGCCGTGCGATGGCCCAGGCCCAGTGGGCTGCCTCGGGTCAGGGCTCCGTGAGAAATGGGCAGCTCCTGTTTGTTCCAAACTCCCAGTGCCTCTCAGGCAACCTGGAAAAACACAATTCCCGAGCAGGAAACCCGCCACATATTCCAGCCTGGAGCCCAGAAAGCCAGACCTTGTGACAAATTTAAAAACAAAACTTGAAAATGCCAACTCTCACAATAGAACGTTAAAAAAAAAAAAAAAAAAAAACCTGTATTTTCCTTTTTTATTATGTGAGTGCTACATATTTATTGCAGAAAAAAATTCAAACTACAGATAAGCAAAGAGATAAAATTTCCCATAATCTCAACACTGGTGATGATCGATTTAATATTTTATTGCAAATTTTGATAAATTTCTTTATAGGCAAAAAATATTTTTTTCTTACGTAAAGGGGATTGTTGCCATTATCTATAACTTTTTTTTTCACTTAGTAATACTGGGCGAGTATTTTTTTTTTTTTTTTTTTGTGTCGCCCAGGCTGGAGTGCAGTAGTGTGATCTCAGCTCACTGCAACCTCTGCCTCCCGGGTTCAAACGATTCTCCTACCTCAGCCTCCTGAGTAGCTGGGACTATAGGCGCCTGCCACCACACTCGGCTAATTTTTGTATTTTTAGTAGAGATGGGGTTTCACCATCTTGGCCAGGCAGGTCTCGAACTCCTGACCTCGTGATTCACTGCCACAGCCTCCCACACTGCTGGGATTACAGGCGTGAGCCACCGTGCCCGGCCAAACCAGGTGAATATTTTTACACATCAATAAATATACATGTGCAATATAATTCTTAACCACCTACATAGTATTTAGTTGCATTTAATAGATTCTGTAATGTGCATGTTTTCAGGGTGTCTCGTGCTGTAAAAGACACACTGGCCAATGATTCCATTCATCTCAAATTCCTAGAAGGGAAGCAGCGAGGGCAAAGGGCTTTGAACCTGTTGCCAATGCCACCCCAGAGAGTGGACTCAAGAGCTTAGATTCCCGCACTACCTGTGCAGCTGGTGCTTGGTGATCCATGTCACCCACACTCAGCTTTCTCATTCATTTTCCTTCATGCCACCCACACTCAGCTTTCTCATTCATTTTCCTTCTTGCCAATTTGGTAGGTGAACAATTATTTCTTCTGTTTCCTTCTTCCTTCTTCTCCTCCTCCTCCTTCTTTCTTCTTATTTTCCTTCTCCTCCTCCTCCCCTCTCTTCCTCCTCCTCTTTCTTTCTTTTTTTTTTTTTTTTTTTGAGACAGAGTCTCACTCTGTCGCCCAAGCTGGAGTGCAATGGCACGATCTTGGCTCACTGCAACCTCTGCCTCCCAGGTTCAAGAGATTCTCCCGCCTCAGCCTCCCCAGTAGCTGGGACTACAGGTTTGCACCACCAAGCCTGGCTAATTTTCGTATTTTTAGTAGAGGCAGAGTTTCACCATGTTGGCCAGGCCAGTCTCGAAATCCTGACTTCAAGGGATACGCTTGCCTCAGCCTCCCAAAGTGCTGGGATTACAGGCTTGAACCACTGCACCCGGCCTCCTCCTCCTCTTTCTCATCCTCATACTTCTCTTTCTCTGTATCTTCTTTCTCTTTCTCCTCCTCCCACTCCCATCCCCCTTCCTCTTTCCTTCCTCCTCCTTCCTCTTGTTTTTTTCTTGGGTTTCTTTGATTACTCCTGCAGGTCAACATTTACCATTTGCTTATTGGCCATTTGTATTTTTTCTTTTGGGAATTGTCAGTTTCTGGTTCTTGGCCATTTTTCTGTCGGTAGGTTTATCTCTATTTTAGTGATTTACAAGGGCTCCTTGTAGATTACAGAAAATACGCTTTGGTGTAAATTTTTTCCAGTTTGTCATTTGTCTTCTATTTTTATTTATAATTTATGGGTCATCTGTTTTATTAAAACCTTGGTTGTGAAAATGACATTTGCTGATTGTTAAAGATTCCAACAATGCAGAGGCATAAGAGGAGGGTACAAAGGCTTGCTCCTCTCTCATCCCATGCCCACTCCTCAAACAGAACCACTCCACACTGCTCACCTATGCTATTAGACAGTTTCTTTTCTTTTCTTTTTTTTTTTTTGAGACAGAGTCTCACTCTAGCCCTGGCTGGGGTACAGTGTCACAATCTTGGCTCACTGCAACCTCTGCCTCCCAGATTCAAGCAATTCTCGTGTCTCAGCCTCCAGAGTAGCTGGGATTACAGGCATGCGCCACTACACTTGGATAATTTTTTTTTGTTGTTGTATTTTTAGTAGAGACAGGGTGTCACCATGTTGGCCAGGCTGGTCTCGAATTCCTGACCTCAGATGATTCATCCGCCTCGGCCGCCCCAAGTGCTGGGATTACAGCAGTGAGCCACTGCACCCAGCCGACATTTTCTATGTTTATTCAAAAATAAATAAATAAATATATATTTTTGAGACAGAGTTTCGCTCTTCTTGCCCAGGCTGGAGTGCAATGGCGCGATCTCGGCTCACTGCAACCTCCGCCTCCCAGGTTCAAGCAATTCTCCTGCCTCAGCCTCCTGAGCAGCTGGGATTACAGGCATGCACCATCACGCCCAGCTAATTTTGTATTTTTAGTAGAGATGGGGTTTCTCCATGTTGAGGCTGGTCTCGAACTCCTGACCTCAGGTGATCCACCCGCCTCGGCCTCCCAGAGTGCTGGGATTACAGGCGTGAGCCACCATGCCCAGCTTAAAAATAAATATTTATAAATCCATTCGTTCGACTGTCAACCTAAATAACAAACAGGAAGAGGCTGTCTAAAAGGAAAAGATTGCCAGGCACAGTGGCTCACACCTGCAATGCCAGCACTTTGGGAGGCTAAGGCAGGTGAATTGCTTGAGCCCAGGAGTTTGAAACCAGCCTAGAAAACATGGCAAAACCCGTCTCTACAAAAAATACAACAACAACAAAAACTAGCTGGCCACGGTGGTGTGCACCTGTAGTCCCAGCTATGTGGGAGGCTGAGCTGGGAAGATGACTTGAGCCCAAGAGGCTGAGGCAGCAGTAAGCCATGATGGCACCAGTGCTCTCCAGTCTCAATGACAGATCTCAACTTTTTTTTTTTTTGAGATCTTATCTCAAAAACAAAACAAAAAAACCCCCGCAAACCACCAAAACAATAAACAAACAAATAAATAAAAAAAAGTAAAAGACATTAATTATTCCCAACTAACTGACACAACTAATATTTGGTAAGTGCCTGTAGACTCAGGCCCTGTGCTCTAATTTGGGCACAAAATGATGAACAAAACAGACATTGCCTCTGCCACCATGGAGCTTAGAGTTTAATAGGGAGATGCTGATACCAAAAAAAAAAAAAAAAATCCATGTCAGTATATGTACACATTGTGATCAGTGCTGTGAAGCAAGAGAATAACGGGCACTGTGGTGGACGGCCTCCAAGATCCCCCATGGTCCCTGCCTCCTGGAATTCAAGCCCTTATTTCATACCTTCCCCTTGTGTGCGGGCAGGACTCATTGACTTGCTGATGACAAACACTAAAGCAGAAGTGACGGAGTGTGGCCTCTGAGATTGGGTTATGAAGAGACTGTAGCTGGCTGGGCACAGTGGCTCACACCTGTAATCCCAGCACTTTAGGAGGCCAAGGCGGGAGGATTGCTTGAGCCCAGGAATTCAAGACCGACTTGGACAACATAGGAAGATCCTGACTCTACAAAAAATAAAAAGATTAGCCGGGTGTGGTGGCATATACCTGCAGTTCCAGCTACTCGGGAGACTGAGGTGGGAGGATAGCTTGAGCCTGGAAGTTTGAGGCTGCAGTGAGCCATGATTGGGCCACCACACTCCAACCTGGGTGACAGAGACAGAACCTGTCTCAAAGGAAATGACTGTGGCTGCCAGTTTGGGTGGTCTTGCTCTCAGATCACTTGTGCCAGGGGAAGTAAGCTGTCATGTTGTGAGTCGACTTACGGAGAAGCCCATGTGACATGGCAAAGCACCGAGAGGCCCTCAGTCCAACAGCCTGCGAAACACCGCAGCCTGCGAACAACCATGTGAGCGAACAGATCCGTTAGCTCCAGCCAAGCCTCAACATGACTGCAACCCGTGAGAAACCTTGAGCCGCTGAAACCCAGCTACGCTGTGCCTGGATTCCTGGCCCACGGAAACCGAGATTATAAATGTTTGTCGTTACAAACCAGTAAATTTCTAAGTCCCTGGGTTTCCCTCTGTAGATCAATTTGGATAGTACTACCATCTTCACAAATTTAAGGCTCCTGATCCACAGATATGGGATGTTTTTCTGTTTATTTATATATTGTCTTTGTTTGCTTCATGCTGCTGTAACAGAATACTTGAGAAAGAATAATTGATAAAGGAAAGAGGTTTATTTAGCTCACAGTTCTGCAGGCTGGGAAGTTCGAGAAGCACAGCACTGGCATCTGCTCGGCTTCTGGTGCGGGCTTTCCTGCTGCATGAAAACATGGCAGAAGGTCAAAGAGGAAGTGAGCACGTGTGAAGAAGCAAAAACTGAGTGCTGTCCTGGCTTTGTAACCACCCACTCTCACATTCTCATGAGATGTTTCTTATGAGTGTGGATGCAAAAGTCCTCAACAAAATTCTGGCGAGCCAAATATTTGCAAAAGTCCTCAACAAAATACAAACAGACATTTTCATAAATGCCTGTGAGAACAAATCCGGTCTCACAAGAGCTAGAATCACTCACTACCACAAGAATGGCACCCAGGGGCCTGTGAGAGTGGACCCCCTATGATTCAAACACCTCCCATTAGACTCCACTTCTTAAAGGTTCTGACATCATTACATTGGCAATTAAATTTCTTTTTTTTTTTTGAGACGGAGTCTTGCTCTGTCTCCCAGGCTGGAGTGCAGTGGCCAGATCTCAGCTCTGCAAGCTCTGCCTCCCAGGTTCACGCCATTCTCCTGCCTCAGCCTCCCGAGTAGCTGGGACTACAGGCGCCCGCCACCATGCCCAGCTAGTTTTTTGTATTTTTAGTAGAGACGGAGTTTCACCATGTTGGTCAGGCTGGTCTCGATCTCCTGACCTCATGATCCTCCTGCCTCGGCCTCCCAAAGTTCTGGGATTACAGGCTTGAGCCACCGTGCCCAGCCGGCAATTAAATTTCAACATGAGTTTTGGCAGAGACAAACCACATCCAAGCCATGGCAGATCTTTAGTTTCTTCCAACAATGTTTCGTAGTTTTCATGCTCTAAGTTTTGCACATCTTTTGATACATTTATGTCTAAGTATTTTATTCTTTTTGATGCTATTGTTAATGGAATCTTCTTAATTTCATTTTTGGATTCTTTATTGAAAATGTATAGAAATACAATCAATTTTTGTGTATTAATCTTGTATTCTGCAACCTCGCTGAATTTATTATTGTTACAGTTTAACAGGGAGATACTGATACAAAAAAATCCATGTCAGTATATGTACATGTTGTGATCAGTGCCGTGGCCGGGCGCGGTGGCTCAAGCCTGTAATCCCAGCACTTTGGGAGGCCGAGACGGGCGGATCACGAGGTCAGGAGATCGAGACCATCCTGGCTAGCACGGTGAAACCCCGCCTCTACTAAAAAAAAAATACAAAAAACTAGCCGGGCGAGGTGGCGGGCGCCTGTAGTCCCAGCTACTCGGGAGGCTGAGGCAGGAGAATGGTGTAAACCTGGGAGGCGGGGCTTGCAGTGAGCCCAGATTGTGCCACCGCACTCCAGTCTGGGCGACAGAGCGAGACTCCGTCTCAAAAAAAAAAAAAAAAAAAAAAAGATAAAAGAACAATTGGCACTGGGGAGGGCAGCCTTCAAGATGGCCCCGTGAACCCTGCCTCTTGGAATTCTGTAATTTTTTACTGAGTTCCTCAGAATTTTACATATGGAAGATCAGGTGATTTTAAAATAGAGATAGTTTTACTTATTTTCTAAACTGGATGGCTTTTTGCTTCTTTTTCCTCCCTAATTGTGCTACCTAGAATCTCCCCTACGATGTTGGGTAGAAGTGGTGAGAGTACACATCCTTGTGCTGTTCCTGACTTAGGAAGAAAGCATCCAGCTTTTCATCAGTAAGTTTGATGTTAGTGGGTTTTTTAAATAAATGCCTTGTCAGGTTAAGGAAGCTTCCTTCTATTCCTAGTTTGTTGAGTACTTTTATGATCAAAGGGCTTGGGATCTTGTCAAATGCATTTTCTGCATCGTTGGAGATGGTCACATGGTTTTTTTTCTTATTCTATTGATATGGTGTATTACATTAATTGATCTTTGGATGTTAAGCCAATCTTGCATTCGTGTGGCAAATCCCACTTCATCAGGGCTGGGCACGGTGGCTCACGCCTGTAATCCCAGCGCTTTGGGAGGCCGAGGTGGGTGGATCACTTGAGGTCAGGAGTTCGAGACCAGCCTGGCCAACATGGTGAAACCCCATCTCTACTAAAAATACAAAAAAGTTAGCCAGGCATGGTGGTGCACACCTGTAATCCCAGCTACCCGGGAGGCTGAGGCAGGAGAATCACTTGAACCCAGGAGGTGGAGGTTGCAGTGAGCTGAGATTGCACCACTGTACTCCAGCCTGGGTGACAGAGAGAGACTCCATTAAAAAAAAAAAAAAATCTCACTTCATCATGATGTAGAATTCATATGATGTGAATTTGACTTGCTAGTATTTTCTTGGATTTTTGCATCCATATTGATAAGAAACATCAACCTGTAGTTTCCTTTTCTTGTGATGTCTTCATCTGGTTTTGGTGTCAGTATAATACCACCCTCATAAAATGAATTGGGAAGTGTTTTCTTCTTTTCTATTTTTTGAACAGTTTGTGTTATTACATATTTTATTTATTTATTTATTTATTTATTTATTTATTTATTTATTTATTTTGAGATAGAGTCTTGCTCTGTTGCCCAGGCTGGAGTGCAGTGGCACGATCTCAGCTCATTGCAACCTCTTCCTCCTGGGTTCAAGCAATTCTCCTGCCTCAACCTCCCAAGTAGCTGAGATTACAGGCACCTGCCACCATGCCTGGCTGATTTTTTTGTATTTTTTATAGAGACAGGGTTTCACCATGTTGGCCAGGCTGGGCTCAAACTCCTGACCTCAAGTGATCTGCCTGCCTTGGGCTCCCAAAGTGATGGGATTTTAATTATTCTTTAAATGTTTGTTAGAATTTCCCACTGGACTCATGTGGTCCTAAGCTTTTCTTTGTGGGTAGTGTTGTGATTATCTCTATTTGTTGTATCTGTTCAGATTTTGTTTCTTCTTCAGTTTTTGTAGTTTCCATCTTTCTAGAAATCTGTCCATATCATCTAAATTCTCTATTTTGTTGACATGTAATAGTTCATAGTATTCCTTTATAATTTTTTTTATTTCTGTGAAGTTGGTAGTGATGCTTCTTCTTTCATATCTGATTCTAGTAATTGAAGTCTTCTCTCTTATTTTCTTGGTCAATCTAGCTAAATGTTTTCAATTTTATTGATCTTTTTATAGAGCCAGCATTTTGTTTCACTCATTTTTCTCTATTTTTCTATTCTCTATTTCATTAATTTCCACTCTAATCTTTGTTCTGCTTCCTTTAGGCTTTCGTATTTTGCTCTTCTCTTACCATTGTCTTAAGGCGGAAAGTTAGGTTACTGATTTGAGATCATTATTTTAACGTAGACTTTTACAACTATAAATTTCCCTTCTACTAATAAGTTCTTCCCTAATAAGCACTATTTTAGTTGCATCCTGTAAGTTTTGATATTTTGTGTCTTCATTTTCATTCATTTCAAATTATTTTCTAATTTTCCTTTTGGTTCCTTCTTTGACACATTAGTCATTTAGGAATGTGTTAATTTCCATATACTTGTGAATCTCTCCAATTTCTTTCAACAGAATAATGATTTCTAATTTCATTCCATTCTGGTTGGAGAACATACTTTGTATTATTTCTTTTAAAATTTACTGGGCTGGGTGTGATTGCTCATGCCTATAATACTAGCATTTTGGGAGGCTGAGGTGGGAGCATTGCTTTAGTGGAGGAGTTCAAGACCAGCCTGGGCCATATATTGAGACTCCATCTCTACAAAAAAAATTAAAATAAACTAAAATATATTGAGGTTTGCTACTGCCTAGAATAGGATCTGTTCTGGGTAATATTCCACGAGCACCTGAGAAAATGTATATTCTGCTTTTGTTGGGTAGGGTGTTCTACAGACATCCATCAAGTCAAATTGGTTTATAGTGTTGTTGAAGTCTTCAATTTTCATGCGATTTGTGAGACTGAAGTAGGAGGATTGTTTGAGCCCATAAGTTCAAGACCTGCTTGGGCAGCATAGTGAGACTGATTCTAAAATAAATAAATAAATAAGTGATGTTCAATTTCCGTGTTGCTCTCCTGTCTACTTCCATCCACTCCTGACAGTGGGGTCTTGAATCTCCAGCTATTATTGTTGAGTTGTCTATTCCCCACTTGATTTCAGTCAGTTTTTGTTTCATGTACTTTGGTGCTCTGTTACTAGGTGCATATATATTTATGATTATTGTATTTTCCTGATGGAGTGACCCTTTTATCATTCTAAAATGTCCCTACAAGCATTTTTTTTTTGTTTTAAAGTTTATTTTGTCTGCTAAAACTATAGCCACTTCAGCTTTCTCGTGATTGCCCTTTGCACGATATCTTTTTTTTACTCTTTTGCTTCTCATCTATTTGTGCTTTTAAATCTAAAATGTTTCTCCATGGACAGCATATAGTAGAACCTTTTTCTTTTTTTTTGAGATGGAATCTCGCTCTGTCACCCAGGCTGGAGTGCAGTGGCACGATCTCAGCTCACTGCAACCTGCACTTCCTGGGTTCACACCTTTCTCCTGCCTCAGCCTCCTGAGTAGCTGGGACTACAGGTGTGTGCCACCACACCGGCTAATTTTTTGTATTTTTAGTAGAGACTTTTTGCATTTTTGTAGAGACTTTTTGTATTTTAGTAGAGATTTTTTGTATTTTTAGTGTTAGTCAGGATGGTCTCGATCTCCTGACCGCATGATCTGCCCACCTCAGCCTCCCAAAGTGCTGGGATTACAGGCGTGAGCCACCACGCCCAGCTGCATCTTGTTTTTTATCCTGTACAATAATCTTACTTTTGATTACATTGTTTAATCCATTTACATTTAATGTTATTGGTATAGTTGGATTTATGCTGCCATTTTACTTTTTGTTTTCTATGTCTCAAGTCTTTTCTGTTCCTCATTCTTCCTTCACTGCTTTCCTTTGCATTAAGTGAATATTTTCTAAGGTAACATTTATGTTTCTATAATGATTTTTTAAAAGTATATATTTGGCATTTTCTTAGTTGTTGATCTAGGGTTTTATATACTTTTTTTTTTCTTTCTTTCTTTTTTTTTGAGACAGCGCCTCACTCTGTTACCCCGGCTGGAAAACAGTGGCATGATCATGGCTCACCACAGACTTGATGTGCTGGGCTTAAGCAATCCTCCTACCTCAGTCACCTGAGCAGCTGGGACTACAGGCATGCACCACCATGCCTGGCTAATTCTGTTTAGTTTTCGTACAGATGAGGTCTCACTGTGTTTCCCAGGCTGGTCTCCAACTCCTGAGCTCAAGCGATTGATCCTCTTGCGTTGGGTTCCCAAAGTGCTGGGATTACAGGCCTGATTCACTGCACCTGGCTATACATTTTAACTTACTAGAACCAGCTTCAGTTTTTTTTTTTAAAATTTTTATTTATCTATTTGTTTTTTGAGATGGAGTCTTGCTCTGTTGCCCAGGCTGGAGTACAGTGGCGAAATATCAGCTCACTGCAACCTCTGCCTCCCAGGTTCAAGCAATTCTCCTGTCTCAGCCTCCCAAGTAGCTGGGACTACAGGTGTGTGCCACCATGCCTGGCTAATTTTTGTTTTGTTTTTTTTTTTTTTTTTTAGTAGAGATGGGGTTTTGCCATGTCGGTCAGGCTGGTCTCAAACTCCTGACCTCAGGTAATCCACCTGCCTCAGCCTTCCAAAGTGCTGGGATTACAGGCATGAGCCACCGTGCCCAGCCTCAGCTTAAGATTTATATTAACTTTAATTTTAATGAGATGTAGAAACATGACTCCTGGCCGGGCGCGGTGGCTCACGCCTGTAATCCCAGCACTTTGGGAGGCCGAGACGGGCGGATCACAAGGTCAGAAGATCAAGACCATCCTGGCTAACACGGTGAAACCCCGTCTCTACTAAAAATACAAAAAATTAGCTGGGCGTGGTGGCGGGCACCTGTAGTCCTAGCTACTCGGGAGACTGAGGCAGGAAAATAGCTTGAACCTGGGAGGTGGAGGTTTCAGTGAGCCGGCATCGTGCCACTGCACTCCAGCCTGGGTGACAGTGTGAGACTCCGTCTCAAAAAAAACAAAAACGAAAACAAAAAAGACAAAACAAAAAACAGTAAATTAACTCACAGCTAGAAGATACCAGTCAACAGCTTGGTGAGCCTCACATAGAGAGAGAGTGAGAAGCTCTCTCCACTGGGGAATCGACGGTGGTCAGTGGCCGCAAGGAAAAGGAGGAGAGAACCACCACCTGGTGCTTTCATTTTCGCCCTCACCTGCCTGAAAGTCCAGGGGGAAGCAGGGCAGGAGAATGAGCGGAGGAGGAAGTGGAGGAAGAGGCAGGATGGAGAGGGCAGGGAGAGAGAGCGAGCCAACATCTTTCAGTCCCTGGAATTAGCTTTGCCTGGAGCTAGATGGCAACCCTCGGGCTTTTCGGTTTTGTAAGTCAATCCATTTCCATGTTAAGTTAGTTTGGAGTGTCTTTAACTTGGAACTGAAGAAATCCCAATGAATCCTGGGACAGCGCCTCCAGATCATAAGTCTAGAAGCTGGTTGGGCGTGAGCAAAGCTACGTATGCCAACAACCCCAAGAGAGAAGAAGAATTTGGTAAGGGATGCCACCTGTGGCTTGACTAGACACTGTCGGAGGCCTTTTTATTTCTGGAGCTTTTACATTTCCTTTCCGTATACTGTCCATATTAATGCCATGAGAAGACAGCTATGATTATTTCAACCTACTGGAGCCAAATTGTTGCAGAAAGTTGGGTCAGAAATGCTTTCTGCTGAGGCGAGAGGATACCTCACCACCGCCTGGAGCTGGGTAGTTCTAGGGCTCAAACAATGGAATGAAGGCCTAAGACTGTCAGACTTCTGGCTTTCTGCTCCCACGGCCCCAGAGTGTTGGCTCGTTAGCCTCCGGCTTTTTACCTGATGGCGGCAAGATTGTGTGCGAGGCCAGGCATCTTGTCTCAGCACAAAGGGAGCGCGTAGGAGCAGGGCTCCTTCCCCAGAGCCTTTGGAGAATGCAGCCAGAGAGCCATCTTGTTCCTGGAAAGGGGTCCCAATCCAGACCCCAGAGAGGGTTCTTGAATCTCATGCAAGAAAGAATTTGAGATGAGTCCATGGGGTAAAGTAAAAGCAAGTTTATCCAGAAAGTAAAGAAAAAAAGAATGGCTACTCCATAGGCAGAGCAGCCTTGAGGGCTACTGGTTGCCCAATTTTATGGTTATTTCTTTTTATTTATTTATTTATTTATTTTGAGACAGAGTCTCACTCTGTTGCCCAGGCTGGAGTGCAGTGGCGTGATCTTGGCTCACTGCAACCTCCGCCTCCTGGGTTCAAGCCATTCTCCTGCCTCAGCCTCCCGAGTAGCTGGGATTGCAGGCACGCACCACCATGCCTGGCTAATTTTTGTATTTTTAGTAGAGACTAAACAGGGTTTCACCATGTTGACCAGGCTGGTCTTGAACTCCTGACCTCGTGATCCATCTGCCTCAGCCTCCCAAAGTGCTGGAATTACAGGCGTGAGCCACCGTGCCTGGCCTATTTCTTGATTATATGCTGAATAGGGGTGTGTTATTCATGCTTCCGCTTTTTAGACCATATAGGGTAACTTCCTGACATTGCCATGCCATTTGTAAACTGTCACAGCGCTGGTGGGAGAGTAGCAATGAGGACGACCAGAGGTCACTCTTGTGGCCATCTTGGTTTTGGTGTTTTGGCCGGCTTCTTTACTGCAACCTGTTTCATCAGCAGGGCCTCCATGACCTGTATCTTGTGCCGACCCTTCCATCTCGTCCTGTGACTCGGAATGTCTAACCATCTGGGAATGCAGCCCGGTAGGCCTCATTCTTATTTTACCCGCCCCCTATTCAACATGGAGTTGCTCTGGTTCAGACGCCTCTGACGGCCTCACAGAAACAAGGGCTGGGATACAGAAGTGAGCTTATTGGCGGGGGAGGGGAGTGGGGAGGACTTAAACCAATCATGACTTTCCTCATGAGCTGGTAGAAAGTCCTACCTTTCCTGAGATTAAACTATGCATAGTCGCCACCTGCAAAAAATTGGATTTTGTCAGCAGGAAAGGGGGGGAGGGGTAGGAGATGGCAGCTAGGGAAGCCACAGGGCTGTGCTTTATTTATTTATTTTTTGAGACGGAGTTTCACTCTTGTTGCCCAGGCTGGAGTGCAATGGCGGCATCTCGGCTCACTGCAACCTCCGCCTCCCGGGTTCAAGCGATTCTCCCGCCTCGGCCTCCCGAGTAGCTGGGATTACAGGCACGCGCCACCATGCCAGGCCAAGTTTGTATTTTTAGTAGAGACGGGGTTTCTCCATGTTGGTCAAGCTGGTCTTGAACTCCCGACCTCAGGTGATCCACCCGCCTCGGCCTCCCTAGGTGCTGGGATTACGCCTGGCCAGGCCGTTTTGACTTGGCTTCGGTCTGAGTGCCTGGGCTGCTCACTGGTGGTTCAGCATGAAGCCCCGGCGCTGGGTCTGTATTGAGTGGGTGGGGCTCTGTGCTGCAGCCATGGCTGCGGGCCTGGGCTCTCCACCTGCCTCCTGGGTGGTTCGAGGCTGACCTCCCACCGCTTCTGCCTCTCCATCAAATGAGGCTCGGCTGGTGGAACTCCAGGTTTCTCTTCAGTTCTAAAAGCTTGGGCTCAACTTGCCTTGGCTCTCTGTACCCTTCTTCTTAGTCCCCTGGTGCTGGCTTAGTCTCAGCAGTGACCTTAGTCACACCAGCCGGGCAGGGCTCAGAGGGACACGCCTGCTTTTCAGAGTGAAGCCCCAGTGTGCTCGGGGACAAGGTGAGGCAGGGAGGGCATCAATCTCTCTAGCACCAGGCCCCAGAGAGCGCCTCGGGAGTGGCACAGGCCTGGGAGCACCCGGTTCTGCTGAGTCTCAGGCTGAACCCGGTTTTTCTCTGGGCTGAGGGATGGTGAGGGCTGAGGATGGGTCCAGGCCTTGACTGGGGCTCCCCGGAAAGCAGTCTGGGGCTTTGGGGAATGTCAGACTCTGCCGGGCTGGAACAAACGGGCCTCACAGGTTGGCTAAGTGCAGCCCCCGCCAAGAAGGCACTCTTCTGTAATCTGCCCAATCCTCAGCCTCAGAATGCCTCTGGGAAGGGGACAGAGCAGCGCGTGGCAAAGCAGAGGCTGGAGGGAGGAGGAAGCGGGAGGCCCAGGTAAACCTCGGGCCACACTTGGGTCAGAGGCAGGGTCCAGAGGCCGGCGGGAAGGCAGCCAGTCGTGCAGGGCAGCCGGCGCACTGACTGGGGTCCTGCCTTCCTCCTCCGGGCTCCGCAGTGTCCTGCGGGCTACCAGAGCGGTCCACGGCGGGCGGTGGGGCCAGGGGTGCCTGGCTGCAGAGCAGAGGCCCCGAAGGGACGGCACCATGCGTGGACACCTCTGGATGGCCGCACGGGGGTGGGGGTTGAACCAAAGCCTTGGGGAAGGGGCGGGGGCTGCGGGCTTGGGCGGAGGATGGTCTGGAGGAAGGGCTACAGCAGCTCTCCATTCCCTTCAGCCCTGAGCCCCGAGTGCACCCCTCGCATCCGTTTGGGCGCGGTGTAAACTCCACGCCTGAGCTCCACGAGACAGGGCGGGGCGGCGGGGGGAGGGAGAGACGAGTCCACACACAGGAGTACCTTATTATATAGAATTTGTACAATATATTTCTCTTCGTTTGCATATTTTACCCACAGCTTAACATCCTTTTTACAGGCTGAACTCAGGTTGATAGAATCAAAATTCTTTCAACCAAATAAGAAAAATTCAAAATCGTAAACCCGTAAGAAAACAAATTAAAAACGGTGATGAAAATACGTCACTCCTCTCGTTAGGAACAGCGTCTGTTTGTACAACAGGTATGCTCTGGAACAGGATTTCTTTACAGCGTAGGCACGTGTTTCCACCTTTGCTCTGCGGGCTTCGCCTCCTCGGGGCCTGGGGCGCCTGGAAAGCTCAGGACGCGGCGGCTCTGGCTCGGCAGCGCCACCCGGTGGCCGGAGGCAGAGGCGGCCGGGCGGAGGCGTCCCAGATGCGGGCAGACTCAGGCTTGTTTCCCGTGAACTGCAGCGAAGAGCCCAGAACAGCAAGGGCAGTGGGCGGACAGGTGCTCTGAAGAGCCCAGCGTTTATTTACAGCTGATCTTCCCGACGGGAGGATGGAGTACAGCGGCGGCCACTGCCACAAGCGGTGACTCCTGCCCTGCTGCCCGCTTTACTCGGAGTCTGGGGTGTGGAGGGGCGTGGGTGGTGCCATCTCCTCGTCTACCTTCTAGGTTGTCTGAGTCTGAGCACGCAGCGGGGCCTCCCTCCCAAGCACCAAACCTTGTTTCCTGTGAGTCCCCCTCTTGGCAAACTCCTCACTGGGACACCTCCTCGGGTCTGAGAAGTGCAGAAGGTGGGGCCTTCTCTGGGGAAGGCGTGCAGGCAGCTCCCAAAGCAAGGTTGGTTTGGCAAACAGCAGAAGATGGGAAAAGGGTTTCTACGGAGCCAGCAGCACCTGCCTATTCAGGTACCAAACCACGGGAACCTGGCCAGGCCTGTCCACCAGGCGATGGCCTCAGTCCTCAGGCCACCGAATTCCAGGACCTGCCCCATGTGTTCCTGTCTCCCTTGAATCCCACCCTCCGCCCACCCCGGGATGGTTCTACCAGAACTCTGGGGATTAGCTGAGAACCCAATTGTAGGGCTGTGAAGCCTGCTGGACCTCGGAGTCCTGACCCACCAGGCAAAAGCGCTCTTACAGGAAGATGCCTCCAGACCTGCAGACTCCGGCCCTTGCAATCCAGGTCCCTGCAAACCCTGCAGAGAGGGGTCTTCAGAGGCCATGGGGCACACTGGGTCATGGCAATGCCGACCTGGTCAAGCTTGGCCTTGGTGGTGGGACCCCTTCTCTGGCTCTGGCACTGTGTGGTGGCACGTGCTTCTGGCCCAGACACTGCCCCTAAAGGCGTGCTCCATCCCCACTGGTCCACTAAGGCCGGCACGCAGCCCCCATGCCAGGCTTGCTTCATGTTCCCAAGCGTGGCTCTGGAGGGAGAATCGCCATCGGCACTCCAGTGCAAGACTAAACCCATCAAAAGAAAAATGTAAAACAGCACTGACTAGAACTAATGCCGTTATTGCTACAAGTGACAGCCAAACAGCCACGCAGAGTCCCAGAGGTGGGTATGACAGACCACCATGACTGTCAAGCAGAAATAAAATGATGTGGGTTTTTACTCATTTAAGATATCCTCTGATCATCTTCAAGGTACAGAAGCTCACGCGTGCTCCTCACATTCTGCTACTTTCACAGAATGGTCAGTCCCGGGTCACGCCCTTGAGCCCCTCCAGGGAGACAGTGTGGTTCTGCTCTAAAAACGTGAGGTGGAAACTGAAATATGTCAAAACAACTGAGAAACTGCGGTGGTGCTGCCCGGCGCGTGAGCGGACGTACAGGGGTGCCTGCCGGCTGTCCCCAAGGGCACTTGTTCCTCTCAAGGAGTTCTCTGGGAGGGCGCGGCCGTGCAGGGAGCTAGCTCGATGCCTGGTTCTGTACTGGATGCTTGGGGATCGGTGGTGGCCAGGAGGGGCTCTTGCTAGTTTTGGTTTGGTTTGAAAAGCAAAGAGGTGCTCCCAGGCCGGGCAGCCGCTGGGGGTCTTGCTGGAAGGGTGGATCTGGGTGGATGTGCCTCCCTCTGAAGGCAAGTGAGATAGAAACCAGTTGAGAGGCTGCTTCCAAGTCTTCCCAGGCCCATGGCTCCTGCAGGGACAGCCTCTGGAGAAGGCTGGTCTCTGAACCTTCTCAAGGGCCCCCTGCCCACCCTTTCTGAGGCATTCTGCACTGCTTGGCTTATTTTCAACATGCTACAGCCTGTGCTTGTGTCCAGCCTATGCACAGGAGCTCTTGGAGACGTGGCTGCGTGGCATCCGAATTGGAGTGGAAGTCAGCTCAAGGAGAGCCAGGTACTGGCGCTACAGGAGTGTTCCTGAATGAGGCTGGCTGTCTGCTCTAAAGTCCCTGTGGCAGATGAGCTAGTCCCATGCGCCACACCAAGATGCCACACCAAGGGCTAACACTCCACATTCCAGAGGCGGGTGGCCTTGTTTGGGTAGTTGATGGCCAGACTGATGGCAGCAATGTTCTGCAGAGCCTGTGGAGGAAAAAAGAGTTGTTGCCAGTGTCAGGAGCCACTCCCTTGTTCACTGAGTGCTGATAAGACCCTCAGCTGAGCACTGAGGACGAGGGGACAGAGGAGGGGGGCCTGAGATGAACCAGATGTGTTCCCCTCCCCCAGAGGCCCATAGGGTGGAGGGACAGAGAAAATGCTTTTAAGAGCACATGAAAGCTCCAAATGTAGGTAGGAATCATCACTGTCCAGGGGGCAGTCCCAGTGCGGGGGCTCAGAAGGCTGTCCGCAGAGGTCTGGGAAAACACTCTGGGGAAAACAGTGCAAAGATGCAGGTGGGGAAGGGCATGGCATTCACAGGAAACGAACAGCCAGTGCTGGGGACCAGAGGGAGTAGAGAAAACAGGGCCAGGAGGGCACTCAGATGCCCTGGAGGCAAGGCCGGGTCCGTCAGGCCTTCAGGGTCTGGGCAGCAAGAAGGTGGAGGTGGCTGAGGGAGGAAGAGGGGGTTGTCAGGGAGAAACGTCAGGACACTGGTGCAGTACACTCGACAGGCTGTGGGGAGGGTCAGAAGAGGGTAAGGAGGAAATGGAGACTGGACAGGGGCCGCAGAAGGGACCCGCCCACAGGCAAGCCGCCATGCTGAGCTTTGGGGCCAGGACGGGCATATCACAATTTTGTTACATGGTGTCATGAAACCTGGGGTGGCAATGTTGGTAGGTAGCTGTTGGGGGTAAGGGAGTTTTTACTCTGCCTACAGGTCTCGGGTGAATTCACACAAACTCTTCGGTATGGGCTGGGGGCATTCCTACTTCCGAGCGTACACGTCAAAGCCTATGGCAAGAAAGACAACCCTTTTCCTGCAAAAGGGCAGTGTGTTCGGAGAATACGTCCAAAGGACAGAGCGCCGTGTTCAAGCAGGGCTCTTGGCTGGGTGTCCTGGCCGGGTGTCCACCCACGGGTAACCCTGTGAGCCTCAGTGTCCCTAGCTGTCTTCTGGGGGTGTTGGGCCACACACATGATGATATTCAAGGAGTCCAAGGTTTTCAAAATGTAGTCTGGGGCCAGGGGACTCCCGAGACCCTTTCGGGGTCTGCAAGGTTCATTTTCACTTTCCTTCTCCTGAGTATACGGTGGAGTGTTCCAGAGCCTGACGTGTGATCTGACTGACTGCAGAAACAGACATGAGAATCCAGCTGTCTTCTATGAGCAGACGTGAGGGGTCTGCAGGGATAAGCACAGCGCCACCCTCTGCAGGCATTCCTTTCTTTTTTGGTCACCTATTTGTCCCAGAGCACTCAGTAATTACTTCGTTTTGAAAAGTTAGAGTTGTTTTTCACAAGACGTGTTATTCATGTTAACATGAAATGGGTTCACTACTTAAAAAAAAAAAGGTGAAGCTTTAAACTTTTGCTTACTTTTTAAATCGAAAATCTCATTTCTAATGGCACGTATGGATGTATGTATAATACACATGCCCAAAAGCTTTCTGAGCTCCTCAGTCAGTGAAAAGTGTGAAGCACCCTGAGACCAAACAGCTGTCAGAAGAGGAGTTCCGCTACCAGAGAAGCAACTCACATCTAAAAATACGCGAAATCTAACCCCACGGAAACTTCGAGAATCAGCCAAACTAAATTTAAGGCATTGGTTGTTTTGGTTTTAAAGACACAAATTCTTCTGACCCCACAGTTTAGAGTGAATGACTCTGATAAATGGGGCTCATGAGTGCTCTCTGCGCACCAGGAGGAAGTGCAGTCACAGAACTGGAACAAGCTCTGTGTAGCCTCCGGGTGGATTCTGTCCTATCAGACGCAGTGCGCAGACCTTCTCTGCCCTGGCAATGGTGAGATGGTGGCCCCGCAGCCTGGGGGCCAGCTCTGTTGGGGTGGAGAGAGTACCTGTGCCGCACAGCGGAGAAGGTGGTCGTCCGTGGTCAGGGCCAGCAGGTAATCCTGCAGCACGCCGAGCTCCTGCAGAGAGAGCAGGGCTGTGAGCGACAGCGCCAGATGCACAGTGCAGTTCTCCCAGACCACCCGGGACACCCGCCTGCGAAAGCAGAAGCCTCTCGCGGGTGGACGCTACTCACTCCGCCTGGCACCGCGTGGCACTGCCTTGCTCAGAACCCCGGCGGGAGCCTGACTGGCAGGAGCAAGGTGCTCACTGCCGGGGCCGCCTTTGCCTCCACCTGCCCTTGGGTGAGCAGGCCGGGACCCCTCCTCAGGCCAGTTTCCTCATGTGTGAAAGGAGAGGGAAGCTACAGAACTCTGAAAAGCCCTTTCAGCTCCCACATTCAATGAGTCTATTGTGCTGAGGGGAGGGAAAAAAGAGGAGGAAGCAGAAGTAACCCATCATTTTATTTTCCAAAACTCACTGCTGTCCAGGGCTGATCCCAGGCGGTTTTCCCCCACTGGCTCTAGGCCTGACAAAATAAGCAATCTCAGAGCTGACCTGAGGGTTTCCCAGGGCTGGGAGAGGCGAGAGCCTCAGACTCTCAGCCACGTCTGTCCTGTGTGGCCTGTCGAGACCCCTGCCACTCAGGTTCAGATGGGGCGGCGACTTCTGCCCTGGGTAGCAGAGGGAGCACACACACACGGAGGCACCGGGCTCCCTGCCCAGACCTCAGGCCTCACCTGGGCACGGTTCTCGGTGACGAAGAAGAGCTCAGTGAGGGCACGGTGCAGGGGAAGGAGGATGCCGGGCTGTGTCACGTCCTCAAACAGGCTGTACTCCATGTGGGTAAAGAGCTGCCACAGGGGCTTCAACAGCGCAAGGTCACACAGGTCACTGCGGGAGGAGCCCCGGAGGTGGTCAGTTCAGTGAGGGCCACATCAAGGTCACATGGCTGACAGCTGGCAGGAACCACAGCTCAGACCCTCCCTCTCCCACAGCTGCTGCAAGTGATTATAAAGCAGTCTCACCTATGCTCACCACAAAACAGCCACAAATAGTCACCAACAGCAAGGAAGGAAAGGGGCAAAACCTAAACTTCAAAACCAGGCTCCAAGGGAACAGGAGGTCTGGACGTGTGCTCACGTGCATCTTGAAAAATGGATGTTATGGGCTAGACATGGTGGCTCACACTCGTAATCCCAGCACTTTGGGAAGCTGAGGTGGGAGGATCACTTCAGCCTAGGAGTTGGAGACCAACCTGGGAAACAGAGCGAGACCCTGTCTCTACAAAAAATTTAAAAAAACGAAAAAACAAAAAACAAACAAGAAAAAACTAGCTGGGCGTGATGGCTCCCAGCTACTCGAGAGGCCAAGGTGGGAGGACTGTTTGAGCCCAGAAGTTGGAGGCTGCAGTGAGCCGTGATTGCGCCACTGTACTCTAGCCTGGGCAACAGAGTGAGACATTGTCTCTTAAAAAAAAAAGCTATGAAGACTTTCCAGTGAGAGTGGGAACTCATCTCAAGATAAATATTAAATGAAAAAAAGCAAGATGTGGCCGGGCGCAGTGGCTTATGCCTGTAATCCCAGTAACTTGGAAGGCCGAGGTAGGCGGATCACACGGTCAGAGTTCGAGACTAGCCTAGCCAACATAGTGAAACCCCATCTCTACTAAAAATACAAAAAATTAGCTGGCTGTGGTGGTGGGCACCTGTAATCCCAGCTACTAGGGAGGCTGAGGCAGGAGAATCGCTTGAACCCTGGAGGTGGAGCTTGCAATGAGCCGGGATCATACCATTGCACTCCAGCCTGGGTGACAGTGCGAGACTCCGTCTCAAAAAAAAAAGAGAAGAAAAAAAGCAAGATGTAAAACTACGTATACAAAATAAAATTCAAAAATAACCTGCATATACAGTATTTTCTCTATGCATATGAAAAACAACAGTAAACAGACATAACAAAAGATGCCATCAGCAGTTGACCCTATCAGCTTGCTAGGTTTTCTACAATGCTCACTGCTTTAATAATCAGAAAAGAACACTTAAGACAAACGTGATGGCTCATATTTGTAGTCCTAGTTACTCAAAGAGGCTGAGGTGGAAGGATCACTGCAGCCCAGGAGTTCATGGCTGCAGTGGCTATGATGGTGCCACTGCACTCTAGCCTGGGCAACAGAACGAGACCCCACCTCTAAAAAAAAATTAAAGAAAAAAAAAAGATGGTCAGGAGCAGTGGCTCATACCTACAATCCTAGCACTTTGGAAAGCTAAGGTCGGGGAATTCCTTGATCCCAGGAATTTGAGACCATCCTGGGCAACATGGTGAACCCTGTCTCCACAAAAAATAGAAAAATTAGCTGGGTGTGGTGTCATACACCTGTAGTCCCAACTACTCAGGAGGCTGAGGGGAGGGGATCACTTCAGCTCGAGAGGTGGAGGCCACAGTGGGTTGAGATGGTGCCACTGCACTCCAGCCTGGGCAAGAGAGTGAGACTCTGTCTCAAAAAAAAAATAATAATAAAATAAAATAATGATGACTACCATTGTTATGATTTTCGGCTTGGCTTATGAAACACAAGAAGATGCTTGAAAGGTTGCCCAGGCAGAAAGCTTTTCCCTAAATAAAACAGAACCCCTGCTGAGAGAATGAACTGAGGTTTTTTTTTTTTTTTTTTCATTTTTACTCAGAGGGAGGCTGTCCTTTGCTTTAATTCCAACTCAATATCCTTTGAAGAAGAAAAATTATGAAATAAATAATATTCTAGAACTTGTTAAATGGCTATATATAATTACATAATGTTGGATTTTGCTTTTTTAAAAAAATTTGCTTTTTCTCTTATGACTTGAAAAATCATTGTGTATATTTAATTGTTATCCTGAAGCCAATCTCTTTTTCCCAGAGGAATAAATCTTCACAAAACAAACAGGACAATTCTGACGGCTTTCCAGCTGGGTTTTCAGAGAAGCATCAGCATGGGAGGTAAAATGTACCTGCAAGCTGAGAAGGTCCCTCCCCTGAGGACTGCCCCTTGTGTGTGGCCTCCAGGCCAAGCCCTCAGGCAGGCCCCCCCTCACTCTCTGAGGAGCACACATGAAAGAGGCTAGGGTGGCATGGCATACTGGGAGTTCCCTCCGGGCTCGGGACGGAGGGTGCAGGAGTGTCCCCACTGGAAAGAAGGTTGCCAGTGGCCAGCAGACTGCAGGCAGGTGCACAAGTCTTCCTTCCTGCTGCAGGTAAGAAGGGCCACCAGCCAGGAGACCATGGAGATGTTCCATGTTTCATAAGCACTGCTCAACCAGACCTTACTGGACTCGATGCTCAAGTGAACAGAGCTAAGCTCGTGTGGGGCTAAGTGATCCTGTCTGCGTATGAGGACATGGGGGTAACAGCAAGCCTGCCCAGCCCAGAAGTTTGAGACCATACTGGCCAACACAGTGAGACCCCATCTCTATAAAAAAACAAAATTAGCCAGGTGTGGTGGTGCACGCCTGTAGTCCTAGCTACTTGGGAGGCTAAGGTGGGAGGATCACTTGAACCCAGGAGTTGGAGGCTGCAGTGAGCTATGATCGTGCCACTGCACTCCAGCCTGGGTGATAGAGTGAGACCCTGTCCCCCACCACCACCAAAAACAGAAGCAGGGCTCCTCTCTCTTGGTTGGGGGGGAGGTCAGAGACAGCCTCTCAGGTCAGAGACAGCCTCTCAGCCACCCGGGCTGATTCACAAATATCGAACATTCACGAAAATGTCAATATGGTGACCTAGAGCCAGAGGGGAGGAGGGAGGGTACAAGAGGAGAGTTCCAGGCAGAGGGGCCAGCAGGTGCAAAGACCCTAAGCAGGAACCAGTTTGGCTCCATAAATACTTGTTGACTCAAATAACGATAGAAGATTCTAGAGAGAATTGATTGTACAGAATCAGCCATGGGGACTCGGAGCTCTCCCCTCTCTCTCCACGCTGCCTATGGACTGACTACACCAGCCATCATGTTCTCTCCCCTGACTTTCAGAGTCCTTTATTATTTTAATGACAGTTCCATATTCCATGAGAAGACAACCTGTTGCTTCAAATATCATCAACGCACTCTGGCTGGCATTCTGTGTGTCGGTGTCTGTGTGTGCTTTGGAAATGCAGGAAACAGGAGGAATGAGCTTCTGACAGGTAGGAGTTCTGAGGAAGGAGGGTGGTGGCCAAGTAGACAACATATATGGCACACACAGTCACTACCACCTTCCCTCATAGATGAGGAAAAAGGCAATTATGTCTACAATCCCCAATTCAACACTATATGTCCTACCTAGTGCAAAAGGCAAGAACAGTGTCTAAGCACTGAGAGGAAGAAATAACATTTATTTACATTATGCCACGACTGTACACTAAATAATCTGCATAGTCTTAGAATGAACACATTTAGTAAGGTCACTGGATATAAGGGCAATATACAAAAATTAATTGTATATCAGCAAAAAACAAAGCTAAAATTAAAAAATACCAATTATAGTATCAAAAACATTAAATATCTAGTAATAAATTTAACAAAATGTTAACTCCTCTACATAGAAACCTATACAATATTACTAAGACCTAAACAATGGAGGAATATAAGTAGAATATATAATGGCTGTGGATTAGAGGACTTGGTGTTCTAAAGATCTTAATTCTCATCAAATTGATCTATAGTCGCACCACAGCACTCCAGCCTGCATGACAGAGTGAGACTCTATCTCAAAAAAAAAAAAAAAAAAAAAATCTATAGAGTCAAATGGAGATCCACATGGAACAAAACTAACTTGATGCCTACCCCTTCTGTCATACACTCAAATGCTTTCCAGGCAGATAGTCCTCTAAGTGTGAAAGGAAAAACGAGTTTCTGGAAGATAACATAGGAAATACCTTCATGACCTTTGAGTACGGCAAACATTTCTTAAACAAGACACCAAGAACGTTAGCATAAAGCAAATGGCTGAAACACTGGAAGACATTAAACCACAAATGTCTTTTCATCAAAGACACCACTGACAGCATGAAAGGGCAAGCCACAGAGTGGGGATACATACGCCTGGCAAAGGGCTCCCATCTGGGACACTGCTTACCTGTGGCCGCAGCATCGCACAATCCTCAGAAGTAAGTGGATGGCTTTTAATCGTTGATGGCCAGTCTGGCGACAGGCCACGCCCACCAGCCATTCCCAAATTTTTGCCAATGGGAGATGAGGCACAACCCTCTCTTCTGACAACATCTGTTTCAAAATCTCGAATCCTGGCCAACACCCCAAAACACAGATATACAAACAGAGACATGTAATAAGTCATATTATTATACAAAGTGTAACAATTGTGTACGTTAAGAATTCTACATTTTATAAACTGCTCAAATTTTAATCAATAGGATGAAATAACTGCGATCATTTAAATTCTGGCTGAAATGAAGGCTCTTGTAAAAATGACACAGGGGTCATATTTTTAGTTCCTCCTTTTTTCAAAATGCCCAGGCAAATTCTAAGAGAACAAGCATCCTTTTCGGGCCCTGACAGAACGCCTCTCATAGCTGGCCACTCAAGTTTACCACTAGCCAATGAAATCACATTCAGGAGTGACAGGTGTGGGGCTTGTGAGACAAATTTGGAAAGTGTGAGAGACAAGTACCTGCTTTGATTTTAACCAAGATCAGTGACATCATGGCACCCACAGCCATGGAGTGTCCCTGGCAGGCAGATGGTGCGAACGCAAAGCCCAGAGCACACACCTGTCTGGAACCGCCCCAGGTGTCCGGCCGTCACGGTGAATCTGTAGCCCCACTCGGTGTTGCTCATGTCGGAGGTGAAGCGGTAATACAGAGTGTCTCCTAGGCACACAAGAATCGGAGGCAGGTCAGGAACTGGAGCAACAAGGAATGACAAGAGGTGCTTTGGATGAAAGCTATTAAACCCCTTTCAACATTCTCCAGTAAGGCCCCTTCTCGGTATGAAGTTGAAACACTGCCTGTGAACAACCTATCTAATCGAGTATCTGTTTCACTACCTGGAAGTTCAAAATCTTTCCACTTCTGCTGAGACCCGCTGAAGCTGTGTCGGTCTTGCTGGAAGTCACTACTGCTGGACATGGCTAATTCGTCACAGCCCTCCTCTGTGTTGCACTGAGAGTCGAATTTGATCGAGAGGTAGATGGCACCAGGAATGTGAACTTTATCCTAGAGAGGGGAAATGGAGAACACTTCTGTCGATGCTGCTCACTAGACACTGACTGCAGCTGCCCCATGCTGAGTCCTGCGGCTGGACCTGGGTGCGTGAGAATGAGTGAACCACAGCCCTGGCCTCCAGGAGTGCACAGTCCAGCTGGGGCGAGGAGCATGCACGGACTGCAAATACGGTGCGAGGGAGGCACAGTGGGGCAGGCGGCATGGGGCCCCAGAGAAGGAGTGTCAGGCTGCTGTGAAGAGTGAAGAGGACAGGAGGACCCTGCCAGGAGGAAAAGGCAGGAGTGGGAGGCAAGGTGGACCTGAGTGCATGGGGTGCATTTCAGACAGGGGAACAGCCCTGTGAAGGTCTAGCACGTTCAGGGAATGGCAAGGAGCTTGGCATGTTTGGAGTACAGGGTGTGCCACATGGGCACATATGCTTGGGAAGCAGGAACAGGGACAAGACATGACCCCAGAGAGGCTGGCAGGGGCAGACACTGAAGGCCCTGGGCATGAAAATGAGGCACTAAGATTCTGGACAACAGGGAAAATCCTGGAAAGCTTTGGTGAGGCTTGCACGGTGTAGCATCACTGACAGCTGATGTGGGGCAAGGCTGGGCTGAGGCAAAAGTGAGGAAATCAGAAAGTAGCAGCAGCAGGAACTCCAGAGAAGGACAACGGGTGTCTAGGATCAGTGGAGAAGACAAGACCTCTTTGGGGTCGAACCTGGTGGCTGACCACATGCGCCTGTGTGGGACCAAGGGAGTGGGGCTGGAGCGCAGGAACATGGCGAGAGAAGAGACTTGGAAGGAAGGCAGTTAGGAGGTTATACTTCTGAAAAACAGAATCTCAGCTGGCCAGTAACCCAGTTCTAAATCGGTTTTCATCATCCACCTTTGCTGCTGCAGGTACCTTCCACTCGGAAGTAGATGCCTGGGCAACTCCAACATTTCTGTTTTCTCTCCAACATTTTTAAAAGTGCTAATGGGGGCCAGGTGAGGTGGCTCACGCCTGTAATCCCAGCACTTTGGGAGGCCGAGGCAGGCGGATCACCTGAGGTCAGGAGTTAGAGACCAGCCTGGCCAACATGGTAAAACCCCGTCTCTACTAAAAATACAAAAATTAGCTGGGTGTGGTGGCAGGTGCCTTTATTCCTGCTACTAGGGAGGCTGAGGCATGAGAATCACTTGAATTCGGGAGGCGGAGGTTGCAGTGAGCTGAGATCACACCACTGCACTCCACAGCCTGGGCGACAGAGTGAGACTCTGTCTGAAAAAAAAGTGCTAAAGGATATACATGGCCTTAAGTCAATGAGAATAACAGAGGCTGCCCCATTCCTGCCTCATCAAAATGCCTACCTCCCTGCCCAGATACAAAGTTAAGGATGGAAAAGATGAGACTTTGATTCAGTTATGGGAAATTTAACAAGGGGCTGTAGTATCCAAGGTGTGAGCAGGTCATTACGAGGCAGCTGAAGAGTGAGGGTCCAATCTGGACCCCATTCAGACTCACTGTCTTACTGTGAAGCCAACCACTCACTCTCAGGAGCTTGCTGCAGGGAAAGTAAAGCTCTCCTGCAGGACGAGGTGGCCCATTTTCTTCTATTAAAACAAGCAAGGCCCGGAGAAGAGACTTGTTGTACAGAATCCCTGGCCTCAAGGAGGCAGACTGCAGTTTGTTCAAGGAAGCGCTTTCTTGGACAGGTCTCTGCTGTCCAGGGGACTGATGAGGTGTCTGCCACTCAGTAGCCCTTACAGGGCCTGCTAGCCCCAGGCCCTACCTCGAAGTTGGTGTTGTTGTTATATGGGTGTTTTGATTCCCTCACTTGCACCTCCATTCCTGGCTCCTCCATGAACTGGCAGGCAGCCAGGGCCATGGTCCCCAGCATGTCCTCTCGGCAGCCCTGGAGCACTTTCTGCAGGATCTGGTAGGAAGCAGACAGATAAGGTCAGGGCCTGCTAGTGGCATCAGGAAGAAGGGACAGTTTACTTCAACCCAAGACCCACCCAAAGGTGCTGGCATCATCTCAGACCTAGGATGAGCCTCTGTGACTCCATCACCCAAAACCAACTCCACCAGCCTCTCACTGGACCAGGCTGTTGCTGTCAATCAGGACACTGCAGTCCTTTCAGAATGATACTGCTTAGGGGTGGTCTCAAAGAACTAGCAGAACCAGTCAAAACGGTCCTGGTCCTTGAAGGAGTCCCCAGCCAAGCAGGTGGATTGGCCTATGGATAAATAATGACCACACAATGTGATCAATGTCTACAGTGAGGTGCAGAGTTGGGAGCTCTAGGTGGCAAGAACCAGGGGAGGACATGTCCACGCAAGGGCCTAGCAGAGGCAGGATGGCTCCCTTTGTCCCTTACGAAAGCTAGACATGCTAGAGCAAGTCTGCCAGCACCTGCAGGGCTGCAAGGCCGGGCAAGGACCTCGAGGTCTGGTGGAGTTCTCAGATGGGCAAAGCAAGGCTGAGAGGCCAAATGAACTTCCTCATGGACTGTGTGTGTGTGTGTGAAGGTGGGTGAGGGACAGGATCAAAAAGGAGCTACCGAACGTGCCTCAAGATTTCTGCACTTGGAAACTGGGAAGATGGCGACAAAGCTTTCTGGTTCAGCTGGAAATTGCGCTCAGGGCCCCTGAGTTCCTCACTAGCCCAATCCTTGGGAGAGGATACAGTGGCCCTACCTTTGCTGCATTCACACCTGTCAGGGAGCCGCACAGCCACACAGGTAGCCTCGCTCCAGGAAGCACTCACTGGAGGAAGCCTGTGGGGCAGAGGAAGAACCTGGTGGGCGAGCGCAAGCTCAGTCTGCATAACTACCTTCTCCCACTCGTGCTTTTCTTCCAGCTGCATGAACATATCCAAAATGTAGGTCATATGGGCAGGGCCACTGAGCTCCAGGATGTCCTCGCTCACTGGCACGTGGCTAGGCCACTCGGCGAGCAGGGACGCAAGCACGTGGCGGGCGTACAGGACAGCCGTGGCCTCGTTCACTCGGAAGAGGTAGTCCCGGACAGCCCTCTTACTCTTGCAGTTCAGCTCCTTGTGCAGGAGGGCGGCGCTCTTGCTACGGCGCTGCTTGGCATAGCTCTGCTGCAGTTCACTCTCTGTGCTGGAGATCAGCTTCTGGGTCACAGGGTTCGATTCAGCAGTGGCTTGGTCGCAGCGTGCAGGCCGGGACTGCAAACCCAAGCCCACTGTTACAGAGGTCTAGCCTTCTTACAGTGGTGCTATGGGGTGGGGGATGGGGTGCGGACACTTTGGGTCCAAGGGGGGGTGACATACCAAGCATGGCAGGATAATCATGTCTGTATCCACAGCTTTGGCGCTCTGCTCTTCCAGCCTCAGACTCTTACTGGGCTGCCACCGCTGAGCCAGGGACCGTATCCTTTCATCTGTGGTGAGCTCATCACCATCAAACCTGAAGAAACGCAGCACAAAGTTGAGTACCAACAGTGTACAGAGGCCAGAGTTTTAACCTGCACTTAAACTTGCTGGCAACGTTGATCAGAGTTGTTTTTCTGTTAGTATCAATGACATTATCATATTCTGTGTTTTGCCAACTGGATTCACAGCCTTCACTTATTCATGGATACAGAATGCATGCATGCTCTGGGGCAGGGGATGCAAAATCTCCTGCAAAATCCATTCTCCTTTTCTATCTTTTTCATTTTAAAAATTAATTTAAATGTTTTCTTTTCATTTAAAAAAACATTTTTTTTATTTTTTTATTTTTTTAGAGATGACGTGTTGAAGCTATTGCCCAGGCTGGACTGGAACTCCTGGGCTCAAGCGATCCTCCTGCCTTAGCTTCCCTGGTAGCTGTGATTACAGGCTCACACAACCATGCCTGGACTCCCCTTCTCTCTTTTTTAAAAGACAATTTAACAGAGTTTAACTGAGCAAAGAGTGATCCCCGAATTGGACAGCTCCTGAACCAAAATGGGTTCAGAGTGACTCCATGCTGTGGTTGGAGGTTTACGAACAGAACAATGAAAATGACACACAGAAAACAGAAGTGAAGTACAGAAACAGCTGGAATGGTTACAGCCTGGTGTTTGCCTTATTTCAAAGCAGTCTGAACAGTTGGACGACTTTGGCCGAAACGTGGTGGCCCTTCTCTCTCTCTAAAGCTCCCTAGAATTTTAGCAAGAGCTATAGTCACCCAGCAAGAGACATGGTTAGCAGCTAGACGTGGTGACACCCCTGGGTTCTGGGCAGTGCAGGTAAGCGAGGTGGTGTCCCACCTCTGGAGTCTACTGGACTAATGGCACACTCCCTTCTCCACCTTCCTCCTTTCCTCTGGGCTAGAACCGAGACGTGGGGTGGCCAAGCGAGCTTCCACTCCACAGATGAGAACGCTGGGATTGCTGGGTCACTCTGTGGAGCACAGCTGTCACCCACCCCAGACTCTGCCCACCTCTGGACTGTTATGTGAGAGAAAAACACATTCTACTGCCCTGATCCATTATATTTCTTGTTTCTTAGTTACAGCAGCTTAGACTGTACCCTAACTAATGCAACCCTGCTTCATCTCACAAAGGTTTTTAGGTACTATATAAGAAACTCAAAAAAGAGACACATGAAATGTAAAATAAAAGACAAATTAAATGAGAATTCACAATCAGAGTAAGAAGAGTCAAAATTAGGATATGGGGGATGGAGGAAGAGACCAGACTGCAGATATGTAAAGTTCTACCCAAATTAAAGAGCTGGGCCCAAGAACTAGCTCTGAACTTCCTGGCCAAGAGAAAGGGTATGTTCTTCATTTTAAAAATCTCTTGAGCAGAAGTTCCTGTTCTACGCTATCTGCTCCCTGGGATTACACACGAGACACATTTTGGTGCCTGCCTAATTTCTGTGTCTGTAAAATAAGTTTCCTCTCAGAAACTTACTTCTCAGAGGCAGACTACAAACATCAGTTTTAAAGAGGAACCACAGGGCACTTCGAAGATGCTCCAGGTAACGCAGCACAGGCCACCTCCCACCTCGCCTTACAAAGGACTAGCAACTGCTTCCCGGCCTGTCAGAGTGTCCATCGATCCAGAAGCCGCTGCCAGGAGGCGCACACCCTCCCGCCCTCACATGTGCTCTCCCTGGCCACACTTCAGCTGCACCGAAATGTCCCTTACCTCTTCTGAACCTCCAGGAAGAAAGAATCAGTCTTTTTCATCTGCAGTTCGTATATGGCCCGAAGAATGTGCAGAGGGGCATTGAGGGCATCATGAGCCATCTGGAGGCCCGGGGAGGATGCAGACAAGAACCATTAAAAGTGCTTCAATACAGTTTTGATAAACTGAACTCAAAACTGAGAAGATAATATAGCAAAAGCTTCCATAGGTTATAACTGAGGAACATTATATGGGTAGTTTAAAAAGCATATACAATTGTAAGCACTAAAACATGGACTGTAACACCTACATTAGGATTGTAATTTCAAAGGAAATTATAAAACACTAAAACCCCAAAGAAATATCCTATCAACAAAATACAGTGCTAATAGTAGATACTTACTCACCACATTGTATTCACGGCTAGCATCTCTATAAACGTTTTACACTCAAGTTTGACAACTAGCATATACATGGGCACAGTATTTTCTTTGGATTTTTTTTGACACAGGGTCTCACTTGGCTGCCCAGTCTGAAGTGCAGTGGTGTGATCATAGCTCATACCACTGAGTACCAAAAGCGTAGAAAGGCAAGAGTTTTAACCTGCACTTAAACTTGTCAGCAATGTTGATCAGAGTAGTCTTTCTGTTAGTATCAATGACATTATCATTTTCTGTACTGTGCCAACTGGATTCATAGCTTTCACTTATTCATGGATACAGAAATGCATGTATGCTCTGTGGCAGGGGATGCAAACTTTCTTGCAAAATCTGTAACCTTGAACTCCTGGGCTCAAGTGATCCTCCTGCCTCAGCCTCCTGGGTAGCCAGGACTACAGTGCATGCCACCACACCTGGCTAGTCTTATTTTTTGTAGAGGCAGGGTCTTGCTAAGTTACCCAGGGTGGTCTTGAACTCTTGGCCTCAAGTGATCCTCCTGCCTCAGCCTCCCAAAGTGCTGAGATTACAGGTGTGAGCCACTGTGCCTGGCTGGGACTTGGTTTTTCTGACATTCTACCCTACATTCTGTTTACTCTTCTTTTAATTACAACTTTTGAAGTCCAAGCCCTCATCCTTTTCATATTATTCTGAGGAAGAATAAATTACCTAGGGGAGGTAAGAGTGTATTTCTGAGAAACTGAGGAAGGAACTATTGTAAAGAGTTCATGGACAACCCTTAGGGCCTTAGTAAGCCCTGGAAATTCATGCAAAATTTTACATACATATTTGAATGTGTATTTTATGGGGAGAGAGGACCTAAAGCTTTTGAGTTTATAACCCAGTATATTAAGAACTATTGCTGTGGGGCTTTTCGGTTCTTCTGGATCAATACTGCACAACACAGATTGAGTCTTTAAGAAGTGAATTCTCAGGACAGCCGACGGAAGCGTTTTCATGTTTAGGCTGAAACATGGCCCGGGCCAAAGAGAAGCCATCCCTCAGAAGCCCCTCCCAAGCCACATGATGACTCAAGAACACACCAGGAAACATATTCTGGTGGGCTCATCCAGGCCCTCAAGGGGGTCCAGCTTTTTCTGCTCTGGGTCGCCAGGGCTGCTGACTGGCCGTTCCACCTCTTCCTCTTGGTCCCCTCGCTCGTCCAGCTCTAGGTCTCCGTGCTCAGCCAAAGCGTTCATCTCCTTTTTTGAGGAGTACAGCATGATGGACAAAATCTACACAGAAAGAAAATCCAGCTGAATGTGAGCGCTTAGTGGGCGGGAAGACGGTACAGTCCTGTAATCATGAAAATATTGGGCCCAACCATTTTAAGACATCAGAATTTACTTGAAGAATGTGAAATTAGAAAAGAAACACGAATGTATGTTTAATTATACTTTGTAACCAAAGAAATACTAACTGAACACTATGGGGACCTTTGTGTTTATTAACTTTCCCACAGATGGTATAAACTGCTCTCATCTGTTTTAGAACTTCTTTTGGCAAAATGTAAAGAGCTAGGGAAATGCTCATATGCTTTCACCCAGCAACTCATCTGTTACGAGTAATGTAAAATACACAAAGTTATTTTCATAATACGCTCAGTGAAGCATTAATAGCAAAAAAACTGAAAGCCACCTTCATATATTATACGTAGCCATAAAAAAGTTATGAAAACTACATCAAAACCTAGAAAGAAACCCACATGCCATCAGTTTCTTTGAATAAGATGCTCACGATGCAGTCTAGATTTACACATGCACCGTGAAATGCATAGAAACAAAACAAGAAGGAGAAAATACACCAAATGCTAATGGCAGCTGTATTTGGGATACAGAGTTTGGAGGGTTTTTTTTTTTTCCTTTTATAAAGTTTTCTGTAATGTGGTTCTAATAATAAAAAATTTTAATTTAAAATATTCCCTAAGAATAAAAGTTCAAATACTCTCCAAATTATCCATTAATATGTCTTAGCATAGTTTCCTTAAACCTAACCAAATCCTCTTCTGGCAACTGAGAGCTGTTTCTGCAGATTCCAGCCTCTGCTGGTTGTGAATGGCCACTCACTCCCTCCTATGCGGCGGCAGCCTTTCCTGGGCCTACAGCTGGCACTGGGCACAGAAAGTCCACAGGGAACCACAGTAGTTCCACTAAGAAAACTCTAAGGTCTAAGGGGAACAGTAATAAAATTACAACGATCAACTAAAATCCTACGTAAAAATAAACGTGAGGACAAATTTAGAGGCTGATTTTGGCTGAAAGCAACTTTAAAGGGAAATAAAAATTCAAGGGTATACTTTATTACCATGATATAATGGTTAATCACGTTTCCATAAAACGCTTCTCTTCCACTGTTCTTTGAACAAACATTAAATTCATTTTCCCTGACAGGGGTCGACAGGTGTCATAATCCCTACTTCCGAAAGGGAATACAGAAGCAAGGGAGTTTCCAACACGGTACTAAATAAGCGGGCACAGGGCAGAAGTAACTGGAACTCGCTGACGCTTCTAACTTCTAGGCCAGTACATCTGCACCAGGAAAGAGGAGCAGGAGTCCCTCTAGTCTCTTACTTCCAGGTCCCGGAGGAGCCACGTTTTACTAAAGCCAGTCCCTTTGCTGCATTTTTTCACCAGCAACTTCAGCAAATCGGTCTGAAGGAAGGTAGCATGGGTCTCTTCAAAACCGTGAGCCTGCCACGCAGAAAAAGAACAATTTGTGACTGCCTTGGAGTGAAGAAGGTACAACCTTAGCTATTACTCAGTCTGTTCATTCACTCATTCATTCATTCATTCATTCATTCAACACGTACTTTTGAATGAAGCCTATTTTATGTCACACCCCGCTGCTCTAACTTCCAAAAGCTGTCCGGTGCTCTTTAGGCTAAAATCCAAGCCTCTGATCATGGCTGACAGAGACCAAGGTCCCTGCCTGCTTCTCTGGCTGCGCACCCCGTCTCCTGCAT
The DNA here is from genome assembly GCF_047675955.1 of Chlorocebus sabaeus. NCBI lineage: Eukaryota > Metazoa > Chordata > Mammalia > Primates > Cercopithecidae > Chlorocebus > Chlorocebus sabaeus. Next base: position 3,897,360 of record NC_132919.1, read on the forward strand.
TATCCTGAAGCCTGGGAGGTGTTCTTTCTGCTCCCTGACAACCACGCTTGGGGAGGCCTGGAGCTTGCTACTCATTCCGCGTGGAATGCTCTGTCCAGTTTTCCCAAAGCTGACTCCTTATCTACCAGTTCAAATTTTACTAGAGTAAGGCTTTTTTTGACCCACAGCAGTTTTTCTTGCAGGCTCCCTGTTGTCTCTCTTGCCGGTCAGACCGTGAGCTCCAGGAGAGCAGGGACTTTCTTTCTGGCTCAATACTACATACTCAGTTCCATCTGGCCCTTGGTGCTCAACAAATATCTGCTGAATGAAGGATTCAAAGACAGAAATGACTGCTGCCCTTAGGAAGTTTATTTTCCCTTTTCTACTACAATGTAAACAATGGAAACAGTAGCACATTGTGATAAATGCCATGAACTCAAGAAACAGCAGGCTGGGCACAGCAGGCTGGGCACCATGGCTCATGCCTGTAACCCAGCATTTCGAGAGGCGGAGGTAGAAGGATGGCTCAAGGTCAAGAGTTCAAGACCAGCCTGGGAAACATAGCAAGACCCTGTCTCTAAAAAAAATTAAAAAATTAAAAATTTTAAAACATAACTGGGCATGGTGGTGCATGCCTGTTGTTAGTCCCAGCTAGGGACTGAGGCTGAGGCAAGAGGACCCCTTGAACCAAAGCATTTGAGGCTGCAGTGAGCCATGATCACAGGTCTATACTCCAGCCTGGGCAACAGAGCGAGACCCTGTTTCAAACAAAGAAATGCCAGAGAAAACCCACAAACAAACAAACAAACAAACAAACAAAAGAAACAGTAGATGAATGGTCTCAATTCTTCAACCACAAACTCCCAGGGTAGATCAGAGCTGAAATGCCGCTGAGTCCAGCTCCTGTGGTGTTGAGGGCCCTCCATGAGCTCTCTATCGGTGCTTCCACTGAACAGCCTTCAACTTTTCAGCTGAGCTCCTCCTTTCATGGACATCTCTGTTGGGAAGATGATCCTAAAAGTGAGCTGACATGTGTTTCCTTGAAAGATCATTCCTCCACCTCTCAGGTATTGGAAATTCTCGTAAGTCAGCGAGCGTGCTCATCTCCATGCCAAATACTGCCCAGCCGGTTTTTTGTTTTGTTTTGTTTTGTTTTGTTTTTTTTTTTGAGACAGAGTCTTGCTCTGTCGCCCAGGCTGGAGTGCAATGGCATGATCTAGGCTCACTACAACCTCCACCTCCCAGGCTCAAATGATTCTCATGCCTCAGCCTCCCGAGTAGCTGGGATTACAGGTGCATACCACCACACCTGGCTAATTTTTTGTACTTTTAGTAGAGACGGAGTTTTGCCATGTTGCCCAGGCTGGTCTCAAACTCCTGAGCTCAGGCAATCTGCTGGCCTCAGCCTCCCAAAGTGCTAGGATTACTGCTGTGAGTCACTGCGCCCGGCCATTGCCCAGTTTTTTAACTTGTCTACCTCTTTCTACTCCAATTGCCAAACCTGTTGCTCATTCCCTGGGATGCTAGCTCCCTCTATTCTTCCCTTCATCGTCTATGATGAAGCACAGGAGTTGTCATTTAGAGAGGAAAGTGAGAAACTTCTCAGTCAAGTTTTCTCTTCATCTGACAAAGCTGTGTTCCCATGAAGTAGTAGTATCGGATTCCTTGAAACAATGGAAAGACAGAGAAGCCAACTATCGGGAAAATAGTATTTCCTCCTTTGAAGTTATCTGTGCGCAAGGCCCACGCGTTTCTAAAAATAATCAAGATCCTATGGTTTACCATTCATCAAAATCAGATGGCATTTCCTACTAGTTAATCCCCATGCAGATGTCAAATTATAGCCAGGTCCACTGCCAACTGGAGAAGCTCACCATTACCTTTAGTGTTTTATACAATCCTTTGAGGGCCAGGGACAGGACCCAAGTTGCTTCCACTGCCTCGGGACAATGGCTGTCCATGCTGGTTTGCAGAAGGTGACTGGCGATAAAGGCAAAGTGCTGGGAGTATTGGCTCAGCTGGGCCTGAGAGTCACCACATTCTTGTCCTCCTCCCTTCTGGACCAGCTGGTAGTCCTTCACTGAAAGGTGACATCAGGCAGAAAGAGAAAGGCACAAAAAGTACAGTTCATGCTTCCAGCAGCTATTTCTTCCAGAGTAACATGCCTTACTCAAGTAGGGACTGCAGAAACACAAATCTCCTGGGCTCAGTCTTAGCCAATAAAGCCAGCTTGCAGGTAAACACAAAAATAGTAATGGCTACCTATCCATCAAGCAACTGAGTGGGACAATTTGCATTCTTACTATTGTGTATAAGCAGGCCATCTCCACAGGTGTTAACAAAAGTTCTTAAAAATAGCATATATGAAGCCGGGCACGGTGGCTCACGCCTGTAATCCCAGCACTTTGGGAGGCCAAGGTGGTTGGATCACTTGAGGTCAGGAGCTCAAGACTAGCTTGGTCAACATGGTAAAACCCCATCTAAAAATACAAAAATCAGCTAGGTGTGGTGGCACACGCTTGTGATCCCAACTACTCAGGAGGCTGAGGCAGGAGAATCACTTGAACCTGGGAGGTGGAGGTTGCAGTGAGCCAAGATCGTGCCATTGCATTCCAGCCTGGGTGACAGAGCCAGACTCCATCTCAAAAAAAAAAAAAAATAAATTAGTACACGTGAGATTTCCATTTCCAAACAAGACAGAACAAGAGAGACTGGATTTACTCTCCCACCTTAAACAACCAGAATACTGAAAAAACATGAAACAATAGCTTGCAAATATTGGGCAAAAGGTAGTATAGGACTATGGTCCCTGAGAGGAGGGACATAAACTAGATCAGCCCTCCAATAGCATCAGCTATCTGCAGACGATCTCCAAGCTGCAAAGTGGGAAGCAAACATCCAGGCACAATCCAGCAGTCTCAATGAATTAAAGAAACAGAGATCAGAGCTCAGGGAGGTCAAGGCAGCTAGAATGTACAGGGCAGAGTATCACAGAGCAGGGAGATGCAGAGAGAGAGGGGTGGGCTGGGGAGAGCTCTCCGGAGATCCATAGAGTCGATCACAAGTCTGTGGCTGCATACTGACCTGCACATTTCTGTGAAAGGAAACTACCTGGGGCAGGAGAAAGAGCTACAGTAGACAGAACAATTCCTGGAGCTCAGAGAGAGCTGGGAATATTTTGTCTTTCCAACAGAGTGGAAGTGTCCTGGTAGAGATGGGGGTGGGGGCAGAAAGAATATTTGAATACATAATGGTCAAAACTTTTCCAAATTCGATGAAAACTATAAATCTAAGGAGCTCAATAAACACCTAAGCAGAAGAAACATAAAGAAAGTCATGTCAAGGCACGTGCATAATCAAATTGCTAAAAATATAGCCAGAGGAGAAAGAGACATTGTAAAAACATAGCAAAAGAAGAATGACAGCAGACTTCATCCCAGAATCTACACAAGCCAGAAGACAATAGACCAATATTTTTTTTTTTTTTTGAGACGGAGTTTTCGCTCTTGTCACCCAGGCTAGAGTACAATGGCACGATCTCGGCTGACTGCAACCTCCACCTCCCAGGTTCAAGTGATTCTCCTGCCTCAGCCTCCCAAGTAGCTGGGATTACAGGCGTGCGCCACCACGCACAGATATTTTTGTATTTTTAGTAGAGACGGGGTTTCACCATGTTGGCCAGGCTGGTCTCAAACTCCTGACCTCAGGTGATCCACCCGCCTTGGCCTCCCAAAGTGCTGGGATTACAGGTGTGAGCCACCACACCCAGGCTAGACCAACATCTTTAAAGCATTTGAAGATAAAACTCAGCTTAAAATTTTTTACCCAGCAAAATTATCTTTCAAAGATGAAGTGAAAAAAAAGTCCCCCAGGTAAACTGAGAGATTATGTAATGTCTGACCTGCACTACAAATAATGTTCAGTGCAGTTTTTCAGGTCCCCCTAAAAACTAAAAAAGATCCCAGATGGAAAACTGAAATCTTTACAAAGGAATGAAGAGCACTAGAAATGAAAAATAGATGGCTAAATATAAAAGCTGTTGTTTTCTCATTTTAAAATCTCTTAAAATACCTCTCTCTCTCGTTTTTTTTTTGGGGGGGTGGGCGTAGAAGACAGGGTCTTGCTGTATCGCCCAGGCTGGCACCGAACTCCTGGCTTCGGGCTTTGCGATCCTCCTGCCTTGCCTCCCCAAGTGCTGAGATTACAGGCACAAGCCCTATGCACCCAGCAACATCTCACCATTTTTTTTTTTTTTTTTTTTTGAGAGAAGTCTGTCTCTTGTTCTCCAGGCTGGAGTGCAATGACACGATCCTGGCTCACTGCAACCTCCGCCTCCTGGGTTCAAGTGATTCTCCTGCCTCAGCCTCTCAGCCTCCCGAGTAGCTGGGATTACAGGCGCCTGCCACCACGCCTGGTTAATTTTTGCATTTTTAGTAGAGAGAGGGTTTCACCATGTTGGCCAGGCTGGTCTTGAACTCCTGACCTCAGGTGATCTGCCTGCCTCAGCCTCCCAAAGTGCTGGGATTACAGGCGTGAGCCACTGCGCCTGGCCTTTTTTTTTTTTTTTTTTTTTTTTTTTTTAAAGAGATAGACTCTTGCTCTGTCACCTAGACTAGAGTGCAGTAGCCTGATCATAGCTCACTGCAGCCTTGATCTCCTGGGCTCAAGTGATCCTCCTGCCTCTGCATCCAAAGCAGCTGGGATTATAGGTGTGTGTCACCACATATGGCTTTCTAAAAAATTATTTTTAGTAGATATGGGGTCTAGCTGTGCTGCCCAGGCTGGTCTCAAACTCCTGGCCTTATCATCACTTATTTATTTATTTTTGTAGAGATGGAATTTTGCTATGTTGCCCAGGTTGATCTCAAACTCCTATCCTCCAGTGATCTTCCCACCTCAGCCTCTCAGAGTGCTGGGTTATTTTGTTTTTCTTAATGATTTCATTTTATTTCTATCATTAGCTCTTTAAGTATATATTTTTGAATTTTGTTGTGGTTGCCCTAGGGTTTACAGTAGTGTACCTTGAAATAATTTCTTAAATGTTCTAGGGTTTACACTGAACACCTTTAACTTATCAATGGTCCACCTTTGGATACTATTATACTGCTTCACATAGAATGTCAGAACATGACAGCATTTCCACCCCATTCTTTGTGCTGTTACACATTTTACTTCTAGATGATGTAAATCTCACATGACTTTTTTTTGCTTCAAAAAGTGAGATATTGGCCAGGCACGGTGGTTCACACCTGTAATCCCAGCAATTTGGGAGGCCAAGGCAGGTGGATCACCTGAGTCAGGAGTTCAAGACCAGCCTGGCCAACATGGCAAAACCCCATCTCTACTAAAAATACAAAAATTAGCTGGATGTAGTGGCAGATGCCTGTAATCCCAGCTACTTGGGAGGCTGAGGCAGGAGAATCGCTTGAACCCGGGAGGTGGAGGCTGCAGTGAGTCAAGATCGTGCCACGGCACTCCAGCCTGGGTGATGGAGTATGAGTCTGTCTCCAAAAAAAAAAAAAAAAAAATTCCTAAATTCAACTATCTTGATAACTGCAATAAATGTAAATGGTCTAAACACATCAATTAAAAGACAGGAATTATCAGATTGGATTTTTTTTTAAAAAAAGACAAGATATCCACTTTAATGTAAAGACACAGGCAGGTTAAAGTGAAAAGATGTGAAACCCATGGATATGAAGGGCCAAGAATATTTTTGATTTGAGGTTGGCTGAGCCTCTGGATTCAAAACCCACAGATATGAATGGCCAACTATAAGGGACGCATCCACGAATTTTGCTATCTGTGGGGAGTCCTGGAACCAATCCTCTGAGGATACTAAGGGATGACTATTCTATACAAATGCTGTTTATAAAAATGCAAGACAGGCTACATAAATATTAGATTTCAGAATGAGGAATATCATTAGGGATAAAAAGGAACATTTCATAAGAAAAAGAGAAACATACAATTATAGTTAGAAACTTCTATAGTCCTCTCTCAGGAATTGTTAGAACAAGTAGATAAAACATCAGTAAGGGCACAGAAGACTTGAATAACATTATCCATTGACTTGACCTAATTAACATCTCTAGGATACTCCACCAACAACATAGTACACATGCATTCTCTTCAAGTGTACATGGAACCTTCATGAAAACAGACCTAATTTTGGACAATAAAACAAATTGCAATAATATTCATAATAGGACTGAACTAATTAAAAATATGCTCTCTGACCACAAGGGAATTAAACCTGAAATCAACAACCAAACGGTATCTTGAATATCCTCCAAATATTAAGAAATTAAACATCAAACTTCTAAATAATCCACACAGCAAAGAAAAAAAAATCACAAGATAAATTAGAAAATATATTGCGACCTAAATGAAAATGATAATATATTATAAAAAAAAATTGTGGGATGTCCCTACTGAATCCAAGGGACACTGAAAAAGAAAAAAATAGCGGATGTGGCTAAAGTCATACTCAAGAGGAAATGCACAGCATTAAAATTCTTCTACTGCCAAGGAAGAAAGGTCTCAAATGCGTGATGGCTCCTACCTTAGGAAACCAGCAATCCCAGCACTTTGGGAGGCTGAGGTGGGTGGATCACTGAGGTCAGAAGTTCGAGACCAGCCTGACCAACATGGTAAACCTTGTCTCTACTAAAATTACAAAAATTAGCCTGGCATGGTGGCATGTGCCTGTAATCCTAGCTACTCAGGAGGCTGAGGCAGGAGAATCACTTGAACCCAGGAGGTGGAGGTTGTAGTGAGCCAAGATCGTGCCATTGCACTGCAGCCTGGGCAACAAGAGCGAAACTCCATCTCAAAAAAAATAATTAAAAAAAAAGAAAAAGAAAAAGAAAGAAACCAGAAAAGCAGCCAGGCGTGGTAACTCATGCCTGTTATCCCAGCACTTTGGGAGGCTAAGGCAGGAGGATCACTTGAGCCCAGTAGTTTGAGATCAGCCTGGGCAACATGGTGAGATCCTGTCTCTATTTAAAAAAAAGAAAGAAAGAAACCAGAAAAGCAGTAACAACACATTAAACACAAAGCCAGAAGAAATAAATAAATTTATCTGGGCAGTAATCAAAGAAACAGCAAACAGAAATAAAAGAAAAATGAATGAAACCAAAGTTGGTTCTTTGAAAAGATCAAATAACTTGATAGATCTCTAGCTAGACTATCTAGGAAACAAAAAGAGAAGACATAAATTGCCACAATCAGAAAATAAGAGAAGACGGCTAATACCCCAATATGCCAGGCTGAGAGAAATTAAAGAAACCTAAATTTATTCTCTAAACTGAATGATGTACCATGCACTCAATGCAGATAGTCCCTGACTTACAATGGTTCAATGTAATGATTTTTCAACCTTTATAATGGGTTTATTAGGACATAACCCCATTATAAACTGAGGAGAATCTGTCTGGTTAAGATATCGCCCAAATGAATCTATAGATTTGATGCAATGCCAATCAAAATCCCAGAAGGTCAAACATTCAAGACAGGGTCTTGCTGTGTTGCCCAGGCTATAGTGGAGATCACGGCTCACTGCAGGTGATCCTCCCACCTCAGCCTCCCAAGTAGCTGAGACTACAGCATGCCACCACATCTGGCTACTTAATTTTATGTAGTGATGGGGGTCTCTACAAAGTGCTGGGATTTCAGATGTGAGCCACAGCGCCTAGCTCCTGCAGGCTCTTTTATAGAAGCTGATTCTAAAATTTACACAGAAAGGCAAAGAAACCAGAAGAGTCAAAACAATTCTGAAAAAGAGCAAAGCTGAAAGACCTGATTTCAAAATGTTGTACAAATTTAAAATAGTCTGGCCAGGTGCGCTGGCTCATGCCTGTAATCCCAACACTTTGGGAGGCCGAGGCGGGTGGATCACTTGAGGTTGGGAGTTTGAGACCAGCCTGGCCAACATGGTGAAACCCCATCTTTACTAAAAATACAAACGTTAGGCTGGGTGCAGTGGCTCATGCCTGCAATCCCAGCACTTTGGGAAGCCAAGGCGGGCGGATCACCTGAGGTCAGGAGTTTGAGACCAGCCTGGCCAATAGGGTGAAATCTCATCTCTACTAAAAATACAAAAAATTAGCCAAGTGTGGTGGTACATGCCTGTAATCCCAACTACTTGGAACCAAGGCTGAGGCAGGACAATTGCTGGAACCCAGGAAGCGGAGGTTGCAGTAAGCCAAGATGGTGTCACTGCACTCCAGCCTGGGCAACAGAGTGAGACTTGGTCTCAAAATAAATAAATAAATGAATTTACATTAGTAAAAAAAGTGTAGTACTGAAGCAAGGACATATAGATTAATGAAACATAATAGAATCCATAAATAGATATATGTGTGTCAATTTTCGACAAGGTTCTGAGATAATTCGATGGAGAAAGGATGGTCTGTTCAACAAATGGTCCTGGATCAACTGGATGTTCATGTGCAAAAGAAAAGATCTTAGACATTTACATACACGAAAACAATACAGACACTGCCTAATGCCGGCGCTGAGTGAAAATGCAGACTGCTTCATGAGCAGAACTGGGAACATAATGGGTAGACACTTCAGATTGCCTGGGGCTTGGCAAACTAAGTCAAAAGGGCATTTCTGACGTAATACTTTCAATGTTATACTGATAAGACAAACTGGAAAGTTACATGAATGCTAATACAATTATTTTAAGTGCAGCCACCTGACTCCATGGAGTCACCTGACTCCGTAATATGTTTAAATTACCCACAGAAAACAAATGCACCAGCAAATGGAGAAATTAAATGTTCAGAAGCTATATATCTAGCCAACCAAAAAACACAGAGCCATATACACAAAAAGACAGCATGGGAAGGGGCCTTCGAAATTATCCCAATTCAGCACATCATTTCAGAGATAAGGGAAAAAGCAGCTCGGGGAGCTATAACTTGCTCTTAAAAAAAAATCACATGTAGGCCAAGAGTCAAGGTAATTCCATTGATTTTAGGGGATGCAGGGATTAGGCAATTTTCTCCCATTCTTAGAAAAAACTAATTATGCATGGTACCTGTTTTCCTCTTCCGAGTTTTGACATCAACAATCACAGCCCTGTTCTTCTCAGTAAAGTGCTTCAAGATGATCACATTATGGGGTTCATTGGCATTATCCATATAAACACAGCGGGTTCCCACACAGAGGACCTAGAACATGGCAGACAGGGACAGAAAGGAGACATGGAGACAAGAAAGAATTCTAAGGCATAAGCCCAGCCCCCTTGGATTGTGCCTCTGACTTCAAGCATGCAAGGATAGGGATCTTCTCATCTCTAAGTCCAAAGAGTCTGGCACAGGCTGGCACAGAACTGGTTTAAGTCCTTGCTGGATGAAGCCATGTTTTTACAGCCCCCTTTGTCCTAATCAGTACAGGGACACGAAGATTAGAAATAAGGCCAAGACGAATGCCAAAATGAAAGACAATTTTTCTTTGCAGTTCTTTGTAATGTAATATATTACGGCTACCTATTATTCAAAGCCAATCACTGGCTAATAAATGAGTCAAATGGCTTAACTGTTAAAAATGTAGGTGGCATAAACCACCCCATAATCTTGACAATACTGCAATACTGTGAAAGCAGGGTATATACAAGCAAAGGAAACAGCTTCCAAAGATATCTCTGCCCAGATGCCACACAGGCTTTGGTGTGCATGGTGAACACTGGACGGGGTGACCAGGCCCTCAGGCCTTCAGAGTGTGGTACCTGGGGGAAGCCAACCAGCACGAGTAGGGTGAAGATGTTGGTGTGCTTCAGCTGGAATGGCAGCTGCTTGATGCAGTGGTCTGTGAAGGTGGCAATGACATCACGCCACAGTGGGGCACTGTTGAGTGACCGCAGGATCTCTGCCATGGAGCACGCCCAGTCCAAGCCCACCCGGCTGGAAGGCAAGAGCTCCATTAGGGACAGCACACAGGGCTCCAAACCCAACTCATTAGAGCTCACTACACTCCAAGGCAGACCCAGAGGCCTTCAAAGAGCCATTCATTAACTAGTTTAAAAACTACCAGAATGATGCTTTTTGTATAATGGTGAGCAAAAAAGCAAAACAAAATCAAGACTTGTTACTTACATACTCACCCTACGGCTATGTTTCCAAAAATCTCTATAATAAAGTCACCTGTGTGTGCGCACATGCACACTCATATTCAAACACAGAAGAAAAGCTTAGAAGAAAATGTAGTGAAATAGCACCAGATGTATCAAAATGGTACAAGTCAGGGTGACTTTCTTCCCTCTTTTATTATTATTATTATTATTTTTTGAGAAGACGAAGTCTTGCTCTGCAGCCCAGGCTTGGGTGTAATGGCGCGATCTCTGCTGACCGCAACCTCTGCCTCTTGAGTTCAAGCGATTCTCCTGCCTCCGCTTCCAGAATAGCTGGGATTACGGGCACACGCCACTATGCCTGGCAAATTTTCTTTGTAATTTTAGTAGAGATGGGGTTTCACCATGTTGGCCAGGCTAGTCTCGAACTCCTGACCTCATGATCCACCCACCTCAGCCTCCCAAAGTGCTGGGATTACAGGGGTGAGTCACCGTGCCCAGCTTATTCCTTCATTTCTGTTTTCCAAATTTGGTGTTGTGGTTATGTTACCTTTATAATTAAAATAGATTTATTTTCTTCAACCTCAAGGCCTACACTTACTGCTCGTAGGAAGAAAAACTGAATATGCCTCATTAGAGAGTTGAATCGGCAGCCAGTGTCGAGACTGCTCAGCTGTTTGAACGTTGGTGTTAAGCAGTTTTAATGTGGGCTGACAGCATTGCTCATGAACTCAATTCTATTTCCACAAAACTCTCAGACAACAGAACTGGAGCACACTGAAATTAATCAACAGCCAGACCTTCAACTTAAACAAACAAACACCAAGGTGGGATAGAGGGCAGGTGGCGAGAGGAACGAGGACCAAGGCTACCTGTCCAGACACACAGCTCCCAGGCTAAAAAGCAGGTGGGTGGTTTTCCAGCCGTCGGGCACAATGGTACTGTCCCCTGCAGCAAACAGGTTGTGTTTGGCTGAGAGGACTTTGATCACTGCGGCATCTACCTCTGCTGGCAAAAGACGGATAATTAACTGGCCAAGAAGACCCAGGGTGAGATGGTAGGTTTCATTCAGGTGGCCTGCGTTTGAGATGACAACCTGAAACATGAGTGGAAGGACGTGCTCCAGGTCTACCAGGGGAACTGTGGGGCCCTGCCAAGAGAAGGAGAGAAATCTGTTCAGCACAAAATCCACATCACCAAACCAGCTGAAGATATAATATTTAACAGAATCATGCTGTGGTTCTCATAAATGCCGTATGTATAATCACTTACAAAATAAACATCCTCAGGTCTCATCTTACAATCCTACTTCTAATATTTCTTTACCCTGAAAAGGAAACTTAAAATACTTGGTTTCCTCCTCATCTTTCAAAATGTCTATTGTCAAATAATTTAAATAATTCAGAAACATGCAAAAGTTAAAGCTCCCCTAAATCCCCTCCCTGCAACCATGGCCAGGAGATAACAACTGTTAAGTTTGATGAACAGTCTTTCAACCTTTTTCTATGCATATTTACACATGATACACGTAAAGTAGGCCGGGTGCAGTGACTCATGCCTATAATCCCCGCACTTTGGGAGGCCAAGGCAGGACAGTCACTTGAGCCCAGGAGTTCAAGACCAGCCTGGGCAACGTAGTGAGACCCTGTATCTACAAAAAATACAAAAAATTAGCCAGGCAGGTGGTGCGTGCCTGTGGTCCCAGCTACTTGGGAGGCTGAGGTGAGAGGACTGCTTGAGCCCAGGAGGTGGAGGTTGCAGTGAGCCATGGTCATGCCAACTGCACTCCTGCCTGGGCGACAGAGTGAGACTCTGTCTCAAAAAACAAACAACATGTATGTGTGTGTATGTATGCGTATGTGTATATATGTATATATTTGTGTATGTATGTATATGTAAAATAAATTAAAAATTTTAAATAGTTATTTTTCTTTCTTTAAATACTGCCTTGCAACTTATTAATAATTTGTTTCCAGTTCTTTATTATTATAAAAACCATTCAGCTAAATGGCCTGGTACAAACATTTCTACACTTATACCATTTGTCATTTTCCACCAGAAAAAAACGCACAAAACTGAAGAAAGCTTTTAAAGTGTCCGAGTTGTTATCCTCAGTGTGATTCAAGAGGGCACTATATCCATAGTATGAAAACAAAGCAATCAAAGAATAAAAAGTTCTTGGAAATAAAGAGTGATTCTCAAGAAGGCGTCTTCCTGAAACGGCAGCCTGGTAGGGGTGTCAGAGTCCGAGAAGAACTCAGAAAGCATCTAGGCAGCGGGTTGGTCTGGCATAGGCCACATGGTGTCAGAACCCAAGCAGGGTATGGAGTTTGCACGGAGAAGGCCTGGCAGGCGAGTCAGAGCATAGGTGGGTGAGGAAGTCACCCAAGCCCAGGAATGCCCAGGCCTCTGGAGTTGGAGCTTGGGTTCCGAGTGAGGTGAGGAGGGCAACAATGCAGAAGGTCAGCCCGATGTGAGTGTCTGATCCTAAGTGGAGAGGTGAGGGCATCCGTGTGGGGAGTTCAGCCTCACACAGGGGCTCAGAGTCCAAACGGCATAAGGAGAGTATTGCCACTGAATAGCAGCCTGTTGTGGGTGAGGGTGGTCTCAATGCAAGGGGGCAACCTGGATTAGAGAGACAGACCCAAGTGTGGTGGGAAGGTATCCATGTCAAGAGTCCACTGTAATCCCAGCACTTTGGGAGGCCGAGGCAGGTGGCTCACCTGAGGTCAGGAGTTCGAGGCCAGCCTGGCCAACATGGTGAAACCCTGTCCCTACTAAAAATATAAAAATTAGCCGGGTGTAGTGGTGGGCTCCTGTAATTCCAGTTACTCGGGAGGCTGAAGCAGGAGAATCGCTTGAACTGAGGAGGCAGAGGTTGCAGTGAGCCGAGATTGCGCCATTGCACTCCAGCCTGGGTGAGGGAGGAAGCCTCTCTCAAAAAAAAGAGTCGAAACAAGGAGAGGAGGACACCTCAAAAGAATAGCAGCAGAGATGGGAGACTGATCCAGTAGGTAATTATGTGAAGGATGATGGGATCCAGGATTCTCACTGTTAAAGAATGGATTCTCTAAATCAGGGTTTCTCACCCTCAGTGCTACTGAAATTTAGGTCTGATAATTCTCGTGTGTGTGTGGGGGGGGCGTGAGTGGCACCTGTGCATTTAAAAATGTTTAGCAGCATCCCTATCGTCTAGACCCCACTAGAATTCCAGGAGCGTTCCCTGAGCTGTGACAGTCCAAAATGCCTCCAGGCATTGTCAAATAGCCAAACTGGATACCTTCAGTTGAGAACCACTGTTCTAAGGCCGGGGGCGGTGGCTCACACCTGTAATTCCAGCACTTTGGGAGGCTGAGGTGGGTGGATCACCTGAGGTCAGGAGTTCAAGATCAGCCTGGCCAACATGGTGAAACCTCGTCTCTACTAAAAATACAAAAATTAGCCGGGAGTGGTGGCGCATGCCTGTAATGCCAACTTCTCGGGAGGCTAAGGCAGGAGAATCGCTTGAACCTGGGAGGCAGAGGTTCCAGTGAGCAGAGATTACGCCATTGCACTCCAGCCTGGGCAACAAGAGTGAAACTCTGCCTCAAAAAAAAAAACAAAACCAAAAAAAACCAAACCAACAACAACAAAAAAAGAAAATCACTGCTCTAAATAAATATATAGAGTACACACACACACACATACTCTCCCCCCATCTCCAACTGGGACGACCTGGGAGCGGTGACACCCTGTTAGCAATGAACCCATCTAGTGCTCAAACCTTCATTCCTAAATACTACCCTCTACCAGAAGGAATGAGGTCACCTTAGAGAAATGGCTGATTCTAGGGCTAGGGGAGGGAGAATTTAAGAAGTGCCTGAAATGACGGGGATATGTCAAAAGGACACAAAAGTCAGCCTGAATGGGTTCCCACTGGTCAAAATAAGTAATTAGAATAATGGATTATGGCTCATGGAGTAAAACAGGAAGTCGTGAAACCATACTGATATAACTAACTAAATAAATTGTTTGATGAGAAACAGGATGTTTACATAGTTACAAAGACTCTCCCCACTAAATATTTACTAATAACAAAAGGGGAAAGATTATGGTGGAAAAGGCTAATGGACACCACTTAATCCAGTGATCAAAGCAAACATGATCAGTAATGAAATATGTCAAAACTGTGTTCCACCTGACGGGCTGCAATGAGAATGCAGCATCTCATCTGCGATTTTCCTGCCCAAGAGGCAAAGCCTGAATCTAATTATGAGGAAACATCTGATAACTCCAATCCCAAAGAGGAGGACATTCCACACAACAGGTGGCCTGTAATCTTCAAAAGCATCATGATCATGAAAGGACTGAGAACTGTTAAAGACCAGAGAGGATTAAAAGACATGACAACAAAATGCTACACATTCTTTTTTTTTTTTTTTTTTTTTTTTTAAGAGACAGAGTCTCACTCTGTTGCCCAGACTGGAATGCAGAGGTGCAACCTTGGCTGCTATGACCTCGACCTCCTGGGCTCGAGTGATCCTCCTGCCTCAGCCTCCCAAGTAGCTGAGACTATAGGTGTGTGCCACCACGCCTGGTTAATTTTTCTATTTTTTGTAGAGATAGGGTCTTGCTATGTTTCCTAGGCTGGTCTCGAACCTCTGGGTTCAAGTAATCCTCCTACCCTGGTCTCTCAAAGTGCTGGGATTACAGATTCAAGGCACTGTGCCGGGCCTATACATTAATTCTGATCATCTGCCATAAAAGACACTTTTGGAGCAACTAGTGAAACCTGAATAGGGAGTAAGCGTTAGATGGCAGCAATGTACTGATGTTAATTTCTCTGACTTTGATGACTGCTGTCTGGTTACATATGAGAATCTCCTCGTTTGTAGATAACACACACTAATATATTTAGGAGTAACATGGCATGAACTTGGCAACTTGCAGGCACAAAATTATTTGTATAGTACTTTTAACTTTTATATAAGTTTGTAATTATTTCTAAATTCGAGAGGATATGGAGCAAATAAAACTTTCATATGCTGCCGGGGGTGTGTGAACCAGTAAAAACATTGCAGAAACTATTTGGCAGGGAGTGTGAACCGGTACAAACATTGCAGAAATTGGCAGGGAGTGTGAACCGGTACAAACATTGCAGAAACTGTTCGGCAGGGAGTGTGAAATGGTATAAACAGGGCAGAAACTATCTGGTAGGGAGTGTGAACTGGTACAAACATTGCAGAAACTGTTTGGCAGGGAGTGTGAACTGGTATAAACATTCAGAAACTGTTTGGCAGGGAGTGTGAACTGGTATAAACATTCAGAAACTGTTTGGCAGGGAGTGTGAACTGGTATAAACATTCAGAAACTGTTTGGCAGGGAGTGTGAACTGGTATAAACAGGGCAGAAACTATCCAGTGGGGAGTGTGAACCGATACAAACATTGCAGCAACTGTCTGGCAGGCCAAGTTCGGCCTGCATACAGATGCTCATCAAAAGCCACAGACAGGTGAACTCATAGTACTGTCTGGAGTAATTTCCAGTTTGGAAACACTCAACAATAGTAAAGTGAACTTTAAAATTATGGTATATTCATATAATGAAATTCTGGATAACAGTGAAAATGCATAAAGGAAACTAATCACAATAACATGGATGCATCTCACAAACATAATGTTGAGCAGAAGCCAGACACAGGCCGGGTGCAACGGCTCACGCCTGTCATCCCAGCACTTTGGGAGGCCAAGGTGGGTGGATCACTGGAGGCCAGGAGTTCAAGACCAGCTTGGCCAACACAGTGAAACCCTGCCTCTACTAAAAACATAAACATTAGCTGGGTGTGGTGGCACATGCCTATAGTCCCAGCTACTTCGGAGCCTGAGTCACAATAAATCACTTGAACCCGGGAGATGGAGGTTGTAGTGAGCCGAGACTGCGCCACTGCACTCCAGCCTGGGCAACAGAGCAAGACTCTGTCAAAAAAAACCCCAAAAAAACGCCAAGCAAGAGGAATGCAGCAACTTACTCCAGCTATACAAAGTTTCAAAACAAGCAAAAACTAACCTATGGTGACAGATGCCTTTTTATTACTGAGTTGCAAGAGTTCTTTATATATTCCTTATAGGACTCTATCTAGGCACTTTTTACACTAAAATAAAACTAATAACTTGCCCTCCAAAGTGCCTGATAAAATTAAAAAAAAAAGATTATCAGGGGAAAATAACCTCAGTGGTGATTTTTAAAAGTCAACTTAATGAAATCTCTCAGAACAAGAAATAAACATGAAAAATATGACCAAACTGAAGATAAGATGGAGGGTAGATTCAAGGGGTCCATCCTGGCCAGGCGCAGTGGCTCACGCCTGTAATCCCAGCACTCTGGGAGGCCAAGGTAGGCAGATTGCTTGAGCTTGGCAGTTCTAGACCAGCCTGGCCAACATAGTGAAACCCCATCTCTACTAAGAAAAAAACCACAAAAATCAACTGGGTGTGGTGGCATGCATCTGTAATCCCAGCTACTTGGGGAGCTGAGGCACAAGAATCACTTGAAACCAGGAGGTGTAGGTTGCAGTGAGCTGAGATCATACCACTGAACTCCAGCCTTGAGGACAGAGTGAGACTCTCTCAAAAAAAAAAAAAAAAAAAAAAAAAAAAAAAAAAAAAAAAAGATTCACCCTGCATCCAAGAGATGCAAACGGGGCAGATATAGAAGCAAAGCCAAACAAAATGGCAGAAAGGCATTTCCTTAGCTGAAGTAAAAATGGAGTTTTTTTTTTTGGTTTTTTGTTTTTTATCAGAAAAGCAAATGATGCTGGGAAGGAACAAAGATAGAGAACATCTTTTTTTTTTTTTTTTTTTTTTTTTTTTTTTTTTTTTTTTTTGAGATGGAGTCTCTCTCTGTCGCCCAGGCTGGAGTGCAGTGGAGCGATCTTGGCTCACTGCAAGCTCCGACTCCCGGGTTCATGCCATTCTCCCGCCTCAGCCTCCCGAGTAGCTGGGACTACAGGTGCCTGCCACCTCGCCTGGCTAATTTTTTTGTATTTTTAGTAGAGATGGCGTTTCACCATGTTAGCCAGGATGGTCTTGATCTCCTGACCTCGTTATCTGCCCGCCTCGGCCTCCCAAAGTGCTGGGATCACAGGCGTGAGTCACCGCACTCGGCTGAAGACATCTTTTTAAAAATTATTTTACAAAACCTTTCTCACAGAGAAAGGTTTATTTTAACACGCTCTAATGAAATGTCTGAATTCCAAGGGTAAAAAAAGAAAATATTTAGGCAAAAAAATCAGTTGATGTCATGTTAATATTGGACTTCTCATCGGTTGTTCTAGATGGTGGAAGACTATGCAGCAATGTCGCAGGGGTCTGGAGGAAAAGGACTGTGTCCCTGTAATTCCACACCCAGACTGTCTTCCCATCTTTACATATAGCCTTTCCTCAAAAACTATTTGAGGAAGTATTTTAGCACAACAAAAAATGAATTGGAATAAATAATTCAGAAGGAAGAAATAGTAACTAATAAATAATGTGCAGCCAACACTGTAACTATCAATAATTAATTACCATATGGTCTAAAATTCTAAAAGTAGTTTGAGAGAGGCAAAACTCAAAAGATACAACACAAAACTCCAAAGCAGCCAACCAACCAAATGATCCAGAGCTAAAATTATAGATAATTTGCACACTGGGGATATGATGAGGGAAATAGAAAAGCATCTCAACTTGTCAAGGAATAAAGGGTCTCATTTTGTTTGGAAGAGAAGGCAAAAAGGTTACACTGTTAAATAAGAGAGAAATACAGGCTGAAAAAAGTGGGTAAAAATATAACTATAACTATGTTTCTATAAGAAATACGATACAGACTTCATGAATGATTACAAAAAGAAGGAGAAAATAACTTAGGAAGGGGCAGGGAAAAATGTGCATTGGAGGGCTGGGATGGGGACAGCTGGCTGGCATAGAGTAGTTAACCAGGTCATCCCATTACAAGTAAGCTGGCTGCCGGCCGGGCGCAGTGGCTCATGCCTGTAATCCCAGCACTTTGGGAGGCCGAGGTGGGTGGATCACAAGGTCAGGAGATAGAGACCACCCTGGCTAACACGGTGAAACCCCGTCTCTACTAAGAATACAGAAAATCAGCCGGGCACGGTGGCGGGTACTTGTAGTCCCACCTACTCGGGAGACTGAGGCAGAAGAATGGCGTGAACCCGGGAGGCGGAGCTTGCAGTAAGCTGAGATCACACCACTGCACTTCAGCCTGGGCGACAGAGCGGGACTCCGTCTCAAAAAAAAAAAAAAAAAAAAAAAAGATGAGACACAGTCAGGAAAAGTTCACTTTTACAGTGAAATTGGTAAAATCAACATAAAAAGGCTAAGAGCCAATTGCAGAAGGGCCCCACCCCAAGATGGTTGCTCAACATGCTGCCCAGTGAGCTATGGAAAAGGTGCAGCTCTGACACAGAGGCAGCTAAAGTTAGCAGAAATCAGTCATGGCTATTGAGAGAGAAGAAAGGCTTGGGCTGATGTGCCCGCTCACCCTCCAAAGATTGGGGAGGGAAGGCAAAGACCAGGATAACGACTGCGCTGTCCAAGCCTGAGGGTGCTGATTTCAGAGGTGAATTACCAGCTACCTAGACAGGTGCGGTCAATTCATCCAGGTGAACAGAAACACGTCTTCAAAATACCGTGTTCTCCTCATTCTAGTTCCACACGCACCATACAACCTTCTGAGCTACAGTGTGGTCTTCTGGAGGTTTCCACACCAAGAGGGAACACACTGATTTTCTGCCAGACACATACCCCTGTGAATTGTGACTGACTTACAAACCAGCCTCAACTCCCATGTAAAAGTTGACTCCTCTGAGTCTGAGCATCTCCAGGCAAACTGCTAGAAAAAAAGTCCTTGGACTCAGAACTCTGAGGACCAAACCCTGGGTCCTGCAGGGACCTTCCCTTCCCCAAAGCCCTGCCAGCTTGCAAAATCCTGTTTCAGCAGCCTGCTAGCTTTGTCTCTGATTCCTCTCTGTTTACTAGAAAAAGTGGGAGACCACTGTAAAGATTGTCAGCTATTCCTAAATTAATAAATAAATTCACTATCAGCTCAGTGAAAAAGCTAAAAGGATCTTTTCTTTAACATGATAAATATGGCACTAAAGTTCATATGGAAAAAATATATATACAGGAACAGTCTAGAAAATTATGAAAAAGAATAATGAAGGCATATCTAAACTGTCCAGAGTCTTTAAAATGTCAATGTTTTGAAAGTTTAAAAAAAGGCAAGGGAAGCAGATTAAAGACAAAGTCAGCATGACATCTAAATACAACGGAATTTTTAAGTGGATCCTGATTTAAAAAATAAAAAAAAAAAAACAACCTGTAAAGCACATTTTGGGGATAATTGAGAATATCTGTATTTAGGCTACATGTATAAAACTATTCTATCAACGTTAACAATTTTCAGCATAATAATGACACCGTGGTTACATAGGAGAATGTACTTTAAGGAGAGAAGTATTGAGGATGAAGTGTCAATGAGGGCTTCAACTCATTTTCAAAAGTTCAGGAAAAAATATAAACAGAGATAAAGCAAAATATTAACAACTGGTGAATCTAGGTGAAGATCTTCATTCATTATTCTTTGAAGTTTTCTATGAGCTTAAAACTTTTCAAAATAAAAAGGTAGAAAAAATCATTATAAGCATTATATAAATATATTGTTTTATACACACACACACACACACACACACTTATATTTACAAAATATAAAAAGGGTCAGAAGAAAATAATGATAACTTCTAATCCTACCCTTAAGGATACAGAGATGATTGTCATGATTTGTTTCAGTATATGGCTTTCCAAAACCTTTTTCTATGCATACCATCACCCCCTCTTTCAAAAATAAACTGCCCTTACCGACTTTAAGGGAGGTAACATGGCTGCTAGTAATCCCAAAATCCTCTTCTGGGAACACTCAGCAAACACTTGCTCAGGGCTTGGAGTAACTGCTTTTTCCTCTCTAGGCTTCTGAGATGACGCCTCGGAATCTTCAGCATCTAAGCAGTAAAACAAACTTTCAGAATTTGCCTGGGTCTCATACATGAAGAGGCAAGTAAACCACTGCACTATCCCCTATGCTGCTATGGAACAAAGCTGGAATTTTATTCACTTATTTTTTAAATTTGAGAGGGAGTCTCGCTGTCACCCAGGCTGGAGTGCAATGGTTTGATCTTGGCTCACTGCAACCTCCACCTCCCGGGTTCAAGCCATTCTCCTACCTCAGCCTCCCGAGTAGCTGGGATTACAGGCATGTGCCCCGCCTTGCCCAGCTAATTTTTGTATTTCTAGTAGAGACAGGGTTTCACCATGTTGGCCAGGCTGGTCTTGAACTCTTGACCTCACGTGATCCAGCCGCCTCGCCCTCGCAAAGTGCTGGGATTACAGGCGTGAGCCACCGCGCCCGGCCTCAAGCTGGGATTTTAAAAGCCTATGGCTGGGCATGGCTACACTCAGTTGTTTCCTTCTCCAGGAGGCCGCCTGAGCCCTGTTTAAAAGAAAGCCTGTCCTCCCCCAGCTCTCTCAGGCCCGCCCTCCCCATTTCCCTGAGCCTGCTCTGCTGTGCTCACTGTTCACCTCTTCACATTCCACATAATTCATATTTATTGTTTACTGTCTGCCTTCCTTCAGATTTTTGTTTCTTTCAGTGATGCATCTCCAGCACCTAGAGATGTTTCTGGAGCATGGCAGGTACTTAATACTTGATGAATGAATAAAGTGCCTATGCAACAGGATGCTGATCCTCAGGGGACTTAGACTCCGGTGAATTTTGGTGATGTGGACAGATGTGGAGTGTCAGACTGTTTCTGGAACTCAGAATTATACACACTGCATAGATGAGCATCAGACAGAGAGGGCAGAATGCCAGGTGCTCACCCCGCCATCACAGAGCAGGAAGGTGGGGAAGATCCTGCACTCCTGGGCCACCATAAGGAGGAGGCTGGGACTTCCCTGCAGTGTCCTGAGCCCACAGCATGCTCCTCAATCCTCCTAAGCCAGCTCTGACCTTGCTGCTGCTATCCTCTGGCAGGCTGAGGCCTTTGGCAGCATCTCTCCTTTATCATCCTCTAGTGTTCCACTCCATCCCTACACACCTGCCAAGAGGGACTGCTCCACTTTGGGGCTTTTGCTCATGTTGTCCTTTCTTCTTCGAATGCCCATCCCCATTGCAGATCCTAGCACATTCAAGGTCCCCTAGATCTCTGCCCCTGTAAAGCTTTATGAGGATACAGTCTGCCCCAGAGAGACACCAATCACTGTTAACACCCACTTACACCTCATTCCACCTCGAATTACAGTTACTTGCAACTTTGTCTTAAGCCCTCCTAGACTGTGAGCTCCGTGAGGGCAGGAACCACGTGTCTGTCTGTCTGATTCGGTCCCTGTTTCATCCCCAAGGTCTAGCACAGTGCTTGGCATATAGAAGGCACTTAGTAAATACAGGAAATAAATAAGGTAGGAAAGCAGTCAAAGTGAAGATAGATGATGTTCGAAGTGTCATCAGCACCATCTGAACAGAACTGAGAAACCACGCACCCCTGGCGTCTAGCCAATGTCAAGCTGTGTGCCACAAACAGCTCAGGGATGGGTACACGTGCATTTTAAGATGAAAGAGATCAAGATAATGGTCAAAGAGTCGTTACCTGGAAGTCCTGTAGGTGTGCTAGCATCTGTAGGTGAATCTGAAATCTGGGTCTGGCATGAAGGATCCTTTGTTAACGATACACCTTTATCTGCCTTATTTCTCTGCTTGAAATCTACGGGTCTGACTTCCTCATGAACAGCTCTCTTTCCCTAAAAACACAAAAGTGTAAAGGAATTAAGGTTTCTTATAACAGAGTTTGCTCCATGATTATGATAACTTTTTCATGATTAGCCAGTCTTCAGAGACTAAAAAACTTTTGAATGCCATTAGAAAATGCCACTCATTTCTTTTTTCTTTGTGTGTTTTTTTGAGTTAAGAGTCTCGCTCTATCCCCAGACTAGAGTGCGGTGGCGCAATCTCGGCTCACTGCAACCTCCACCTTCCAGGTTCAGGCAATCCTCCTGCCTTAGCCTCCCAAGTAGCTGGGACTACAGGCAGGTGCCACCATGCCCAGCTAATTTTTGTATTTTTAGTAGTGACGGGGTTTCACCATATTGGCCAGGATGGTTTCAATCTCTTGACCTCATTATCTGCCCACTTTGTCCTCTTAAAGTGCTGGGATTACAGGCGTGAGCTACCACGCCTGGCCTATGCCACTCATTTCTTACGATAAATGTATATTCTAATTAAGACAGTAACCATTGGGCCAGGTGTGATGTCTTATGCCTGTAATTCCAGCACTTTGGGAGGCCAAGGCAGGCAGATCCCTTTAAGTCAGGAGTTCAAGACCAGCCTGGCCAACATGGCGAAACCCTGTCTTTACCAAAAATACAAAAACTAGCTAGGTGTGGTGGCACGTGCCTGTAGTCCCAGCTACTCGGGAGGCTAAGGCAGGGGAATTGCTTCAACCCAGGAGGAGGAGGTTGTAGTGAGCCGAGATTGCGCTGACTGCACTGCAGCCTGGGTGACAGAGCAAGACTCTGTCTCAAAAAAAATAAGATAGTAACCACTGCATTGCATCCCCCATCTTCCAAATGTCCCTCTGTCAGAGCCTGCAGTCCTGTAAGAAACAGCTCTATTAGAAACCTCTCATACAATCTATTTCGCTTTCAGAAACCAAGTGTGGAAAGTTGTTCCCTGAGGAAAAAGACAAAGCTGTGAAATTCTCTTTTTTTTTTTTTTTTTTTTGAGACGGAGTCTCGCTCTGTCACCCAGGCTGGAGTGCAGTGGCGCGATCCCGGCTCACTGCAAGCTCCACCTCCCGGGTTCACGCCATTCTCCTGCCTCAGCCTCCCAAGTAGCTGGGACTACAGGCACCTGCCACCACGCCCGGCTAATTTTTTTTTTTTTTTGTATTTTTTAGTAGAGACGGGGTTTCACCGTGTTAGCCAGGATGGTCTCGATCTCCTGACCTCATGATCCGCCCGTCTCGGCCTCCCAAAGTGCTGGGATTACAGGCTTGAGCCACCGCGCCCGACCTATTCTCTGTAAGTATAAAAAGTTGTGACCTCCCTTCTAGTACACCCTGGTGACTATCGTTAACGTACTCTGTTTTCTTCAGTATGAAAACCAAACAAATCTTTATTTACAGAACTAGAAAATTCTTGATATCTAACATTATCTTTAATATGATGAAGATAAGACTACATCAATTCTATAGCCTAGAAATATGACATTCTTTTCACTGCTGTAGATGAAGCTATTTTACTGCTGTAGAAACTGGCGTTCTGTGGGCTATGGGACAGAGCTGTGGGTTGTGTATATTTCCTCTGTTAGTTTTATATAGAATTTGCCTTTAGTTAACATGGAAGGTGTACAGAAAGCCAACCATACATGTCACTCGATCAAACAAAACTGGATGCTACTCCTAAACCTAACTACTCACACCCTCTCTACCAGGTTTTAGCATTCTTTCCTAGCTCTTTTTCATTTTTTTTTGAGATGGAGACTCGCTCTGTCACCCACGCTGGAGTACAGTGGCGCCATCTCGGCTCACTGCAAGCCCTGCCTCCTGGGTTCATGCCATTCTCCTGCCTCAGCCTCCCGAGTAGCTGGGACTACAGGTGCCGCCATCACGCCCAGCTAATTTTTTGTATTTTTAGTAGAGATGAGGTTTCACCGTGTTAGCAAGGATGGTCTCGATCTCCTGACCTTGTGATCCCCCCACCTCGGCCTCCCAAAGGGCTGGGATTACAGGCATGAGCCACCGCGCCCAGCCTCTTTATTTTAAAAAACAGAATAAACATACCTTTGGTGCCCTTTTGAGAATCCCATTGTGGCAATGAGACTTGTTAAACAGGCCCTC
The DNA here is from genome assembly GCF_047675955.1 of Chlorocebus sabaeus. Lineage (NCBI taxonomy): Eukaryota > Metazoa > Chordata > Mammalia > Primates > Cercopithecidae > Chlorocebus > Chlorocebus sabaeus. The sequence continues at coordinate 3,921,344 of NC_132919.1, forward strand.
CCTGGAGGTGGGAAACTGCTCTGGAATCAGGAGTCTAGTGAGCTGCCCAGATGGGCAAGGTGACAGTCGTCAGCTGCATTTCCTGAGCAGTCACTCAGAATCCTCCCCGTGATTGGCTGCACTCCCGGGACCCGCAGGGTGCCTTTCCCTATTGTTACACAGGCTTATGTGTGGAACTGTGGTTACATGGGGAGTCTTCTGTGCACGGTGGAGGCACTCCAGCTTCATGTCGGAGAAGGCCAAACGTGACTTTCACTCTTTGGCGCCAAAGGTGGAGTGTTATGCAACACCAAACATTTAGGAGGAGGCATGCAGTCTCCCAGGGGTACCTAACTCATCCTCCCCTCTCTGCATATGTAACCTCAACATCAATCCTACCTTCAACCTCTTGCTGAGAAAAGTATGACTATAAGACTGTCCTGAGAGGAATGAAACTGGGAGAGCTACTTGCTTTGTTAAATGTACCCTCTGAAAAGACCTGACACCATACTCCTTGTACCATGTGGCACTTGTGAAGACAATATAATTCCGAAGTTCTGGCAAATGACTTATCTTTTTTCCTGTTATCACAGGACACTGTAGACAGATCTTTTGGATAATGCCCCTGGCTAAGGTTGGTTTCTCAGTTGTTCAAAACAAGAAGTATCTCTAGTCACTGGAGGGAGAAAGGGTAGATACCCTTACCAGGGCCCTGGGGTTGCTTAGAAGCAAGTGAGAGTTGAAAAACAGTGATCTGTACTAGAAGCCCCAATGGGATACGGTCCTTATGGCCACTGTAGTGGCCACACTCAGGTTCAGTTGTCGGGACAGTGCTGGAAATTGCTTGGGGCCTTACTAGAAGACTAAGATGCTGAGCCAGAGGCAGGATATCCTGGCTGCACCTGGCTGCTGGTGGGAAAGGGACCCACAAGGTGGGAATGGCTCAAGAATAAAAACAATGCCCTGGGACCTCTTTGGAAAAACTCCCACTTCAATCCTGAGGCAGGGAAGGCCTAAAACGAGCCTGAAACATCTTTCTCTATCAAAAATTAAGGAAGTGTTCAAAAAATAACGGCAACATATCAAAAGAACACAAAAGTCAGCGAGGGGCAGTTTCCACTGCCCAAACATGGGACAATTTGAGCATCGAAATAAATAATGGGTCGGGCACAGTGGCAGGCCTGTTATCCTAGCACTTTGGGAGGCTGAGACAGACGGATTGCTTGAGTCCAGGAGTTGGAGACCAGCCGGGTAACATGGCAAAACCCCATCCCTACAAAAACTATAAAAATTAGCTGGTATGGTGGCGGGCACCTGCAGTCCCAGTTACTTGAGAGGCTGAGGCGGGAGGATCGTTGGGAGCCCAGGAGGTGGAGGTTGCAGTGAGCCGAGATCACACCACTGCACTCCAGCCTGGGCAACAGAGTGACACCCTGTCTCAAAAAACAAAAAGAAACAAACAAAAAAAAACAAATAAGAAAAGTGGCCGGGCACAGTGGCTCACGCCTGTAATCCCAGCACTTTGGGAGGCTGAGGCGGGCAGATCATGAGGTCAGGAGATCGAGACCATCCTGGTTAACACCGTGAAACCCTGTCTCTACTAAAAATACAAAAAATTAGCTGGGTGTGGTGGTGGGCACCTGTAATCCCAGCTACTCAGGAGGCTGAGGTGGGGGGATCATCGGAGCCCAGGAGGCAGAGGCTGCAGTGAGCCAACATCACACCACCACACCACTGCCTGGGAAACAGAGTGAGACCCTGACTCAAAAAAAAAAAAAAAAAAAAAAAAGGTACCAGATTTTAATCCACTGAATAAAAGAAAACATAAAAAACCCCTGTGAGTCCATTCTGATATAAATAAAAATATAAACGGGGAAGCACCGTGCTTATGGGTGGCAGGTTAGTTGTAAGATGCTGAGAGCTCAGGAGAAGATACATATATTCCCAGGCTCAAAGGTGGGGACTACTGATTAATCCCATTTCTTCTAAAAATGCTCTCTTTGTTCCCATCATAATCCGTGGGTGGTTAAAGTGCCGCCTACAGAAGTGGTTTCATGGAAGAAATGTGGACGGTTGAGAGACAGGCTTGATGATTATGCGGCCTATCTTCTACTGACTCTCTGACTGAATGGAAATAATAAAAATGTTCATGTTTCTGCTGGCCCGTTTTGCTTTTGTATTCCTCCACATGACGACGGGATACTGGTGAGCTACAACCACCAGACGCAGGAATCCTTGAACTAGCAACCTGACAGGCAGAGGACAGCAACATCAGCGACCCCTGTGGCAGTCAAGGGCCTTTTCAGCAGAAACTCAAGCTCTGGAGGCAGCATCACAGAAACAACGGGGTGCTCTTCCACAAAACAATCTTTACGTTATCACAGGTTATACCTGGATCCAGAAAGGCTTTTCTGTTTATGCAACTATGTGTAAATTACTGTGTCTACCTGGTAAACAGTAAGCATTCAGTAACACCTAATTGTTGACTGAATATAGATACAGCTACACAGATACAGTACACACCATGGGCTAGGAATGAATTTCTTTTTTTTTTTTTTTGAGACGGAGTCTTGCTCTGCTGCCCAGGCTGCAGTGTAGTGGCACCATCTCGGCTCACTGCAACCTCCGCCTCCTGGGTTCAAGCGAATCCCTGCCTCCCGAGTAGCTGGGACTACAGGCACATGACACCAGGCCAGCTAATTTTTTTGTTGTTGTTGTATTTTTAGTAGAGACAGGGTAATCCCATCACTTTGGGAAAAATGTGGACGGCAGATCACTTGAGCCCAGGAGTTCAAGACCACTCTGGGCAACATGGCCAAACCCTGTCTCTACAAAAAATACAAAAATTAGCCAGGCATGGTGGCATATGCCTGTGGCCCCAGGTACTCAGAAGGATGAGGTGGGAGGACCGCTTCAGCCTGGGGAGGTCAAGGCTGCAGTGAGCTGACATCATGCCACTGCACTCCAGCCTGGGAGACAGAGTGAGACCCTGTTTCAAAAAAAAAAAAAAAAAAGAAAAGAAAAGAAAAGAAAAACAAACACTGAAGAGATGATAATAACACGCCCAAGGTTTGATGGAGCAGGCATCTGAATCCAGCAGTCTGGGTTAGGAGTCTGTGCTCTTAACCTCTCTGCTCTGCTACACTGAGTGCATGGCTCTCTCGAGAGTTCAACCTGTAATTCTGTGTAGTAGAGAATCGTCATTTACATTGCCTGCTTCTGACAGCTCAGCACCCTGCACAGTTTTCTTCTCTAGCTGCTCCTCTGATGCTTGGGTGGGTGCAGTGACTGGTAGGGCCTGATCTTCTGGGGTCGAGTCACCATCTGGCAATATACCAAGCAGAGCTAGAGCTTTAAGACCTATATGGGAAGCAAATAAGAGAATGGTTAAAAGTTTTATAACAAGAGTTATTTTCAGCAAGTGCCATAAGTTACTTTGCCATTATATAGAAATAGATAGATGAGTTCTGCACAAACCAAATCCTAGAGTACTCAACATGAACATCCCTCACTATCTAAATCTACTCAGATCCTCATCTCAGATGGTGAGAGGCGGAATAGCAAGGGATACCTGCACTTTATTAACAGAAGAAAAAACGTATAACAGGATTGTCTATTTAGAAAATAACCAACATTATACTTTTATAGTCGCCCCACACAACCAGACTGCTAAATTCCCACTGGCAAATGGGTAAGGGAATTGCTCTAAGGTGCTGGCATGACCCATCTGCTTTCTAACACAGGTCTGGTTCTCTAATGTTGACTCGAATGGGGATGCCATTATCTGAAGGAACTTAGATGTCTCCAAGGTTTAACTTTCAAGTTGTTTTCTTCCCACCACTCCTTAGTCAAGTCAGATTCATGTCGATACATTGCTGAACTATTTTACTCGTAAACGGCTCTTACCTAGAATACAGTTGTGTGGAAGCGGACTCACATGCCAGGTTAACAAGTCTGGATTCTTTCAGTAAAGTTTGACAGATTCAAATCTTAGATTGCATCCACAGATATCAACAGTTTTAATTATTATTTAAAATTAGTTTGAGGTATTAATTAGTATTAGTTTCAGAGAAAATATATGTTACTTCAATGCCAACATTTCTCTAAAATCCATCGGGGAACTTAAAATTAAGTTCCAAACCAGGGTAAACACCTTTAGTGGAAAACTGGATTTTGTCACCTGTAAACTAAGCTTAGTATTTTACATCTGCCAAGGCTTTTTTTCACCAGCAACTGAGGGCCGGTTTTGGTTTCTGGGCATGGGGAAGTCACCTTTCCCCTGGTGAGCCTTCATCAGACAGTCACCGACGAGCTGCATGCACTGGCTCCGCAAGGTGGTGGCACTGCTGCGGGTCTGGGGGTCCAGCTTCTCCCCATCCACATCCTCTGCACTGGTCAGGTGGGCGCTATAGAGAGCCAGGGCAGCGAAGAGCAGCCAGGAGTAGTTGTGGATATACGGCTGGATGAGCCTCTGCCGGTCACTGATCCGAATGGTTACCATCGGGTGGGCCGTGATGCTGTGGGTAGGCAAATGGCTGCAAAGGCAAGACACATGTAAATCTTACAAGCCTCCAAAAGCTTACGAGGTTCCAAACAGGAGCACAGGGCCTCAGGGGAGCAAGTGGTCGCAACTGGGCATTAGTCACCTCTAGGATGCGGTTACTGCAAATGTAAAGAAAGGTGTGGGCCCTCTCCCCAGAAAAATGAAGAAACACAAGCACAGGACATACCTTTCAGGGTTTCACAATCCCCAGAGATTGTCTGTGGAAATTGGGCTAAGGAAGAATTGTTTATTGTGATTTTGGAAGGTGTAGTAATAGCATTTTGGTAATGTGAAAAAAACCCATAATTTTTAAAGGGGAGTATAAAGTATGTAGGAAGCAAATAATTTAAGGCCTGGAATTTGCTTTATTTATTTATTTATTTATTTACTTATGATGGAGTCTCGCTCTGTCGCCCAGGCTGGAGTGCAATGGCGCAATCTCAGCTCAGCTCACTGCAACCTCTGCCTCCCAGGTTCAAGCGATTCTCATGCCTCAGCCTCCCAAGTAGCTGGGATTACAGGTGCCCACCACCATACCCAGCTAATTTTTGTATTTTTAGTAAAAACGGGGTTTCTCCATTTTGGGCAGGCTGATCTCGAACTCCTGACCTCAAGTGATGTGCCCACCTTGGCCTCTCAAAGTGACGGGATTACAGGTGCCCACCACCACACCCAGCTAATTTTTGTATTTTTAGTAGAGATGGGGTTTCTCCATGTTGGGCAGGCTGATCTCAAACTCCTGACCTCAAGTGATGTGCCCGCCTCAGCCTCTCAAAGTGCTGGGATTATAGGTGTAAGCCACCATGCCTGGTCCTGAAATTGGCTTTAAAATACTTTAACATAGAAAAAAAAAAAAAAACGAATAAACTAAGCACACATTACAAAATCTTCCTAACTGCTGAATCTGGGTAATGGGTACATGAACGTTCAGTGTGTTAGTCTCTTTACTTTTGGTTATGTTTAAAGTTTTAATTAAAAAGTTTTTTTATAAAAAGAAAGAAGTCCCTTTTCAAGTGAAGGAACATGTAAAGAAAAGGCTTCGTGGTGACGGTCATTTGAGACATACCCGTAGGAGTATTTCTTCGCTGCATAGCATCCATAGCAAAGATCAAAGTCATCGCAAACATTGCAATTCATCCTCCGGCCTATGATCAAACCCTGGCAGTGGTCACAGGTGAACTCCATGTTGACCATTTCATGGTCGTCTCCGTGGCCCTCGGGCTTCACCCCACCTGGGGAGAAACAAAGCAGCGTGAGCGGATAAGGCAGAGGGCTCCTAGACCGGCTGGTTTCCAAACCCAAACCAATCCCAGCGCCAGGGCCGTTCCCAAGTGACTGCTCAGGGATACACGGCCCACACACATTCTCTGGAGACAGGGTGCTGTGCCTGGGTGGCTCGAGGCATATGAGTTTCTTGGCACAGAATTTCTTGGCAATGGTACAGTGAGATCAAATATATTATCAGGACTGCTATTTGGTGGAAGCAAGTCCACACGTTAATTTGTGAGCTGTCTCCTATGACACCTCCACTAATAAAGAGCAAGCCTCTGTTGATGTATTCCTGTTAACAAGCACTGGGGACTGGTCAGGATATTTGCTCTTCTTTTTTCACTCCAGAATCACAGATGAAAACAGACTTCCTAAATAAATAAATAAAGGGCCAGGCGTTGTGGCTCATGCCTGTAATCCCAGCACTTTGGGAGGCTGAGGCAGGCGGATCACTTGAGTCTAAGAGTTCAAGACCAGCCTGTGCAATATGGTAAAGCCTCGTCTCCACCAAAAATACAAAAATTAGCCACGTGTGGTGGTAGGCAACTGTACTCCCAGCTACTTGGGAGGCTGAAGCAGGAACATCACTTGAACCCAGGAGGCGGAAGTTGCAGTGAGCTGAGATGGCGCCACTGCACTCTAGCCTGAGTGACAGAGTGAGACCTTGCCTTGAAGAAGAAAAAAAAAAAAAACAAAAACCAGACCCAGACCCAGTGCGTGAGAGAATAACAGTCATGAAAGAGATGGACTGCACTACTGCACCGGTCTTCTCACACTAAGGCCCTTGGGCCCTTCTCACTGTAAGCTCTGTCATGGACCCTGCAGAATGCACCTCGCACCTGGCCCACTTCTGTTCATTCCCACCGCCACGAACCCAGTCCAGGCTCCCATGCCCATGTGAATACTGTGACTGATTTCCTAAGGGAGACTCTTAACACAGATAGAACCACGTTCCTCTAGCATAGCTCTTATCATGTTATTAATAATACCGACTTCAAAACCCTTCCCCTAGGCCAGGCGCGGCGGCTCACGCCTGTAATCCCTGCACTTTAGGAGGCCAAGGTGGGCGGATCACGAAGTCAGGAGATCGAGACCATCCTGGCTAACACGGTGAAACCCCGTCTCCACTAAAAAATACAAACAAATTAGCCGGGCGTGGCAGTGGGCACCTGTAGTCCCAGCTACTTGGGAGGCTGAGGCAGGAGAATGGCGTGAACCCGGAAGGCGGAGCTTGCAGTGAGCTGAATCTCGCCACCGCACTCCAGCCTGGGTGACAGAAGGCGATTCCGTCTCAAAACAAAAACAAAAACAAACAAACAGAAACCAAAAAAACCTTCCCTGCTGTCTCTAGACTATTCAAACTCCTTAGCCTAGTATCTTGGGGTCCCACAATCAGGGCCCACCTGTCTTAATCCAACCGTTAGTTGGGCAAACACTTCAGCATGTCCATCTAAACTCATTACAGACACTCCTGTCCCAGGGTTTGCTATGTCCTTGATGGTGACACCATCCCCAACGTTTCCTACACATCATCCAGTTCTAACTTTCTTCAAAGACCAATTCTCATTCCACCTCCTTCACAAGCCTTCCCCACAGCAATGCTGCTACTGCTTCTAAACTTCTCTAGAAACAATCTGTACCCTCATTTATAACTCAGCACACACATTCTTGTACTGGAATAGACATTCTGTGGATCTGTCCAGTCTTTCTGCTGGACTGTAGATGGTTCTAGGGCAAGGGCTGTGTCTTTTACTGCTCGGCCACAGACAAAAAGGCCACTCAGGTGTGCACTGCTATGGATCTGTTTTACCTCAGCACCTACAAGTCAAGTGTATGAGAGGATTTTTGAAGCTTGCTTGTGTGTGTGTGTGTGTGCATGTGTGTATTTTGCTACATGTAAACACTGCATGATTCAGAAGCAAACACTATTTCCTGAAAACTCCATTGAACATACATACATTGGTCCCAAGTGTTTATTAAGTGGCTACACCCAGCATGATAGAAGAAGGAAGGACGACAGATATTAGGGCTGTGGAACTTTTCATCTAGCTGAGGAGATAAGGCTCATGTTCACCAGGAAGTCAGAGAAAACACCACTGGGCAGTACTTTTATTTAGTACACTGAGAGTTTTTAAAAATGGTAAGATCATAGAAATTAGAAATGACTATTACCTTTGGATACGGCATACTCAGTTCATGAAATTTACCTAGGAAGCAAGTTTTGCAGAGATCCATGTCGCTGCACTGCAGACACCGGTATCGATGCCAGGGGGCAATCTCATCACACCCATCACAAGAGATGTCCACATTTAACAGGTCACAGTAGCGAGCAATAAACATGTGCATCTGTAAGGCCAAACAAATACAATTAACTGACAGATTTTCTAAGGTGGCCACAATTACTTATCAATTCCTCCATTCAATAGGTACTGAAGATGTTCCAGGCATTATACTGGGTGCTAGGATTTGATGATGAATAAGCTCCTCAGTGTCTAGCTGGGAATTCTGTCAAGGAGGTGATGACCATTTAGTATGACCAGTGCTTTCACAGGAAAATTCAGGAGGCTGAGGGAACAGAGGACTATGGCTACCAATGGGTTTTCTGAAGGAGATAATTCCTCAGCTGAAACCCAAAGGACAAACAGGTACTAGCTGGGTGGGGATAAGGGAGGTGGATATGTCAGACAGGAATAGCAAATCTGAGAGCGAAAAGGGGACCAGAGATGGGTTTATGAACTTGGCATGACTCTGTGTGTAGAATACAGTACAGAGGGGAATAGTCAGATGAAGAGAGAAAGGTTGAACCACAAAGTGCCTTTCAATGTTAGTCTCAGGAGTTACAGACTGTTTTTATTTTTATTTAATTATTTATTTTTTTTTTTAGAGACAGAGTCTCACTTTGTCGCCCAGGCTGGAGTGCAGTGGCACCATCTTGGCTCACTGCAAGCTCCGCCTCCCAGGTTCACGCCATTCTCCTGCCTCAGCCTCCGAGCAGCTGGGACTACAGGCGCCCGCCACCACGCCCGGCTAATTTTTTGTATTTTTAGTAGAGACGGGGTTTCACCGTGTTAGCCAGGATGGTCTCGATCTCCTGACCTCGTGATCCGCCCGCCTCGGCCTCCCAAAGTGCTGGGATTACAGGCGTGAGCCACCGCGCCCGGCCTACAGACTGTTTTTAAACAGAAGAGTAATGTGACCAGACTGGAGTGCCCTAATGGTTCTTCTGGAAGCTGAGGTAAGAACGGATCAAGGGAGGCAAGCCTGGATTCAGGGAGACTGACCATGACCAAAGCATGAAAGGAACCCCACGGCACATCATAAGGGCTGGGACTGAGTAGTAAGCGGGACGGTGAAAGGTGCGCAGATTTGAGGTGCTGAGGCAGAAGGCGGAAACCTTGGTGACTGACTAGATATGGGGATCAGTAAAAGGGAAGAAAGTTTCTGGCTTGGGTACTTGATTGGACAATGGTAGTGTTCACAGATACTACAAAAGGAGTACTGTCCCTGGCACTTAGAGGCAAACTTTCTGCAGGGATAGTCTGGGTACTGTTTCATGAGCAAACAAATTGCTTTACTGGAAAGTACTTGGACTACAGTATCATTTCTCTTTAGGGCCTGGAAATGATCAAAATCAGTAAGTCACCATACAGTACACCAGAGCAAATATGCCAAGTCACCTTAGAACTACAGAATGACTCCCAAACGGTATTAACATATGAGAGAGAAAAAGCCACAACGGCCCACTTGGCAAGCTCCATCCAAGCACCACCATGGTGCTATGTGAACAAAGTGGTTGGCACATAGTAGGCACTCAATACTTAGAAAATGAATGAATCTGAGGCAGCAGATGCTTGGCACATGTGGTAGTGATGGATGTCACACCTGACATGGAGATGGACAGAGCGGGCTATCTGAGCCTGTGTCTTCGCACAGCTGAATCATGCAGCTCTGATGCCCTCTCCATATATATGGCTGCTCCCATGCTCACCAGGCAGCCTTCTGATGGAAATGTGGCTTCCCACGCTGCTTGTCTATAGGAAGAGAATGTGCTGCCCCAAGGACACTAGAGCTCAGGCCCTCCAGCAACTCTACTTCTCACTGTAAATTAGTAAATGGCACTTCCTATTGTACATCAGCTTTAAGAGTCAATTTTCCAATGAGTCTAGTTCTCTGGCAGGCAGCCACTCTGGGTGTGGTCAAATCAGGATTTACAGCCCCTCAGGTTGAAGGTTAAACACCGGACACCAGGGCAGTGGTTCCCCTTTTTGGCACCAGGAACCAGTATCATGCACAGGACCGGGTGAGGGATGGTTTCGGGATGAAACTGTTCCACCTCAGATCATCAGACATTAGATTCTCATAAGGAGCGCACAAACTAGATCCCTCGCGTGCGCAGTTTATTATGGGCTCGTGCTCCCGAGAAAATCCAAAGCCGTAGCCGATCTGCCAGGAGGCGGAGCTCAGCCTCCCTCGCTTGCCCGATGCTCACAGCCTGCATTCAGCTGCATTCAGTGGTTGGGGACCCCTTTGCTAGGGTATTGAATGCCACCTGCAGCCCTGTCAGGCAAGAGCCGGCCAACACCCCCCAGGCAAACTCTCCTCTCCAGACTCCTAGCAAATCACTTCAGAGTACTCTAGTTGGGAGGTCTTACTTTCCTCTGCTTCTCTGGATCTTCCTGGGCTATTTTTTCATACCAGGCCTCAAACATGCCATCCTGACACTCATCCATCCATTCTGAATTCTGCTTGGCATCAGCAAGCTCATCTTCTTCACTCCATTGGCTGAAAGAACATAAAGAGAGAAAAGCATGCCTCTCCCAATCACCAAGGAAAGTACTGGTTAGCAGACTCTGTATCTACTGGGCATTTTTCAGCTTCTGACAGGGAAAGGTCAACTGCTTTTCAAAGCCCCTGGATTTGTCAAATATTTGGTAGATACATGCCAAGAAGGAAGGAGAAGCCCTTTCCAGAGTAGACTATAAGGGATGAGAAATTAAGAGTTTGCAGGCTATACCACATGGCATAAATCCACTGGACAATCATTTATGGTGAACCTACTATGTGCCAGGCACTAGGGCCAAATAAAGTTAGGTTTTTTTGTTGTTGTTTTAAAGTCTGATTTAGACATGCTCAGCATATCCTGGTGGAATCAGTATGAGAAGGGAATCAGGAGACACCGTGACTTCAGCTCTACCACCAGCTACTGTGAGACCTTGACAGGTGACTCAGCTCTGGTCCTCAGTTTCCCCATTTCAGATGCGATCAGGCGCATTCAGGGTGGCATGGCCATAGACAGTTTCCTCATTTCAAATAAACAGCTTCAGGGAGATAATCTTAAAAGCTCCTTTTGGATGCAAAATTACAAATTTCCATAATTTTGGTTTACAGCTTGTTTTAATAACCAGAACTTTCAACAGAAAGAGATTTGCTTGACAGCAAATACAAAATATTTACCAAGCTATAAATACACATTCATTCATTCATGCATTCCAACAAAATGGTTTTAGGCCTATACTCAAGCTTTGGGCTAGGTGCTATGAGCGCTTGTTGTAAAGGGCGTGCTTCCTTCCCTGAGGACCGTGGCATACAGGGAGACGAAGCGAGAAACTGCAAGCAGGCCCACAGCCAAGAACCACAAGCTGATGCCCCCCAGTGCAGCCCCGCGTCTCTGCCAACGGAGCTGTAACAGTGAAGCAACGGCTGAGGTTCGTGAACTAAAGAGACAGCTCTAATTCTGTCCCCTTTTCCCTTGGAACAGCTCTCCTGAGAGAGTGGAAACTGTCCCAGTGTTGACTCATTCACTTACTTCCTCCCAGTTCTCTCCTCTTAGCGCATTCCCTCTCCCCTTCTCTTTCTTTTCTACACATGAACGGCTGCAAATAGGGAAGTGAACTTGAGTAGAGTGGAGAGATACTGGTCAAATTGAAGGAAAAAGAAACCTTCATACATGATTTTTTTCTAACTTAGGTCCTTATAATGTGCAAGAAGTTAAGAGTGGCTAACATCACACATACATGTAACAAAAATTATGGAAAAGGATTTTCCAATTCAACAAGCTATACTAAGATCACCAAAATGCAGAGGATTCTCGGCCTCGGAGCTCACGAGAGCACCACCACCAACGTACACAGCTCTACTGCACGTCAGGTGCTGTTCTAAAAGCAGAAATATATAACTCAGGTATTCATCACAGCAAGCCTTGGAGGCAGCACCATTGATACCTCCAGCTCTGAAGATGAGGAAAGTGAGGCACAGAGGGATTATGTGACTTGTGCAAGGCCACTTGGCTAGGATGTGGCAAAGCCGGGAAATGACACAGACAGTCTAGCTCCGGAGTCTGTGCTCTTAACGACCCCCACTATGATCCTTGCGTTTCATAACCTACATTAGGAACAGCAGAGCGCAGGACCATGCTCTTACCTGATCACACTGTCATGGACACTTATATTTTCCTGTGACATTTTCATGAGGAGATCTGGTAACTGAATATCAACAAAGAAGGCGAGATCACTGGGTTCCCAGCCCATATCCAAAAGATGAAGCAGGGCTGTTTGAACACAGGATAAGGCAGGCAGCAAGGACCTAAAGGGGCCATGAAAGTAACCGTTAGCAGAGCTGCCCATTACCAACTGAGGCAACAGGAGCAATTCAAGTAGATGACCTAGTTTGCAATTGAAAGCAGAAGGGAACTTCACATTGCTGGTTTGGGTTCCTTTCAAATTCCTCATACTCCACACAAACATTCTTCAAAGCTTAAGCAAAAGAACTCTGAAAGCTGTAAGGTAAGGTTTCCACCCTGCCAGGACCACCATAGCAGTGTCTTATGGTAAAGAACTGAGAAGTAAAAATTAGCTCCTGATAAACTGCAAGATCACGGCCAGTTCCAAATCAGCCAAGGTTACGCGGTTTAGATTTACAGAAGAATCCTTTTATTTAAGGCTTATGTCTAAACCATTTACTAAGAGGACTGGGAAATGGCGTGATACTCCAGTTTTCAAACTGCACATAATACATAATAGATTGGCTGGGCGTGGTGGATCACGCCTGTAATTCCAGCACTTTGGGAGGCTGAGGCAGGCAGATTGCTTGAGCCCAGAAGCTCAAGGCCAGCCTGAGCAACATGGCAAAATCCCATTTCTACAAAACATAAAGAAAATTAGCCGGGCATGGTGGCATGCGCCTGTAGTCCCAACTACTCAGGAAGCTGAGGTGGGTGGATCGACTGAGCCTGGGAGGTCCAGGCTGCAGTGAGCCACGACTGAGTCACTGCACTCTAGCCTGGGTGACAGCACGAAGCCCTGTCTCAAAACAAACAAAAAAACCCCTAATATACCAAAACAGAAAATAATAGGCTATAAATTCTTAGAAAAACCCAGACTTATCCCTTAAAAAGCAAATATACACACCAGACAGAAAAAGGACTGGAAGAAAATGTATGAATAAGTCAACATTAGTGATTAGCTCTCTAGGTGGTAACATTAGAGGTTATTTTTATTTTGTTCTTTGTGCTTTTTGGTATTTTTGACACTGAACATATGTTTCCTTTATAATCAGAAAACAATACATTTTTTTCTCTAGAAATGATAAAGTTATCCAGTACCTGTCATTTAGGCTACTAAATCCTTTAACTGCTTTGACCAAAAACAGAACAAGTTGATAGTAAGTGTCTCGAATTTCTTTGTGTAGATCAGCACCACAGCCTTCCAAGTGTCCAAAATAACTAGAAACAGAGGAAATCACTGATTCACTTAATTGCCAGAACATCCTTTTCTTAATAATAATCATGATTTCTTACATGAAAAAGAGCAAGTAGCAGTAAGCTGAACAAAGTGGCACAGGCACTGAAGTAAATACACACATAATACCTATAGAAGGTAAAGCACAGAGCAGCGAGTGAATCCATTCGACTGGGTCAAGAGTCACCCAGAAGCATGGAGATGAGATTATTTATCTTCTCTGTGAATATAAACTCACCCCTCCCACCACTACCTGGATGCCAGATGCTGTGTTAAGTATTTTTCACAAATTAACTCATTGGATCCTCTCCACACAATCATGCTCACCCCTCCGCCTCCCTTCATGGGTGACTCTGGCACCAACCTGTCTTTTCTACCATGATCCTGGCCATCTTGGTGACTTCAGCATCCATAAAAATGATGTCTCCATTCCTTTTTCCCTCAATTCTCTGCCATCTTCATCTTCAATGATCTTCTCTCCCACGCCCTTAGCCATCCCAGTTTGATGGTCATTTCCTGGACCTTGCTATCACATGCGGACACCATCTCTGATACATTGACGCCAGAGCACCCTACTCTGACCCCAGATTTCCTGCTCACCCAGATAGGACTCCAACAGCAGCCCTTTCTTCAATACCAACGGGCGGCAGCCCAGGATGCTGCCTCATGTTCACCATCTACTACTCCCGCCACGCTTTCTCTCTGCTCCCTTCTCAGCTTAGATTCCATGGCCCCTAATCATACCTTAGCAAACACCAACTCCCGTGTCCCTTCCTTCCTCCATGTACTTGCCTGAGAAATCTTATACCTATATCAAAACAGCTGAATATCGTGGAGGAAACACCACACAACCAAGCTGACTAGTATGACTTTAAATTTGCAACTGTAACGATCAAACAAGCACTCAAAATTGTCAGGCAATTCAGTAGACTGGCTTTCTCAATTTTCATTCTATCTAAAACCTTCCCATAGGCCGGGCATGGTAGCTCACGCCTGTAATCCCATCACTTCGGGAGGCTGTGCTGGGAGGATCAATTGAGGTCAGGAGTTCGAGACCAGCCTGGCTATAACAGGGGGAAAAACTGTGTCTAGTAAAAATACAAAAATTAGCTGGGCAATGTGGCACACACTTAGGAGGCCAAGGTACGAGGATCACTTGAACCTGGGAGGTGGAGGCCGCAGTGAGCCAAGATGGTGCCACTAAACTGCAGCCTGGGCAACACAGCAAGACTCTTGTCTCAAAACACAAACAAACAAACGAACGAAAAAACAAAAAAAAAAAACCCCAACCCCCTGCCCCCACCAAAAAACCCTTCCTGTTTCTCCTTATGCCACTGCTACCTCCTCCTCATCCTTCCATTCTCTCCAATGACTATCCTTACATTTTTTTAGAAGAGAAACTTAGGTATCTTGATAAAGAAAAGTAACAATCACATAAGAATTCCCTTACCTTTGCACCACCAAGTATCTACCAGCCAACATGCAGACACTGGGTGTCCTGTTTCCCCTGCTACTACAGACAGAGCCTCCTGGTTCAGTCAAAGGCCAATCTCTCAACTTATGCAACTGCTACTGCAAATTATCCCCTCTCTTCCAGCATTAAGCTTTCCTTATCACTGACTCATTCCCACCAACATTCCGAAGTCCTCTTATATCTCTTTAAAACCCTCAGTTGACCTCACATCGCCTTCCAAAAACTTCCCCATTTCTCTGCTCCCTTTGAGGCCAAATTTCTTAAACTAAATGTCTGTAGTCTCTCTCTCCATTTTATCCCCCTCATTCTCCCTGGCCTTTTGGCCAATGGCTCCAGTTAGACTGCTGCCAAATCCAGTGCGTTTTTATCTCTTTTGAACTCTCACATCAGCATTTGACACAACTAATCATTCTTGTCTTTTTTTTTTTTCCAGAAAGGGCACTCACCTGACATTCTTATCTCTTCAGATGCATTCTTCTCTTAACTTTTGGGACAACAGCATCCCCTGGTTTTTGATCTACCTGACTGGCCACTGCTTCTTTATCTCCTTAGCTGACACTCCTTCCTCTGCTTGACTTCTAAGTAAAAAAGTGCCCCTAAGGCTCAGTCCTAGGCCCCTTCTTGTCTATCTTTGCACTCTTTCTAGGAGGTCTTATGGCTCTAAATGCCATCTACATGCCAACTGCATCCAAATTCTATCCCTAGTCCTGACTTCTTTAACTTTAGACTCTGACTCTTAACTTTACTTGATATCTTTACAAAAAAGCATTTCCAGCTTAACATGGCCAAAACAAAACCTCTGATTTTCACCCCAATCTGCTTCTTCCATACTCTTTCCCTCAGTAAAATGCGTCACCAGTTACTCACTCCCAATCCTAGGAATTTCTCATGATTCCTTTCCTTCATTTACCCTCTCCATCTTATCCGTCCATAAGTTCTGACAATTCTACCTCTAAAATATATTCTGAATCTCATCCTTTTCTCTCCATCTCCAGTACTACTCTGTGGGTCAAACCACCATCATCTCTTGCCTGGACTACTGCCACAGACTCCTAACTGCTTTTCTTATTTCCACTCCTTTTCACACGTAGCCACGGGCACTTTTGTAAATATAAAACAAAGTGTCATCCTCCTGGGCTTAAAAATCTCCAGTGGTTTCCCAACTACAACTCGGTATAAAATTGAAATATTTCATGGTGATAAGGGTCCTGCCCTTCTGACCTTATCCCATCTCATTTTTCCCGTCACTCAGTCACAATCGTTTTCTCTCTGTTCCTTGAACTAACTCCCCACTCTGGAGCCTTTGCACTGTTCCTTCTGCCTTCAAGGCTCTTCCCTCTGATCTTAGCTGGTCATTCACCTCTTGGCTTTCATCTCCTCAGCCTGCCTTCCCTGACCATCCAAACTAAGTCACTGTATTAATCACCACATAACAATATCACTATCTGGTATTTTTTCATTTATTTATTTTTTATTGTCTCTCTCTCAATACAAAATCTGCCTTGTCTACTGCTGCATAACTAACACCCAGAAGACATTCTAGCACACTAGACACTCGAAAGATATTTATTGAGTTAATCTTAAGAACCACCTTTTGAGGTACTCAGATTAATATCATTTCTGTAAGCCTTATATTTAGCTCACAGCTTCCAGGAGCCAAATGATGCATGAGTACATGAGGAATGCAATTCTCACCATCTGGTAAAGCAAAGCTGATCAACTCACCAGGAGGAATAAACATGTTCCCAGCCATTACATATTAAAAGGATATAACCCATCTTTCCTTGGAATGAGAGAATAAATTAACCAAAAGTGTACATTTGTATCCTACATAGAAATGACGCAGTTATTAATTCAAGAAGACAATCAGGATTTATTTACAATGATCTTTGCTGTTTTCCTTGTGGACCTGTCCTTTGTACTTACTTGGTAAAATCTTTCTGGCAGGTCAGAAGCTCCAACAGGAAAAGTATGAAAGGTGGATGGAAGCAGTGGGGCTGCCCAAGGGATTCTGCACAGTACTGGGTTATCCTCAGGACGTCCAGGATGCTCTGGGCCTGGGCTTTCCTCAGGGAAAGGACCTTCACAACACTGGAGATACAATGCAAGTCAGGAACACCCAGAAAACTCTTGAGCTGGAGCAGAAGGAAAATATCCCCGCCAAAGCCCTGATGCCATAGATCAAAGAGGAAATACTATTGTGAGGTAGTAGAAACAGCATGTAGGAGGAGTACCAATACTTCTTTACTATTTTTAAGTCATCACTCAGCAGTACTACAAATCAGTTCATGCAAACTGTCCAGAAGTCCGACAACCCATTATTTAACTAAATTAATTAAAAAGGAACATTGATATTTTCACTTTCCACAGAGACAAAGCCTTAATTCTTAGGACAGGAAATTCCTCACTAACTTAAACATGCAATACTTCCAGAGATGTAGGCCTACGAACAAATACTTTTGTTGGAAAATATCAAATCCTGTCTGGGTGTGGTGGCTCATGCCTGTAACCCTCTGATGCAGAAAGATTCCTTGAGCCCAGGCATTCAAGACCAGCCTGGGTAACATAGGGAGGCCATGTCTCTAGAAAATACCAAATCCAAATTTCTCCCTGGGTTAAAATAAGACAAATTTATAAGTGGTAGCTACCCAAAAAATGCTTCCTTTTAAAATTCTAATGGTATATTCTTGAGATATACTTTATAAACAGTACAATGTATAAATCTTACATGAAAAAATATCTTTTTTTTTTTTATTTGAGATAGTCTTGCTCTATCACCCAGGCTGGAGTTAAGTGGCATAATCTTGGCTTACTGTAGCCTCAACCTACCTGGCTCAAGTGATCCTCCTGCCTCAGCTTCCCAGGTAGCTGGGACTATGGGCATGTGCCACCACACTCAGGTAATTTTTTTTTTTTTTTGAGACAGAATCTTGCTCTGTCACCCAGGCTGGAGTACAGTGGTGTGATCTCAGCTCATTGCAACCTCCGCCTTCCAAGTTCGAGCAATTCTCCTGCCTCAGCCTCCCGAGTAGCTGGGATTATAGGCGTCCACCACTACGCCCAGCTAATTTTTGTCTTTTTAGTAGAGATGGGGTTTCACCATGTTGGCCAAGCGGGTCTCGAACTTCTAACCTCAGGTGATCCACCTGCCTCAGCCTCCCAAAATGCTGGGATTACAGGTGTGAGCCACTGCGCCCAGCCTCAGCTAATTAAAAAAAAAAATTTTTTTTGTAGATGGGGGGAGGGTTCTCACTATGTTGCCCAGGTTGGTCTTGAACTCTTGACACCAAGTGATCCTCCCACTTCAGCCTCCCAAACTGCTGAGATTATAGGCATGAACCACTGTGCCCACCCAAAAATTACTTCTTTAAAGAAAAAAAAACCATCAAAAATTTTCTTGAATATTCTAAAACAAGTCTTGATCTATCCTAAATATTATTTGCTCACTTTTCACATTTCAAGCCTCTGACTAGACTGGGTACCTACGGCTTAAAAAGAGAAAGTGCCGGGAAGGTAACAACTGGCTTACCTCCTGTGCGAGAGCGACTGATCCTTAATGAAGTCCATGACGTCCTTCAGCACAGGGTATTTCTCTTTCACTGTGGGCACCAGTCTGGCCTCCTCCATGGATCGAAAGGAGAGCAGCCGGAGCCGCCCTCGGGTGAAGGGAGGCCGCCGGGTGGGTGTGGAAGGTGACAAGGGCTCTTCAGCTGTGGCAGGGGACACGTCTGCAGCAGGAAGGCCACTGCTGGACGGCAGCTTTGGCTGGGTGTCCAGGCCAGGACTCCGGTCTCCTGTGGCAGGGGGTGCTGCCTCAGTGGGAGATACGGAGGCTTGGAAATGCTCTTCCACCACAGAGCTTGTCCTCTGGCGCTTGTCGAGTGGCTGGAGATGATTGGTTTCGTCAGCAGTCTCCAACTTGTCGCAGCTTTCTTTTGAACGTATGCCCGTGGGCAGAAATTTTAGTAATAGAAGACTCTTCTCAATACACTCTTTTGCTAGATGCAAACAAGAATCATAATTGAAAAAAAAAGTTAAAATTAAATTTATTGCCTACTTCTGGAGAGAAAATAATCAAGTTAAAAATCACAATTTAGGGCAAGAGACAGCTTCATGAATAAAGCGATATAGGCCTGGTGTGGTGGCTCACGCCTGTAATCCCAGCACTTTGGGAGGCCGAGGCGGGAGCATCACTTGGGGTCAGGAGTTTGAGAACAGCTTGGGTAACATGGTGAAACCCCATCTCTATAAAAAATACAATAAATTAGCCAGACATGGTGGCACACGCCTATAATCTCATCTACTTGGGAGGCTGAGGCCGAAGGATTGCTTGAGTCTGAGAAGTTGAAGCTGTAGTGAGCCGAGATCATGCCACTGCATTCCAGCTTGGGCAACAGAATGAGACACTGTCTCCAAACAAACAAACAAACCAACCAAAACACAAAAAAGTGATACACATATTTACTGACAGAATAGAAGAACAGAATCAAATTTTATCTCATTACAGAAATCAAAATTGCGCCAGGACTATCAGCACACTTTTAAAAAAAAGTTTTATTGTAGATGTTTTCAAACATGTATATATAAAAAAATACCATGAGGACCCCTCTATGTACCTGTCACTCAGCTTCAGTAATTACTAACTCAGGGCCAATCTTGTTTCACCCCCACCAACTCCCCGCTCCCCAGATTATTTCCACGCACATTCCAGCACCACACTATCGTATCTGTAAAAATTTTTGGCATATTTCTCTTAAAAATATATGAGTTTTAAAACATAACACAACCATAATATTTAAAAAAATAATAGTAATTCTTTAATTTCACTGAATATTCAGTGTGAGTACACTTTAAAATCATAACAAGGCCAGGGGCAGTGGCTCATGCCTATAATCCCAGCACTTTGGGAGGCTGAGGTGGGAAGATCACTTGAGGCCAGGAATTTGAGACCAGCTGTGGCAACAAAGCAAGACCCCATCCCTTAAAAAAAAAAAAAAAAAAAAAAAAAAAAAGGCTGTGTCACCCAGGCTGGAGTGCAGTGGCACGATTTTGGCTCACTGCAAGCTCCGCCTCCCGGGTTCACACCATTCTTCTGCCTCAGCCACCCGAGTAGCTGGGACTATAGGCGCCCGCCACCTCGCCTGGCTAAGTTTTTGTACTTTTAGTAGAGATGTTTCACCGTGGGGTTTCACCACATTAGCCAGGATGGTCTCAATCTCCTGACCTTGTGATCTGCCCACCTCAGCCTCCCAAAGTGCTGAGATTACAGGTGTGAGCCATCGCGCCAGGCAAAAAAACCATTTTTTAATTGCTTAGCAAGGGGGAATACAAAGAGGAAAAAAATTAGCCAGGTGTTGTGGCACCTGCTTGACGTCCCAGCTACCTGGTAGGCTAAGGTAGGAAGATTGCTTGAGTCCAGGAGTTGGAGGCTGCAGTGAGCTATATGACTGAACCACTGCACTCCAGCCTGGGAGACAGAACAAGACGCCATCTCAAAAAAGAAAAAAGATGTAGCTCAAAAAGCACCTGATGCCTCCTAAGAGAAGTGATTAGAAAGATGTTCCATTTGGAGCAGGTCAATAAAAAATCACTCCTCTTTGGGATTTTCTCTATTTATGATACATCCTTGGATACTACATTTAGCACCTCTATTACTTTCCCTAGGTCAACACAGCCTTGATTGAGATAATCTAGAAGGTGAGTCATTGGTTTTCCAGGCTCTGAAACGAAAACAGAAGGCTCAGGGACAACAGCTGGTATGAGCACACTCACCCAGGCTCTCAGGGTTCGCCTCAGTAGCTTCTGAACGATGTTTTTCTTCTGCTTCATTCCCCAGGCTCATGAGGGACTTCTGCTTCATCTCTAACTAGGGGAGAATTTGAGCCGCATCACAGGCAGGGAAGCAAGGACACGCACGGCAAACTACTTCAAAAGCACACAGCATGGAGACCACAGAGTACTTTACGGTTGTATCATGTAGGAGGGGTTTGTAATACCCACAACCTTATTACTTAAAAATTTCTAGAACACTCGTGCTGCAAGCAGCTTTCTCTAAAGCCCATCTAGTACTGATAAAGAAGCAGCTGAGATCTAGGGAAATGAAGAGTCTTACTAGGGTCATAAACCCAGTTTGCTGCAGTTTGAACCAAAATTTCATCCCTATTCTACTCTGAATGAGGGGACAGCTCTACGTGATGCTGAGACCTAAAACTGTCCATGGTTACCCAGTATCTAAAGCGATGCTATTCCTCCAGCTCTATGGAGTTCCAAGAAGGGATGTAAAGAGGGCTCAACTAAATCCTGTTTCCTCTATTTTCAACTGCCCAGACTACAATTTCAAGGGTTCTAAATTATTGTATATCTATTCATGTCACTAAACTTTAGCTTAACAAAAATCCTAAAGCTATATTCTTGAGAAGAGAACAATTCATCTTAATTCCATGATATCATGGTAGAAAACCTCAAATAACACCAAAATCACATGCAAAAGAAAATCTTACCATCCATATTCGAATCCCATCTGCCAAGGAATAAACCTGGGCAAACTCATCACTCAGCGCTATTTTGCCTCCACTGTTGACTGGGGAAAGAAGCAGAGACGGAGATTACATTCGGGTAACATAATTCACTACTGCAACATTAAGCACCAAAGACCTGAATCTGCTGAAGTACATAAAAAGGCCTCCTGACAATCACACACTGGGGATGGTAAGAGCAATTTAGGGAAAAACAAATATTCAATTAAGCCACAAATACCTGTGTGGGTTCTTGTGTTATTGCAAACTAACTTTTCTCAAACTAATAATTTCTAAAATGGAAACAATTTTAAAAGTGAGTAAAATATTAAAAGATATAAAAAATACTAAAAGTAAAGGTTTTTAAATATTAACAGTGAGTAAAAAGTAATTATTGATAAGGAAGAAAGTTCATGGTATATTAAGTAAAAAATCAGGTTATGAAACAGTATAAACAAAATGATCTTATTTAAAGAGAGTATAGGCCGGGCGCGGTGGCTCAAGCCTGTAATCCCAGCACTTTGGGAGGCGGAGACGGGCGGATCACGAGGTCAGGAGATCGAGACCATCCTGGCTAACACGGTGAAACCCCGTCTCTACTAAAAATTACAAAAAACTAGCCGGGCGAGGTGGCGGGTGCCTGTAGTCCCAGCTACTCAGGAGGCTGAGGCAGGAGAATGGCGTGAACCCGGGAGACGGAGCTTGCAGTGAGCCGAGATCTGGCCACTGCACTCCAGCCTGGGCGACAGAGCAAGACTCCGTCTCAAAAAAAAGAGAGAGTATATATATTTCAGACATGGAAGCCAAGTGCAGCAGCTTACACTTATAATCCCAGCGTTTTAGAATCTATAATAATTCTAAGAATAGAATAGAATTCTAAGAATAGAATAATTCTAAGAATAAGAATAATAAAACTATTCTTATTTTTTTAATTTTTTTTAAGAGATAGGGTCTTACTCTATCACCCAGGCTAGAGTGCATCATAGCTCACTGCAGCCTCAAACTCCAGTCCCAGTGCTTTGGGAGACAAAAGGTGGATCGCTCGAGGCCAGGAGTTCAACACCAGCCCAGGCAACATAGCAAGACTCTGTCTCTACAAAAAATAAAAAACTGTCCAGGCACGCTGGCATGCACCTGTAGTCCTAGCTACTAGGGAGGCTGAGGTAGGAAGATCACTTGAGACCAGGAATTCAAGGTTACAGTGAGCTACAACTGTGCCCCTGCACTCTAGCCCAGGCAAGAAAGCAAGACCCTATCTCTAAAAACAAACAGAAAAATAAAACATGTATTGATACATATATATACAGATATACATACATATGAATATACCTACATAAAAGTTCAGGTAAATTGAAAAATGTTCATAAAGGTTCTAAGTGGTGAGACTGTAGTTAATAATTATTTTAAGCTTTTCCATACTTAAGTTTCTACAAAAACAGGGTTTTTTTTAATAATTAGAAAAATAACAAATTTTTTTTTTTTTTTTTTTGGATACAGAGTTTTGCTCATTTCCCAGACTAGTGCAATGGCACGATCTTGGCTCACTGCAACCTCTGCCTCCCGGGTTCAAGCAATTCAAGCAATTCTCCTGTCTCAGCCTCCCAAGTAGCTGGAATTACAGGCGCATGACACCACGCTCGGCTATTTTTGTATTTTTAGTAGAGATGGGGTTTCATCATATTGGCCAGGCTAGTCTCAAACTCCTGACCTCTGGGGATCTGCCTGCCTTGGCCTCCCAAAGTGCTGGGATTACAGGCGTGAGCCACTGCGCCCAGCCTAACAAAAAAAAAATTTTAAAGAAAGATCTATGAGGCTTGCCCCTTGTCTTCAGCTAAAGCCCAAAAGATAATATACTACAAGAGTGTGAAGCTCTCTTTTGCATCTATGTTATAATGCAGTAAGTATTTCCTGAAGCCCTAGAATATGGCAGGGCTATACCAGACACTGGGAATACTATGCTGAGAAAAACAGACAAAGTTCCTGCCCTCAAGCAGCTTATATTCAAGTTGAAAAACTCCTCCCCACCCTTTCTAACCCCAAAGAGTGACCAATTTTTAGACAAAGATGAGCAAATTTGCTAGACAAAGACCATTCTCAAAGTAGTTCAGTCTTAACTCAGAAATAGTCCTTAGACATACAATATTTACATCAATATCTATATCATAAAGGCAGAGACAGAAAAACTAAGACAAGCCTGGCCTCCTTCAAACCAACAATGGCAGGCGTTCTAGAAACAACCTGCGCACAGGAAGACAGTTCCAGTTCCCACAGTTGTAGAGTTCCCACAGTTGACTGTGTGTTTTCTCCTCTGCAAACAGGTATGTGATACCTGAACACAGCCTGAATTTTCCCACAGCAGGCAGCCTTCCATTTCTCAGCTTTCAACCAACAGGCTTTTATCCCTCTACTGAAAATTCCTTCAAGTAAGAAGATTATCCAGCTTTCTTATAATTTGATTACAAAAATACATATTGTCTTTCCCCCCGACAAAATCATACAGGTTACATCACCCCCTCGATTCCTCAGCAGAGAAAAACTCTTCCATATGAGATTTGTTTCCATAAATCACTCATGTCTCAACGCAGTTTTGTTTATTTGAGCAGCTTTTTAAAGGCGATACTAAGATTTGGGGATGTAATCAAGATGTTTTAACAATCAGAAAATAAATTCTGCAATGTGAGATCCAAAGGACTGAGCAATAAAGGTGGTAGGAATAAAAATATCAATAACAACAAAATGAGGCTGGGTGCGGTAGCTCATGTCTGTAAACCCAGCACTTTGGGAGGCCGAGGTGGGTGGATCACCTGAACTCAGGAGTTCGAGGCCAGCCTGGCCAACAGGGCGAAAGCCCATCTCTATTAAAAATACAAAAATTAGCCAGTGGTGACGGGGGACTGTAATCCCAGCTACTCAGGAGGCTGAGGCAGGAGAATTGTTTGAACCCAGGAGATGGAGGTTGTGGTGAGTCAAGATCACGTCACTGCATTCCAGCCTGGGTGACAGAGTGAGATTCTGTCTCAAAAAATAAATAAAATAAAATAATAAAATAAAATAAAATAAAATATCAAATCAAATCAAATCAAATAAAACAAAAAACAAAACAAAACGAGCAACAGTCAATCACCCACTATAATGGAAGGAACCTCTGTTTTTGCTTTTTTCACCTGCACTGTGTAAAGAACACATACCCTGCCAGGTGCTTAGGGAAACCCATACCTGATCTCTAGGTAGGGTTTGAAATACCTTTCCCCTGAATAAGTATGAAGGTAGAGAGAGACTCTCCCTCCTTGTGGGTCCTGCTAGGCGGCAGGGTAGCAGGGTAAATACAGAGATGGCATCCTTAAGAGACATGAGGAAAAGAGATGGTGAGGACAAGGCTATCAGCAAAGGAAGCCCAGCAGGGTGATGCTATGAAGACACTGCAAGCTAGTTAAAGGCA
The DNA here is from genome assembly GCF_047675955.1 of Chlorocebus sabaeus. Taxonomy (NCBI): domain Eukaryota; kingdom Metazoa; phylum Chordata; class Mammalia; order Primates; family Cercopithecidae; genus Chlorocebus; species Chlorocebus sabaeus. The sequence continues at coordinate 3,946,299 of NC_132919.1, forward strand.
ACAGTTAATACTTACAGCTTCCTCCTTCGTTACTACTACATTCAAGAACTTCAACATTTGTGATTTTAATTGGAATTTCTTAGAATGTTAGAGCGAATCAACCTTAAATCAATTTTACAGATAAAGAAACTGAGGTGCAGAAAGGTTGTCTGATTAACCTGAAGCTGCACAACTTCTGAGTTTTTTGCACTGGGACCAGGACCCAAGTGAAGGTTTCTTTCCATTAAATTTCTCGGCAGTTTTCCATGAGAATTCTGGAGAAAGATAATTTACCTGCTAATTTTGCAACTCAAAGTTAGATGCCACACATTACAATCTGCTAACCATAAATCGGCCATGAATCTTTTAATAGGCAAAGTAGGACTAACAAGATGATGTTTACAGTTATAGAAATGTGTTTATATGTTAAAATATTTTAAATGTTCACTTAAGATAGGCTTTCTTAAAACTTAGCAATTAGCCTTCAGATCAAAAACATTCCCTGTAATAAAGTTACCATATTTTTGCAGCTTCTCATATAAATCTGGAGTGCGATACACCAGAGCAGCAAAGGTGGCGTTCACAGCTTGATCAATAGTGGAACCAGCAACTATATCTGTCTTTGGGGCCTGTTTTCTACATGCCTGTATGAATCCTTTGAAAAGTTCTGAATATGGCCCACAGAAGTTCTGAGCAGGCTCTGACTGCGCAAAATCAAGAAGAAAATGGCGGCAGGGGTCGTCAGGAATGTTCTTAACCTGGAAACAAAAAATAAATCCATCACATTTAACACATTCATTCAAAAAATAAAATTTATTGAGCAAACTACTAGGCCAAAGCAGAAGTATAAAACACAGTGAACACTCTCTGGAAGTTTAAATCTATTTTAGGAAGACCAGACAGAGATATCAGTTAAAAAAAAAAAAAAGATAAACATAAATAAAACATTAAAAGCATTAGAACTAGCATTCCCGTAAAGCAAAAGCTTATCAAGTGCCAAATGCCTAGAAGGGATACCCAGTGCTGAGAATTCAAAGGAGAGAGATCCTGGCAGGTTACAGTAATTAAGAAAAGCCTCCTGGAGGATATGGGCTTTGGCCTGGACCCTGAAGGATTGGCAGACTTGGCCCTGAGGAACATAACCATTAGCAGAGGTTACGAGTCAGTGGGGAGACTGACCTGGCCTGAAGTCTCAGCTGGGGAGTGATGGGAACTAGAGTCAGATAGGTAAGGTGAAAGGAGACTGCAGAGAGCCTTGACTGTCACATTGAGGAGTTAGACTTCACCCTGTGGGCAATGGGGAGCCATTAATGGTGCTTGGCAGTGGAATGACAAGATAATGCAGTGATTATAAAAAAAACTTGGTAGGTACCAATGTCATAAGGCAGGTGCGAATGAGGGCCCGGATAAAGATGCAGACAGAGGAAAGGACAGAGACGAACATCATGAGGAAGAATCCACAGGACCTGCAGGCTGACTGGACAGGAATGGGGAGACAGGTGAGGACAGGGGATGCTAGGGAGCAGTGGCTTCAGGCCTGGGGAAACAATGACCATCACAGAAGTGACCAGTCTTTGGTTTTACACTTCTGAGTTAAGGGGAGTCAGGACATTTAAATGGAAATGCCTCACAGGAAGATGGAAACAGATACTTGGAGCAGGGAGAAAACCAGACCTGGAGACTGATATTAGGAACTAGTGCCGCAATGTGACAGGAGAAGAAAGTGGAGAGGATGAAGTCTTGGTGGGCTGTGGGGAAGGGAAGAAAGCCTGAATAAAGCCTACCCTTTAGGGAAGGAGGAATATGAAAACTCAATGAAGGAGGCAGGTGGGCAGTCAGATGTAAGAGAAGACAGTGGACTAGCATGGATCCAAAGAAGAGAGGGTCTGAAGGAGCCAAATTTAACAGAGGCAAGGAGAATAGAAGCTGAGGAAGAGCCACTGGATCTGGCAATTAACTACTGAATAATGTGGGGCAGGGCAGGGCAGGGAGGGGAAGGAAGAGAAGCAGAATACAGAAATAGAGGGAAGGAGAGGGGAAAAATAGAGACAGGGCAAACCTTTTAGTTTTTAAAATATGATACACCTAGATCATGTGCTGTAATTCTACGGAGAACAAAAAATATAGCACAAATCATTCCTCTAAAGCTTGGCTCAGCAGGCACTAGAAGTACATTCAATTGTTTGCCTGATAACTCCACCAACAGAGGTTTACTGAGCACCTGCTACATTTCACCCAAGACACACATTCAGTATTTCTGAACACCTATTGCGCACTGGCCCCTGTGGGACACAGTGGTGTTAACAAATTAACAAGGTATAGTTTCTGGCCTCAAGGAGCTAACTGCTTAATACGGGTAGTAAGATAGAAACACACATGTTTATAACTTAAAGTAATAAATACTTGTAGGCAGTTTCCAGTCTAAAGAGAGAGAGAATAGAAGAGTAAATACCTCCTTACTATTCTGGTGTGGGTGAGTGGGCCAGCTTGCTTCTAATTCCAACTCTGGACAAATCTGATGCCTGAAGACAGGTTTCCACAGCGGGGAGCTTAGGACTAATGCCATTTTTGCCTGAGGTATAGCCATATTACTTCCTAATTCTAGAAAGAGAAGATGACACATGAGAGTTCTATTTTTGCCTTCATATATTGAGAATCTCTGAAATGAGAAAGAAAAGGTTAAAAAAAAAACATGAATACTATTAAAAGGAAAATTTACCCACATACCAGAATGTAATTGTGATACTTTGTAAACACATATCACAGATTAAGCTAAACCAGCAAGTCCTGCAATACCGCTGTTGTGTGAAACAACTTCAGTTACAAGGTACCTTTGCAACGACTAATCTGTTTATAGTAAGCTGGAAATAGGGTATGAACCATTTGTGGCATGTAATATGAGGCCATTCAGGAACATTTAATTATGGAAAAACATTCACAATTTGTAAACTTAATTATGTAGCAAATAATAAATATCCAGCATAGATGTGTTTACAATGAGCACAGGGAAAAGAATAGGTGGAAATAAAAATGTTAATAGTTATTTCTTTCTTTCTTGGAGAAATATGAAAAGAAGAAAATTAGCTACTTCTGAGTGTCAGGATTAAGGATGATTCTATTTTCCTTTGTTTTTTTCCATTATGTAATTTTTCTATATTTTACTTCTAAAATTGGAAAAACTCAAGAAATGATAAAGAAATAAAATATAGTAGAAAGTTTTATTCTGTACTTCTTGTTCCCTGGAATAATTAAATAACTAACTAAATTGAACACATCTTTTCCCTTTTGTTTTAAGAGATAGTCTCTCTCTGTTATCCCGACTGGAGTGCAGCAGTGTGATCACAGCTCACTGCAGCCTCCAACTCCCAGGCTCAAGTGATCCTCCTGCCTCAGCTTCCCAAGTAGCTGAGACAAAAGGCATGTGCCACCACACCTGGCCACTTGTTACATTTTTTTGGTACAGATAGGGATCTCACTACGCTACCCAGGCTGGTTTTGAACTCCTGGGATCAAGAAATCCTCCCACTTGGCCTCCTAAAGTGCTGGGATTACCAGCATGAGCGGCCTTGCTCAGCCCTGAATGAATCACTTTAAAACAAAACTCATATTCACGTATCTACATATATTTACATAAATATTCACATATTTAAAGGATATGCAATCAACTTATTCTATATTCCTGCCTTTTGGTTGGACTATACCTACACCTACTTACAAAAAAATGACAATGTTGCCAAACAAAAGCTGTTATCCTCCACAGACAGAAAACCCGTGGCATCCTTCGTTCTATGTTCCAAAGTCTAAGGCAAAAAGCTTCATGGCAACGGTGTCGAGTGGACACTTTATTCTTTTGGTTTAGAGGAAACTGAAAGGGAATATTATTAACCCCCTGCCATTAAGTGGAGATGACCTACAAGACGGCAAGCACGCACCTTGCACTTCACCATGGTTGCAAGGAGAAGGGAAGGACCGGGGATGTGGACTTACGATGCACAGACTTGAGTGCCATGCACTGGGAAGCTAGGCGTCCCATCAGCCGGGAGACAAGGAGTTGTAAATCCAGCCCCCAAGACACAGCAACATCGGGCAGGCCGTAGGCAGTGACAGTGAATTTGTAGCCCCATTCGTTGTGACTGCTGTCAGAGTGAAAGAGGAACTGCAACCGAGGACCGGCCTTGAAGGTCACTTTCTAGAGACAAACAGAAATCATGTGGTCAGACAGATTAGAGGAAGAGTGTTTCAGAAATAAGCATGTTCTTCATGACTAGAAACATCTCAATTTAAAATTGATCTCTATTTCCACACGTCCAAAATGACTAATGGAGAAATGTACAAAGGGTGACGGAAACAGAAAATTCATAGCCGCACCCCACGAAGAAGGAGAGTTGGCAGAACACTGCTGCTCAGCTTTTTACACCCGGGGTGACCATCTGTCCACTACCTACTCAGCCTGTGGTCACATTTCCATGTCTCTGCTCCTGCCAAGACCACTGACCACAGAGAGAGGGTCAACGGTCTGAGGCAGCACTAAACCTCCAGCCCAAGAGCTCAAGCAGCTCTAACTGTGAGGCAGACTCTCGGCTTCCACCACAAGGTCTGGGCCATCCTCCTAGACCCACCAGCTCTTCCCGTTAAGTATGAAAGTTCTTCATTTACTCTAGGCAACGCTGTCTGCTGCAACTACTCAACTCTGCCACTGCAGTGCCAAAGCAGCTATAAACGATAAACAGGCATGGCTGTGCCCCAAAACAATGTTTACAGAACAGGTGACAGATTATAGTTGGTCAAACTCCGATACAAATCCTTCCTTTCACAAAAGTGTACCATAAATGCTTCCCTTCAAAGACCTTACCTCTACTGCCCCCTGAAGGCCGACAAAAGGAAAAGCGTTGGTGCGGCAGTAGGTACCTCTTTCTGGGACTCTCACTCACCTTGGGCCATTTATCGGTGCCAACTTTTGTGTCATAGCGTGTTTTCCGACCTCTAGCGTCGGTAAATTCCAGATAATCATACCTGTGAAGGCATAACCTCTATTAGCTTCCTTCTCTCATTGTTGACCTGTTATCGCTTGGGGGTAAAAGAACATAGAGGTCTTACCTTTTTTCAGTTTCACACCTGTCATCAAATTCCACCTCAAAATAGGTTGCCCCTGGGCTAACAAAGACAGATGCCTCATGGCAATTATTTTCATAGTTGTGGGCAGATTCCTTAGTCCACGTATGTAACACCACAGGCTGTTCCTGTTGCCAGGTCTCAACATCCAGCTATGATAACAAATGAGCCGGGGGGAGAAAAGGTTCTATCACTCGACGCCTATCCACACGCAGCAGACTGTTTCTCTATCAGTGCTCCAGGCAGAGGGGCTTTGGCAACCCTGCACAAACCAGCACACAGGCTCGAAGACGTACCTGACATTCCCACCTTCACAGACAGATCAACATCCATCCATCACGCAGCAAAGCAGATGTGCTTTTATGACGCCACAAAAACTCTGTGACCAGCTTTTACCTTTTAACTACGACAGAACTACTTCTTACAAATCATTCCCAGTGTGAATTCCCAGTGGAAAAAGTACTGAATGACTAAAGACCTCACATTCCTACTTGGGACACTGGCAAATCTGGATCCACTCTCCCTTCTTCTCCTACCCTCCCTTTTTTTTGGGGGGGGGCGGGGATGGGGCCGCGGTGGGGGTCTTTACTTTTTTACCTATTAAATATAAATGGCTTTTTTTTTTTTTTTGAGACGGAGTCTCGCTCTGTCGTCCAGGCTGGAGTGCAGTGGCCGGATCTCAGCTCACTGCAAGCTCTGCCTCCCGGGTTCATGCCATCCTCCTGCCTCAGCCTCCCAAGTAGCTGGGACTACAGGTGCCTGCCACCTCGCCCAGCTAGTTTTTTGTAGTTTTTAGTGGAGACAGGGTTTCACCATGTTAGCCAGGATGGTCTCGATCTCCTGACCTCATGATCTGCCCGTCTCAGCCTCCCAAAGTGCTGGGATTACAGGCTTGAGCCACCGCTCCCGGCCCATAAATGCCTTTTCTACTGCCACAAAGTTGTTATGAAGCTCACACAAGACAGTGATTAAACGTTATGTATGCAAAATTAAGGGAGAAATGTCTTCTAAAGACAAAATCTTCTAATTTGCCTTTCAACATACATTTTCTCAGCCGGGCGCAGTGGCTCACACCTGTAATCCCAGCACTTTGGGAGGCCGAGGCAGGTGGATCACGAGGTCAGGAGATCAAGACCATCCTGGCTAACACGGTGAAACCCCGTCTTTACTAAAAATACAAAAAAAATTAGCCAGGCGTGGTGGCGGGCGCCTGTAGTCCCAGCTACTCGGGAGCCTGAGGCAGGAGAATGGCGTGAACCCGGGGGGCAGAGCTTGCAGTGAGCCGAGATTGCGCCACTGCATTCCAGAATGGGCGACACAGCAAGACTCCGTCTCAAATAAATAAATAAATAAATAACAACATACATTTTCTCTTCTAGACTTCAATTTTTTCATTCACTTAAATGGTTTTCACGTAACTTCATAAACTATAAAATGATGAGATTCATCTCTACAGCTTTTCGTCTACGTCTCCTTTCTAATGCTGACCAGGCCACATCAACTTGGACTGGTATTTACCCTTGTTGGCAAGACCGCTGATAAAATCAAGGGAGCCTTCTAGAAGCTGCTCAGCTGTGCCTATCTACAGTCCGCCGTCCACTTCACTAAGTATGTCCCATCACTCCTGAGAGCAAACACAGGGCAGCTCAAGTGCCAACTCGAGTTACCTTCCTCAGTCCTCCTTCGGGGCCACTACAGAGCTTCTTCAGGAGTTCTGTGAGGACACTGAACTCTCGCAAGAGCACGCAGTGTGGGATGTCTAAAGTGCAGAAGTCCAGCAGGAAGATAACCTAATGGAAGATGGATGAAGTGCTCAGCGTCCTCCTTAGGCTGGGCCTGGGGATGAAGATCCCCAACCCCTTTCCAGTTCACTACAAATAGCTACCAGTTTTTCTTACCAGTTGACGAGCTGCCATTGAAAACACTGAATTACATAATCTTTCTACTATGGTTTTTCCACTATATTGTGACAAAAGGGATTCCAAAATCACTCTCATGCTTGCCAGAAACTGTCCCACATCTGCCAAAACAAAGAAAATAATTAATATTTTATGCAGTAGAAATATCACATGCTTAGTTATCACCACGGACAAGAATAAAGAGGACTACAGAAGCTGTGGAGGGGATTCCACAGCGAAGATCACAAGGCCATACAGTGTCATCCTAATGCATTCCTCTGGGAGGAAGAAGCAGTGTGAATTTCAGTAAAAGACTACTTTTAAAGGGAGTTTTTTGTTGGTCTTTTGATGAAGTGGAGGAGCACTCGTAGAAGTGAAATTACATGCCTGACTAACCCAGCTATCAGTCTCGCCTTTTCCTTCTGTTTACAATGAGCCCATGCATTAGGTGGACCAATCTAACAGGCCAAGCTCTGGGTGGCAGGGCCCAATATAAGTGTTCTCATCACAGCTGCTGGGACCAAGTTTGATGGTACTAAATTTTCCACGTATAATTTGTCAGCACCTGTTGGGTTTCATATAACTTTCTGTGAGTTTACAGAACATGAATCTAATTATTCTCAGTAATCAGCAAAGGTCACAGCAATGCTCATATACCTTAGATTTTTAAAATTCTAAGACTTTCATTTTTAGATGACTCATTAAAACAGGGATAGACTCTCCCGAAGAATGAGACGTCACGTAAGAGTGCTATATGACTGCAAAACCAGCGTTTAGGCTGTGAAATGATCTAATTCTACAATAAAAATACTTAGGCATACCACGCTCAGAGAGGAAGCTCTGGACAAAAAGACATGCTGCTGAATTTTATTTTAATTAGACCAAACCAGTCCAAGAATCTGAATTGTAATGAAGAAAAACCATATGCACACTCAATGCATGAGTTACTAAAGAAGAGAGCATACTCAGAGTCAAAACCCAAACGCCATCTGTTTTCATGGATTTCATACTGAAACTCACATTTTTCAATAAGGTCCACGGCAAGATCTTTGGCTCCAGAGTCCGTGCTCTTCAGCTGCAGGTAGCACCAGGATAGCAGGCTGCCTTGGACGGACCAGAACAGGGAGAAGAGCACAGAGCCAACCTCCCCGGGGGCCCCACTGAGCATTAACAGCTCGCACTACAAGGGAGGAGACAAACAGAAAGCGTTCATGACAAAGCCATTCACAGAGCATAGCCAAGGGCATCCTCTAAAGCAGCAGCTGTCACCAGCAAAAACAAACTATAGCTATGAAAACAGTCACGACACAGCTTTCAACCCAGCAGTGACCAAGAAAGACGGTATTACGAAAACTGCCCTCTTTCCCTCCAGCTTTTCAGAACCTTTACAAAGGTTTTTTATTCCACATGACATCTCCTTCTGCCACCTCAGGAACCTTACCCCACTGGGTGTCTCTTCTTTCTCTTATATCTTAAAATCTCCTTTCTCTGGCTCCTTCCCTCAAGCCTTCAGTTAAACCGCTCCCACCTTAAAAAAACAATTATTCATGCCTCTATGGCTCTCTAACCATCAACTTTGTTCTCAAAAGTTTCTTTGAAAGGTTATCTGACCTCCAGACATGGAAGACTGTACACTATATGATTCCACTACAGGTAAAACCCAGGCGATACAGATGTGCTGTGTAGGAGTAAGCAGAAAGAAGAACAAGGAAACGGTGAACACAAACTTCAGGATGATGGTTATGCCTGGCTAGGGAGGAAGCAAGTGAGCCATGAAAAGGTATGTGGATGGAGGGAAATGGACTCAGAGATACTGGGAATGTCTAGTCCTTAAAAAAGACCCTTGCTGCATTGTTACAACTACCTGATTATATATTTGCTCCTCAAGACTGTGCTTTTTTTACATCACTGTATCCCCTGTTCCTAGCACAGGGCCTAGCACACAGCAGGCATTCAGTGGATATTTGTTGAATTTGACAGATTCACGAGAAAAATTTCAGACTAGGTACATTTCTGATCACCTTTAATTTTTTTTTTCCTAATTGAACCCTAACTCTTTAGTATAACTATAAATGTCTTTTACTGAAAGATAATTCAGGGAAACACATTAATAGCTGCATCTCTAGTAAGGAGGTTCAATGATATCTGTAACTTCTTTTGTACCACAGGTAAGTGAAAGAGAAGAAAAGGCACACATCTGATCTCCAGATGGTATACAATTATGCGAAATTCTCTTAGGCAAATGCTATCTCATTTCTCCATGTACATCTTAAAATGAATCTGGCCTATCTTCCCTAGTGGAAAGAGGACAAGGCTCTGAGTCAAACAGCCCTGGTTTCAGTCCTGACTCTAGCGCCTACTCACTCCTCAGATGCAGGGCAGACTCGATGCCTGTGAGAACCAGGGGAGAAGACTGAAGTTTTCTGCCCAACGGCACTGATGATGTAACTACAGAAGAAAGACTGCTGAGGGGGAGAACTTAGTTCAGGCTTCAGGGATCTGAGAAAGAGGCAGAATGTGGACGAGCTCCAGAAGAAAGGGAAGGTATGGGAAATGCAGAAATAAGGACAGAGATTAGAATGAGCCATGGCTAACTGGGGCCGAGAACACATACTGATGAGCTGTAGACTGAAGCGAGTTTTTAAAGGAAGACTCAGAGATGGGCAGAAGAGTTTGGAAATAAGCCAGAAAGCAGAAGTAAGAGAAAATTAATGTGACAGCAAAAAGCAGAGCATAGTTTTTGATTAAAAACAAAGTTGAGGCTTATGAAATCAATGTTATCCTAGATCTAAATTAATACTAGATCTAAACAGTGGTCAGTGTAAGAGCAACCTTGGCACATGATAACCTACAAGCAACCTACAAGCGCTCTGAGGTCCCCATCAGTGAATTGGGGGGGATACCTGCTGATGGCCCAGCACGCCAGGCAGCTGGGAATGAATGAAATCACGGCTCTAACAGCAACTCAAAACAGTAAGGCACCCGCAAAATGTGAGAGATTTAAAGACAATAAGTTCAGTCAAAAGATACAAGTTATCAGCCACAAAAGAAAAGCCACCTTCAGGTCCACATCATTAGACACCTCAGGGATGTGGTTTGAGCTAGTACGCCACAAACTCTCCTCCAACTCTCTGGTTCCCACGTTTAGCCCAAAGAGGTAGTTCTTGGTCTCCTAGTACAGGGGTGCTATCACTTTAGAATCTCTCGGTGTGCTTAGAAAAATGCAGGTTCTTATGCCCTATCCCTAGGGATTTTTGAATCAGTAGTTTAGGGTGGGATCCAGAAATCTTTTTTCTGTCAAATATCCCAAGTGACTGATCCATCTGGAGCATAAACTACATTTTAAGAAAGAAAATCTCTTATATTTTTAAAAAAAGGCAAATTAAAAAAAATCATTAACACAGAAAAAAGATAATATACTTTCAGATTTGATTAGTCCATGAAATTGCTAAGAAATCTGAATTTCTATTTTTTTTTTTTTTTTTTGGAGACAGAGTTCGCTCTTGTTGCCCAGGCTGGAGTGCAACGGTGTGATCTAGGCTCACCACAACCTCCACCTACCGGGTTCAAGCAGTTCTCCTGCCTAAGCCTCCCAAGTAGCTGGGATTACAGGCATGAGCCACCACGCCCAGCTAATTTTATATTTTTAGTAGAAAGGGAACTAATTTGTAATTAATTAAATTAGCCCAGCTAATTTTGTATTTTTGTATTTCTCCATGTTGGTTAGGCTGGTCTTGAACTTCCAACTTCAGGTGATTGGCCCGCCTTGGCCTCCCAAAGTGCTGGAATTACGGGCGTGAGACACTGTGACTGGCCCTGAATTTCTTTTTTAAAGTCCAAGCAGTCTTCCTGAAAATTCACACCACTAACACATAACTATGTGCTGGGCTCACTGACAACCACTACAAGGGGACTTGATACAAACCCATTCCTCTTTTTCCACAGTAAGCATTATCGAGCACTTCTGTGTTTTTATTGTTTGCTGACTACCAAGAACCGTAACATGCCTCACTCATTTGCAAGGGCTGGCTGGGAAACCTTTGTGATCATTTGTAAGGGTCAAGTAACAAAGTACATTCATGCCAGGCACAGTGGCTCACACCTGTAATCTCAGCACTTTGGGAGGCCAAAGTGGGAGGATTTCTTGATCCCAGGAGTCCAAGACCAGCCTGGGCAACAGAGAGAGACCTCGTCTCTACAAATAATTTAAAAATTAGCTAGGCATGGTGGCGTGTGCCTGTGGTCCCAGCTACTTGGGAGACTGAGGTGAGAGGATCGCTTGGCCTGGGAAGTGGAAGCTGCAGTGAGCTGTGATTGTGCCACGGCACCCCAGCCTGGGTGACAGAGCAAGACCCTACCTCAAAACACCACCAACAGAAAAAAACCACAACAATGTACATTCACACTACAAAGAGGCAAAGGGGGACACAAGAGACTGCCACATCACATGCCCCCACAAGCATGAGACAAAGGAAACAGCGAGACAGCCATCGGATACCTCTCGAGCAGCAACAGACAGGAGAGTGTCCATGACCGCCAGGACTTCACTGATGTTCATCTTGGCCAGGTCGTTCTTCTCAGGTAAAAGCAGGAGGCCGCCTGGATCCTTGTCACTGAAAGGATACAAATTAGTCCTGACACCTGGCTTCAGGAGAAAGATTTTTATACTGTCTTAGAAGTTTCCAAAGCAGAGCGCAGAAAGGTTTCAGGGTCAGTTCCATGGGGTGGGAGGAGTCTGGGTCGGGGATACAGGCCGCGGACCCAGCTGGGGCTGTGCCGCTGTCCGTCCACATGTGCTTCCATCAGCACAGACTCACAAACCCTCCAGTCCTGGAAGAGATCCTGAGGCAGAAGGCTGGTGAATAAATCACCTTGGCCACCAATATGAAATACAGCTCATCTCACGAATGCTAGCTTGAAAGTCCTGGCTAAACGTTCCTTGTGTCTTCATATGTTTTCACAGGACAGCCCCAGGCCCTTTCAGCATCCTTGCCACTTGATTCCGAGCACATTTAAACAGACAGTCCTCTAAGGCTGGCATCCATACCAGGTATAGTCTGACTTGCAGGCAGTCGCTCAGGATACTAGTTCCCTTCCTCCTTCAAGAGTCGATACCTCTAGTAATGAAGCCTACAGGTAGTAAAGCCTACCTCTAGTAACGAAGCTTCATACTGGTAGCTGCAACAGGCAAAAATCTCGAAGCCCTCCCCTCCCAGCACGCTTCCTTCTGCAAACTATCACTCTGGACATCTGTAGCTGGTTTTAACGTAGACACGAATACAGGACCCTACATTCCTTTGGCTTCAGTTTTTGTTGTTAAACATCACTTAGAAACTGAAGTGTTCAAAAAGACCCTCAATGGGCTCAATTTGAAATTGTCTTAAAACAGATGGGAACTGGATTGGGCTGTCAACAAGACTATTATTTTACCACTATTTGGGTCGCCCACAGAAACTCGGCTTTCTAACTGGGTGGAAGGAAGTACTACTCCGAAGGTACATAAAAGGGCGAGCTCAAGAAAACAACTTTGCAAAGATTTGAGTTATCTGACAATTAAAAAGAACGACCAACTTACCTAAAATACGTGCAGAGTGAACGGAAAGTGAGCTGCAGGGACTGCTTGTGCTCCTGCTCGGTGACATTCTTCTAGAAAACCAGAAAGTGTACATTCAGAAAATCTAGTCCATGACATTCCAGAGACCTAGAGCAGCAGTGAAACGTCACCACCCCACTGTTCCCAAGTATGAGGAATGCCAGGCCAGCAGACTGCCTCACAACACCCCACTAAAACCTGCTCAAGTGCTAAGATGAAGAGAACCAACCATCTAAACACAAGGTGGTAGATGCACTTGGTTCATTGCCAAAGTCAACAGGAGGTTCAAGATTCCTGCTTAGGGAAACGATCTCAAAAAGAAATGTACTCTTTTTTTTTTTGGAGACAGAATTTCGCTCTTGTTGCCCTGGCTGGAGTGTAGTGGCGTAATCTCAGCTCACTGCAACTTCTGCCTTCCGGCTTCAAGCAATTCTCCTGCCTCAGCCTCCCAAGCATCTAGGATTACAGGAGCCCACTACCACGCCTGGCTAATTTTTGTATTTTCAGTAGAGATGGGGTTTCACTATGTGGGCCAGGCTGGTCTCGAACTCCTGACCTCAGGTGATCCGCCCACTTCTGCCTCCCAAAGTGCTGGGATTACAGGCATGAGCCACCGTGCCTGGCTGATAGATACTTTTTGCCATTGGACGTGCCATCCCAAGAGCAATCACATCTCTTAAGGGTACGGTATCAGAAGATATTGAGAAAGTGCCTGATGGAAAGAGAACTGCTTAGCACTATATAAAAGGTTGGCAGTGCTATTTAACTTCTCAACATGAGAAGACACCAATGTCATTCAAAAAGTCCTATGTCCTGTTTCTATTTTCTGTGTAGGACACATGCTAGGAAATTACTCATTTGCTCAGCTACCTGGTAAATTCTCGCACCAAACAAGTAGGATAGAGACCCACCCACAGTCCAGTGGGTCAGGTCAGCTGATGCTGTCAAAGGTTATGCAACTCACAATGTGAGAAGTGATTCCTCAAGCTGATATGTAAATTTTATACATAGCTGGAATTACACAAACAAATATACTCCCTCTTCTCTGAAACCTTCCTCAATCACTTAGCCTCAACATGATTCTCCTCTTGCATATGGAATCAGTTTTTCCTTGTGGCAGGTGTCCCCAGTTAGACTGCAGCCCTTTGCCATCAGGGACCACATTTTATGCTTCTTTTGTTCGTTCCCTTATTTCTTTGTTTTTTTTTTTTTTTTTTTTTTTTGAGACGGAATCTCACTCTGTTGCCCAGGCTGAAGTGCAGTGGTGCGATCTCAGCTCACCACAACCTCCACCTCCTGGGTTCAAGCGATTCTCCTGCTTCAACCTCCCGAGCCGCTAGGACTACAGGTGTGTGCCACCACGCCCGGCTTCCGTCCCTTATTTCTATAGGCCTTTGTGCATCCCACAGACCACTTTTCTTATGTTTGCTCATTGGTTGCCGCATTAGAAATGCCTTTTTAAAATGCTATATCTAGTTTCCTTCGTAAAATTCTTTTAAATAATTATATTAGTTGTTTGACTACACAGACAAAAAGTAATCTATAATCATATCAAAACAAATAAATATTTTATTCTTTCTATTAACACTTCTTTCCCTTGTCCTATAGCACTAGCTAGGCCCTCAAAGAGAAGCAATGAGAGTGAGCATCCTTGTCTTATTCTGCATTTTGAAAGGAATGCTTCTAGTGATCCACCATCAAATACACTGCTTATTGTAGGTTTTGGATACATGCCCTCTACCAGATTAAAGGAGTCTCCTTCTATTTTGAGTTTGCTAATGAAACCATATTGTTTCACTGTTTTAATCATCAGAATTTAATCTTACTAAAAAATGTTTGGGCTGGGCACGGTGGCTCGTGCCTGTAATCCCAGCACTTTGGGAGGCCGAGGCAGGCGGATCACAAGGTCAGGAGTTCAAGACCAGTCTGGCCAAGATGGTGAAACCCCGTCTCTACTAAAAATATGAAAAATTAGCTGGGCGTGGTGGCAGGTGCCTGTAATCCCAGCTACTTGGGAGGCTGAGGCAGGAGAATTGCTTGAACTTGGAGGGTGGAGCCTGCAGTGAGCTGAGATCACGCCACTGCACTCCAGCCTGGGCGACAGAGTAAGACTCCATCTCAAAAAAAAAAAAAAAATTTTTTTCCCTGCATTTAGTGATACGTTTTTTTTCCCCCTCTCTGATTTCATTTATAGATTTTCTACTGCTGAACCATCACTGTATTTCCAACATAAATCCAACTTGGCCATAATTTTGTTTATATGTTGTTGGACTGGTAAAATTATATTTCATTGGGGTTCCTGTAATTTTGCTTTCTCGTATGCATTTCTCTATTTTATCCCCTTGGTATACTTACATTTCCCTACGTTTTACCATCATTGTAACACAGGAACCTCTGAAGTTCCCCTACCTAGGTCTTTTTGATATGGCCTAGAGAGAAAAATGTTTGTTTTGTTTTACATTTTTTTCATGTATCATACTTATTTTCATATAGAAATACTTTCTACAGAATTAAAACCCTGGATCTTTGTATAGGATATTCCATTTGGTAATACAGAGCTTATAGATACTAAAGGCATTTTTCACTTTGAGTACTAATGTCTGAGGAACACGAAGAAGTGGTCTAGGAGAGTGACAAGAACCATTTGAGGAATAATACTTGGTGATACTGGCCAGGCGGGTGGCTCACGCCTGTAATCTCAGCACTTTGGGAGGCTGAGGTGGGTGGATCGTTTGAGCCTTGGGCTTCAAGACCAGCCTGGGCAATATGGTAAAACCCATCTCTACAAAAAATACTAAAATTAGCCAGGCGTTGCGGCATGCACCGGTAGTCCCAACTACTTGGGAGGCTGAGGTGGGAGGACTGCTTGAGTCCGAGAGGTAGAGAACACAGTAAGCTGTGATTGCACCACTGCACTCCAGCCTGAGCAACAGAACAAGAACCTCTCTAAAAAACAAACACACAAAAAAACTTGGTGGTACTAGTTTTACAGATACATACTGAAGTATTTATGAATAAAATGTCAGGAAGTTACTTTGAAATAATAACGGCCAGTGGGGAAAGGAGGAAAGCGGGGGTGAGATAAAACAAGATAAAACTGTAGATAAAACAAGATTAGTGAGAGTTTATGACTGTTGAAGCTAGGTGACAGGTACATTTGGGGGACAGGGGTATTCACTATGCTATTTAGTTGGCTTTGGTATTTGTTTTGAATTTGCCTGTAATACAAAGTTAAAATGTTGAAAAGAAAGGATGGTTGTAGGCAAGTCACAAAGATGAAGGAGACCACACTGTCACTTTGTGAGACATCAGATCATGAAACACAGATTGGGAATATGTCATCCCACTCTCAGTGCCATGTCCTTAGATATCCGTCCCACACAAAGCTCTGCATAGGATATTAACAAACATCTGGGACGTTGCAACAGACAATATATTCAGAGATAACAAAGCCTAGCAAATTTCATCCTCACAGACTTCAGAAATTGAATCCAGACTTTTAGTAATAATTACCATCATGGTGAAGAGATGGTTCCGCCGGGTCTGTCGATTAGGAAAGAAGATGGCAGCCCCATTGAGAAGGGTATTCCTGACTTCTTGTTTTAGTATCTCCATGGGCACAGAGTCTCCATCCACCCTGTCTACCACTGATAAAATGAACAACGGCATCAGCTTTCATATATTCCATCTATTCGCTTATACATCTGCTACAACTAGCCTATAAATCCACTACTCTCCATTTTGTACTGAATACCAGAGTGAAGAAGTATTTCTGTATAGGCCAGGTGGTACAAAAAATTGCTTTTTATTTGCTTACATTTAACTAAAACAAAGACCATATGTATCAGTTTCTATGTCATTACTTCCCTGTCCTTTTAAGACACAACTTGGCAAAGCCTTAAGTGTAACTTCAGATGGCCACGTGTTTCACTCCCCCTCAATCTATCAGTCTCATCTCAGTGACTTAGTTGAAGTTAAGGCTCAATAGTACGACAGTAATGACTCTCAACATAACACAGCTATAGATCTGAAATCAGGAGGAAGAGAAGTCAATTGAGGAAGGAATAAATCCTGAACTCAGACCTAGTAACTCACCATCAGAGGAAACACTCGTTTCCCACAGCAGCAATCCCTTTCTGGGGGATTCCCACAGCAACAATCCCTCTTTGGGGGATTCCCACAGTAGCAATCCCTTCCTGGCTCGCATCATCATAGGACACCCCTCTTCTCTATCGCAAGAGGCCCTCCAGGCTACCCACACAGGGTTGAATTAAAGAAAAAAAACCCAAATCCCTACCATCACACAAGTGTGTGTAGAGCTCCTTGGCAGCCTCTACTCCTTTAGGGCTCTGGATTGGAGGTTTCTCCTCCTCAGAAGCAGCCAGTACATCTCCCTGCAGTACGGAGAAGCAGCTCTGGAGGAGCTGCAGAAGCAGGGTTTGGGCAGAGATGCATTCTTCCCTCGGGCTACAGAAAGACAAAAAACATCAGAGAGCAAAAGGGCAAGTTGCATTTACTCTCCAAAGCCATATAGCTGTACACAAAGGACTTTCCTCTGGGCGTCAGGCTCGGTGAAAATAATGCCAACTGAGAGGAAGAAGGATGGACCAGAAAGAACACTACTAGACATCTGGAAACAGATCCCATCTGACTCTGCCCACTGTGGGGAAGGAAGTTCATTTCTTTTCTTTTTTTTTTGAGACTGAGTCTCGCTCTGTCTCCCAGGCTGAGATGGTGCAGTGGCGATCTCAGCTCACTGTAACTCAGCCTCCCAGGTTCAAGTGATTCCTCTGCCTCGGCCTCCCAAGTAGCTGGGACTACAGGTGCCCACCACCACGCCCAGCTAATTTTTGTATTTTTAGTAGAGATGGGGTTTCAGCATATTGGCCAGGCTGGTCTCGAACTCCTGACCTTGTGATCCACCCACCTCGGCCTCCCAAAGTGCTGGGATTACAGGTGTGAGCTACCGAGCCCAGCCAGGAAGTTCATTTCTGATCCTACTTTTTCATCTGTAAAATGAGGACAGTACTGTAATACTTGACCTGCTTACTATTGCCTAAATATTTTATAGAAATCTGAGGTGTTATTTTCAATAATAACCATATCTTTTAAATCGAACCATAAACACTGGCAGGAAGTAAAAAAAAATTAGGAAAAAGAAATCATCCACTTAGAATAGTAAAACTCAGTGTTTTCAGTTTATGTGATTATCACCTTTAACAAATTCTGACCTACTTTTGCTTCAATTTACTGTAAAAATTCCAGAAGATCTGCAAATCAAGACCCGCGAAGTCCAGAAAAGATTTGTGTTTTAAGCCACTTTCCTTCTGCTGCACCTAAAAATAATGATCAGAATAAATAAAATTGAAAAATGCACTTAGAGAAATACTGTAATGCCTCATTTACTTCTCGTTGTAAAGGGATGAGGTGGCTCTACATGAGTGAGACTTTCATATTGCTGATGTTTACTCTCTACTATGAAAAGGTTTGCCAACAACTATTTTTGGTTTGAAACTTTCTAAAATATATGTGTGTGTTATATGTACGTATGTATGTAAGTGTATATATATACACAACCACCCCCCCACACACACACACACGTATCCATGAACACTCTTGACTTCCTAACCCAGCACATAAGCCAATCTTTCCTGGATGATTACTGTCCAGGACTGTACGACAATATACTGATGCCCTCCCCACATGTGGGCTGAAAGCTATCAACCCTTCGGTAAGCGTGTCTGTTATTTCCAGGCATCTCCTTCTCATTTGCTCTTTTCTACTGTGATAGGAGGTCTGAATAACAAAGACCAAACAAACCTTATATGAACTGAGTCACCAGCCTCTGAATGTGCCCTGAAGCAGAATGGGGCTCAAGAGCGGACACTGCTGTACACTACACATGCGAGGGCCCCCTCCACTGAACTCCCGAGGCTATGGTGATGGCTTTAACAATCTTCCTTTGAGTGAGTTGTCACTGTGTTATATTACTGACTGTAAGAGTCAGTATCAAAAAAAGTCAGAAATCAGAACATCATTTTTGATTCGAAATCCTGCCGTTATTTTCGTATTTTCAGTAAATAATGAGAATTCACCTAGACTTCAGCTATAATTCTTCTAGGACTTAAAGATGCAAATCCCATGAACTTGTTCTGTTTGTTTCCCCATGGCAGCCACTGCCAGGGCTCTTGAAGATGTGTCTGTAGGTCTACTCCGGGAGAAGCCACACTGATGGCCACAGGCCACTTCACTGACTCATGCCATGAGTGCCAACAGCTCACTTTCCTCAGCTTTTTTTTTTTTTTTTTTTTTTTTTGAGACGGAGTCTTGCTCTGTAGCCCGGGCTGGAGTGCAGTGGCCGGATCTCAGCTCACTGCAAGCTCCGCCTCCCGGGTTTACGCCATTCTCCTGCCTCAGCCTCCGGAGTAGCTGGGACTACAGGCGCCCACCACCTCGCCCGGCTAGTTTTTTGTATTTTTAGTAGAGACGGGGTTTCACCGTGTTAGCCAGGATGGTCTCGATCTCCTGACCTCGTGATCCGCCCGTCTCGGCCTCCCAAAGTGCTGGGATTACAGGCTTGAGCCACCGCGCCCGGCCTTCCTCAGCTTTTAATGTCCCTGCGGCAGTACAATGTCTGTCCTACTGGCTTCCGCAGGGCCAGGTTTTATCAGTTGGTGTTCATTTCTCTGAATACTGTCATTCACTTTTCCTAAAGAAATGCAGTCTAACACTGAGGAAGCCTTACCAGGTCATGGGCGAGCTGCTGGGTAAACTGAAGGGTCCTGAGGAGCAGCGTGGCCCCACACACACTCTCCTCTGTGTCCTTTCTGCAGTGCGCACAGGTGACGCTCTGTTCTGCTTCTGCTCTTGCAGGCCGGAGGTAGCCACTGATGCTCAAGCCTTGCACTCCCAAGCGCTCTGCTGACTCCTGACGGGTGCAGAGGAACTTCACCATCAGATACTGGACAGGACAAGAGAGATTTCAAAAGAAGAACTCAGAATTCCTGAATACTGATGAAGAGGGGAAAAAGGCCTTTCCGGGAAGGTCTTCCTACGATTTTTCTAATTTGTTAGGAAACAGTACGCTCAGCACTAAGGACACAAAATCTAAGTCCAGCATTTACAGTACGCAGAAAAAAAAGACAATACAAATGTTGAATAAAGTCACGTTTGGGTAGATTACAGTAAGGAATCATTACTCCCTCTTAGAGGCAAAAACAGGAAGAGAGGATGAATAAAAGTAGGTTTGCTCTGTGGCAGTCATTTTGAAACAGAAATCAGATATATGACGATGACAATCAATGCCCTCCACCTCAAAGCCCCCAAATGATGCATGCAACCCCTCTGCTAGAAACCCAGGAAAACAGTCCTGTCCACTCAAATCTACGGCCATTTTCCAAACCCAACTTTCATGCAAACTACCTGCTTCTTACAGTGAGAGCTCGTTGTTAAGGGCCTTTCAGAACACACTACTCAACTGCATAAATATTTACCAAGCACCTACTATTATGTGCCCTTAAGAGAGTTCCTAATTCTCTTATTCAAGCCTGAGATTTACATCCAAGGTTTAGAAAAAAATTAAGTAGCCAAATAATGACTGGTCCTTTCTACAGCAACACATCTCTCTTAAGTTGATGTCTGTGTTCTCACTATTCTCTCAGCCCAAGATGCCCTCCTCCACACGTTGTAGCCTGGCTAAAGATGACAACTTAATCAGTCGTCAACATCTGGCATCACACCACCTTTCCTGAGAAGCTTTCGAGTTAAACATTTTTCCCCTGGGTGCCAACAGCCCTCTGTTTCTCCCTTTATCATAGCTTGTAGCTCACTGTCTTACACATCTGTTTCTCCAATAGAGTATGAACTCCCTGAAGGTAGATTCGCCTCTGGGGTTCCAGCATTGGCACAGGGCTAATACACAATCACCACTCAAAAAACACAGAATAAAAGCAGGGGAGTGGGCAAACAACTCACTAATGCTTACTTTGGCAACTCTGCACTGTTGCAGCTTGACATCTGCTTCATCCCATTCTTCTTCCAGTTCAAACCAGCCAATAGGATCATCCTCTCCAAGGTCATCAGATGAGCAACCAATCCTGTAAAGACAAGAGTATTCACAAAACATTTTCTTATTCTGAAATTTCTCAAGGGTCTAACAAATAAGGTATCACCTAAGTGGCATGTAACTTGTATCTGTAGCCTGTCAGTGAATAGCCGAGAGCTGAGTATGGTACCTGGTACCCTGTGAACACATGAGACAGTTGGTAGTATTGCCTTTCCATTGCTCAGTCCCCTTCTCTATGAACTGGGAACTACATCAGTCCCAAATATAATCTGGGAACTAAGGAGAAAGTCTGCTTCTCCAAATAACTGGCTCATCTGAAGAACGCGACAGGAAGTCGGGCCTCTTGGATGAGACACTCAGGAATAAGGCACGATGCAACGGCTGGCACGTGCTTCCGGAAGGTGCCAGAAAAGAGGCAGGCTCGGTTTTCTTTCCTGAGATCTGGCTAACATGTTTACGACCAGCCTGAGGTCTGGGCCACTTGCAATAGCTGATGGGTAAAAGTTTGAAGGCTTTCAGATCCTGGAGCTAAAGAAAAGAAAAACCCCAGCCTTCGTAGGCCTCAGTATTCTTGTCTGTTTCTTAAGAAGTCCTTTCAGAAAAACATTCTAGCCTTAAGGCTGAAGAGATACAACTATATGCCACTTCTTTTTAAAAGCTGAATACTTAAATGCTATTCCTTTTTCAGGAATTAAGTAACTAAGAAGTGCCAGGCACGATGGCTCACACCTGTAAGCCCTTTAGGAAGTTGAGGCGAGTGGATCATTTGAGGTCAGGAGTTTGAGACCAGCCTAGTAAACACAGAGAACTCCGTCTCTACTAAAAACACAAAAAATTAGCTAGGCGTGGTGGTACACACCTGTAATCTCAGCTACTTGGGAGGCTGAGGCAGGGGAATCACTTGAATCCGGGAGGTGGAGGTTTCAGTGAGCTGAGATCATGCCATTGCACTCCAGCCTGGGTGACAGAGCAAGACTCCATCACAAAAAAATATATGAATAAGGCCGGGCATGGTGGCTCACACCTGTAATCCCAGTACTTTGGGAGGCCTAGGCAGGCAGATCACCTGAAGTCAGGAATTCGAGACCAGCCTGAACAACATGAAGAAACCCCGTCTCTACTAAAAATACAAAATTAGCCAGGCGTGGTGGCGCACGCTTGTAATCCCAGCCACTCGGGAGGCTGAGGCAGGGGAATCACTTGAACCCAGGAGGCAGAGGTTGCGGTGAGCCAAGATCGCACCACTGCACTCCAGCCTGGATAACAAGAGCGAAACTCCGCCTCAAACTAAATAAATAAATAAATAAGGAGAAAAAGAACAGTTTTTTTCAAGTAACATTCCTAAAACTTTACACTATTCAGTCTGTGATATAGCCACCAAGGTGGTGACACATCAGTATTCTATATGGGTAAAACTACCAAAAAGAGGGAATTATGGCAAGAAGACAATCCAGAGTAGGTTCTGTAACAGAGAGAAAAAATGTCCCTTCTTTTTTTTTTTCCTTTTTGAGATGGAGTCTCGCTCTGTCACCCAGGCTGGAGTGCAGTGGCACAATCTTGGCTCACTGCAACCTCCACCTCCCAGGTTCAAAAGATTCTCCTGCCTCAGCTTCCCAAGTAGCTGGGATTACAGGCATGCGCCACCACACCCAGCTAATTTTTTTGTATTTTTAGTAGAGATGGGGGGTTTCACCATCTTGGCCAGGCTGGTTTCTGACCTCAAGTCCTGATCTCAAATGATCCACCTGCCTCGGCCTTCCAAAGTGCTGGGATTACAGGCGTGAGCCACCGTGCCCGGCAAAATGTCCCTTCTTAACGTAAGCCTTTCTTGGCATAAACCTTTCATGATAGAGTTAACCCTAATGGGAAATGGTATTCTCTTAACCCAAAACCGTATTAATGAGTTTCATCAATATCATAAGCTTGAAGATTTTTTAATCCACTCTTTGCAAGTTGTCAAGGAAATCTTCGAGATGCAGAAAGCTGACAGGGTGTCAGAGAACAGAGAGAAGCAGTCTTGTCCCCGACGCTGCACTACACAGTAGGCAAGATGGCAGACAGCTGAATACTAGTCCTCTTACGTGTGCACAGCACCAACTGCTGACCCTGGAGCATGCTGACTGACCAATGCCTAACCAAGGGGATATGACCAAAAAAAAGGCAAAAAGAAAATGAGTGCACATTCACATTTTCATTTCCAAACTGGAGAGGAACTGGTGAATACGTAGGCCAACAAAATCAGGATTTAAGAGTCATTCAGGCTGGAATCAGGAGCTAAAATCATTAAGAGAGAGGCGAATAGGCCTGTATTTAGGTTAAAAAAAAATCATCCTGTGTAAGAACTATGCAAATTTCCTCATTACAGTATCTTTAGCACCTAGCATCAGGCCTGGCACATAGTAGACCTTGTTTAACAGCAGGTTTAGGGGAAATGACCTATTTTACTTTGTCCCAAGAGTAGGACATGGCTGCTTAAAACCCAGTGTCATCTCTAGCTATTATTTAAAAAGAAAAGCAGTGTTTACAAAGGCATCCACGTGTAATGGAAGGGAGATTTCAGGAGTGAAGGACATTTGTTCAAATCCATTAGAGGGCTGAAATGAAGGCCATGGAAGAGACATTACAAATGTGCATTTCAACTGAACAACTTCTGGTTCCTGAAATGCCTGATACGTGGTGAGCTTTCCATCAACAGTATTGCAGACAGGTTGATCGAGCCTTTGTCAGGAATGCTGCTAAAGGAATTGCAGCAAGAAGAGCGACTCATTCTGGATCCTTACAATTTCAAGTATGGTCCAGAGACAGGTAGCATCAGAATCCCCTGAGAACCTGTTAGAAATCTAAGTCTGAGACCCCACCCAGAGCTCCTAACTCAGAATGTGCATTTTCACAAATTCCCTGGCTGATGGGTATGCACACTGAAGCTCAAGTGGCACTGCAATGGATGGTATTTAAAGACTTCTATTAACACCAGCAATCCATTATCCACGAAATAAGGTAGGCAAGTTCAGGGTTTCAGCTCCTTTTTTTTTTTTTTTTTCTTCTTGTTTTAGCTCCTTGAATTTTAACTCACTAATAGCAATAAGGGAGGTAACCTTCTCCAAGGGGGCACCAGTGGCTACATCCGACAGATTCAGTTTTAGACTTTATCTTCTGACTTCTGGGTAACATCTGACACCACCGCCCATTCCCTCAAACATTATTTTCCCTTGGCTTCATGAGGACACAGCTTTCCTTCACGAGGCCCTGGCTTTCCTGCTGCTTGTATGGCTGAGTTTTCCTTGTTGCGCCTTAAAGCCTGGTGTGTCTCTTGTTGACCTAAGTTCTCTTCTCTTCCCAGTTCACACACTCTTGCAGAATGATCTCTTTCATTTCTACTATCTACCTATCTATCTATCTATCTATCTATCTATCTATCTATCTATCTATCTATCTTTAAGGCAGGATCTCACTGTCACCCAGGCAGGAGTGCAGTGGCGTGAAGACAGTTCACTGCAGCCCCAACCTCCAGGGCTCAAGGGATCCTCCCGCCTCAGCCTTCCAAGTAACTGGGACTACAGGCACGCGATACCATGCCCAGCTAATTTTTATGTTTTTTTAAGAGACGGGGTCTCACTATATTGCCCAGGCTGGTCTCAATCCCCTGGGCTCAAAATCCACCTACCTCGGCCTACCAAAATGCTGGCATTACATGCATAAGCCACCGCGCTTGGCCTATTTCTACATTTTAAATTCTTGTTTAAATGCCTCTCATATCTGTACCTTCAGCACAAACTCCTCTTCCTGGCTCCTGACCTGTTTATTCAACTGGCTACCGAACACCTCAAAGGGTTCTCAGAACTTCAAATTCAACAGAACAAAATCTGAGCTCATCATCTTCCCCACAGACCTGTTTTTCCCCACCTGCTCAAGCCAAAAGCCAGGATTCACTGCTGATGAAGCTTTTTCCCCTCTCCTGCTCTACGTTCAGTCAATCACCAGGTCCTGTCACTTCTCCCTTCTAAGTGGTCTCTCGGTCCACATCTTGCCACTGCTGCTGCTGCTGCTCTAGCAGGGGTCACCCACATCTCTGGCTTCTTAGGTAATAAGTGACAACCTCCTCCCAGCCCAGTTGCCTCCAGACTTGCTCTCTTCCAGTCCTCACTACACACAACATGATCCTGAGCAGTGCTTCTACAACACGCAGTTGAGCCCCTCGCTTTTCCGGAAATGCCTCAACACATTCCCCCAACATGCACCCTCACACATTGCTTTCAGGATAGAGAAACAGAGACAAAGCCCTGAATGCCCTGCCCCTTCCCAGCTCTCCAGCTGCATCTCTCACCACCCTCCCTCCAACTATCCCTCAGCAACGCGGGACCTGCCCCTTCCTTCAATGTGCCATGCTTCACCTCTGGGCCCATGAAGCTGCCCTCTCTGCTTAGGATATTCTCCTTCCAGTGGCCGATCAACTCCAACTCATCCTTCATAAACAGCATAACAACACTTGCTCTAGAAAGATGTCTCTGATCAGGAGAGCCGCTCTGCCCTGTGTCCCCACAGCGCCTTTTCTCCCCTACAGAACATTCATAACACTGTTGATACTGCAAGTTTTCTTACCTGTCTTCTGAGCTAAACAGTAAGCTATACAAAGCAAGAACTACGCCAATTTCCTCATTACAGTATCTTTAGCACCTAGCATCAGGCCTGGCACATAGTAGGTACTTAATAAACATTTTTGTGAAAAGCAGGAATGGGAGAAGGGGGGTTGGGGAATGGCTGCAGATCGCAGGCTGTCCACAATTCAGGCACAGATGGATCATTACCCAGCCATTGTGAAGATGTGTGCCCCTGGTCACAAAAGAGACTGAGTAACAGGCTACGAACAAATTAACATACACATCTTCAGATATGCTGCTAGAAAGCAATGAATGCTTAAGGACACTGAGAGAGATTACTGGCACTTTTTCTATAAAGCCAAGAAAGCACAGTTCACCAATGAGCATGAATACATTCTTATTAACTACAAAGACTTTTGTTCTGTAGATCTTTGTTCTACAAAGATTTTTTACCTTCTTACCTGCTTTTTACAAATTGCCTGAGCTCCTGAAGCTTCCATTTGTCATATTTTTCAAACCTTTTGAAGTGTTCTTCTGCACAAAATTTATCAGAAGATGAGTTATAGGCAAATACCAACCCACACTGGGCACCAATGCCACCACGTCGAACCTGGAAATAGAGATTAGGACGAAGTCTATCAAAGAGGCAGAAGTTCTGTGGCCGTTTTGTTTCCAGCATGGTTAAATTCAAACAGGTTAAAGCAAAACGAGACCAATGAACAAAATTTCAAATATATTAAGCCCTGAAAAAATACAAAAGCTGTTTCCCAAGAAATGTTCCTTAACTTTCTCAATCTTTATATTCTCACCATTTCAAAGACTTTACAATCTATCCATCTTTGTGTCCCTGCCCTCTGCTACAGGCCTGACACGGAGTAAATAATCATTAAATGTTCAGTGAAAAACCAATGACATGGTCAGCCATAGGTCTGATTAAAAAAAAATAAATAAAAAGCAAAACACCAACGATGTGGACTTCTGAAATGTAATAAAAGGTAATATTCAATAGTAACCTAATTGTACATGGAAAAATAACTAAAACAGTATAACTGGATTGTTTATAACACAAAGACTAAATGCCTGAGGGGATGGATAGCTCATTCTCATTCTCTGTATGATAATTTCACTTTGAAAGCCTGAATCAAAACATCTCATGTACCCCACAAATACATATACCCACTATGTACCCACAAAAATTAAAAACAAAACAAAAGTAGTAACATTGCTTAAAGAAGGTATCACGAGAATTACCATAATTCTTATCTGTGTAACTTGGAAGGCAGATTCAGTTCCGGTAGAAAAAATAGTGCTGGCTCTGGTTTTTCCAGTCTCTGTAAGAAAACCTGAAAAAAGGAAAAACTCAAGTTAGGGAACTAACCCATTTTTATAGCCCTGAGAACTAAGATTAACAAAAACAAAGCATATCCTTTGAGGCGGCAGGGGGGGAGGGATAACTGGTCTGATATCTTCATGAAAATTAGAGAAAAAATTCCCTCTTTGGACAGAGGAACCCCACTGATAAGCACCTAGGCAAGCAGAGAACTGACCAGGTACGACTTTCTCAGGGCACAATTTCCTCCACCTCACAGGGAGCCCTGCTCTGAGGCAACAATAAGAAAATCAATGTTTATAAAACATTTAGGCCAAAGTGACAAAAGACTGCACAATCGTTTTCCTGAGCCACACCTACAACTATGGTTGATGGCTGGCTGGGCTGATGAAGCCTACTGGCTAAGAGGCTGAGAAAGGGATTAGTTAGCTTCTACAATACTTTGTCAGGAAAGTTTACGAAAGGCTTTGAAATGGAAAAAAGAAAAAAAAAAGAATCACTGGGTGTCCTAGCCAACCCGCTCTTTGGGTCATCTCTGCCTTTTATGGTCTCTAAGCTATTTGACAGTTCTGTAAGTTGTAGAATACTGGTAGTGATGCACGGGATTCCTGTCCACAGAACTAAACACTGGGTTCTGTGGAAATGTTGCTGATTATTCCTTATGGATACTAATCAATATTCTATCTATTTGTAAATTGATTTTAGCATTCCTATTAG
This sequence comes from Chlorocebus sabaeus, assembly GCF_047675955.1. NCBI lineage: Eukaryota > Metazoa > Chordata > Mammalia > Primates > Cercopithecidae > Chlorocebus > Chlorocebus sabaeus. The sequence continues at coordinate 3,973,591 of NC_132919.1, forward strand.
TCTACATGTATTTTATGAATTCTCTTTAGAAAAATGTTTGTAACATCTTACTGGTTCCCTCATTAATTGAGCTAAATAAAAACTCTGGGCCAGGCACGGTACAGTAGCTCATGTCTGTAATCCCAGCACTTTAGGAGGCTGAGGCTGGTAGATTACTTGAGCCTGGGAGTTCAAAACCAGCCTGGGCAGCATGGTGAGACCCCATTTCTACCAAAAAAAACCAAAAAACCAAAAAAAACCCCACAAAATATCAAGGCGGTTGTGGTGGCTCACACCTGTAATCCCTGCACTTTGGGAGTCTGAGGCAGGCAGTTCACTTGAGGTCAGGAGTTCGAGACCAGCCTGGCCAACATGGTGAAAACCCCATCTCTACCAAAACTATAAAATTTGCTGGGCATGGTGGCACACACTTATAATCCCAGCTACTCAGGAGGATGAGACAGGAGAATCGCCTGAACCTAGGAGGCGGAGGTTGCAGTAAGCCGAGATTGCACCATTGTACTCCAGCTAGCCTAGGTGATAGAGTGAGACTCCATCTCAAAAAAAAAAAAAAAAAAAAAAAAAAAAAAAAAAAAAAAATTCAGCCAGGCATGGTGGTGGTGCACACCTGCAATCCTAGCTACTTGGGAGGCCGGGGTGGGAGGATCACTTGAGCCTGGGAGGTGGAGGTTGCAGTGAGCTATTATCACAACACTACACTCCAGTCTGGGCAGCAGTGTGAGATCCTGTCTCAAATGAATGAATGAATAAATAAAGTAAATACATTAAAAGTATGCCATGTGTTCCCTTGTATTTGTATGACAGTCACTATTTTCCTTTTTTGATTGTTGGTAATTATCCTTTAACAACTCACGAAAAAATCTTCTGCTAGACCCAAGGTTGCCTTTCTCTTTCAAACTTCTGTAAATGATATAACTCAGCATTAAATAAGCTTTTTTTTCTGGGACTCTGAATTGTTCTCAACAATTCTGCCTATCAAAATGACAACACTAAAACCAATTTCATGTTTCCTATTTCATTACATTGAGTTCAAGAAAACACAAATTTACAAAGACAATGTGCAAAATGTGTCACCAAAACTAAGAAAATTAAATCCAAAGGAATCTTTTCTAATTGATACAGGAGCTATATGATCTAATTCCATGAAAGAGCAATTCTATAGGCAATTTTAAGAATCCATATTACCAAAAATTCACACAACTCTACTAACAGTAATACTAAAAACTATCCCAATTATTGAACTGTCACCTTTTCCCAGAGGCCTGGGTATCTCTATTTAAAATAAATCTGTGTAAAGGCTAAAGTACTGTCTAAAAGTTAAATGATAAATCAGCAATTTTAATTAGTCTCAATGTAGTAGCAGAAGCAATAATTTAAGTCAACAGAATCAGACTCCTTTAAAATAACATTGCCACCAAATATGCATTTACATTTTTTCAGAAAGCCAAAACAAACAAAAAAAAACCTTAAAAAAATAAATAAAACTTCTGTGCTACCTTTTCTTGGTAAGAAACCAGCTCATATGTTTTTTTTCATTTTTCACTTTTGTTTTTTAGACACAGGGTCTCGGTCTGCTGCCCAGGCTGGAATGCAGTGGTGTGATCATAGCTCACTGCGGCCTTAAACTCCTGGGCCCAAACAATCCTCCTGCCTCAGCCTAAGTAGGTCCACAGGCACACACCACCATGCCCAGCAATTTTTTATTTTATTTTTTATAGTGACTGGGTCTCACTATGTTGCCCAGGCTGGTCTCAAACTGTTGGCCTCAGGCAATCCTTCCACCACTGCCTCCCAGAGTGTTGGGGTTACAGGCATGAGCCACTGTGCCCAGCCTAGCTCACAGGTTTGTCTGTGATTTTTCTTTTTTTTTTTTTGAGACAGAGTTTCGCTCTTGTCACCCAGGTGGGAGTGCAATGGCGCAATCTCAGCTCACTGCAACCTCTGCCTGCCGGGTTCAAGCAATTCTCCTGCCTTAGCTTCCCAAGTAGCTGGGACAAGTGCCTGCCACTATCCCTGGCTGATTTTTCTATTGTTAGTAGAGATGGGGTTTCACCACGTTGGCCAGGCTGTTCTCGAACTCCTGATCTCAGGTGATCCGCCTGCTTCGGCCTCCCTAAGTGCTGGGATTACAGGTGTGAGCCACTGCACCCGGCTGAACTGTGGTATTTTAAATCTACAAGTTTTGACACCCTGCCCTCCACTTGCCAAATTTATTCTTTTTAGATGACAGGGGAAAAAAAAATAACCAATTAGATTGAAAGGATTTAATAAATCTACCACTTCCGTTCCTATCAGTAGCACCCAGCATTCCTTTAAAACACCAGATACAGTGACAGTGGTGGCTGCCAGGAACATTAGCCCACTGAAGTATCAGCGTTTGACTTCTCTGGGCATTCTGTGGGCCCTGCAGTGGCACTTGTCCAAAAATGGTACTTCCCCATAGTTGGAGAACCAGACGTGTACCCATGAGAAGAGCTTTTACTCCAACAAGGGGAAGAAAAAATCACCCCCAAACCCAACAGCTCTGGCCATGAGTACTTTCCTCTTGTCTGTCTCTTAAGGGTTACTTTTTGCAGTGCAGCAAAACAGACCAACACCAAACCGGAATTACAAGCAGCAGATAGTGATGGCTGAAGGGAGGAAGCAGGAGGAACCCAGTGCTCCCCACACCCATTCACATCCCACTCTTGTGCTTCTCAGGCACACGGCAAAATGAGCAAATCCACAAACTACAGCTGGATTTTTAAAACCCACTCCATCTAAGGAGGGGAAAAAGCAGGAAGGAGAACCGGGCAGGTAAAAGACACAGGGAGAATAACAAAATATTCAAATCAGACCAGGCACAAGAGCTGGCAAAATCTACTACCAGGAGAAATGCCATGAACAGTGTTAAAAATCCACATTCAGCCAGGCGCCGTGGCTCACGAGGTCAGGAGATCGAGATCATCCTGGCTAACACGGTGAAACCCCGTCTCTACTAAAAATAAAAAAATTGGCCGGGCGCAGTGGTGGGCGCCTGTAGTCCCAGCTACTCGGGAGGCTGAGGCAGGAGAATGGCGTGAACCCGGGCGTCACTGTACTCCAGCCTGGGTGACATAGAAGAAAGAAAGAAAGAAAGAACGAACGAAAGAACGAAAGAACGAACGAAAGAACGAACGAAAGAACGAAAGAAAGAAAAGAAAGAAGGAAAGAAGGAAAGAAGGAAAGAAGGAAGGAAAGAAAGAAAGAAAAAATGCACATCCTCACATGTTCCAGGAACAAAAATTCCAAATCTTCAGCAAGTGAAGGAAAAACGCAGAGGGCCTTTGGCAGGGTGGTCTTGGCTTTCTTGGGTGAGGGGAAGGGAAAGGGACAAGGAGTTAACACCACCTCCTCCCAGCCCCACCCACTTTGGAATGGCAGGAGCCTCACAGCCAGTCATGGCCTTCAGTATGGCTGGAGATGGATGCAGTAAAGAAAACGTTTCTGCAGAGGCTGAGCTGCTCAGGGAAGCCCGTAGGGAAACAATCTGGTTTAAGCATCTACTGCTGAAGAGGAGCATTGAGGAGAGGAGGTGCAGCTGGGAAAAGCATGTTCTCCCAGGGTCCGCACTCCACGAGTGCTGAGAATGAAGACGGGAAACAGGACAGAGAAGAGGCAACCACTGAGAATATAGGAGGACGCACTGCTGAGAGGAAAGCTGAGGAGAACCAGACACAAAGCAGCAAGGCCAGTCCCTTTCAATGTCTGATCATTGCTGGAACATTCCACTTCCTCTAGTGAATCAGCAAGATTCAAATCAGTCCAGTGAGGGAAAAAGGGACACAGAGGACAATAACGAGGCGGCCAACAAGACGGATGAGAAAGAGACTCACAAACACCTTATCACGAGATAAGGAAGGAGCCTCCAGCAAAGATGCAAATTATTATGTTGACACTAGGAAAAGAGTGAGGCTTCCTCTAGACACTCAAATACTAGATCAGCTATATCTAGAAATACCCTTCTTTGTTTTGTTTTGTCTTTTTGAAACAGTCTCGCTCTGTCACCCAGGCTGAAAGGCAGAGGCGGGATCTCAGTTCACTGCAACCTCTACCACCCAGATTCAAGCGATTCTCATGCCTCAGCCTCCCAAGTAGTTGGAATTACAGGTGCCCTGCCACCACAATGGGCTAATTTTTGTAGTTTTTTTTATTAGAGATGGGGTTTCACCATGTTGGCGAGGCTGGTCTTGAACTCCTGGCCTCAAGCGATCCTCCTGCCTCGGTCTCCCAAAGCGCTGGGATTATAGGCGTGAGTCACTGCACCCGGCCTGGAAATACCCTTCTTAAACAATGTTTTCAGTCAGTAGTGAAGGGCTACTGACCTGCTGTAGCACCTACTACCTGAAGATAACACAATGGAAAGACAATTGGAACTGAAAAATCGATTAAAAAAAAAAACAGGCCAGGCATGGTGGCTCAAGCCTGTAATCCCAGCACTTTGGGAGGCCGAGACGGGCAGATCACAAGGTCAGGAGATCAAGACCATCTTGGCTAACATGGTGAAACCCCGTCTCTACTAAAAATACAAAAAAACTAGCCGGGCGAGGTGGCGGGCGCCTGTAGTCCCAGCTACTCGGGAGGCTCAGGCAGGAGAATGGCATCAACCCGGGAGGTGGAGCTTGCAGTGAGCTGAGATCCGGCCAATGCACTCCAGCCTGGGCAACAGAGCGAGACTCCCTTTCAAAAAAAAAAAAAAAAAAAAAAACGTAACTTTTTATATTCCAAGAGAAAGAATCCTTGCTTTTCAAAACTTCAGGCTCTCAAATACCTCTAAGTTGTTATAGGTCATTGACACTTAGGCAGATTACAACTAAACCACACAAATTGTTCAAGAACCACTGCCAACTCAGAAACAACCCAAAGTTGAAGACTGCACGCCTCGGACATTTCAAAGCCCACAGTGTGCTTTCACACAGCTGACTCCTGTCTATCGAGCACACTAGAGACAGACAGACCCACCACTCACCATCCCTTGTCCATGGTTCAACAAGGAGGTTTTCGGGTCCAGACTTATCTTCTTTTCCTTTGACATCACATGCCTGAAGAGTCAACTGGAGAGGTTTACCTGACCAAAGAAAAGGAAAAGCAAGCCTTAAGCTAAAATATGAAGAACTGGAAACTAGCACACCTATGTGTGGAAACAGAGTCCTGTGGCTACTCATACTGCCAACTAAAAATCTCCCTGTTTAAAACCTGAAATAGAGCAGCAATATTGGACAAAAGTTGACACCATCCCTTTGTGCTTTCCTGAAAGAGACAAAGTACAGCTATGTCCCTGAGTGATTCCAAGGACAGCTTTCTAGAACAATCATTGTTCTGAAAAAAGGACATTATAAGATACAGGTTGATAACACAGATTGAACATATTTGGGGGGGGTGATTCCTAAGATACTGTTTTGGAGTCAACAACTAACTTTATTACAATTGCATTTAAATATAAAATATTTTAGGTCTTGTTTCTTTAAATCATCTCTTCAGGCAAAATTCTGTTTCAAGAATTAGAAAAATCAACTTTTTCAGAACACTTGGCTTTGGCAAAAAAAAAATATATATATATTTATATATACATGTAAATTATCTTTTGCTATGATGATCTGAAAATGTTTTCCTTTTGTTTTAATAATATAATGAACACCCGTTCACCTATGATGTGACCTAGAACTAGAACATTACCCCATTCCTTCCTATCCACTGCTCCCTGCCTGAACAACCATCAATCTAAATTCTATTCAGCTTCCAGACACTACCTGCTATCCCTTCTACCCAGCCATGCCTGCTCTGGGCTGTTCACTGGTGCAACCCCTAACCACCCAAGAAAATAACTTTTCAAAATTTAGGGAGGAAACTAGATTCATAGGACATCAATTGTCTAACTTTAAAATTTAAACAGGCAAAAGAAAAAAAAATTAAACAGGCTGGGCGTCGTGGCTCATGCCTGTAAATCCCAGCATTTTGGGAGGCTGAGGTGGGAGGACTGCTTGGGTCCAGGAGTTTGAGACCAGCATGGTCAACACTGGGAGAGCTCATTTCTAAAAAAAAAATTTGTTTAATTAGCCAGGTGTGGTGGCGCCTGCCTATAGTCCCAGCTACTCAGGAAGCTGAGGCGAGAGGATCACTTGAACCTGGGAGGTGGAGGTCTCAGTGTGCTGAGATTATGCCACTGCACTCCAACCTGGGTGACAGAGCAGGACTCTGTCTCAAAAAATAAATAAATAAATAAAATAAAAATAAAAATAACATACAAAGAAGCCATGAAGTCAGTCATATTAAGACAAAGGTAGAAACGTCACAGCAGGGGCCAGGTGTGGTAGCTCACGCCTGTAGTCCCAGCATTTTAAGAGGCCAAGGTGGGAGGACTGCTTCAGCCTGGGAGACCAGCTTGGGCAACATAGTGAGACCCAATCTCTACAGAAAATTAAAAAAATTAACCAGGTATGCTGGCATGCACCTGTGGTCCCAGCTACTTGGGAGAGTGACACAGGAGGATCACCTGAGCCTGGGAGGTCAAGGCTGCAGTGAGCTGTGATCATGCCGCTGCACTCCAATCTGTGCAACACAGCAAGACACTCTCTCTCAAAATAAATAAGTAAAATGGCAGAAATAGTACTGTAATATTGCAAACAGGATGAGACCCAATACCATACACTGTGGAGTCCAGGAAGGCTGCACTCGCAAGAGGAAGTGCTGCACTGCAGTCCTTTGGGAGTAACTTTATGGGCTCCTGTGTTGAGAAGGACGATAAGGCCCCATCCTGGTTTAGCAGAAAAGTGCTCACAGGAATTACTGCTAGGCCCAAGAGGGGAAAGCGGTGGCAGACAGGTGTCCAAATCCTTCAGAGCAGCTATCACGGGAATGCAGAGGGATGCATTCTAAGACAAAGATTCCTTTGCACCGTATCTTGGCTAGCTTCCTCCCTCCAACAGTAAGAACTACTCCAACCCTGCTGGCCTACACAATGAGACACTTCAGTACTTTACCAAAGATGGCTGTGTTCAAATGGCCACCAGACCTGAGTAATTCTGCAAGCAGACTGTGGGAGCACAGCCTCGTGGACACTCAAGTGTCCTCTTCTGGTGATACTGCCATCACATAAATGAACCAAAATCCCCCTTGTCCCTGCCAATCCTAGTAAGGTCTGATACTCAGAGGATATGTTCATCCAGGAATCATGGTGTAACTACAACAACCAAAAAAGATGAGAAGATACCAGAAGGTCACATGGCGAAGAACAGCTTTATGATTTGTCCACTGTTGACATTTCCATCAACCCCATGTTTTACCATATTTACCATATTTGAGGAGCAGGTTCTGTCTGACTGACGCCATGGACAGGATGAGGGATGAGGCATCATATTGTGTGTCCAGATGGTCAGTGATGGTGCATAGAGAGCTCATCACTTTGGCAACACTTCCTCTTGCGAGTGCAAAAGCCAGAAGAGTCAGTTCTACCTCTGGGGTAGAACAGCAGCTATAAGCAAAGAGCAAAAACTTTTCACTTCTTAAAAACATGAAAAAATCCAGGTGGCTCAAACCCCATGGAAGTGATCACAAGTAACATTAACCTGCCATATGCTTTCTACAGGTTTATCAGAAATATTTTTCAAAATACCTTAAAGATAACCTAAGGAAAAATTAAATCAATCCAGAGAGCCAGGGAATGAAAGCCTCACTTCTATAACCTTTAATCTTTAAATCTTAAATAATACCAACAAGCTACTCTAATAAGCCTCTGCTATTAAGAAGCCTTGGGTAATGAGCTGACTTGGCCAGAGAGTTGAGGGTTTATGCTTGAAGTACCAAAAATGTATTACACTGAATTATACTTCTTTGCCTTTACTTTAAACACATTACACTGAAATGTTAAAAACTGTCTAGATGGCTCAGGGACTGTTTTGTCCTCTAATGCAGTAACGTCCTCAGGGCTCACTGAGGCAGAACTGAGTGTCCCCACACAAAGCGGTCTCTTCTATCAAGCTATCCAGGCGCCCTTTCCCAGTTCTACAGGTAATCAGGCTCCCTGGACCTGCATGTGAAGGTCAGCAGGTTCTGAGTGAGGGAAGGCTATGCCAGTTGGACTTTGAGACTTCTGTTCTATCAGAATCACAGGATTACTCCCCTCGGGCCCTGCAACACCCCTCCCCTGCCTTCCCAATTCTTCAGGTCAGGTGATATCGCTAAATAATGGAGTTTAGATGAGTGAACTATTATGTCGCTTTCTCTTTAGCTACTAAAAAGCAAACATTTTTAGTGGTGATGGTTAAAAGATTAACATATATTTTTTAAAGACTTAACAAGCATATATGCACTCCACTCCTCACAGAGTTTACCCTCGTCAGCCTTGATTTTACCTAGTTATCCTTATGAGGAAACTGTCCACTTCTTCCAGCACATTAGGAGAGAGGAAAGTTGAGAAATCTGTAGATCCTGGTGAGAGAGAGAGTGGAGGCATGTGCCGCAGTGCCTTCCTAGAAGAGTAAAATGTAAAATCAGAAAACCAGACTGAATTTAGACAAAAAATAAACTGTTACAAGCTTGTTTTGACTAATCCCTTATAAACAGACAGTGTTCCCACAGAGAAGTTGGCACACAATATAAACTGGCCCCTTTTTTGTTTTGTTTTGTTTTGTTTTGCAGTGTTTGAGATGGAATCTCCCTCTGTCATCCAGGCTGAAGCACAGTGGCGTGATCTCGGTTCACTGCAACCTCCACCTCCCAGGTTCAAGCGATTCTCCTGCCTCGCCCTCCTGAGTAGCTAGGATTACAGGAGCCTGCCACCGAGCCTGGCTAATTTTTTTGTATTTTTAGTAGAGATGGGGTTTCACCATCTTGGCCAGGCTGGGCTTGAACTCGTGACCTCGTGATCCACCCGCCTCAGCCTCCCAAAGTGCTGGGATTACAGGCATAAGCCACGGTGCCTGGCCTAAGCAAGCTCTTTTGCCCAGGAGTCATAGTGCTAAGTAGTTTGATAGGGTTTTGTGTGTGTTTCTTTCTTTCTTTCTTTTAGGAGTTCTACCTCCTTCTGTGGAATAAAGCTTATTCAGCTCTCTGGAATCCAGCTTTCGAGTTAAGTAGTGTTAGAAAAACTGACCCAAGAGGCAGAGCGGCTTGTGGCTCAGTAGAAAACTTATTTTATAATTTGTTCAGCAGCAATAGAGAAAAAAACAAGAAAATTGTATACCTAGGATCTGAAGATCTATGGTATCTAAAAAGGTGTCACGAATTTCATGTTTTCCTAAACAGATGAGCCCATCACCATCTCCATTCCTGCCATGTTTCTTGGCCTTTCCACCTTAATGTTTGTTTTAATGTTTCCCTTTTCTTGTTTTTGCTTACATGTATCTTTCTGAATCCCCCAATAGCTTTACCTCCTCTAGGTTAGCAGTCATCAAAAATTTATGCAACAAATGACTTCTGAGCCCCACTGTGTGCCAGCAACTGTGCTAGGTGAGTGAGTGTACCATGAAAAACTTCAAGGTATTCTCAAAATTCTACAATCTAGATAGTCGCTTAATGATAATGGTAATGAAAATCCCTGAAACAATTTCATTTCTACATTTCAAAATAGAGACAATACAGCAAAGCTAACACTGTGTCAGCTCACACTCCGCCCTAGTTCTGCTCCTGTCTACACAATGAGCTGTTTTTGGGTTGCACGAACACGGCAGCTACACACAGGTGCAGCTGATCAGTGAGGGCTAATGCACACAAGTAGCATGCAGTCATTTACTGAATGTATTTCCACTGATACAGGCAAACACTTCTGTCCCAAAATATTCTTTTCCTTACCTATTTTTCCTCATTGATATTTTTTCAATAAATCTTTAATTTTAAAATAGATTTAGATCACTAATCTTAAAAAGGCAGGAGTGCATGAAAATATCATTGCAGATGAACTAGTAAAACTGAGCAGGGACACAAACTTTAAAATCTGTCCATTCTTCAATCACTTGCCACATCTTCAAAAAAATAACTTAGAAACCTCTTCCTTTTCCTGAAAATCCAGTCCATAAGGTGGGGCTGTGCAACGGTGGCATCTGTATGTGTCTGGGGAGTAAGGGGAGTAGTCATGGTGGCCTACAGTGAGGTTTTAGAGCCTGAGCAGGGTGAGAAAGGTATCTTCACAAAGGTATGGCCTAATAGGGAATGTAGGCACCAAGTGGGGCAAGGGTGGCCTGGCACAGGCTATAGGAACTCAAGGAAGATAAGAAGGGCATCTGTGCAAGGGTAGCCACAGCAGCAGGTCTGCAAAAGATGCTGGAGCAGGAATGGGATAGGGAGGGTGTCCATGCAAGGGCAGGGACAATGGGACACTGGTTACATAGAGGAGAACTCAGTAAGTATGAAAATGTATCAAGGATGATGGGAAGCAAGTTTCTTAGTATCAGAGAAGGGAGTCACAAATAAAGAAATAGGACAGGTACGGTGGCTCATGCCTGTAATCTCTGCACTCTGGGAGGCCAAGGCGGGTAGATCTCCACCTAGAGAGCTCTGATTCAGAAAAATGGCTGATTCCAGGACTAATGCAGGGAACATTCAAGATAAGCCTGGGATATCTTGTGTCAGAACATATGGAAGCATTCCAAGAATAATGAGACATGTCAAAAGGACACACAAGCCAGACTGAAGGGGTTGCCACCAGGCAACTCCAGGATAATATAAGCATCAAAACTGCAGCTGACTATAATCTAGTGCATAAACAGGAATCCACTAATATAAAGTTTGATGAGGAATGAGATATTTACACAGTCTCAAAGTACCATCTTCAACATATTAATTATGAAGTGAAAAATAATTATTTTACAATGGAAAAGTCTGGCAAAAATCACTTTAATCAAGTGATCAAAGTTAACATGACTGCACTAGAATGAGGACTCTGAAGTTGGGTGCAACCCGATGGGATGCAATGAGGACAAAGCATCACTTCTATGATATTCCTGCTAGAGATAGATACAAAACCTCAATCTGATCATGATGAAACATCAAATAAACCAGAACTGAAGGACACTCTTCAAAATAACTGACCTGTAATTTTCAAAAGTATCAGGGTCAAGGACATACTGAGGAAAGACAAGGAAATACTGAGGAATTGTTCCAGAATGAAGGAAACTAAAGAGATAGGACAATGAAATGCAGAATATTTCGCTGGATCCTTTTGCTGTAAGGGGCGTGACTGGGGCAATGTGCCAAACTTGAAGGGAGTCTGAGGATGAGATGGTGGCAACGCAGCAAAGTGCACCAGTGTGGACTTCCTGATTTCAATGGTTGCCAGCAAATGTTCTTGTTGACAGGAAATACACACTAAAGCATGCAGGAATGATGAGGTACGGGCTGGCAAATTCCTCTCTAATGACTGCGGAAGAAATAAAAACTATTTGTTAACTAAACTTGCAATGTTTCTCTAAGTATGAAATAATTTGGTGAGAATACATGTTAAAACAGGAAGAAAGAACAAGGTATAGCCAACTATTAGCCTTTAGAACTAGCATTGCAGTAGTGTTATTAGCTAAACAGTTTTACTCAATAGTGCTAACAAATCTCAAAAGATGTCTCGAAAACAAAATATTAGCAATCTCTTTTCGGCTGATACTCTCACAGCCTATACTATAGGTGCCTATTATCAGTTGCTGAATCTGCACAATACTAATATTTCAGTGCTGCTATAGCTGGTTGTATTTGTCTTATATGTTACTACTTGGTCTTTCTGCCCTAATCATTTTTTTTAAAGTACTCTACATTTCAAAATAAATTAATTTAGTACCCCTGAAAAGATTTCACTCATTAGTGGAAACAGCCCTCAACGGATCCATTACTGTAGCTGCTCATGTGACTTCAGGAAAGGTCACAACATCTGCATCTATAAAATGGGGTAATTTTCACAGGTACATTTCAGTGTCAGTAGATAAAATAATAGACAGCATCTGAAAGTGCTTTATCCAACATCAAATCCTATATAAACATGAGCAATTACTTCCCAATGGACAAGGAACAGGCACAGCATAAGTGACCTTCCACAAGACTGGTCCATTTAGTGAGCTGATAAAGAACACTGTAGGAACTGTGTGAGGAGCAGCAGGAAGGTGGAATGGGCACTTTTTCAGTGTGTAAAGTCAGAACGTCAATCAAAGAGAGAAGCGCTGTGGAGCTGAGAGGCACCAACAGGAAACACTAGGGCACCTGAGGCCGAGCTGACTGAGCCACGACGATCAATGATGGAAGGTTGCTCAGTGATACTCCTTAAAGGATGACGGGAGAATGAGGGCATGTTGAGGGGGCTGGAAAATAGAGGGAATGACTTACTGAGTATTGTGCAGCACTGTCTGGACAAAGGCGGGATTTGTCTCCATAGAAGCCGTCACCAGAGATGTCAGCAGAGACCAATACCATATTGCAGAAGCATCTGAGACTGAGACCCCAGACTTCTTAACTCTCTGAAAGCCAACAGCCCTGAGACCATGAATTCTAGTGTCGCAGCCATCGCTAAGACAACGCTTTATGTTAATCTGGACATCTGTCGAGCACAAACAAAACATTCAGTATTGGATTAACTTCTTTAGTTAGGCAAATGCTGGGCTCCCAACTAAAAGCAAAATAGTAATAGACATTTTGAAAAGAAAATTCTGAAGATACACTTTGATGACAGAAATAAATAGCATGTGCAATGGAACTACTATATAATAAATTTGTCAAAAAGCATTGACAAATCTAAGAAATCATAAGAATAATATGTAAAATTAAGGGTGGTTTAAGTCTTTACAACAAAACTTCTTAGGAACTTAGGAGTCTTGAAAAAAACTACACAAAGAACAACTTAAAACAAGCCTGTCTGAATACATGGTAAGAACATTTCTCGAATTCTTCCTAGGATTCTGAAATTTGGATTAAGTTACACAACAGTAGCTGGCTTATAAGCAACTGTGAGAATTTATTTTTAATAATCAAATCCAAACAGATGACATATACATGACTCACTTTTAAGAGATGTCACAATTTCTTATTTGGGTCAGAGGAGAGAAGGTAAGAAGTTAAAAAGGACACAACTTAGAGAAAAGACCACAATATAAGACAGGAAGCTTCTAGTCCACAGGCCTAACTACTTATTTGCCTAGGGGTGAGATACAAAGACTCTACCTTCCTAGGCCTCAGTTCCTTTGAGCAAAGAATACTTCTTTTGGCCCAGGAAAGCATTAGAAGAAATGAGATAAAACATGAAGCATTCCGGCTCCCTGAATGAAGTAAGCCCGGAAAGCAATCACAGAATTGCGATTATTTCCAAAATGCTATGTGTAAAGCAAGGTTATAACGGTATAAAATTGGAAACAACCTAAATGTCCAAGAATGAGGGGTGGGTTAAAATTACAGCTTTTTTTTTTTTTTTTTTTTGAGATAGAGTCTTGCTCTGTCACCCAGGCCGGAGTGCAGTGGAGCAATTTCAGCTCACTGCAACCTCCGCTTCCCGGGTTCAAGTGATTCTCCTGCCTCAGCCTCCCAAGTAGCTAGGATTACAGGCATGCACCACCATGCCCAGCTAATTTTTCTATTTGGTAGAGACAGGGTTTCACCATGTTGGCCAGGCTGGTCTAGGACTCCTGAACTCAAGTGATCTGCACGCCTCGGCCTCCCAAAGTGCTGGGACTGGAAGCGTGAGCCACTGCCCCTGGCCAATTACAGTATATTTTTACAACACTAAATCAGGGTGCTTGTGAATACAACACATTCTAAAAAATTACAAACGAACATGAAAAGATTATCAACATTTTTGTAAAAAGATATGTATAGATGTATGTGAACAGATACATACAGATTTTTTTTTTTTTTTTTTTTTTTTGAGACGGAGTCTCGCTGTGTCTCCCAGACTGGAGTGCAGTGGCGTGATCTCGGCTCACTGCAAGCTCCACCTCCCGGGTTCACGCCATTCTCCTGCCTCAGTCTCCTGAGTAGCTGGGACTACAGGCGGGCCCGCCACCACGACTGGCTAATTTTTTGTATTTTTAGTAGAGACGGGGTTTCACCATGTTAGCCAGAATGGTCTCGATCTCCTGATCTTGTGATCCACCCGCCTCGGCCTCCCAAAGTGCTGGGATTACAGGCATGAGCCACCACGCCCGGCCATACAGCTCTATTTTTTAGGAAAAAAGGTGTGTGTATATGTGTGCATATATGTGTGTGTATGTAAATCATACACACACACACACACACACACACACAAATACACAAACACAAGGAAAGGTCTGCAAGGGTCCACACCCAGGTAGTCAAACAGTAACAATCGCTGGGTAGTAGGACTTGAATATTTTTGTTTATATTTTTCTAATTTTCCAATAAGAAAACGGGAATAAAATATTTTTAATGGTCTAGCACAGTGACTCACGCCTGTAATCCCAGCACTGTGGAAGGCCAAGGCGGGTGGATCATGAGGTCAGGAGTTCGAGACCAGTCTGGCCAACATAGTGAAACCCCGTCTCTACTAAAAATACAGAAAATCAGCCAGGTGTGGTGGTGGGCACCTGTAATCCCAGCTACGCGGGAGGCTGAGGCAACAGAATCACGTGAACCTGGGAGGCGGAGGTTGCAGCGAGCTGAGATCGCGCCATTGCACCCCAGCCCAGGCAACAATGTGAGACTCCATCTCAAAAAAAAAAAAGAACATATATATGATATATATATATCATATATATTACACATATAAACATACATAATATATATTTATGTATAAATATATATATTCATTTTTTTATATATATATTGATAATCCCAACATTTTGGGAGGCCAAAGTAGGAGGATAAAGGCCAGGAGTTTGAGATCAACCTGGGCAACATAGTGAGGCCCCATTTCTACAAAAAAATGGAAATAAATTAGCCAGGCATGGTGGTGCAAGTCTAAATCCAGCTACTGAGACTGAGGCAGGAAGACTGCTTGAACCCAGGAGTCTGAGGTTACAGTGAGCTATGACTGCACCACTGCACTCCAGCGCGGGTGACAAAAAAAGATCCTGTCTAAATATATATATATATATAAATATTTTAATATATATATAAATATATATGATACATAAATATATATTTTTTAATGAAAAAAATGGTTTCACTGTTCTTATATAATTTATTTATTTGTTTTTTTTGTTTGAGATGGAGTTTTGCTCTGTCACCCAGGCTGGTGTGCAGTGGCGTGATCTCTGCTCACTGCAGCCATAGCCTCCTGGGTTCAAGCGATTCTTCTGCCTCAGTCCCCCAAGTGGTTGGGATTACAGGTGTGCAGCACCATGCCTGGATAATTTTTGTTTTAGTAGAGACGGGGTTTCACCATGTTGGCCAGGCTGGTTTCAAACTCCTGATCTCAAGTGATCCACCTGCCTTGGCCTCCCAAAGTGCTAGGATTATAGGCGTGTCAGCAGGCCCCGAGGCTTTTCTATAATTTCTACAACACTTAATGAATGAAACAATGACCACTTTTGTGTACGTCCTAAGAAGCAAATCAAATCTCAAAAACTAACAGCCTCTCCACTTCAAAGGGCCTTCTGCTAAAAAACAGTACTTTCTTGCCTCTCCCTATCCCCTGAGTTCTGTTGGACTTACAGAGCTGACTGACGTTGGCATTTTCCAGCAGCGTCACATAACCGGTGACATTGCTGGGGATGTGCACGTCTCGGACTTCCTGAAGATCGCTGGCATTCCTCCCCACAGCTACTGTCACCTGCTGTGGCATGTAGCTCTGGTCAGTGGCAGCCACTGCAATGGACAAGTGCCTAAGCACAACATCTGGCTTCATTTTTAAACTGGAAAACACAAAAAGCAGAAACTACAAATGTTTATAGGAGTCAAGAACTGACAGGATCCAGAAGTCCCATCTCAAACAGCTTACATTTGATATACGCAAAGACTGATTTTCCTAACAGCCACCAACTTGAAATGCTGGCTATGAGTTTCAAAGTCCTTCTGACCTTGGCCTTCCCACATCTCTAAAAGATCGTTCAGTTCAAGATTAATCTTACGATTCCTTTTAAACTATCTGTACAGGAAGAAAGAACAATATGAACATTCTAACAAACTCCCTTTACCTGGCAAAAAAGCAAATTGTAAACCACATACAAAAAACTGAGTATATTCTCTCATCTATAAATGAGATGTCTAAAGGTCAAATGTGCCCTCTAAGAGAAAACAATACAATTATTTCTGGCACTTAGTTCTACCAATTGGAATTAGCCTGTTTTCTGAGGGGACAGGTGAAAATTTCAATAGCAGCTTCAGAGCTTCCAGAAATACCACTGTTCATTATCATCAGCTCCACTCCAGGATTCCTGACCATACCATTTCTTCTTCTAAAGTGACCAACTCAGTCACACACAGTGAATTTCAAAAATGTATAGAAAGAGGCCAGGCACGGTGGCTCACGCCTGTAATCCCAGCACTTTGGGAAGTCGGGAGTTCGAGACCAACCTGGCCAACATGGTGAAACCCTGTCTCTACTAAAAATACAAAAATTAGCTGGGTGTGGCAGCAGGCACCTGTAATCCCAGCTACTCAGGAGGCTGAGGCAGGAGAACTGCTTGAGCCTAGGAGATGGAGGCTGCAGTGAGCAGAGATCATGCCACTGCACTCCAGCCTGTGTGTCAGAGCAAGGCTCCGTCTCAAAAAAAAAAAAGAAATAAAAAAAGTATAGAAAGGGACCGGGTGCAGTGGCTCACGCCTATAATCTCAACACTTTGGGAGGTCAAGGTAGGAGGATTAAGGCCAGGAGTTTGAGACAAGCCTGGGCAACGTAGTGAGGTCCCATTTCTACAAAAAAGTGTAAAGAAATTAGCCAGGCATGGTAGTGCATGCCTAAATCCCAGCTACTGAGACTGAGGCAGGAAGACTGCTTGAACCCAGGAGTCTGAGCTATGACTACACCACTGTACTCCAGCCTGGGTGACAGAAAAAGATCCTGTTCAAAACAAAAAAAAAGAGTAGAGAAAGGATATTTCAAAATACAATCACATGTAAGTTCTTGCTCTTTGTGGTATTAATTTTCCTGAGAAACTAGTGAAAACAGATATGAAATCAGTAC
Organism: Chlorocebus sabaeus; assembly: GCF_047675955.1. NCBI lineage: Eukaryota > Metazoa > Chordata > Mammalia > Primates > Cercopithecidae > Chlorocebus > Chlorocebus sabaeus. The sequence goes on from NC_132919.1 coordinate 3,990,656, forward strand.
TAATCTAAAATTAATCAAATATTATTTCCTCCTTTCAAATATCAGGGAAATTATCTGTTTATGAATATACAAGCCAGGTCACGTGATTTTACATGAGTCATTTTACTTGATTCTTAAAGCACCTTCATAGACAGCCACTTAAAATACAAAGAGTAGACAGTTAAGAAGAAAACATTATACCCCACCCACCGAATCCAGTGTGAACAGGCACTGCCATCCGACTGCCAGTAGGATGAGGTTTCTCCATTTGTCATCTTGTCAATGTCTGCAGAGTTGGAGGATGTTTCTATATAAGCATAGCACTTTGCTACTGACTTGAGTTTATCCATCTCTGGGCTTCTAGTTAGATCTCCAGGGCTTTCTGTAGGGGAAACCAGAGTTGATTACATGACATCTCTTTCACAAAGGGGAAAAAAAGAGTCATTTAAAATACCTAAGAGAAATACACTTGGTACTTTGGCCCTAGAAACACAAACCTTCCTTAAAATCTCCTTCCAGATCCTTCTCAGTCCATCAGTGTCATGAGTGAATTTTCACACACATGTGTCAAAAGTGCCTCCCTCAAACTGTTACATCGGTGGCATATTACCGGACGTGAAAATCATATGCCACCTTCCAAAGAATCCACTGGCCAAGGATTACCCCATCGTCTCCCATTAGTGCAATTCTTGAATCACTGATAGATTTGCAAAACCATGCCGAGAAGAAAACGGTAAATTACAGTTTGAATTTACACTTTTTAAATGATGAGTGACACTTTTTAAGCTGCTTGTTTCTGAGTACAGTCTGGTCCTGCCCTCTTCCATGTTTTTCTGGGTTAATTCATATATTTTCCATACATGATTAAATGTATATATAAACATATATATAATAGCTAACATTTACTTGAGTGTTTACTATAACCCATGCACTTTTTTTTGTTGAGACTTTTTTGAGAGGGTCTCATTCTGTTGCTCAGGCTGAAGTGCAGTGGTGTGATCACAGCTCACTGCAGCCTGGATCTCCTAGGCTCAAGTGATCCTCCTGCCTTACCCCAAGTAGCTGGGACTACAGGCATGCACCACCATGCCTGGCTAATTTTTAAAAAATTTTTGGAGAGATGGGGTCATCCCCGTGTTGACCAGGCTAGTGTCAAACTCCTGGCTTCAAGTGATCTTCCTGCTTCGGTCTCCCAAAGTACCGGGATTATAGGCATCAGCCACTGTGCCTGGCCATGTGCTTTTTATACATTCTTTATGTATTAATTCATTTTAAAAATAAAGAAACTGGCCAGCCTCAGTGGCTTACGCCTGTAATCCCAGCACTTTAGGAGGTCAAGGCAGGCAGATCACTTGAGGTAAGGAGATCGAGACCAGCCTGGCCAACACGGTGAAACCCAATCTCCACTAAAAATACAAAAATTAGCCAGGCATGGTGGCACGTGCCTGTAATCTCAGTTACTCAGGAGGCTGAAGCACGAGAATTGCTTAAACCTGGGAGGCAGGGGTTGCGGTGAGCCGAGATCACATCACTGCACATCAGCCTGGGAGACAGAGCAAGACTGTCACAAAAAAGTAAATAAAGAAACTAAGGAACACAGAGTTAAATAATTGCCCAAGAGTAGAGTTACTAAAAAATTTAGTCAGTCAATTGTGTCTTTAATATGCTACAAAATGTATTTTTGTTACCTAGAATGTCATTTGTTTTTGACTCTGCTTATGATATTTTTTGCTGCGAGGAAGGTTAAATTTTCATACAGACCAATTTATTAATCTTTTCTTTCACAGATTCTGGATTTCATGCCTAGTTAGAAAGGCTGTTCCGTACTTTACAAAGTGGAACTATTTTCTTCCAATATTTTTAGCATTTTATTTTTAGTTGAACTTTTTGATCATCTGAAATTTATTTTAGTGAATGGAATGTATTAAGAATCTAGTTTCAGCCAGGTGATGGCTCACACCTGTAATTCCAGCACTTTGGGAAGCCGAGGTGGGTGGATCATCTGAGGTCAGGAGTTTGAGACCAGTCTGACCAAGACGGTGAAACCCCGTTTCTACTAAAAATATAGAAATTAGCCGGGCATGGTGGCACATGCCTGTGATCCCAGCTACTCAGGAGGCTGAGGTAGGTGAATTGCTCAAACCGAGGAGGCAGAGGCTGCAGAGATCATGCCACTGCACTTCAGCCTGGGCAACAAGAGCGAAACTCAAGTCTCCAAAAAAAAAAAAAAAAAAAATCTAGTTTTATTTCTTCTTCAAATGGCTAACTAGGTGCCCTAACTCTATCTGCTGGCAGTTCACCTTTCCATCCTGATGTATAACGCTGACTTTATCTGGTACTCTATTCTCATATGTATGTCGGGTCTATGTCTGGGCTCTGTTATGTTCCACAGACCTATCTACACACATCATGAACTCCTGTTGCTATCTCCGAGTGATTGTGCGGTGGCTTCCCACATTTATCCAGCAAATACTCACTGAATACCTACCATGCAACAGGCACACAGCAGGAATGAGGAAGCAGACAAGACAGACACCACACAAGTGAATCAATAATGCTACAACTTCAGATAACAATAAGCATGTTTTCGACCATTAAACCTGCCAAGGTGATCTGACCAGAAGGTGGGGGGTGGGGGAGGTGTTAATTAGATAGAGAGGAAAGGCATCCCTGAAGTCACATCTGAGCAGAGAATTGAATATGAGAAACCAGCTGTGTTAGGAAGGAAGAAAGGGAATGAGGAGAAAGATCACATTCTTATGTTACAAACTCAGGACTTCACATTTTCAGAAATAAAGGCAGGGAAAAGATTTGGCTCATTTTACCAATACGACAGAAGAAATGGTAAGAGTATTTTCAGGAGAAACGACCCCCCCACACATACCTTTCTCCTTTTGTACCAGTTGATCCAAAGACTCCTTCAGTACGGAAGACCGCATGGTGCACATGTTCTTGCAGTGCTCCAGCATCGGGTAGGGCATCACCGCGCTGGAGAGCCGGTTGCGGTGCAGGAACCGCAGTATCATTGACGAGTGAGCATCAAGGCCTTCCTTCGACTCCGAAAATATGTCTATGAAACCTAAACAGACAACAACCATTTTTGGTGTTTTGGGGAAGCCACAGTAGTTTACATCCCCTGCCTGGTGGCCTGTCTGAACTGGCTAAATTAAAAGCAGTCATTAACAATCTTCACTGATATTTTCAGTTTTAATGGTTTAAAAATCTAAGTTTTAAAGAAATGAACCAGTAGCATTCTGAACTCAAGAATTAATTCAGCTGGGTGCAGTGGCTCATGCTTGTAATCCCAGCACTTTGGGAGGCCAAGGCAGGCGGATTACCTGAGGTCACGAGTTCGACACCAGCCTGGCCAACATGGTGAAATCCCATCTCTACTAAAAATACAAAAAAATTAGCCAGGCATGGTGGTGGGTGCCTGTAATCCCAGCTACTTGGGAGGCTGAGACAGGAGAATCACCTGAACTCAGGAGGCGGAGGTTGCAGTGAGCCCAGATCATGCCATTGCACTCCAGCCTGGGCAACAAGAGCGAAACTCCGTCTCAAAAAAAAAAAGAATTAATTTTAGTTGAAAATAATTTTAGAAGACTTAGAATAATGATTATTTGTTTCAATACAAACTTCAAAAACGTATAAGCACTTAAACACTAATAGATGTTTTTAAGGAAGTCTTGCATATAGAATACAGGGTAGAAATTAAGTTCAGTGCATTAAGAGCAAAAGCATAACCGCTTTTATACTAAGACACTAAGACAATGATTATGACAATACAACCACCACCATTACCACAGTTTCCAACGGCATTTTACAACCAATAAGGTGCTTCCACATACATATCATTCCGTCCTCACAATAAGGTGAAGGGGAGGCACAGACGGTACAGGTATCCTTTTTAACAACTGAGGAAAATGAAGCTCAGGTGACACACCAAAATATCAACTGATAATAGGGAGCCCCCCATGAGGCCATCAGTACAGGCTGGGAGAGAGAAAGCAGGGTGACAGCAGTGGGAACCATGGGCATTTGAGTCACTTCCTCATGTAATTTACCTGTGCCTTTAGGACGTGCTCAAGCCCAATCACATATATACCACTTCCATCTGATGATGGAATGCTGCTGTGCACACCCAACTTTAGGCTGGATGGGTCAGAAAGCACCCAGTTCATGACAGGCAGTTCAGGTCACACGGTAAATTGCTGACCCATAGTCAAATGCTCAGTTTCTACCAAGGCCCAGAGCTGTCTCTCAAAAGAAAAGTAGTTATCTGCAGAAGGTGGTAGGGCCTTGCTCCAAAATCCTAAAGGCCTCTGCTGTGATTCACCTATGGGGGTCTGCCAGAGGCTCCAAACAGCATTTCTGTCTGCCACTGACACCTCAAGCACAATTGGATCTGCTGAGTCATAGGACGCAAGTGGCAGAACAGCTTGCACTGCAGCCTGGACCTGTTGCAGAGCCTTCTCCTGTCCTGGACCCCTCTCAAAACTGACAGCCTTTCGGGTCACAGGATAAGTGGGCCAGAGTAACACACCCAAATGAGGAATGCATTGCCTCCAAATCCAAGGTGATCCACTAGGTGTTGTGTCTCTCTCTTGGCTGTAGGAGGGGCCAAACACAGCAACGTATCCTTTATCTTAGAAAGAGTATCCTGACAGCCCCACACCACTGGACCCCTAAACATTTCACTGAGGTAGAAGGTCCCTGAATGTATTTCAGATTTATTTCCCACCCCCTGGCACACAAATGTCTCACCAGTAAGTCCAGTGTGTTTGCTACTTCTCACTCACTGAGTCCAATCTGCATAATGTCATCAATGTAATGTACCAGCGTGATATCTTGTGGAAGGGAAAGTGATCGAGATCTCCGCAAACAATATTATGACATAGAGCTGGAGAGCTGATACACCCCTGAGGTAGGACAGTGAGGGTATATTGCTGGCCTTGCCAGCTGAAGGCACATTGCTTCTGGTGGGCCTTACAGACAGGAATGGAGAAAACGGCATTTGCCAAGTCAATGGCTGCACACCAGCTCCCAGGAGATGTGTCAATTTGCTCAAGCAATGAAACCACATCTGGCACAGCAGCTACAATCGCAGTCACCACTTGGGTAAGCTTACGATGATCCACTGACATCCTCCAATATTCATCCGTCTTCTGCACAGGCCAAATAGGACAGTTCAATGGGAACATGGTGGGAACCACCACCCCTGCATCTTTCAAGTTCTTGATGGTGGCACCAGTCTCTGCAATCCCTCCACGAGTGCAATATTGTTTCTATTTACTATTTTTCTAGGTAAAGCCAGCTCTGATGGCTTTCATTTGGCCTTTCCCACTGTAACAGCTCTCAGCCTACTGGTCAGGGAGCCAATGTGGGGACTCTGCCAGATGCTAATTATGCCTATTCCAATTATGCATTGGGTCCCATTTTTTCCCAATCAACGCTCTCATTTTAACAGTGACACCACTGAGGCTGAGCGTGCACCTTTCATTGGAGGTCAGCCACTCATATGATAGGAGCTTGTGTCTGATTTTCCACAATTTCAGCCCTTTGTCTAAAGGAGGAGACTCTCACCCAGGGCAATCTTGGAAGATGTGAGGCTAAGTATGCACTTCTGGAGACAGAATCCTTGAGCTCATCCTCTTCTTTCATCACTCTGTCCAGAAAACTTAGGAGCACCAACCAACTTCATTACAGTCCTTGGTTCTCCACATATGGCCAAAGGTATCATGTATGGAGTCACTAAACTCCTCGATTCTCAAGAGAGGTGAATCGGGAATATCAAGTGCATTTACTTTGCACAACTCTCTTAACAGTTCACGCCAAGGACTATCAGTGTTCTCCATACTATTAGAAGTAGACTCCTTAGCATTTTTGGGTCTAATAAGATTAAACAGCCAACTCCCAAAACTACAAAACCAACTAAAGGAATCCATCCTTAAAATTCTGTTCCTCAAATGCCGGGCGCAGTAGCTCATGCCTGTAATCCCAGCACTTTGGGAGGCCAAGGAGGGCAGATCACGAGGTCAGGAGTTCCAAGAGCTGCCTGGCTAACATGGTGAAATCCCGTCTCCACTAAAAATACAAAAATTATCTGGGTGCGGTGGCGGGTGCCTATAATCCCAGCTACTCGGGAGGCTGAGGCAGGAGAATTGCTTGAATCCAGGAGGCAGAGGTTGCAGTGAGCCAAGATTGCGCCATTGCACCCCAGCATGGGTAACAGAGCAAGACTCTGTCTCAGAAAAACAAAAAGAAAACAAACAAACAAAAAAATATATAAAAAATGTTCCTCTAGAACACCTTCTAGTATCAAAATCTGTATGAGTCAGGGTTCTCCAGAGGGAAAGAAATAATAGGATATACGTATATATAAAAGGGAGTTCATTAAGGAGAATTCGCTCACACAATCACAAGGCAAAGTTCCATGACAGGCTGCTTGCAAGCTGAGGATGAAAGAAGCCAGGAGTGGCTCAGTCTTTTTCTTAGCTGACTACACAGTAATACCTGAGCTTCATATTTAGGACACTGCTGATGCTGCACTGATCTGCTCAAAACCTATGTGAAAAAACAGATTTGGTGCAGTGGCTCATGCCTGTAATCCCAACATTTCAGAAGGCCAAGGCAGGTGGATTGCCTGAGCTCAGGGGTTCAAGACCAGACCGGGCAACATGGCAAAACGCTGTATCTATATTAAAAACAAAACAAAAACTTGTTCATATAATGGAAAAAGTATTTTCATATGCTGAAACGTTTGGTAAATTAATTTAGCCTTCAGTAAATGAATTCCAAGCCTAATGAATTTGGAAAAGGTACTATTCTCTTTTTTTAAACGCTTAAGCACTAACACCATGAGATACAAAAGGAACTAGTTTTAGTGTAGATGAAGGCTAGAAACTAAAAAATCCAACCACCAAAGCAACTTCAGCTTACAAAGGTTCATTCCAAGACTGATGAATTGGGTGCCGATGAAAAGTTTTGAGTAGGAAGCCCTAAGTCATGAGCCTGTTATGTAAGTGCCTTGAGATTTGGGCCCTGACGTTTTCTCAGTCTCATCCCCCAGCACAGCAGTGCACTATGAATTATCTGTTGGTAGATTCCCTGGTCTCAATCCCTTTGCTTTCCTCCCCACAACTGTCTGAGGTGTCCAAATAAAGCTCCTGATGCTATCCACATGCTGGTAATTCAAAAATAAGAGTAATATGTAAACACTAACATAAAAGCTAGCTAAAGATAATTCAGGCCGGGTGCAGTGGCTCATGCCTGTAATCCCAACACTTTGGAAGGCCAAGATGGGTGGATCACTTGAGGTCAGGAGTTCAAGACCAGCCTCTGGCCAGTATGGTAAAATCCCATCTCTACTAAAAACATAAAAATTAGCTGGACATGGTGGCAGGTGCCTGTGCTCCCAGCTACTCGGGAGGCTGCGGCACAAGAATCACTTGAACCCAGGAGGTGGAGGCTGCAGCGAATGGAGATCCCGTTGCACTCCAGCCTGGGTGACAGAGCAAGACTCTGTCCCAAAAGAAAAATAATAATAATAATTTTAATTGCCATAAGACTAGGGAAAAAGTTAAATAATTAAATAATTATTTTATTTAATTTTTATAAAAATTAAATAATTAAAGACAACCTGAAGGAGAATGGAAATACACGTTTGTTTTTTTTTTGAGACAGGGTCTCGCTCTATCACCAAGGTTGGAGTACAATGGCATGATCACAGCTCACTGTTGCCTCAACCTCCTGGTCTCAAGCAATCCTCCTGCCTCAGCATCCCGAGCAGCTGGGACCAATGTTGCACACCACCATGACCTGCTAATTTTGTTCTTAAGAGATGGGGTCTCACTATGTTGCCCTGGCTGGTCTTAACTCCTGGCCTCAAGAAATCCTTACACTTCAGCTTCCCAAAGTGCTGAGATTACAGGCATGAGCCACCACCTCTGGCTGGAAATATACATTCTTCATTAACATATGGAAACTATCCTTCCCTAGCTCAATACATCACTCAGCAGTAAGTAAGCCAGAGGGGCCAAGAGCAATCAGATTTACATTTATGTGTCTATCAAATCTATTTTGCCTCCATTGCTGCCCTAGTGACCCTAAGTATTATGACACCAAGTGCACAGAGCAAGAAAAGTGCTAAAGTAAAGTAAATCAAGACTAAAAGGAAAATGTACAAAGTCTCTTTCTCTTTCAAACACAATTATCTTCTCACTGGAAAAAACAAATATTAATTTTATCACGATTATGTCTTTATGTAAGTCTGAGCTCCCCCCCAAAAAAAACATACAAAAACACAGGCCATGTATTTTCTTTTTTTTTTCCCCCGACGGAGTTTCACTCTTGTTGCCCAGGCTGGAGTGCAATGGCGCGATCTCAGCTCACTGTAATCGCCACCTCCCGGGGTTCAGGTGATTCTCCTGCCTCAGCCTCCTGAAGAGCTGGGATTACAGGCATGCGCCAACACACCCGGCTGATTTTTGTATTTTTAGTAGAGAAGGAGTTTCTCCATGTTGGTCAGGCTGGTTTTGAACTCCCAACCTCAGGTTGGGAACTCTGCCCACCTTGGCCTCCCAAAGTGCTGGGATTACAGGCATGAGCCACTGGGCCCCGCCGGCATTGCTTAATTTTAAGCTATTTTTATTCTCACTTAAATTTCTGTATATAGTAGTCCTCCCTTATCCACAATTTCAGTTACCTGTGGTCAATAAAGACCCCAAAATAGGTAAGTATGGTCCAGATACTGTGAGACCGGGGGGGGGGGGCACATTCACATAATTTTTGAGTATATTGTTATACAGGCTGGAGAGCAGTGGCGCAATCTCGGTTCACTGCAAGCTCCGCCTCCCGGGTTCCCGCCATTCTGCCTCAGCCTCCCAAGTAGCTGGGACTACAGGCGCCTGCACCACGCGCAGCTAATTTTTTTGTATTTTCAGTAGAGATGGGGTTTCACTGTGTTAGCCAGACTGGTCTCAATCTGACCTTGTGATCCACCCGCCTCGGCCTCCCGAAGTGCTGGGATTACAGGCGTGAGCCACTGCACCCGGCCTGACTTCTTCTTATTATGCCTAATTTATACATCAGAATTTATCATAAGTATATATGTATCAGAAAAATATATAATATATACAAGGTTGGGTACTATCCTTGGTTTCAGGCACCCACTGGGGGTGCTGGAACATCTTCCGCATGGGTTAGGAGGGACTGCTGTAATAGCTTTCTAAAAAAAAAACACTAAGCGCTTACCACATGCCAAAAAATAAATGCCCCAAATGTGAGGACAGAGCAGAAATAACACAGCAGGTCCCTGCCCTCATGGAACTATAGTACAGGAGTGAAGACAAACACTTTACTAATAACTGAATAATGAACTGATCAATTACAATGGTAATATGTTGCAAAAAGAAAGCAAGATGCTAAGAGAACCAACAGCAAAGGCCAAGGAGGGCTTCTGTAGTGAAATACACAGAACCAATAAGGAAGGCGGCCACTTGACAAGGGTCCCTGTCATAAAACGGTAGAACTGCTTAGCCAGCACCGTAGCGGGGGATGAAGAAGATGACTATAGGAAATGCTAATTCAGATCACGTGCCTACTGAACACTGCTGGGGGAGTTTACTGCATGTGGCCACAGTTTTGCCTAATTTCAATCAGTAGCAGGGCAAAGTTCCCTTTGGCTCTGAGACAGCACCGAGCTGGAAGCCCCACCTGGAACCAGAGAGCAGGCCTGCAGCTGTCGGATGGTGTGACTCAGCTCCCCCTGCAGATTAGCGCCGCTGGAATTCTTGAGGGCCTCCAGCATGTTCTCCGCATCCACTGTCCCATCACCCTCAGCATCAAACTGGGCAAAGGCCTAAAGATAAGAGATGCAAGAAAATCAGAGCTGTTTCAAGTAACTCTTTCTTTTATTTAAAATTCTCAAGACCAGTGATTGATTTATTTTTGGTTTCGGGGAGAAGAGTCCATATATATCAATCAAAGATAAACTTAGAACAGGAACTCACTGTGCTTTGTAGGATGTATGTATGGAAGTACACACGTATATGCAATTTTATCATCTTATTTGCATTCCAACCTATATTCCAAGAGAGTAACCATTTAGTAATCCAAGAGAGTAATTACACAGTAAGTCTCCTTCCCACTAAATAATTTCAGAAGGAAGCAGCCACCGTAAAATTTTTCAACGGGTTGCGAAGTGCCAGAACATAAAGAATTTGGCTTAGAACAGAGGCTCGAGTTAGCTGGGCTTTTTCTTTTCCTTTTTTGAGACAGAGTTTCACTCTTGTCGCCCAGGCCAGAGTGCAGTGGCACGACCTCAGCTCACTGCAACCTCTGCCTCCCAGGTTCAAGTGATTCTCCTGCCTCAGCCTCCCGAGTAGCTGGGATTACAGGCACCCACCACAACGCTCAGCTAATTTTATCTTTTTATTTTTTTTTATTTTTTGTATTTTCAGTAGAGATGGGGGTTTCACCATGTTGGCCAGGCTGGTCTCGAACTCCTGACCTCAGGAGATCCGCCCGCCTCAGCCTCCCAAAGTGCTGGGATTACAGACGTGAGCCACTGCATCTGCCTGGGCTTTTTCTTTTAAATACTCTGTGGACACAAGAGCTAACTTGGTTTATCTGTTTCACAGACCTGTTGTTGCTAACCTTTAATCGTAATCTAACTTGCCTCCTGCCCACGTTGTGTCATCTGGGGAACCTGGACAATAGAGATTTGGTTTAAGTCTGCTCTATCACTCTCTGCTATGTGACCTTATCGAAGTTTCTTTACCTCCATAAGCCACAGCTTCTTGATCTGAAAGATGGAGCACATATTGTCAAACTCACAGGCTGCTGCCTGGATTAAGTAACATTTGAACAGAGCCCAGTACAGTGAAAGCACACTGGCCCTGTAGCGTTCCCCTTCTCCTTTCTACCCTCACCCTCTGGTGTCCCTGACCCCCTTCCTTTACATCCTACAAGACTTACCTCACTTAGTAACTTCCCTCTCTCCCCAGATTTCAATCCCTTCCTCAACAACGCCTTCTGTCCTCCTGCTGATACACTCACTCACACATTGCCCTCACCATGCAATGCTTCAGGAGTCTTCAAGCCTCCTTTCCAAGTAACCCTCTCTCTTTCTTAAAACTCCTGCCCCTTTTTCTTATTTCTCTCCTCCATGAAATAGGAAAACATCCCACTGAGGTTTCATGACTAACATAAATACCCCTATTTCCATCATAGACCTCTGAACAACATAGAGTTTCAGAGGAACACATGCAAATTCCTGTACTTGGGTCCAAAAACCATGGGCATAAATGCAGTATGGGGGACAGTAAGCTTAGAAGCAGCATGGAAAAGATCACAGCATTATTTTCGCCTCTGTTCAACCTGGCAAGATTATCCAAAAAGTCAATAGGATCAAAGACTACACTAATCACGGTATAACATTCAAAAGGAGAGGAGGTATTATCTTTTTCTACTCTGACTAGACCCAATCAAGAAAGGTGAGTTTGGTTTTGAAGCCACACACCAAAAGGAAATGAATGGAAGAGATCAGAGGACAGAATCCACGATAGAGGGAAGACCAGAAACTGTGCCCTGTTGCGGGAATCTTAAGTGCGGGCAAAAGAGGCCCGGGAGTCACATAGTCCTGATGTGCTGTAATGGGGAGGAGGGAAGCAGCAGTTAAAATTAATGTCATTGGAAGCAGCAGTTAAAATTAATGTCATTAATGTCATGAACACAAAGAAGGGAACAACAGACCCTGGGGCCTACCTAAGCGGGGAGAGTGAGAGGAGGGAGAGGAGCAGAAAAAGTAACTACTGGGTACTGGGCTTAGTTGCAATGTGTGCAACAAACCCCCGTGACATGAGTTTATGTCTATAACAAAACTGCACATGTATCCCCAAACCTAAAAAGTTAAAAAATAAAAATATGAGGTCGGGCTCAGTGGCTCATGCCTGTAATCCCAGCACCTTGGGAGGCTGAGGCGGGCGGATCACCTGAAGTCAGGAGTTTGCAACTAGCCGGGCCAACATGGCAAAACCCCATCTCTACTAAAAATACAAAAATTAGCCAGGCGCAGTGGTAGGTGCCTGTAATCCCAGCTACTAGGGAGGCTGAGGCCGGAGAATCGCGTGAAGCTGGGAGCTGGAGCTTGCAGTGAGCCAGGCTCTCGCCCTTGCACTCCAGCCTGGGTGACAGAGTGAGACTCCGTCTCAAAAGCAAAAATAAATAAATAAAAATAAAAAGCTGTTGAAAATTAAAATATCACAACAAAACAAAAATCTCAAAGGAAAGGTTGGAAGGTGAAGTTGACCAAAGTGCCCACAAAGTAGAGCCAAAAGACGAAACTATGGAAACTGGGAGAGAAAGGCGAAGGAAAATCAGGAGACCAGTTCAAGAGGTCCCACATTAAATAACAGTTTAAGAAAGATGGAACACAGAAAATGTAGGGGAGGAAATCACTACCATTATGATTCAAGATAATTTCCCCAAACTGAAGGACATGAGTTCTGTGACTGCAAGGGCTGATCATACTACACACAGAATAAAAGTGCATCACAGTGAAATGTGTAAGACTGAGGAAAAAGAGAAGTCCTACTTAGAGGAAGAAGAAACAGTTTCTACGTCAAAGGTCAAGAATCCGAGTATCAGCAGTCACATGGAAGCCAGAAGGCAATGAAAGCAGTGACAGCAACATTCTGGGGAGTGCTCTTTCTAACCCAGAAGTCAACACTCAGCCAAAATCCCATCAGCTGTGAGAGAGCAGAATAAAATCATTCCTACATATACAAGGTTCTCGAAAGATGAACGACTTAATCCTCCTTTTTCCAGAAAGCTACCAGAGGATGCAGCCACCAGGATAAAGAAATATGCCAAGATAGGAGAAAAACGGGATCCCAACAAGAGAAAATGAATCCCCAGGATGATGGAGCTTCTCAGATGACATCCGCACAGCAGACTTAGAGAGGAACAAATCTAGATTAAAGCAGATCAGGATTCAGGAAATACTTCCTTGAGAAGACGAAGTTGATAGAATGCCCATGTGTTTCAACATATTGAACGTTTCTGCTAGAGGAGATTTAGACAACTGGCAGAGAATCTGGAACTAAATTAATGATAAAAGATCAAAAATTAGGAAAATAAAAGTGCCTATTCAATTGTTAACTCCAAAGAAAATAAAAAGATGTGTAAGAAAAAAAAAGGCCAGATGCAGTGGCTCATGCCTGTAATCCCAGCATTTTGGGAGGCTAAGGTGGGTGGATCGCTTGAGTCCGGGAGTTCAAGACCAGTGTGGGCGATGTGGCAAAACCTACTCTCTACAAAAATATACAAAAACTAGCCAGGCGTGGTGGCACGCACCTGTAATCCCAGCTAGTCGAGAGGCTGAGGTGGGAGGATCACTTGAGCCTAGGAGGTCGAGGCTGCAGTGAGCCAAGACTGCACCACTGTACTCCAGCCTGGGTGACAGAGCAAGACCCTGTCTCAAAAAAAAAGAAAGAAAAACAAAAACATGGTATTGTATGGCACAGCAATGTAAAGAACTGACGTAATCACAGTAAGGTAAAGGTCAAAGGGAGATTTAAACAAAATGGACAGAATTGTAGCGGGAGGACAGGGGACGTGCATGCACGGGCAAGCATGGGAAGGTGAAAGACAACTCAAGTCTCATCACTGATGGTGAAAATAAAGTAGATAAAGCCTAAAACTGAGAACAATCACAAAGAACATAAACATATTACTTGGTAATATACAGTTAAATACTCAAGAACCAGCTAGAGTTGAAAAGTAATTGTTCTTGGGGAGTAAGACATTGGGGCAGGACAGCAGGAAACCAGTGTTTCTTGTTCAAGTCTTGTCGGCTATATACTGTGCGCATGTACAACTGATAAAAATAAAAGCCTACATTTTCTCCTTTTTTTTTTTTTTTTTTTTTTGAGCCACCAGGCTGGAGTACAGTGGTGCGATCCTGGCTCACTTCAACCTCTGCCTCCAGAATTCAAGCGATTCCCATGCCTCAGCCTCCCAAAGTAGCTCGGATTAAAGGCATGCGCCACCATACGTGGCTAATTTTTGTATTTTTCGTAGAGCTGGGGCTTCGCCATGTTGGCCAGGCTGGTCTCGAACTCCTGGCCTCAAGTGATCCGCCTGCCTTGGCCTCCCAAAACGCTGGGATTACAGGTGTGAGCCACCTCGCCTGGCCAAAACCGAAGTTTCCAGAGTGTCCAAACATGGGGATAGACCGAATGAGATTTAAAACTTTTTTTCTGAAGCAGTGTGATACTTCACCTCCTCTAAATAAATTTAAGCAGAAATGTACCAACACAAAAAGGTGAATTACCTGAAAAAAGGAGGTTACAAAAGAATAGAGAATGATCTTACGTTAGTTTGAAGAAAACTAACTTGGAGATCGGCGTAACACTGTGTGTGTGTGTGTGTGTGTGTGTGTGTGTACGTATAAAAAAGACCTGAAAGAATAAATATTAAAATGTTAATAGTGGACCAGACGAGGTGCCTCACGCCTGTAATCCTAGCACTTTGGGAGGCTGAGGTGGGTGGAACTCACTCACTTGAGGTCAGGAGTTCGAGACCAGCCTGACCAACATGGTAAAACCCCATTTCTACTAAAAATAACCAAAACTTAGTCAGGCCTGGTGGCACACACTTGTAGTCCCAACTACTTGGGAGGCTGAGGCACGAGAATCGCTGGAACCTGGGAGGTGGAGGTTGCAGTGAGCCGAGATCATACCACTGCACTCCAGCCTGGGTGACAGGGACTCCATCTCCAAAAAAATAAGATGTTAATAGTGGTAATATGGGGGCGCGGTGTGGGCTCTACCGTGACGGGAGTCGGGTGGGGGCGGGGAGGCTGAGCCCAGCCACCCGCCTGTAAATGGTGTCTGGGGGCCAGGAACGTGGGAAAGAGAGAAAGTGGGCACCCCCCACTCCGAAACTGGCCTCGGCCTCTGGGCTGCGGCCCCTAAGGAAAGCTGGCCCGAAGGAGGAAGAGGAGGAGGAGTTTTATCCTTAAGGCCTGAGAGATGCAGAACAGTCCGAGAGAGAACCATGTTTAAAACCCTCGAAGGCTGCGTTGGAGGAGGGAATCCGCTCCAGAAACGGAGTCTCGCCCTGTCGCCCAGGCTGGAGGGCAGTGGCACGATCTCGGATCACTGCAACCTCCACCTCCCGAAATTCAAGCGATTCTCCTGCCTCAGCCTCCCGAGTAGCTGGGATTGCAGGCGCCTGCCACCATACCTGGCTAATTTTTTTGTATTTTTAGTAGAGACAGGGTTTTACCATGTTGGCCAGGCTGGTCTCGAACTCCAGACTGCCCCCCTCAGCCTCCCAGAGTGCTAGGATGACAAGCGTGAGCCAACGTGACTGGCCTAAAAAATGTTTTATAAAATTGTATTTGAACAGGTATTACATGTACATACACAATTCAAGCCTCTCTGGCTGTATACAATAAAAGTAAGTCTCCAAAAAAAAAAAAAAAAAAAGTGGTAATATAACGTTTTGTATTTTCTTATTCTTGCTTATCTGTATTTTTAATTTTCTGAAATCTACATATATTGCTTTGATAATAATAAAAAAGAATTTTTAAACATTAAGAAATTTTAAGCACAACCCAAATACAAAAAGTGGAGCAGGCCGGGCGCAGCGGCTCACGCCTGTAATCCCAGCACTTTGGGAGGCCAAGGTGGGCGGATCACAAAGTCAGGAGATCGAGACTATCCTGGCTAACATGGTGAAACCCCATCCCTACCAAAAATACAAAAAATTAGCCGGGTGTGGTGGCAGGCACCTGTAGTCCCAGCTACTCAGGAGGCTGAGGCAGGAGAATGGCAGGAACCCGGGAGGCGGAGCTTGCAATGAGCCGGGAGCACACCACTGCACTCCAGCCTGGAGGACAGAGCCAGACTCCGTCTCAAAAAAAAAAAAAAAAAAAAAAAAAAAAAGGGGAGCAGGTGGGGGAAGGAGGAGGTGGCACAGAGCACAGCCTCGTATTCCCTGAGGCCCCGCGGTGTGACCACTACGCTACCAGATACTAGCTCCTTCCCAACTTGTTCATATTATAGCATACTGAGAAAATAATGAAAGACTCAAGGTCTGAGGAGATTAGCACAGCTATCATTCATTCGGTTGGGAATGACACACAGACTGGGAAACTCTGAATCAATATTTGGGCACTCGTTAAACGCCAGGCACTGAGTAGAGCATTCTACATGCTACAATGTCATTTATTCCTCATAACAGTACTATTAACCTCCCCATCTTACAGTTGTACAGAGAGGTCAGGTAACTTGCCTGAGGTCATACAGCTAGTGTTTGCATCTGAGGCTCCAGGGTTCATGTTCTTCACCACAACTCCCTTCTCCTTCCTTTGACCAGATAACCCCTGGAGTTCCTTACCATCTGGAGACCAAATGCTTAAAACCTCTTAGCGCCATTACTTTCCTCCATCTGTGAAACTTGCTTTCACCACCTTTTGTCCAGGCGAACTCCTATCAACTCTAGAAGTGAGACGCACTCCCTCTAAATCTCAAGGTAGTGCTCAAGTCCTCCTTCACCAAAACTTCCACAAATCAAGCACTCCCTGCACCTCCAACTTCCTATACAATTCCTGCTGTGTATCGCCAATAAAAATTCTACACAACCAAGGCTATAAAAATAGTGACATTTTTGCTATCTTTTTTTTTTTTTTTCTTTTTGAGACAGGGTCTCCATGTACCACCCAGGCTAGAGTGCAGGAGCGTGATCACAGCTCACTGCAGCCTTCATCTCCCAGGTTCAAGTGGTTCTCCCACCTCAGCCTCCTGAGTGGCTGGGACATGCTCAGCTAGTTTTTTATTTTTTTTGTAGAAACAAAGTCTCACTATTTACCCAGACTGGTCTTGAACTCCTGGTGTCAAGCAATCCTCCTGCTCTGGCCTGCCAGACCGCTGAGTTTATAGGCACGAGCCACTGTGCCAGGCCATTTTTGTTATTTTTAATAGATTCTATTGATTCGTCAATAGTTAATGAATATGATAAAAGGGATTTTCGAACAAAACAAAAACAAATAATTTTGGCTACGGAAAAAAATTACCACAGCTTTGTGAACAGCTTCACCAAATAATTATGTAATTTCCTAACACTCAGAAACTGACTGTCTTAAGAAAATAAATGTTCAGGTTCGCTACCCAGGAGTCTGAGGTGGGAAGACGACTTGAGCCTGCAAGTTCAAGGCTGCAGTGAGCTGTGGTCATACTGCTGCACTCCAGCCTGGGTGACAGAGACAGAAACTGGTTTTTGTTTTTTTAAGTATGTTTACACAGTCTCCCTAAACCTCAGCTTCCTCATTAAGCTTGGGTTTTCTTCACTGTAAAATGGACTTAGATGTGAAACAGGGTTTAGTGAGATTAAGCAGGACAATAACGTAAACAAATTCTATAAACTAAGGAGTACCCTATGTTACCTACTGCCATCAGTTTTGAACTTTAAAGGTATTTTCAAAATCCTGGCCAAAAGACTTTACAGAAGCCCATTTACTCATATATTCATTCAGCACTGTCTGATAAGTTGCCATTATATATACACACACACACACACACAATATTAATATTACATTATATAAATATTATATATAATACATATGTGTGCGTATATATAGCAACTTATCAGATTATATGTTATATTAACATACAATATGTAATATATATTACATTTATATGTAATATGTATTATATATTATACATTTTTTAATATATATATACCTGATCCTGTGCTTGGTTCTGTGGATACAAAGATGAATAGGGCACACATAGTCCTTTCCCTTCAAAAACCTCACAGCCTAGAAGACAGATCTGTAAACCAACAGCAGCAGTGTAACAGGTGTGATAATTACGATACGAGAACTAAGAGTATCAACTATTTACAACAGCCAGTGTTAGTCAGCACCAGGCAGAGTTCTAAGCCCTTCACACGGATCAACTCATATTTTCCACAACAACGCTAAAGGTAGGTACTACCTTTTTGCTGGTGAGGAACAGAGAGGTTAAGTATTTTGTTTAAGGCATATGGTGAGTACATGATGCAGCTTGAATGTGAGTCCTGGACTGATTCCAGATGCCACAATTAACCACTATACCAAGGGCCAACAGTCATTCCAGGGATGAGAAGTCCAGGACGGGGAGGGGCATTTGGGGAAATGACCCAGAGAAAAACAACCCTTAAACTGCGCTTTAATGGGTAACTAGGAGTTTGAAAGTATATGGCAAGGGAGAGGCAATCTCAGGTAGAGGGGACAGAGTGTGAGCATACATAAAGACTGCATGGCAGATGGTGAGAACTATAATCTGCCTGGTGTGGCTGGAAAGGAACAGGGCAGGTGATGAAGACAGAGCCAGAGGTCAGAATAAAAAAAGCCTGGCAGACCCAGGATGAAGAGCTCAGATATTACAGTAAGGGCACCATGGAGCCACTGGAGACTATTAAGGGTGGAGAGTGCTGATCACCCCAGATCTACATAAGTTCTCTTATCTATGGGACCTATAAATCTCTTAAAGTATGTGCCTTTGTGCCGGGTGCGGTGGCTCACGCTTGTAATCGCAGCACTTTGGGAGCCCAAGGCGGGTGGATCGCTTGAACCTAGGAGCTCAAGACCAGCCTGGGTAACATGATGAAACCCCGTTTCTACTAAAAACAAAAAAATTAGCCTGGCGTGGTGGGGGGCACCTGTAGTCCCAGCTACTCAGGAGGCTGAGGCAGGAGAATTCCTTGAACCCGGGAGGTGGAGGTTGCAGTGAGCTGAAATCACACCACTGCACTGCAGCCTGGGCAACAGAGTGAGACTCCATCTAAAAAACAAAAAAAAAGTGCCTCTGTACTGCCTGAATCCGTTCTCCAGTGTCTCTGAGAGTGGTCAGTCACCTTCTGTTACACACCAAGAAACAATGCAATACTTTTTCTCATCAGTTACAATGTACTCTGATATTTCCTCTATTATTTTTTTTTTTTTTTGAGACGGAGTCTCGCTCCGTCACCAGGCTGGGCGCGATCTTGGCTCACTGCAACCTCCACCTCCTGGGTTCAAGCGATTCTCCTGCCTCAGCCTCCCGAGTAGCTGGGACTACAGGCGCATGCCACCATGCTCAGCTAATTTTTGTATTTTTAGTAGAGACGGGGTTTCACCTTGTTGGCCAGGGTGGTTTCGATCTCTTGACCTTGTGATCCACCTGCCTTGGCCTCTCGAAGTGCTGCGATTACAGGCATGAGTCACCACACCTGGCTTGATATTTTCTATTCCATTCTATTCTGTTTCTTTTTTTTAACAAGCAGGTTAAGACTCACTAAATAGATTTCCAACCCACTAAAGGGGCAGTATGAAACACATTGCCTTTGGAATGAGGGGCCCAAAACTCATCTCAGTACTCTAGGTCTAGTCTAACAGTGCAAAGCAGAGTAAGTCTACCTTTGCCTCCCTAAAACCAGAGTAACACTCCCTGTTTCCATGAAGCCAACATCCATCTCCACACAGATGCTACCTGGTCTGCTGTAGTCTTCCTCTTCCTCCCTAATTCAGGGCTCTTCCTATACCACCTTCCCACTACGTGCTCTGCCACCCACATGACACTATTTTGGCAGACTCAAGTGCAGGCACTATGACAGGCACCAGGTGGGAGACAAAAAGTTTAACAGTGTCAAACTAAAGCAAGAAACCTGGATTACAGGATTGTGACAGATTTACCACTTATTCTCCATGATGAGATCTGGAACAAGACTCTTGGCCTCCTGAAGTCTCAATTCAGCATCCTGTCCAACCTTTTTCCCCCGCTAGCTTGTTGTAAGGATCCAAAAGATCATGAACAAGATGATGCCTAGTAAACTTCAAAAAAACATTATTACAGCCAGGTGCGGTGGCTCACGCCTGTAATCCCAGCACTTCGGGAAGCCGAGGCAGGTGGATCACCCGAGGTCAGGAGTTTGAGACCAGCCTGGCCAACATGGTGAAACCCTGTCTCTACTAAAAATACAAAAAATTAGCTAAGTGTGGTAGCAAGCACCTGTAATCCCAGCTACTTGGGAGGCTGAGACAGGAGAATCACTTGAACCCAGAAGGCAGAGGTTGCAGTGAGCAGAGATCGCGCCATTGCACTCCAGGTTGGGTGACAAGAGCAAGACTCTGTTTCAAAAAAAAAAAAAAAAGGCCAGGCGCAGTGGCTCACACCTGCAATCCAAGCAGTTTGGGAGGCCAAGGTGGGTGGATCACAAGGTCAGGAGATTGAGACCATCCTGGCTTACATGGTGAAACTCCATTTCTACTAAAAAAAAATACAAAAAATTAGCTGGGTGTGGTGGCACACGCCTGTAGTATCAGCTACTCAGAAGGCTGAGGCAGGAGAATCGCCTGAACCCGGGAGGCAGACGTTGCAGTGAGCCAAGATTGTGCCACTGCACTCCTGCATGGGTGACAGAGTGAGACTCAGTCTTAAAAAAAAAAAAAAAAAAAAAAAAAGTTAAGTTATTACAATCTAGTTAGAAAGCCATATTGATCCACTTTGTGGACAAGAGACAGAAAAGTGGGCTGGCTGAACTATAGATTTCCATCTATTTGCCTTAGCCTGAGGACAGCATGAGAAAGGCTCAGGCCCTCATCCATTCCTGTTTAACCTCCTTAACCACTACTGGGATCAAGACCACGTAACATACATGAAAATGGTTACCAAAAGCCTCACAGACCAGGCCAGGAGTGGCGGACCACCCCTGTGATCGTAGCACTTTGGGAGGCTGAGGCGGGCAGACTGCTTGGAGCTCAAGAGCTTGAGACCAGCCTGGGGAACACGGCGAAACCTCATCTCTACAAAAAACACAAAAATTAGCTGGGTGTTTGGTGGTGGGCACATGTAGTCCCAGCTACTCGGGAGGCTGAGACTGGAGAATCGCTTGAGGCTGGGAAGTGGAGGCTGCAATGAGCTGAGATCGCAACACTAGAATGCAATGCGCTGGCTTAAATAAGAAGGCTGCATGGCGGCTCCACTTGAAAGAAATACACTCCATCAGTCAAAAACTCTGGATCAGATCTTACTTCTGCTACTGACTGGGTGGGACACATATCCAAGGCCTCAGGTTACTCATCTGTAACAATGTCCTTGTCTACCCAGCACTTTGAGAGGCTGAGGCAGGCGGATCACTTGAAGCCAGGAGTTAGAGATCAGCTTGGCCAACATGGCGAAACCCCATCTCTACCAAAAATGAAAAACATATATATATACTAGCCGGGTGTGGTGGTACATGCCCGTAGTCCCAGTTACTCAGGAAGATGATGCAGGAGAATCACTTGAACCTGGGAAGCAGAGGTTGCAGTGAGCTGAGATTGCGCCACTGCACTCCAGCCTGGGTGACAGAGCAAGACTCTGTCTCAAAAAAAAAAAAAGAAAGAAAGAAAGAAAAGAATATCCTTATCTAAAATAAAGTATTTAAAGAGCTGTAATCCCAACACTTTGGGAAGATGAGGCGGGTGGTTCACCTGAGGTCAGGAGTTTGAGACCAGTCTGGCTAACATAGTGAAACCCCCGTCTCTACTAAAGATACAGAAATTAGCCAGACATGGGGGCAGGCGCCTGTAATCCCAACTAATCGGGAGGCTGAGGCAGGAGAATCGCTTGAAACCGGGAGGCGGAGTTTGTAATGAGCCGACACTGTGCCACTGCACTCCAGCCTGGGCGACAGAGTGAGACTCTGTCTCAAAAAAAAAAAAAAAAAAAAGACTATTATATAGGCTGGAATAAACATCTTGGAACTGAACTACAACCATAGAAAACAGTAACAGTACCAATTACAACACTTACTGAGCACTGAGCAGGTGAGCTTGTTTTAATGGGTGAGGCAACTGAGATGCTGTGGTCAAGTAAGTTGACCAAAGTCACTACCAAAGTCACCTGGCTTGAGAATGGTAGAACTAGAACTTGCTCACAAGCAGGTTGGCTCGAGGTCCAATTCTCAAGCTCAGTCTAAAGAACAGCAGAATGAGCAGACTCATAACATGGCAAACGTGCTGATGCTGTGACAAGCTAACTACACCCGCCCAGGTTGTTATGAAAGGGGTCCCTTTTCAGAGGAGCGGAGGGGCAGCTTGCAGGCAATGAGTACCAAGGTCCCAGCCAGTTCAGGCTCTAGACTAGGTGCTAAAGTATCATTCTCAAAATGTGCCATGCCGTCTCACTTCAGTATATTTGCATATGCTATGCCTTTCAAACTAAGTATCCCCTTCTTCCTTTGCTAGGCAAATTCTTCCAGCCTCTCAAGCCTTGTTTTGGTGAAGCCTTTCTCAAACTCCATGCTGCTGCTGGTAAGTGCTTCTCTGTGGTCCTTGAAATTGGAGTGGGCTTAGGATGGAGCAAGGAGCAGACAGGAGAGAAGGAGAGCAAAGGACAAAATTCCCACACACATGGGAAACAGGATAATAAAGTGGCTGCTTAAAGAGCACTGGGAGACAAGGGTAGAAGGTATAAGAGTGTAAAGGCTGCTCCACTATTCAGATGTGATTCTGAAGGCAATGGGGAGCCACTGAAGTTTCTAAAGCAAGGCAGTACCATGGTGAGGTGGTATTCTGGAAATCAGGGAGAGACAAAAGAGCTGTGTGGCCTTTCCTCCAAAGCTCTCCTAGGTCATGAATTTCTCCAAAGAAACCAATACCATCAACTCTCCCACAGCAAAGCACGCAAAGCTGAAGTAAGCAAAAATAATCTCCACTCGGCCAGGCGCGTTGGCTCATGCCTGTAATCCCAGCACTTTGGGAGGCTGAGGTGGGCGGATCACAAGGTCAGGAAATCGAGACCACCCTGGCTAACACGGTGAAACCCCGTCTCTACTAAAAAATATGAAAAATTAGCTGGACGTGGTGGTGGGCACCCATAGTGCCAGCTACTCAGGAGGCTGAGGCAGGAGAATGGCGTGAACCTGGGAGGTGGAGTTTGCAGTGAGCCAAGATTGCGCCACTGCACTCCAGCCTGGGCAACAGAGACTCCGTCTCAAAATAATCATCATCTTCATCATCATCATCATCTCCACTCACCAAGGATCTTTCCTGTACTGCCTTATCACCATCCACAGCCAGCCATCCCTTACCAAAGACATCCTGTGTACAATGGTCGTGCAGGCAGGTGGCTGGTGGCCTCACAGCCTAGCTGCACGACAAGGCCAGACAGTATGCTCCAAGTGCCAAAGGATCCGTACAGAACAGGTAACGGGAGCCTCAGGTGTAGGGCTGAAAACACCATTAAGGAGACACTATCTTAATCAAGCCACAGAAGACATGGTGCTGACCAGGTGACAGTGCCAAGGTGGGGAATCTTCAAGAACTGATAGCAAGGTCCATACACAGGACAAAGCAGGCATCCCACTAGCCAGCACAGGGCTCGTGCCGGGGGAAGATAAATTAGGTAAGGGAGTTAGGGACAAAGCAGGTATCCCACTAGCTAGCACAGGGCTGGTGCAGGTGGGGAAGGGAAATTAGGTAAGAGAGTTAGGCTGATGTATGGGCTTCAACCAATTCAGACAAATACAGATTTGGTCCCTCAGGTAGTGGAGAGCCGAGGGCTCCCGGCTGAGGGCAAGAAAAGCTGGCAGCCTGCTGTTGCTTTAAGGTGCACACACACAGCTCTTACAGTCTATAGTCTTAAAAGGGCGGATAATCACATCTGCATATTCCTGCGGGCAGAGTTCCTGGGCTCAAAGCCATTCTAAATAAGTTGACTAATACTTTTCACATAATAATACGAAGATGGGCATAGGGCTTTTCTACAAACTTCCTGTAAACCCAAAACTGCCTAAGAACCTTTCAAAGTTTTCACGAAAACCGTATTTAACTGTTTCCTTCAATGTCAGGAAATATTTTATTATTAAAAGGTTACAGACTGAATATAAAATACAAGGTTCGAGTGTGTGTGGACTACAACTTCCACAGTCCCCCAAAGCACCTGGGCATTGGCAGCCACCCAGGACTGTGCTAAGACGACGAACAGAGATGAATCAAAAAGGCCCTTCCCTTACAGCTTACCACCCCACGAATTTCACAAAGCAGGCACCAAAACTACGTGGCAAATTAGTAAAACAGGACCTATTCATATGAAATTTCACTTTAGGGACATCTGTTATTACCCTGTGCTCAGCACACTTTTCTGCCCTAGATTTTCTAGAATCATACTCTAAGGGTATAAATATCTAATCTATAACCTCTGATGTGAAATAAGAACTTAATTTTAATTCTATTTCCCCTCTACACGGCAGTCAATTAAATATTGCTCCCTGTGAACAAACTGAAGAGTCCTTTCTCCCTGGACCACACCTACCACGAGAAAAGGTGTGTTGTACTATAAAATGATAAGGCTTCAGATTTTAGTCCATGGTCCAACTCTAAGAACTTCTTTATAATACCTCCTGAAGTAACTGAGGTCACAGGAATGTGAAAGCAAGACAGCTGCGTGGACACGAACGGCAGTGTAAGCTGGGAAGCCAAAGAAGAAACATGGAACACTTGGAAACTCTCAGCATTATAATAAACCATGCACAGCCATGGCAATTGTTCTACCATGTTAGCTCTCACAAAAATGAATGACGGAAACAACTTGTCATTTTCGTTGCTACTATAAAGACGTTTTATTATTTCACAAGCCCTTCATCTTGTAGTAAAATATAGCAATATACTCTCAAAAGCTTAGACGTAGATTATCAACACAGAATTAACTGTGTAAGTATACACAAAAGTATATACTTACTCAAGTCTAAGGATAGACATTTTTAAAGCACGGAATCAAATGCATGGCTAATTCTTATATTGTTTGGCTAGTCCTAACTTACTAGTCCTTACAGACAGAGCAGCCATCGTGAGATTATCGAGAGAAGGTAGCCACTGTGAGATTATCACGATCAGGTTTTTAAACCTTGGCTAAGCCTCACTCACAGAATTGTATGACCTAGCTATAGGAATCAAAGACTGCCAAATATAACTCAATATTTTCTCTCCCCTTCCTCAATAATTAAGTCCTGAGTTTTAGCTGAATATATGGCCATGGAAAAAGAATCCCAGCCTCTCCCACAGCTGAATGCGGCCATGTGACTGAATTTTGGCCTATGGGATGTAAGCTTTCCCCTTAAGAGAGTGAGCATGGCTCTCTCCTTCCCTTTTCCCTTTTTTGCTTGTTGGAATGTGGAAATGACAGGAGAAGGAGTCAATAGAATTACCAAGTGGAAGATGTCTGTGGAGGATGACAGCACAAGATGGATGAAGCCATGTCCCTGATGATGATAAAACTGCCACATCAACCCTGGACCACCTACCTGAACATTTTCATAAGAAAGCAGCTTCTTTGTTTAAACCCCTGGTGCATTAGGTTTTCTGTCCCTTGAAAAAGATTTGTCTATCCCTAATACACCACACCAGACTTCTTCCAGATTCTCTGGACTTTGGACTTTTGTGGATACCATTTCCTCTGCCTGAAACGCTGTTACTACCTCCTGTAACACTGTCTGCTTTCAACACTCACCTGTGGCTGAAATGTTAGGTTCTCAGGTAACTCTTGCTTGAGCCCTAGGTGAGGTTAAATACACTTGCTACTTATTCCTTATACCTTCCCTTGGTTAACATTCACCATATCTTAGAATTACTGGGTTAATACCTGTCTCTTCCACCACACTACATACTCTTTAAGAGCAAGTATCTGCTTTGTCCACTGTCATCCAAGTGAGTGGCACTCAATATACGCCCAATAAACATTTGCTCAGTGAACAATAATGCCGCAACCCCTCAGTGATTTCTGAACCACACCTTGACCTTATGAACTCTACATAAAGTTCTATTTCTGTCAGATCTCATCTCAGAATGTAAACGGTGTTTCTCTCCATTTGCCTTTGCACAAATCTGCAAAGTGCCAACTCCTTGAGCAGTTCTGCATGGTTCTTTCCATTACCACTTCATATTCTCATAATACAGATAGATACTAGAGGGAAGGTGCTACATGTATTCTTGGAAAAAAAAAAAAAAAAGGAGATCTTTCACTAACTGACTTTTTTTTTTTTTTTTTTTGAGACAGAGTCTCGCTCTGTGGACCAGGCTGGAGAGCAGTGGTGCGATCTTGGCTCACAGCAACCTCCACCTCCTGGATTCAAGCGATTCTCCCACCTCAGCCTCCCAAGTAGCTGGGATTACAGGCACCCACCACCAGGCCCAGATAATTTTTGTATTTTTAGTAGAGATGGGGTTTCACCATGTTGGCCAGGCTGGTCTCAAATTCCTGACCTCAGATGATCCTCCCGCCTCGGCCTCCCAAAGTGCTGGGATTACAGGCATGAGCCACCACACCCGGCCATGACTATTACTTTTAAGGGCTGGGATGCCTTAGAGGCACTTTTTTCATAAGAAACACACCAACTACATTATCTGAATTCTGGCCATGTACAGGAAGACATTCTTAAAATATGTTAAAAGCCTCTGATTTTCAAGTAAACAGAATCGTTTAAAGGCATTACAAGTACCTGCTGCTTTACTGCTTTATGTACTCACCCTTCGTGGCCACTGAAGATTCTACATGGTTGGCTGACTCATTTTCACAAATTAAGTACCTTTTTTGTCATACCGTGGAGTTAAAAGAAATAGGATCCCAGGAAGGAGGTAGTGAGACATTAAAAACAAAAAATAGGGTGGGAGTGGGGGGAGAGAGAGCATCAGGAAGAATAGCTAATGGATGCTGGACTTAATACTTGGGTGATGGGATGATCTGTGGAGTAAACCACCATGGCACAAGTTTACCTATGTAACAAATCTGCAAATCCAAATCCTGCACATGTACGCCTGAATTTAAAACAAAAATTGAAAGAAAGAAAGAAAGAAAAAAAAAAGCAAGAGATCCAGGTGATAGTGTCAGTTTTACGAATGATTCACTGGGTAACCCTGGATCAGTCTTCTTAACTCGAAGTACCCAGCAGATAACTCCCAAGACGCCGTCCAAGGAAAATATTTTGTTCCTAAATCAATTTGCTCTTAATGATTTAGCAGACATGATCTTGGTGATTATATGAAGAACCGTGTAATTACAAGTATTCACTTGTAATTGTGAAATGACGTAGGAAACCCGGTATTTACCTATCAGTTTCAGATCCTATGAAGGTTTAAATGAGTCTAACATATAGTTCTTTAAGGGTCTACAAACCAATGCGTATTTTGGGAAAGCTAGTTTCTGCATCAGGAGGATAGGTTTCAGAATGTGAGCCTTTCCAGTACGTTACTACTGTCTTTCCACACTCATTCGGTGCCCACACTGAATTCGGAAGGTGCTGTGTAAAAACGTGGACAGGACAATATAAAAAATGGTTTTCAGCGCCACTCCTCCTATCCTCACATCTCTTTTCTCTCCAAACTGTTCTAGAACCTGATAAAAGGTCTCCAGAGAGTAGCGTCCATCAACTGCACAAAGGTCTGCATTACAACATACAGAGACATCTGGGCTTGTCCAGCTCTTCAGAGCAAGGACGGCCTCATGCAGGCTTTCCAGACCGCTCACACAGCACAGAGAGAGACGAAGCAAACGCCTGGTGAAAAGCTGGGAACACCTCATAGGAGTCCCCGCCTGGCCTCTCCAAAGCAAATGCCCACCTCTTCCTTCAGTCCCCTGGGGGCGACCGCCCTGCCCCACCCCCGCAGTCGCCTGCCGGCCCTGACCTCCTCGAACTGCTCGCTAGAGCAGCCGGCGCCGCGAGCCTCCAGCAGCTCCCGGAACTGCTCCAGAGTGACAGACTCTTCGCCGCGGCCCAGCCGCTCTTCCAGCCAGCGAAACAACGCGCCGCGATGCCTCGACACCAGCGACTCGCAGGGGGGTGTGGGCAGCAACGCAGCGGCAGCCTCTCGCAGCCTGGCCGGCTCCAGCAGCGCCGCGGCTGGCGGTAGCGCTGGAGCCGCGAGGCCCGGGCCGGGGGTCGTGCCCGAGACCGCGGCCCAGTCCTGGTGTGGGCCCCAGCCCTCGCCCCCGGCAGCTGCCGCTTCGTCTTCACTGCTGTGACTCGGAGCGTTCCCCATGAGGTCTCCGTCTTGGGCGCCCGGCTCTGCAGCCGCCGCCGCCTCCCCGCCTCGACCTGTCAACCTCCGACAGCAGCCGGCGGGCGGGGACGGGGAGGAGACGACGGCGGCGGCTGCGGCTTCCGGCTTCCTGGCCGTCAAGCGACGACTGCTGTCGCAAAGGCGCCGTCACGTAGGTAGCAGGCCTCTACCAACTCACGACAGCTAGGCGGGGAGCACCGCCTCAAAGGGTGCAACCTTGATTTCCCAGAGGACGAGTCTGTCTCAACATCTACGTCATTCCGCAGCCTCTGCTGCCGCCATCTTTGTTGGGGCTGACAACCTGCAAGCCAAGAAGTACGAGAAGAGCCAGGCGCGGGTGGCTCACGCCTGTAATCCCAGCACTTTGGGAGGCCGACACGGGTGGATCACCTGAGGTCAGGAGTTCGAGACCAGCCTGACCAACGTGGTGAACCCGTCTCTACTAAATACAAAATATTAGCCGGGCGTGGTGGCGCGTGCCTGTAGTCCCAGCTACTCGGGAGGCTGAGGCAGGAGAATCGCTTGGACCCGGGAGGCGGAGGTTGCAGTGAGTCGAGACTGCGCCTCTGCACTCTAGCTTGGGCGACAAGAGCTAAAACTCTGTCTCCAAAAAAAAAAAAAAAAAAAAGTACAAGGAAAAAGTCGCAGTCAGCGAGCTTCTCGCCAGAGCCAGGAATACAGACAGAGCGAGCTGAGAGGGAGCGCGCGCACGAGCGAGGAGAGCGAGAGCGCGCGCGCCGATGACGTCACGCTCGGCGTCTCCGCCATCTTGGCTGTAGACCGAGGCGGCAACTTGGGCAGTGCGGTCTGCGTGCGGCCGTATCGATGCTGAGGCTCGGAGGCCGTGGGCTTTTGTTGGGCCTGGCTGTAGCCGCAGCAGCGGTGATGGCAGCACGGCTTATGGGCTGGTGGGGTCCCCACGCTGGCTTTCGCCTTTTCATACCGGAGGAGCTGTCTCGCTATCGCGGCGGCCCAGGGGACCCGGGCCTCTACTTGGCGTTGCTCGGCCGCGTCTACGATGTGTCCTCCGGCCGGAGGCACTACGAGCCTGGGTCCCACTATAGCGGC
Organism: Chlorocebus sabaeus; assembly: GCF_047675955.1. NCBI lineage: Eukaryota > Metazoa > Chordata > Mammalia > Primates > Cercopithecidae > Chlorocebus > Chlorocebus sabaeus. The sequence goes on from NC_132919.1 coordinate 4,019,769, forward strand.
TTCGCAGGTATCAGCGAGGCTGCTCACGCCTTTCCCTCCGCTGGCGCGAGCCGGTAGCCACCTGCGCGTGGTTCGTTCATTATTCATCTATTTCGCCCGCACCCCCCACCCCACCCCACGTCCATCAAACCCGCGCGACGGGCGGTTCCGAGATGCACCATCCTTCTGGGCTCTCTGGCTCTGGCGGGACTGTGGGCCAGCTCTGTCATTCACCACCGCCCTGCATGACTTATATTGGAGAAACATGTCTTCTCTCTCTTGGTAACCATTACCCACCGTCGGAAGCCGAGGATACGGGCTGTGTGCCAGACTTCTGTGGGGGCTCTCAGGGCACAGATAAATGAGATCCCGGCCCGCCCCTACCCTCACAGTTTCCTTACTAATTCCAACCATCTCTTCATTATGCCCGGGTCCGAAATAATCTGTCTTCCCCCCACCTCTTAGCGTAGTGTTTTCAAGGTTCATCCATGGTTTATGAGCATGCATCAATACTTATTCTTTATGGCCGTCATATAGTACATTTGGTCTGAGTCATTCCTGCTTCTAGTACAGATGCACCTGTTTGCTTTCCTTAGAAAAGATTATGAGGTTAGGGCACAGGAAAGGGGTCCAGTCACCTTTACAGTCCTTCATATGTAGAACAAAGCTGTACATATGTTAGGCCTCAAGGAAGATTTGTCAAATTAAGTTTATGCTGGTGTCCCTGTTTTACAGCTGAGGGGGTTAAAGGATGTGATTTGCCTAAAACCCTCACACCTGAGTACTGACAGAACATGGACTTGGACCACCAGCCTTGTGCTTTTTTACAGATGTTGCCTTGCCAGCCAGCGGGACTGACCTCCAAAATTTAAAAAGAAAAAGTGCAGGGCAGGCCTAAGATCAGCTACTAGGCTGATATTAAAGAAGCATTTTCCACTTGTCATTATCTTAGGAGAGTTGGGAAGCTCCCTCTAGCACTTAAAATACAAGCCCCTTCCCTCTGTCTAGGGAGCACTTCAGAAATACAAGGGTTGACAGAAAAGGAATGAAGTCCAGTTGGTCTCGCAAAGCCCCAGAGACAGTCCAGCAGGGGAAGGGACTTAGGGCTACACGGTGAGTTAGAAGCAGAGGTGGGACTGGAATCAAAGTGAAGGCAGTTTTCGTTGCGCTGCCTTATCCCGTGCTGTTGGAGATGTCGTTGGATGTTTGCACAAGTGTGGGCATAAAACCTTCAATTTCTGGAGTGCTTTTTCTTTTTTTTTTTGAGATGGAGTCTCGCTCTTGTGTGCAGTGGCGTGATCTCGGCTCACTGCAACCTCCGCCTCCCAGGCTCAAGCGATCCTCCCACTTCAGCCTGCCAGGTAGCTGGGACCATAGGTGTGCACCACCATGCCCAGCTAATTTTTGTATTTTTTTGTAGAGATAAGTTGTCACCATGTTGGCCAGGCTGGTCTTCAACTCCGGAGCTCAAGTGCTCCACCCGTCTCAGCCTCCGAAAGTGCTGCGATTAGTAAGCCACTGCACCCAGCCTTTTTGTTTGTTTGAGACAACCTGGTTCTGTAGCCCAGGTTGAAGTGCGGTGGTGCCATCTTGGCTCACTGCAACCTCCACCTCCTGAATTCAATGTTCTTGTGCCCCACCCTCCCGAGGAGCTGGGATTACAGGTGTGCGCCACCACGTCTGGCTGATTTTTGTATTTTTAGTAGAGATGGGGTTTCGCCATGTTGGCCACGCTGGACTGGAAATCCTGGCCTCAAGTGATCCACCTGCCTCAGTCTCCCACAGTGCTGGGATTACAGGTGTTAGCCAAAATTCAGTGCTGTTTGTTTTGAGGCGGAGTCTCACTCTGTTGCCCAGGCTGGAGTGCAGGGGTGCAATCTCAGCTCACTGCAAGCTCCGCCTCCCAGGTTCATGCCATTCTCCTGCCTCAGCCTCCCGAGTAACTGGTACTACAGGTGCCCGCCACCACGCCCAGCTAATTTTTTGTGTTTTTAGTAGAGACGGGGTTTCACCGTGTTAGCTGGGTTGGTGTGGATCTCCTGACCTCGTGATCCACCCGCCTCAGCCTCCCAAAGTGCTGGGATTATAGGCGTGAGCCACCGCGCCCAGCCCAGTGTTTTTTTTTTTTTTTAATATAACCAGAAACTTGTAAAAATGTCACCACTAATTCTAGAACATTTTCATCACCCCAGAAAGAAACTTCTTATCTATTAGCAGTCACTCCTCATTCTTTCCTTTGCCAACCACTATCTACTTTTTTTTCTGTCGATTGGCCTATTCTGGGCATTTCATGGAGTCATACATGTGGCCTTTTGTGTCTGGTTTCTTTCACTTAGCATAATGTTTTCAGGGTTCATCCATGGTATATCAGCATGTAGCAGTACTTTATTCCTTTATGACTGAATAATAATCTATAGATATTATAATTCTAATAATACGGATATACCACATTTTATCAGTTGATGGATTTTTGGTTTCTTTCTACCTTTTTGCCTGTTATAAATAATGCTGCTATGAACATTCATGTACAAATGTTTGTGTGAGCTGGGCACAGTGGTGTGTGCATGTAGTCTCAGCTCCTTGGGAGGCAGAGGCAGGAGACTCGCTTGAACCACGGAGGCAGATGTTGCAGTGAGCATTTCTGCACTCCAGCCTGGGTGACAGAGCGAGACTCTGTCTCAAAAAAAAAATTAGCTGGGCATGGTGGCACATGCCAGTAATCCCAGCTACTCAGGAGACTGAGGCAGGAGAATCACTTGAACCCGGGAGGCAGAGGTTGCAGTGAGCTGAGATTGTACCATTGCACTCCATTCTGGGTAACAAGAGCAAAACTCTGTCTCCAAAAAAAAAAAAAAAAGGAACATGGCAAGGCAGTGTTGGTGGCAGCTGGTGCAGGAATTTGGACATTCTCGTAGAGCAGAGGGAAGCCTCTCAGGATTCTTTGGCAGGAGAATGACATGATCAGTTTATGTTTAAAATATCATTTGAGTGTGGTATGAAGAGCAGATTAGTGGGGCAAGAATGAATGTGGGGAGGTCTCCCTCAGGGTTTACTGTAGTAGTTCAGGTGAGAGAGGATAGCAGCCTGGGCTTGCTTAGATGTGGGTGGAGACAGGTAGACTGACACAAGAACACTACTTAGGAAGAAAATAACAGGACTTGGAGACTGGATGTGACATGAAGGGAGTGTTAGGAACTGCAGGCTGGGCACGGTGGCTCATGCCTCTAATGCCAACACTTTGGGAGGGCAAGGTGGGAACATTACCTCAGGTCAGGAGTTCAAGACCAGCCTGGCCAATGTGGCGAAACCCCCCTCTCTGCTAAAAATACAAAAATTAGCTGTTCGTGGTGGCGGGCACGTGTAGTCCCAGCTACTCGGGAGGCTGAGGCAGGAGACTGGCTTGAACCCGGGAGGTGAAGGTTGCACTGAGCTGCGATTGCGCCATTGCAGTCCAGCCTGGGCGACAGAACGAGACTCAGTCTCAAAAAAAAAAAAAAAAAAAAAATGCATTCCCCAGGCTCGGTGCGGTGGCTAACACCTGTAATCCCAGCACTTTGGGAGGCCAAGGCAGGCAGGTCACCTGAGGTCAGGAGTTCCACACCAGCCTGACCAACATGATGAAACCCCGTCTCTACTAAAGATACAGAGAATAGCCAGGCATGTTGGCGTGTGCCTGTAGTCCTAGCTACTCGGGAGGCTGAGGCAGGCAAATCGCTTGAACCCATGAGGCGGAGGTTGCAGTGAGCCAAAATTGTGCCTTTGCATTCCAGCCTGGGCGACAAGAGTGAAATTCTGTCTCATGCACACACAAAAAGAACTGCATTCCTGGGTTGAGCAACTGTTTGGCATTTACTGAGGCAGTACTGGAGTAGATACAGGTTTCCTGGCTGTGAGGGTGCCGATAATCATGAGTTCAATGTGGACTTTTTTTTTTTTTTTTTTTTAAGAGAGATAGGGTCTCACCCTGTCACCCAGGCTGGAGTGCAGTGGTGTGGTCATAGCTCAAACCCCTGGGCTCAATCAGTCCTCCTTATTTGGCTTCTTGAGGAGCTGGGATTATGAGCATGAGCCACCATGCCCAGCCAGTGTGAACATTTTGATTTTGTGATGTCTGTGAGACATCTAAGTGGTGTTGGATATACAGGTGTGAGCCTTGGGAGACATCTGAGCTGAAGATACAGATGTGGCTATCTTTGCCTGTACACGGGCTTTGAAACCACAGGTGTGGATAAGATTGTCAAGTGCGATGGTGTGGATGGTAATTGACCCCTAAGGCCGGTAGACAATGAGGAACTGGAGAAGTAGGAGGAAAACCAGGCCAAGGGAAGCAGTCAGCTATGTTAAATATTGCCGAAGGTAAATGAAAGAATGTGATCAATGCCAAAGAGCTGTGTGTCCAAGGTGTAGGAGTATCTGTCACAGAGGAGGTGGTGGGGACCCCATTTCCCTGCGGATGAGGAGTGGGGCTTGTCAAGAGATGTTTCTCAGAAAACAGATTCTTGCCGGGCGCGGTGGCTCACACCTGTAGTCCCAGCACTTTGGGAGGCCGAGGTGGGTGGATCACCTGAGGTCAGAACCAGCCTGGCCACCATGGTGAAACCCCATCTCTACTAAAAACATATAAAAAGTAGCTGGGCATAGTAGTGGGCGCCTGTAATCCCAGCTACTCTGGAGGCTGAGGCAGGAGAATCACTTGAAAGTGATTCTTTCATAGAAGGTGGAGGTTGCAGTGGGCTGAGATCATGCCACTGCACGCCTGAGCAACAGAGCAAGACTCTGTCTCAAAAAAAAAAAAAAAACACACACACACACACAAAGAAAAGAAAAGAAAGAAAATAGATTCTTGAGTGGGGACAGTGTCAGTCATTTACAACTGGATCTGATGGAAAGTTCTCTCTTTCAGGCCGAGATGCATCCAGAGCATTTGTGACCGGGGACTATTCTGAAGCAGGCCTTGTGGATGATGTATCTGATTTGTCATCTTCTGAGATGCTGACACTTCAACATTGGCTTTCATTCTATGAGAAGAATTACGTATGTGTTGGTGAGTAGTCCACAGGTCGTACGTTTCATTTGATTGTCTGTAATGTTTTTAGGGGGCTGAGATTTTTTAGGGACTGGGCTCTAGGTTGAAATCTGAAAAACAGGCATGGATTTGTTTTACTTCAAATTCTGGTTGTTAGAATAGGGATGAGACGCCCAGAAGGAGATGGATGGGCACCTGCTTCCGCCCCTCTTAGTCTTGGGAGAGGATTACTAAGCTGTTTGCTTTGACCTCAGTTTCACCACAGCCTGTGATTGCTTGCACCATCCTTGAACAACCAGCTCCAGAAGGCAGCTTCCCCGTCTCACTGTGCTCTATGCATCTGGCTTCAGCACACAGCCAGAAAGGGTTGAAGCCTGAATTTATGTTTCCACAAATCCCCTTTGATGTGGTCCTCTAGGAGGAGACAGACTTCCCGAGTGAGCCGTCTCCCAGGTGGTAGTGATGCCAATCAAACCACAGTGTAGGGCACTGCACTTGCTACTTACTGGTGCTACGTGAGGGACTTGCTTCTCAAATGAAAAGACACCAAACTGTGTTGTGAAGCAGTGTTAAAGACTCTGAACACTAGGCCAGGTGCAATGGCTCACACCTGTAATCCCAGCACTTTGGGAGGCCGAGGCGGGTGGATCACTTGAGGTCAGGAGTTCAAGACCAGCCTGGCCAACATGGTGAAACCCCATCTCTACTAAAAAATACAAAAATTACCCGGGTGTGGTGACACACGCCTGTAGTCCCAGCTACTCAGGAGGCTGAGGCAGGAGAATCACTTGAACCCAGGAGGCGGAGGTTGCAGGGAGCCGAGATTGCACCACTGCACTCCAGCCTCAATGAAAGACACTGAACACTAGATTGCTTCACAAGTACGGACATGCGGGATGGTTGCAGCCCTTTCTCCCATCTGTCTGCAGCCCCCGCCTCTCACGAGTCCTACTTGGACACGACTGGCTTCCTGAGGATCACCAGTGTCACTCTACCATCGAAACAGGCCTAACTTGGAAGAATTCTGAGGATCACCAGTGTCACTCTACCATCAAAACAGGCCTAACTTGGAAGAATTCTTTCCTTAATGCCTCTGAATTTCTGCTTCTGTCATGACTGCTTGAGTTACCTTTTCTGAGAACCCTGGCATTTTTATTAACACCTCGGCTCCCGCCATATCCAATCAGTCAAGGCTTTTTCACAATATCTAAAGTTTGTGTCTGTCCATTGTGGGCCTCTGCAGCACGCCGTCCTTCATTTTCCCAGTCTGCCCAAGATCAGTCTTGAGACCACAACCCTGTCTACCATTGAAAGCACTGACCTCTACTCACCTGCGCTTCAGAGGGCTGGCTTCTTCCCTTTCCCAATGAAGTTGCCAAACCAAGGTTGAAACATTACTGGGTTAATAAAGAAAAAAAAAACCCAATAGAAAAGAATGAGAGCCAGAAGCAGTGGCTCACGCCTGTAATCCTAACACTTTGGGAGTCCGAGGCGGGCAGATCACCTGAGGTCAGGAGTTCAAGACCAGCTTGGCCAACATGGTGAAACCCCATCTCTACTAAAATACAAAAATTAGCCAGGCGTGGTGGCAGGTGCCTGTAACCCCAGCTACTCAGGAGGCTGAGATGGGAGAATTGCTTGAACCCGGAAGACGGAGGTTGCAGTGAGCCAAGATTGCACCACTGCACTCCAGCCTGGGTGGCTGAATGAGACTCCGTCTCAAAAAAAAAAAAAAAGAAGAAAAAGAATAAGAATGGAGTCCAGACTGGTAGCTCATGCCTGTAATCCCAGCACTTTGGGAGGCCGAGGTGGTTGGATCAGTTGAGGTCAGGAGTTCAAGACCAGCCTGACCAACATGGCAAAACCCTGTCTCTACTAAAAATACAAAAAATTAGCAGGGTGTGGTGGCACACGCCTGTAATCCCAGCTACTCTGGAGGCTGAAGCATGAGAATCACTTGAACCTGGAAGGCAGAGGTTGCAATAAGCCGAGATCACGTCATTGCATTCCACCCTGGGTGACGGAGTGAGACCTTGTCTCAAACAAAACAAAACAACAAAACAAAACAAAACAAAAACCAGAGTCCTGTAAATGGGCAAAGAATGCCAGGCCAAATCCTTCATACTAAGATTTGGGAGCACACTAGAAGTGTTCCAGATGTGTTTGGTGTGGCAGGTGAACTGTTCTTGTCTGAATGATGTAAAATGTATTGAGGATGGGGTGGGGCATGTGGTGGGAAATGCCTCAGAAGGATTTTAGTTGAAAACAGGATCTTATTGAATACCTACTATTCATAAGTTAAGGTTTAGATCTCAGGGGGACCAGGGATGAATTGAGTCCAATTCCTGCCCCTGTTAGCTCATTCTGTAGGATAGGGGCCATGTTAGGCTCTTTCAGGTTACCAGTAACCCTGAGGATACATCAGTGGATGAAGGTTTATTGTAAGGGTATATACTGAAGTGAGGACAGCCAGGAAGCCATCTTGGCAGCCAACATGGCCAGGCCTCAAGCGTAAACAAGATGGCCTTGGTTATGCTGTGGATATAGGATTGGCTTGGAGACGCAGCCACTGGTGATCACCATTCTCATGACACAGCTTCTAGAACTCCTCCTGTGTTGCCTCTGCTACTACTGTCCTCTCTTTGGGTCTCATGTCAGAAACTCAACCAAGACAGGCTTGTTACCATATAACACAGGCGCCCCAAACCCCATAGTGGGAAGTTCTGTGCCAGGCCAACTCATAGACTGCAGGCCTGTGATTCAGGCCCTGATTCCTTTCTTCATTCATCTAATAAGTATTTAAAAGGAATGCTCTATGCTAAGCTGTTTTATTTATTTATTTGTATATTTTTTGAGATTGAGTTTTGTTCTGTCATCCAGACTGGAGTGCAGTGGCGCAATCTTGGCTCACTGCAACCTCCCACTCCTGGGTTCAAGCAATTCTCCTGCCTCAGCCTCCCGGGTAGCTGGGATTATAGGTATGCGCCACCACGCCTGGCAAATTTTTGTTATTTTTCGTAGAGACGGGGTTTCACCATGTTGGCCAGGCTGGCCTCGAACCCCTGACCTCAAGTGATCTGCCCGGCTCAGCTTCCCAAAGTGCTGGGATTCCAGACGTGAGCCACTGCGCCTGGCGCTAGCTGTTCTGAGCACTGGGCCTCACTAGTAGAGAGAGGTATCATAAGCAAGTAAACAGATTGAACAACTCCAGATAGGACCATGCGCCAGACTGATGCGACGCATGTTCGGGAATTCTGGCTCCTTTAGAGCAGGTGCTTAGGGCCGGATTCTTGGAGAAAAGGACCGTTAAGCTGAGACTGGGCAGGTGAGTGGGAGGCAGCCACACCGAGACCTGAGGAGAGTGTCCCGGGTCAGGGAAGAGCAGTGCTGAAGGTGGGGAGTGGGGAAGCACGGCCAAGACATAGAAAGGAAGCCCGTATGCTGGAGCCCCCAGTGAACGAGCGGGGACGTAGCTTGTAAGAGGCTGAAGAAGCAAATCAGTTAAATGGTTACAGGGCCTTAGAGGCCTTGATAAGAAATTTGCATTTTTGTCTGTCTGCTTTAGGAAGCCATTGAAGGGTTTCCTCAGGCGTCGGAGTGCCACGGTATGATTCGTGTTTTGAAAAGATCCCCCAGTTGTTTTACGGACAGAGGGCTCTAGGAGGGCATGAGCTGAGGCGCAGAGAGCAGTCAGGAGGCCAGTGCTACGGTCCGTGCTTCGGAGGAGGGTGATGGCAATGGGAATGGAAAGGAGTCAACAGAATCAGGATCTGTTCAGAGGTAGGACTGACAAGGTTTTCTGATGGATCAGACAGCAAGGAAGGGAGCATGATGTGGATGTCGAGGAGGAGGAGTCAGGCTCCTCGTCCAGGCTCCTAGTCTGGGTCACAGGCTAGAGGCAACATGGATTTGAGAAAGTCAGGGAGGGCGTTGGACTTGAGAGATGAGCTGAGTCTCAGATGCGCTGAACATATGCGCCACTAGAATCGAACGTAAAGCTAGTTCTTAGGGGTTGCTCCCTCCTCGGTCGCACCTCCCTCAAGTGCTTCCTTTCTGCTTCTTTCGTCTTGTGGCAGGTGCTGCCTCTGAAGGCCATTTGTACCTCAGGACTGGGCTACGTTAGGACCCTGCACTGAGAGAACTGACCTGTTTTTCCTTCTGGCCTGTAGGCTGGGGGACCACTTGCCGGCTGCTGCCATAGCTTAGACTTTTACAAATTCTGACAGGCACTTTAAAGCCGGGCACAGTGTGGCTCACACCTGCACCCCCATCTACTCAAGAAGCTGAGGTGGAAGGATTGCTTGAGCCCAGAAGTTCAAGGCATAAAGAGCTATGTTCATGCCTGTGAATAGCCACTCCACTCCAGCGTGAGCAATAGAGCAAGACTCATCTATAAGGACACATCCAGATAGGCATTTTAAAGGAAAACCAGTTTTTACTCACTTACGTCCCCTGAGGGACACAGCCAAAAGAGAGCAATGGAGGGGAGAGCATGGGCTTAGAGCCAGATTAATTCACTAGCTTTGTAGACCACCCCAACTTATTTAGCTTGCCAGTCTCTCCTACAAATAAGGGAACAATTATTTCTCTCATAGATTTGTTGGGAGGAGTAAAAAAATATTGGTGGCCAGGAGCAGTGGTTCATGCCTGTAATGCCAGCACTTTGGGAGGCCTAGGCAGGTGGATCACCTGAGGTCGGGAGTTCGAGACCAGCCTGGCCAACATGGAGAAACCCGTCTCTACTAAAAATACAAAAAAGTAGCTGGGCGTGGTGGCACATGCCTGTAATCCCAGCTACTCGGGAGGCTGAGGCAGGAGAATCGCTTGAACCCGGGAGGCGGAGGTTGTGGTGAGCCGAGCGCGTGCCATTGCATTCCAGCCTGGGCAACAAGAACGAAACTCCGTCTCAAAAAAAAAAATACATATATACACACACACACACACACACATACATATATATATACACACATATATACATCAGTAAATACACACATATATACACACATATAAAATAAAGTGCTAGGATAGTGTCAGACATTAAGTTCAATAAATGATCTGTATAAAGCAAAATAATTTGATGTTGGAGAAAATGGAGCTGCAAAAATATTAGCCTGCCTGGGCATGGTGGCTCATGCCTGTAATCCCAGCACTTTGAGAGGCTGAGGTGGGAGGATTACTTGAGCCCAGGAGTTCAAGACTAGCCTGGTCAACAGAGTGAGACCCCCTCTCTATTATAATAAACATGTTAGCCAATAAGCCATTCATTCATCAAACATTAGTTGAATACCCACTGTGTGCTCTAAGCACACTGAAGCATCGAGAAATGAATCACGCACGGTTCTGCCCTCAGGGAAGCATTGTCTGGAAGTGAGAAAGATTTGATAGTTTCTGTAATAAAGGGCTCTACAGCTAGAACAGGCATGCAGTTCTGTGGGGTTTTCTAGGATGTTGAGAGGTTGGTATGCAAGGCACCAGGAGTCAGTCCCTGCATTAGAAGTTCTTAATAAACGCACACCAGCAGGACTGAAGTCAGAAACCCTGGGAACTTGTGCCTTCCCACCCCTGCCTCAGCAGTGAAGTATCTATTCACTCTCACCCTCTCTCTCACTCATATCTGCCTTCCTGTCATCACAGGAAGGGTGATAGGACGCTTCTACGGAGAGGATGGGCTGCCTACCCCGGCACTGACCCAGGTAGAAGCCATGATCACCAGAGGCTTGGAGGCAAACAAACTAGAACTGCAAGAGAAGCAGACGTTCCCGCCGTGCAACGCGGAGTGGAGCTCAGCCAGGGGCAGTCGGCTCTGGTGCTCCCAGAAGAGGTAAGCAGGCTCCCCTTCTGCTCCTTTCGGCCTGTCTCAAATCCAACTCCTAGGCCATCCTGCCTGCGGCATTCAGTGAATTCAGGGAATTGATTGTTAACCCCTGTTTTTTCAAAATACTGAGACCAATTCTCAACCTTGGCTGCATATTAGATCTTCTGGGGGACTGCCAAAATGATGGATGGTCAGACCTCACTCCACTCAACTGAATGGGTTGAGACTTGGACTTGAAGCCTGGGCATCTTTTTATTTTTCCCAAATTCTCCAAAGATCCTGCTGACACAACCTCGGCCCGGGAATGAGAAGGCACAAGCAGGATTTCTTGCTTTCTTTGGCCTGTTCAGCCATCCACTGGCTTTGGTTTCCTGTTTGACAGCACAAATCATGCCTGTCTACAGGAGAGGGGGACGAGGAGGTGGGGAGGGTACATGCAGTGATGGCTTCAACTGCTGTCTTAAAAACAAGGTGAGCCGGGCGTGGTAGCACACCTGTGGTCCTGGCTACTTGGGAGACTGAGGCAGGCAGGTCTCTTGAGCTCAGGAGTTGGAGTCCAGCCTGGGCAACATAACAAAAAAACAATAACAAACAAACAAAAAAACGACTGCAAATTCGGAGTTCTCAGCCTTAAATGAGGGGAGCAAGGGCAAAGGTAGCAGGAAGGAAAGCTCCTTCTTTCCTGGCCACTAGCTTTGAAGAGACAGCTTCTCCAGTGTCGTCATCTCAAGAAGGAGGGGACTGTGAGAACCTGGCCTGCTCACTTTATGGAGAGAAGCTAAGACAGGCGTGGCCTTCCTGTGACCCAGGCCTGAACGCAGGTGGCCTCGGAGGGCCCTGGTCCCCCGGAGGAGACTCCAGGAGGCCCGCGTGCGTTCAGATGCTTGACTTTGCTCCCTTGGGACCCACCTCCTTTTTCCTCCCCACAGCCCTCCCCTCTGTCTCTGAACCTCTTCTTGCTTTCATGACTGAGTAATTCAGGATCTGCCTTCCCCACAAAACCCTTCCGGGGCACCCTAGTGAACTGAGGGGCCCTATCCCTGTGCCTCAGCCCAGTTTGTTGTTTTCTGTTCACCTGTGTGCATCTCCCATTAGACTGAGAGGAACAAGCACTGAAGGCAGGGACGAGGTGTGGAGTAAGGATCCCCCGTGATGGGATGGAGGCTGGGTGGAAGACGGAGGCATTTGGGTGACAGCCTTATTGTGGTAAGCTAGAAGTAGGATGTTTTCTCACTGGGTGAAAGTTTCTCTGACAGGAGGCACCGGAAACTGTCTGAGGCATCAGTTCCAAGAACCTCAGTTTCTTTTTTGCAAGGCCTGTGAGTCCATCAGAGACTGAACCCGGTACCCTGAGGTGGGCTAGGTCCCTCTGCCCAAGATAGGAGGTTGCTCAGGTTATGTTGGGCCAGAGCTGAATCCTCTATGTCTGAAGCCTGGTGCCATCAAGGACTGGACCTGTGGGGGACAGGACAGCTTGCAGCTACACCCTATGCCAAGGGCTTCCCAGAGAAGGCCAACCCAGGTGACCAAGGGCCAGTGGCCAATTGCCCACCCCCACCCAAGTGCCCCAGAGAAGAAGGTGAAGACCGTGGCCCGCGCTGGGTTGTAGTGGGGGAAGGAAGAGGACGGTCACACCCAGACACTGCTTCTGAGAAACTCACAGGCCAGCAGGGGAAGCCCTTTCACAGCTGTTGCCACCAGTGCAGGACCATGGTGCTGCCTCCTAAGAAGGGGCAGGGCAGGGGCTGGGGAGCACAGTGAAAGGAACCTTGGACTGTGCCCTTGGCCTGGGGAAGGTGGTGGTGGCCCTGCAGGGTAAGCTGGAGGAAGTCAGGGGAGAGCATGAAGGCTCAGGGGCTGAACGCTGTAGCCTGCTGCCTTGGGAAACACTCCGGTGGGCTTCTGCTTTTCCTATGGCCTGGCCCACTGCTTCCTGCCCTCCCCTTCCCAGAGGCCCACTGCTTCCTGCCCTCCCCTTCCCAGAGGCCCACTGCTTCCTGCCCTCCCCTTCCCAGAGGCCCACTGCTTCCTGCCCTCCCCTTCCCAGAGGCCCACTGCTTCCTGCCCTCCCCTTCCCAGAGGCCCACTGCTTCCTGCCCTCCCCTTCCCAGAGGCCCACTGCTTCCTGCCCTCCCCTTCCCAGAGGCCCACTGCTTCCTGCCCTCCCCTTCCCAGACGCCCACTGCTTCCTGCCCTCCCCTTCCCAGAGGCCCACTGGTTCCTGCCCTCCCCTTCCCAGAGGCCCACTGGTTCCTGCCCTCCCCTTCCCAGAGGCCCACTGGTTCCTGCCCTCCCCTTCCCAGAGGCCCACTGCTTCCTGCTCTCCCCTTCCCAGAGGCCCACTGCTTCCTGCTCCCCCCTTCCCAGAGGCTCGCGAGTTCTCACACTGAAGAAGTCCTCTTTCTGTCTGTCCTTAGTGGAGGCGTGAGCAGAGACTGGATTGGTGTCCCCAGGAAGCTGTATCAGCCAGGTGCTAAGGAGCCCCGCTGCGTGTGTGTGAGAACCACCGGCCCCCCTAGTGACCAGATGCCGGACAGCCCACCACACAGAAATCGTGGGGACCTGGACCACCCAAACTTGGCGGAGTACACAGGCTGCCCACCTCTAGCCATCACATGCTCCTTCCCACTCTAGCTGTAGCCTTTTCTGTTGATAACACACAGAGAGCTCTGCCGAGAACCTGAGTAGGCCCTTGACACTTGTGTGCCCTGGGATGCCCCCTGGAGCAAATCAGGAGGTTCTGGAAGGACACTGGCTATATTCTGCAAACGTGGCTCATGCCCCTCACTGTGGCTCAGCGTTGTGGTGCCTGAGGGACAGCCGGCCACCTGCCCAGTACTGGTCAGCGTTTCACCACTATTCCCCTTGACCTACTGGCCATCTTCCTCAGAGCCCTCAGATACCAATGGGCGCAAATATGACCAACTCCATTTCCACTTGACTTTACAACCAAAAGCCTGCTGGGTTGGTTACAGCTGGGCCAACACAGTAAGAGGCAATAACAGATTAGCATGGGTTGATTCTGGACTTGGAAAAGCTTTTGCTTGTATGGATACGGCAAATCCAGATGTCTCTGAACAAAGCAACAATTTAAAGCAACAACATTTTCTCTCCTTTAAGCACTTAAAATCAGGTGTGGTGTGTTTTCAAAGGCAGAAGTCTGCATTTTGAGCAAAAGGTGGTTTCCCAGCTCTTACAAGGTAACTGGTTAGCATGACATTAAAGTTTGGGCGGGGCTGCAAACTTCAGGGGGCTGGGCTTGCTGCTTGTCCAGTGGTTTGTATTTCCAGGGTCATCTGTAAGCCCTACACTTGGCAAATGTCGTACCTGTTACCTCTTGACTATTTGTTAAGGTAGATGGGGGCAAGGAGTGTTCCTCCTTCAGACAGAAGTGGGACCAGCACTACCCCAGACAGCACCGTGGCCTCTGTGCATCACCCCATCAGAGCCTCCCCCCCGCTCCCTTTCCCACTCAGTCTCCCCCTCAGCATCCTCTAGCTCCCGCTCTCTCTGTCACTGTCTCCTTTTCTCCATCATTCATTTCACTAAATCGCCTTCCAGATTCACAGACTAGAAAGTGGAGGCTGCCCCCGCTCCACTGGCGAACCTGTGCTCACTGCCCCTATGGCCACAGCTGTTCCTTACACTTGGGCTGCGGCTCATGGCTCCTTTGGCCTGCCCCCCGCCATCTTTCTCACCTGCCCCTCCTTTTTTTTTTTTTTTGAGACGGAGTCTCGCTCTGTCGCCCGGGCTGGAGTGCAGTGGCAGGATCTCAGCTCACTGCAAGCTCCGCCTCCCGGGTTTACGCCATTCTCCTGCCTCAGCCTCCCGTGTAGCTGGGACTACGGGCGCCCGCCACCATGCCCGGCTAATTTTTTGTATTTTTAGTAGAGACGGGGTTTCACCGTGTTAGCCAGGATGGTCTCGATCTCCTGACCTCGTGATCTGCCCGTCTCGGCCTCCCAAAGTGCTAGGATTACAGGCTTGAGCCACCGCGCCCGGCCACGCACCTGCCCCTCTTGTACCCTTAACCTCTCCCCACCTCCTGGATCTTGCCCCAGGCGTGCATTCAACGGCTCACTTCTCTCCTGTAGCCCCTCAGCGCCACAGCTGTGGCTTATACTTACTAGCTTTGCTTTTCAGCCCCGTGTGCTCCAACAACCAGGACAAATTCTGCACTGGCACATTCCATGGTCACAGCCAGTTCTTACCTGAGCTTCATCACACTGGACACTGGACTGTGGGATCCTCCATGAAACCCTCACTGGGCTTTGTCCTGCTTCTCTTTCTCCCTCTGCCCATTCCTTCCTCATTGCCTTGAGAACCCCGTTTTGCTTCCACAAACCCCTTCCCATTAGCTCCTCCCACTCCAAATCTGGCAGTTACTTAGACCATGAAACCTGCACATCTACTCCAGGCAGCGTTCCACAGCGTTTCATCTTCCCTTTCCATGCTGCTTCTAGTTCTCCAAGTGAACGGCCCACCAGCTGCACGCGGAGTCAGAATCCGAGCAGCCATCCACACTCTGACCTCCTTCCCTCCTCCTAACCCACCTGCAGGTCCCGGGAGCTCTGCCTCCCTGATTCTCTCCTTTCCCTTCCCTCTTACCTGTCCCCAGTACTCCTTCTCTGGCCTAGGCTGTCATTTCTCACCTGGATTACTGAAGGAGCCTAACTGTACTCCCTCCCTCCAATTCCTCCTCCGCACTGCTGGGAGCCATCTTTCTTTCTTTCTCTTTTTTTTTTTTGAGATAGAGTATTGCTCTTTTGCCCAGGGTGGAGTGCAGTGGCAAGATCTCAGCTCACTGCAACCTCCGCCTCCCGGGTTCAAGCAATTCTTCTGCCTCAGCCTCCCAAGTAGCTGGGATTACAAGCATGTGCCACCACACCCAGCTAATTTTTGTATTTTTAGTAGAGATGGGGTTTCACTATGTTGGTCAGGCTGGTCTTGAACTCCTGACCTCGTGATCCGCCCACCGCGTCCTCCCAAAGTGCCGGGATTACACGCGTGAGCCACTGCGCCTGGCCGAGCTGTCTTTCTTAATCATGATGAAGGCATGTCCCATTTAAGCCTCCTCAGGGGCTCTCCTTATCTATAAGGACTGAGTGCCAGCTCCTCTGCTTCGTGCCACACGAGGCCCTTCTGTGGCCTCTCTCCTTTTAGACCTGTGCCTTTGCCATCTCCTCCCATGTGCACCTCCTTTCCAGCCTCCCTCTCACTGCGGTATGTCTGCAGTGCTTTCACACAGGCTGTTTCTTTCGCCTGGAATGACTTTCTCCTCTGTTGACTTAATCCACCCCGTATTGCTTCAGTATTCAGCTCAGTCAGGCCCTTCTTGGAAGCCTTCAGTAACTGTTGGGCCAGCAGTGAGATACAGAGGCACTTTCCTTGGTTCCCATGGCACTGTGCTCATATCACAGTGGGCTCTTACCATGAACTTCCTATCAGCCTCTTGCACTGGACCACTCTGAGGACAGAGCCCCAGTGTGACTCAGCTCCGTACCCCTATATCCACATGACTCAGCGTCAGACCCCTATAATCCACTTTACTCAGCGCCATACCCCTATATCCACATGACTCGGCTCTGTACCCCTATATCCACTTTGCTCAGCACCATACGCCTATATCCACATGACTCAGCTCCGTACCCCTATATCCACATGACTCAGCTCCATACCCCTATATCCACATGACTCAGCGTCAGACCCCTATAATCCACTTTGCTCAGCACCATACGCCTATATCCACATGACTCAGCGCCGTACCCCTATATCCACATGACTCAGCGCCATACCCCTGTAATCCACTTTACGCAGCGCTGTGCCCCTATATCCACCACGCCTAACATGTGGGAAGTGCGTGCAGAGTTCTTTTTTTTTTTTTTTGAGACAGAGTCTTACTCTTGCGCAGGCTGGAGTGCAGTGGCGTGATCATAGCTCACTGCAGCCTTGAACTCCCGGGCTCAGAAAGATTCTCCCACTTTGGCCTCCCGAGTAGCTGGGACTGTGGGCATGTACCAGCGCGCCTGGCTAGTTTTTTATTTTTGTAGAGACGGGGTTTCACCATGTTGCCCAGGCTGGTCTCGAACTCCCGGGCTCAAGCCATCTGCCCACCTTGGCCTCCCAAAGTGCTGGGATGACAGGCGTGAGCCACCGCGCTTTTTGGAGATAAGGCAACAAAGGCACATAGAACTGAAGTCACTGAGCGTGGAGCTGAGCCTGGAACGCAAAGCTCTGGATGCCTGATCGGTGTCATTTTCACTCCTCCATATTTCTCTATGTTTGGCCCTCCCTGGGGCAGGACCAGGAGCAGACAGAAAGGAGAAGAGCTGAAATTAGGATTTTCTTCTGAGTTCTAGGCAGTCCCTGAGCTCAGTGCTGAGACTTCTCTGTTACCCAGAAACAGCCCCCAACTCCAGGCGAACTGAAAAAGTTACTGTCCCTGATTTAGTCCTCCTCAGTCATTCAGCAAATAACTTACCAAGCACCGACTATGTGCCAGGCATCATGTTAGGGCTGGGGGGTTGGGGCAGCAAGGCTTCTGACCTCAGCGGGCTTGTAGTATGGTGGAAGAAACCCCACAGAGCGGCCAGAGGCCGTCCTTGTGGCAGGAATGCAGGCAGAGTGTCAGGACCAGGCCCCAAGATGTCCTCCATCCTTCAAAAAACAAACAAACAAAAAGGAGCATTCGTCATTCCAGCCAGCTTCGGGCTATGGCCGTGCCTAGAGGGTACGTGATCTCTGACTGATGCAAGTCTCCTGCGCACAGGCTCCGGCACAGACTTGGCTGGCTTCAGGAGCCTGCTGAGTTCCTTGCTCAGTGAGAATTCATTTCCTTTTTGATACTTACCTTATAGTAATTACCTTCCTACTTAACCTGGTAACACATCTCTCATGTCAGGGCAAAGGATTCAGCAAAGAATTAGGTTCAGCAAGAATAGGTTGTCATTTTAATGGCCTGAAGGGCTCAGCCATGAGAAGCTGTAATTGCTGGAGAAATGCCTCGCCTTTCCCTCTCAAGTACAGGTGGCCCTGGGCAAAACCATGGGGGAGGAAGGGCAAGGCCTTGATGGAAGCCACAGATAAGCTCAGCTCAGGCTGAGCATGCAGTCAGACTTGCTGGCAGAAGGGAAGGAAAGGAGAAAACTCATCCGTATTGCGCAACTCTGCTGGGCCAGGCCTTGTTCTCATTTAATCTCTATGCCTGCCTCGAGAAGTTCCCATTTTATGGCCCAGAAAAGGGGCATGAATATCTCCCACCTCTTCTAATAGTTACATCAACGTCGTGTGACAGAGCTGGGCTTTGTGATGCGAGTCTGATCTCTGCCACACCAGTGAGCATGGTGTTAAGGCAAAGCCTTTGCTGCTGCACTCCACTCCAACATTGTGAAGGAGGCCGGGCACTTATAATCCCAGCACTTTGGGAGCCCAAGGTGGGTGGATTTCTTGAGGCCAGAAGTTCGATGGAGGCCAGCCTGGCCAACATGGTGAAACCCCATCTCTACTAAAATACAAAAATTAGTTGGGTGTGGTGGTGTGCGCCTGCGGTCCTAGCTACTGGGGAGGCGGAGGCTGCAGTGGGCGGAGATCACACCACTGCACTCCAGCCTGGGTGACAAGAGTGAGACTCTGTCCCAAAACAAACAAACAAAACCCAAAAATAAAGAACTCACCTTGAAGGAAGTTTCAAGGTCTGCCTTTTCATTCGGAGATGACGGTTTTCTGTAAACATCTAAGAGTGAAGAGTCTGAGGCTTTCTGGTCCCAGCTCAGCCAGTGTGAACCCGCCCCGCCCCACACTTGCTTTGCTCTAGGCAGAGCTGTGCTCTGAAAGCCGGCGCCAGTGGGGAGGTTCCGACTGTGCTTGCTCAGAAGTCTGCGGGTGCCCCTCAGAGAAGGGCAGCGACCCTAGGCTGGACCCCACCCTTGAGAGCATTTCCTACTGCCAGAGCCCCCAGTTTCTTCTGGGGCAGCAGATACCGCCGTAGCCCTTGCCAGAGCCCCCGATTTCTTCCGGGGGCAGCAGATACTGCCATAGCCCTTGCCAGAGGAGCCCTGCCGTGCACACACCAGAATCGGGGTACTTGGATGAGAAGGGCACATTACTGATCACCTTCCTCCAGGCAACCCTGTAAGTTAAGGACTACAGTCCACCCCCATTATGTAGGTAGGGAAACACAGGCAAAGAAGTTAGGAAACTTGCCCAGAACTCTCAGCTAGTCAATGAAAAACCCGAACTAAAACCCAGCGCTCTTCTCTGGCTGGGTAAACGTGTGGAAGTTGCTGTGTTCCTGGTTACTATTTGTGCCTCGCTTATAGCCAGTGACAGTGTGGTTAGCACTGTTCACCTTCAGGATGGCGGTGAGGATTACTTGGGATTGTCACGTGGAAACACTTAACAGTGCCTGTGAACGATGAGAAAAGCCACTGGAGAATGAGCTTTATGAGCTCTGTCACCACAGCTAGTCTGACCTGGGGGTAAGCAAAATGGAAGACAGGAAAAGGGACTGTACTCGCTCAGGAACGTGTGAGGGCCACGGGAGCTGCTTGATTGGTAACGATCTGTACGGGGCTTTATGGATCACTAGATTTCAATTTGCAAGCCCTGAAACCGTCCTTAGTGTTCTCTGAAGCCCACAGTGCCAGTCGCCCTTCACGCCTTGGCCAGCAGAAAGCTCATCATGAGTGGATCCTCTTGGGAACTTCAGAGGGTCAGGTGACAGTGACTGAGACTGCCTCAGTGATCACGCTGGGTGCCATGAGCTGAAATCTGGGCCAAGAGCACAGGCACAGTGAGTTAAGCAAGCAGCTACAATGTTTAAAATAACTGCACTTTTCGGGAGCTAAGCTATGAGGACGTAAAGGTGTAAGAATGATACAGTGGGCTTTGGGGGCTCAGTGGAAAGGGTTGAGGGTGAGGGGTAAGAGTCCACTGTACACTGCTGGCTGATGGGTGCCCCCACATCCCAGAAGTCACCACTAAAGAACTTCATGTAACCAAATACCACCTGAACCCCAAAAACCTACTGAAATTTTTAAAAATTAAAAATAAATACATAAAACAGCTACTTTTACTGCTGTCAACAGCACATTCCTGAAAAATGTTGTTGGAATTCAAACTTTCCCGGAGGACAGCCGGTCAAGAAACTTATTCACATGTCAGGAGTTTTCTAAAATTTGTTTTTAATGCTTACTGGTATTTCTGCATTAGAAGTAACTACAAATGTCTTATTAAAGTTTCCACTTTAAATGCACAATTTGACTTCATTTTATTATAAGGAATTGTTACAGAAAATGCAAATATCAGTATTTGAAAAATACATTCCATTACACAGATTCCAAAGAAACAATTCTGATAAGCGCCATGGTCCTCTATGATCCCATCACCCCACACTGAGCACCGCCCCGAATGGGTTGGAAGCCAGGGTATCAACCCACATGTGTGCCTCAGTTTCTGCCCAGCTACTGCCCCTCCTCTGGGGTCACGCAGGGATGTTGTAACAGCCACCTCCGCACATCTGCCAAAAAGGGCAAGTCATCAAGGCCAGCAGTCTCAACTCAAGACTCCCTAGCTGCAGGAAACCAACGTTGTCAGTTGTAACAGGTTAATATATTATTTATGCCACACAAAAAAGGAATTGTACAGCAATGATCTTCCAAAGAAAGTCTTTAAGGCATCTGTAACTTCTGGGAATTTCAGGGTTTTTATCTTGTCAGTCAGCTCTTCACTAAATTACTTCCAGAGTGAGAAGGTAGCTCCCAATTCCCTTTGGCAAGTTGGTGCCGCCTCCTTCCTCTGCCACCAGGCTGGGCTGGGGAGCTTTGGTGCTTCAGATAGTTCTTCTGGGACTTGCCCCAAGGGAAGCAAGTGTCTGTCATGGAAGCATTACCCTTACTTGTTCCTGCTACTGTCACCTGGGAAGTTAGCTTGCCTTTCAGGGTAAGCATTACATAGTTAAAAAATGTTCTTTTTCTCCAGATAAAAGAAACCTAGATGGAAGTCAAGGCTCTCCCCTTTCCCAAGACCTTCCCTCCACTCCATACCCATGGACAAGATCAGTGCAGAAACAGTTCATTACGGCAGGTGTGGGACACGGGGGGGAGCGGAGAAACCACACACACACAGATCCACACAGGGACCCGTTCAGGGACAAGAGTGAGGACACGGAACAGGGTGGTCAGAAATGACTCGGGGCTCTGAGGTAGAGGACTGAAGGTCACGTAGACCCCACTCCTTGGAGAGAACGTGGCAGGTGAACTGAGCAGTCGAATCCAGCCTCAACTAAATTGGTAATTGGGGTTGACAGTGCACAGGCCCAAAACTCCAAATAGAACATGTTCTAACATGTTAGTGAGACACCACGAAAAAGATGACTGAAAGTCAAAAGTCCTAAGTGTAGGCACTTAAGTTTACGGGAAATTTCGGTGTTAGAGGATCACAGCAAATTAGTTTAAGCCATTCGATTTATATATAGCACGTGGTCCGTACCTTTGTTTTAAAAACAACGACAACAAAAGACTGTTAAGAATACACTGAATAATAAATCTGGCGATGAGCAAAGGGCAGCTCAGAGCAAATTCAGCATAACAACGTTGACTGTTGCAGCAAATTATGTTTCAGTAAAGTTTATTTTTCCTGCTCTACTCATTCAGAAGTGGCAACTTTCTGAATGAATTTCAGTTTTTGCTACTAGTACTTAAGCGACTGATGAAAACTTACCCACAGCTAGGCAGTTTTGTACTCAAGTGTTGACAGCAGGGAGAGCACGGAAAGGGCTGGAAGCATGCCTAGTCCCAGCCAGGGCAGTGCATGTTGGAGTCCACTGGGACGGTTCCCACTCAAGGAGCCTGCTGAGTGCAGCCCAGCTGAGTGCAGCCTGCGTGGTCGGGGGACCTCCTAAGTCTGTGGAAAGAGGCTTTTCCTGTATCCACATGAATGCACCCTGCAGCCAATGGATAGCAGGACTCAATGTTCTCCCAGTCCATAGCTGGTCAGTGCCACTGCTGTCCTGGGACTCGGGCTAAGAAACAGAAGCTCAAATCAACATATTTTACACATGATCTTCAGATTCTAAGTGCAATGACAGGCGAGACTGTTACTGAGATTGGTGTGGCAGGTCATGGGGAGAACAATCGGCTTCACCCTTGACTCATCTCCCACATTCCTTTTCAAGAACAGGTATCCATGTGCCAACCACTTCAATTCACACCCGAACCATGATTCTCTTACTTTCTAACTCAGGTAACCAAGCTACCTAAGCCCTGCCTGCTTCCTTATGGCCCTTTTCCGGTAACAGAAAATGGAAACTGACCACATGCCTCACATGGCCAAATGTCTGCCAAGACTAGCAGAGTTTCTCTATTAAAAATTCTGTATGAAACATGTCAGACTGGGAGATGGGAATGCTTCTAATTAATTGTTTTCTTTTAAACATTGTGCACAAGCTTATATTAACATAGAAAGCATATATATCTTATAAATCACAGAAGCTTTTTTTTAAAGTAGTACTCCAGTTTATCAGTTCATTTTACACACATATTTAGGCAACAGAATGTATAAATCTACTGCAACACAGAGGACACACTATCCAGAAAAGAATGAACAAAAAACAGGCTGTTGCAAAAATATTTAGTCCCTTTACACATATATTCAAACTTCATTAATGCAAAAAAAATGTAGTGGTTATTAAATGTCTGAAAGAATCAGTATCTATGATTGAGATTGTTAGTCTCTGAGTATAACACATATTGTTCATCTCAGAGTTGTTTTGTTTTGAAGCAGTGGTAGATGCTTCTCTTTAAATGTGCATTTTTTAGAAACTGGCCAAACCTTCAAAAGAAAAGTTTAACACCTCATGGTTCATGTATGTACTAGCAGCGATGCCAGCCCAACAAGTTCTGGTGGCCTCATCCAGCACACAAGCCAGAGACTTCCAAAATAAGGTGGTGCACAGGTGGCCAGGGCCCTCGGCTGGTGGCCCTTCGTGGGGCAGGGCAAGCTACACAGAACTGGGACCAACAGCACTCGCAGCATCACTAGGGAGGATTTCGGCAAGAAGCGTTTGTGTCAAGGACATAGGACCTGCCGGCCTGAGGCTGGAAATGCCCTTGGGGCTGAAGCCTTAGTGACTCCACCTCTCATCACTTGGCCTGTGTGAATCTCTTGCTTTAAAAGATGCTCTGTAGAGTTTTTCCTGGGAGACCGTGTGAGCGGAGGCCCGGTCACCGCTGAGCATTAGAATCACTGATGCAAGAATGCGTGAGGGTATTTCTGAATATGGATTTTTAAACTGGGATCACCAATAATGCAGCTCTATAAAAAGTGCAGCACAATAAAAGTGCATTTCCTCCAGCACTCTCCAACGGCAGAGTGACTGAGGACTCCACAGACAGGACGCAGCAAGACGAGAGAAAGAGACGGCTGCTACGAGGCGCCAGGCGGCCCCGCTGCGCTCCTGACACCTCAGCAGCGTGAACACTGTAAAGCTTTCAGTTGTTAAGGCCACGAGTTTTCAGCTCTCATCTTTGAACCCTGTTAAGAATAAAGATTTCACCTTTTTAAAAGGGGTAGCTCACTAAAAATACGCTTAGCTTAAAAAGAAAAAAAGACTTCAGGGCAAGAGGATCCTATTATCTTTATGAAAACACTGTACAGAAAAGTCCACAGCCACTTACCCTAGAGTAAAGCCAGCTCATCAGCCAGCTTCCTACACTGTGAGGCTCTGCCCCATCAGTCAGCCCAGCGGGAAGACTTCACGAATGCTCTGGGACGGACACCAAGCTACCGGAAGGAAAACTGGTTTCCAAGTGTCCTTGTATGTCGGTAGCAGAACAGGGAGGGGTCTAATTCCTACTCACATTTACCACTTAGGCCAAATGGCCTGGTCCGATTAGCGAGACATCGAGTGAAATCGATCACAGTCTGACACACACACAGACAATCATACGGAATCATTTGAAATGGGATCTATTACACCATGGTCCTTAATCGTTCCAGTCTATTGCCGCAGGAAGACACGCGCCAGCTCCTGCTCTGGGTGGGGTCAGGCTGGTGAGCAGAGCAGCTGCTGGGGAGGTGACCAAGGATGTGGCCTGGGCCCTCCGGGGGGCTCACTAGGAGACCCCACCCAGAGTCAGTACATCAAAACAAATGTTGCAAACTCGTACAGGCTTGTTCAGATCGAACTTTATAATAGGAATCTCCTTGGTCGAGCATTTATGGCAAAGAAGACGTCCGCAGTGACGACTGTGGAAGCAAAGAAAGGAGTATGAGAGGAGCACTGACAACAGACTCCGCTTCCTGACAAGTGAGGACAACCGCAGCAGGGCCTGGCAGACAAGGCGCCCACGATGCTACTCTGGCAACTCTGCCGACTGCCAGCCAGGTTACCATAATTCATGTAGAATTTTTAGTCTATGAAAACAAAACTCTAGTCAATCATGTTAAAGCAATACTGAAGGCGGCTTTTTTTTTTTTTTTTTTGAAGATCAAGAGCAGCTCGGGCCGGGCGCGGTGGCTCACGCCTGTCATCCGAGCACTTGGGGAGGCCGAGGCGGGCGCATCACTCGAGGGCAGGAGTTTCAAGACCAGCCTGGCCAACATGTTTAGTAGAAACCCCCATCTCTACTAAAAATACAAAAATTAGCCGGGCGTGGTGGCGCGTGCCTGAATCCCAGCTACTCGGGGCTGAGGAATGAGAATTGCTTGAACTCGGGAAGTGGAGACTGCAGTGAGCCGAGCTCATGTCACTGTACTCCAACCTGGGTAACAGAGCAAGACTGTCTCAAAAACAAAAAGAGAGCAGCTCAGCACTATCTTTTTTTTCTCTTTTTTTTTCTCTTTTTTTCTTTTTTGAGATGATGTCTCGCTCTGTCGCCCATGCTGGAGCGCAGTGGCATGATCTCGGCTCACTGCAACCTCTTGCCTCAGCCTCCCAAGCAGCTGGGATTACAGGTGCCCGCCACAACCCCCAGCTAATTTTTGTATTTTTAGTAGAGATGGGGTTTCGCCATGTTGGCCAGGCTGGTCTCAAACTCCTGCCCTCGAGTGATCCGCCCGCCTCTGCCTCCCAAAGTGCTGGGATGACAGGCGTGAGCCACTGCGCCCGGCCTATCTATCTCATTTTAATGGGAACAGCTCCTTAGTTCTCGGCAAAGCGCCCCGTACTGAGGCACACCATGAGGGCAGCAGCTCATCTCAGCTTTGCTGCAGGCAGCAAGTCAGGGAGGACAGCACAGGCCTGGCACGCTGCCTGGGAGCCGTGCACCTTCAGCTTCTAGCAGGAACGCCACCAGTCTGCAGGCTCCCTGCCTTCCCTACATCTCTCTTCCTCAGTAAGATCCTTGGGTGTGCTCATCTCATCCCTCCATTTGGTCAAGTTTTGCCCGTGAATGTGCAGGACCCAGGCAAGTTCACGGCCTGTCCTGGAGAAGGGGGGAAGCAATGGCGTCAGTGGAAGTCCCCTCACTGCTGTGACGGTGACGCTGGGGTCTTACCAGTGATGTTTGCGAGTTGTGACTCCGAACTTGGCAGTGCACTCATAGCAGTAGGAGCCGTCGCACCACGGAGGTTCCTTGGACAGCATATCTGTAACACAAAGGGGAGAGGACTAGTCCCGCCAAACAGCAACTGCGCCAGGCAAGCCCCAGGGCTCAGAGGGAGCAGGGAAGCAGACCAGGAAGTGCGGCCACCCACTGCCACATGACACAGGTGACGAAGGAGCAACAGGTTCTAAGTGGCTCAGGGCCAGCTTCCCAGAGGAGACTGGAGGATCAGCCCTTGCCTGGGAGACTTAGGGAGAAGGAAACAGTGGTCAACGAGGTGGACCAGCAGTGATGTCTGTGGGGGGAACACGCAGTCAGGGATGACTGGGACAGAAGGCACGGTAGGGAGGGCACAGAGACCACACAGCTAGAAAAACTGGCCAGGGGAACAGAGGATGGGACTAAGACAAGAGAAATTGAGGAGGCAGAATCTGTAAGACTTAGTGACTGAACACAAGTGTGGGATGTGAGAGGGAGCAGGCAGAAGACACAGGTGATTTCCAGGCTTCTGGAGAGAGTGCCTGAGTCTGTGGTGGGGCCACGGGCAGAGCAACCTACAAGGAAGAATCAAGTTTTCACATCTAGGTTAGGAGTTACCAGTGCAGACGGGAATGACCATCACTTGGATTTATCGGCTGAACTCTCACTCCATGCCAGGCACTGACCGCTCTACACAGAGAGGCCCACTGAGCTCACGGGGAGGGAGCAGCATGTGAATCCGTCAGTTCCTTTTGAGTACTGGGATGTGTGTGTGTCGCCGGCCCTGTGACGGGCACCAGTGCTGAGCTTTTAAAAGGCTAAGTGCATGGCAGAGGGAAGTTGCAGTGGACCAGGTATCACAAACGCTGCCCTTCAACCTGGCTCTGCCACAGACCAGCTGTGCCCCCCGGGCGGGTCCTGTGCATCGCCATCACATGGCTACCAGGGATGTCTGAGCTTGTTTTCCTGCCTGTCTCTCCCCACTGTGGGTGATGACACAGCACAGGCACTCGAGGCATTCTGATTGTGTCACCTCAGCAGGGAACAGTCAAGATTCACAAATACGAAATCATGAGGGAAGCACTCCTTTCCACAAAAGGGACACAGGGGAGGGAGAGCTGACAGGGGCTGGAGCCGTGGGCCATTCTGAAGGTTCTAGAGGATCTGAATCAGTCTCAAGAGGACAGGTGTGCAGATAAGTGGCCAGGAGACACAGGGAGGGTGGCCTGCCGGGGCATTTCCAGAAGGTTGTGGGACGTGGGAAATGAACAAGGCAGAGTGCTGTGAAAACACTGTTCACAGTGACCCTCCCAACACTGCTCAAAAGTCTTTCACTTATTCAGAGAGCCAGTCGCAGCTACTGCCTGGAAACCAGCAGTTCCGATCTGAAGGTGCCATGAGATTGAAAGAATGCCAGTACAATACATCACGATGGTAACACTGAGACTCTGCTTGCACTGTAAGAGCACAAAGCAGGCCACTCACCTAAAAGTCTAAACAGAAGTTGCTTGGTGGCGACCTGGTAGTTGAAAATGTTGACTCCCTGGTTGTTATTCACCCCGAGGCGAGCCCCCGACCGGACGATGGCGCGGCACAAGTTGGCATTCCCTTTCATGTATGCCAAGAGCAGCACTGGAAAACAAAAGCACACACAGGGCTCCTTCCCACCAGGCCCAGCCTGGCACCCACACACGAAGGGCGGAAGACAGCCGAGGGCAGAACAGACTGCTGGCAGGACGTCCGTTCACGAAGTGCCCACAGACACACGGGGGCCCCAAGGCTCTGGAGGGACCTCTGTGGACAACCTGTAGCATCTTCCAATAAAGGATGTGGCCACGAGCCAAAGAATTCTAGAGCAGCTGCGGTTTCTGAGACGCAGTCTTTCCCGCCTGGAGCTTTGGCTGCAAGAGAGCTATGGTCGCGCAGGTGGTGAGGGGTTCACCACGGAGGGAGTCATGACTGTGGTCTCAGGTGCCTTCCTCTGGCATGAAACACTGGTTTCTCCACAAAGGACAAAGCTCTTTTCACCCAATGTAACTAAATCTAAACCTATGAGTTGTGTACACACGGAGAAGAAAAATCAGTATTAGGAACATGTTCCAGAAAGCTCTTCCACCCTGTGGAGCCCGTGGGAACCCACACTCTGGCCAGGCCAACCTGCTGGCCTTCCCTACAAACAATTACAGCTCACTGCGGCTCCCCTTTGCTGCCCTTTCCCAGACGCTGGGTTTACTGGGTTCCTTAAGTTCAACTCTGAAAATCATAAAATAACATGGGGGTTATTCTTCCCACTATCAAATGAGGAAGCAGGCCTATGAGGGAGGATGCACCCGGTCACCCTGCTAGAATGCGACAGGGCTAGGACAGGGCTAGGCATCTGCACCCAGGTCTCTGTAAACCGGGGGCCTAGACACGGAGCCCCTCCCTGCTGCCTGTTCTTGTTTACCTGCTCCCAGGCAAGGTGTGCTGAGTATGTGCTATTCACTCCACCCCCAGGGGCTGACTCCTCTGAAGCTTAAACAACAATGCTCACGTAGCAAGGCCACGACCTCCTCTCAAGACCAAGAGAAAATGGTGAGAAGGGATGCGGTCCCATGTTAAGGTTCAGACAACCCCATGGTGACTCCATTTCTGCCAAGACCACAGAGGCTCTCTCTCTAGAACGGGTGAGTGAGTGGGAATGCAGCAGCCACACAGCTGCGCGGAGGGCTCTGGGCTGAGATGAGAGATCTGATTTTGTTTCATGGGGTTACTTTTCCTTACCCGAAAAACGGGGATACACCTATGTGCACTGCTTCCCTTATGGGGCTGCCGTGAGTCCTCGGCAAGAAAACGAACGCAAGAATCATCAGAAAAGCTAGGACACACGGATGACCAGTGACCACGGGGACCCAGAGCAGCCGGGAGAGGCCTGGAGCCTCGGCATAAGAAGGCACCCCGTGTTTCTGGGCACTCTGCCACTTTCTCAAAGCATGCCAACACATACTCGAGCGCATCTCTTCCTTTTGAAGATCCTGTGAGATGCTTATACTTTCTTTCTCTGCTGGAATTTGGGAGCTTGGGTAGGGCCCTATTTGACTGGACAAAAGGCAAATGAGGGAAATAAAAACAGGTGGGCAGGCCTGTTTGGAGAAGGGTATGGATGGTTTCAGAGCGCTCGATGCACTTGAGATGTGACGGTGTCTAAAATCAGATCCCCAGACTCCGAGCTGTGACAGTGACTAAAACCAGACACCCCAGACTCCATGAGATGTGACAGTGACTAAAACCAGACACCCCAGACTCCGTGAGCTGTGACAGTGTCTAAACCCAGACACCCCCGACTCCGTGAGATGTGACGGTGACTAAAACCTGACACTCCAGACTCCACAACAGGGCTCTGTAACTCACACTCAGAGGGCCCAGCAGAACTGTTCTGCGAGCTGGATGCTCTCAATAGATAACGACGTGTGCCCAGGCTCTTGCTTTTCCCGGAAGCGGGGCGCGGCCTTGCTACATACCCGTGCTGCCGTCTGCGTCCGGCTTGTCCAGAGGGTACTCCGGCATGCATTCTAAGAAGAGATCAAAGATGGCCGCCGCGTTCTCCTTGCCGTATTGTCCCAAAATGTGCAGTGGTGACTGGCCTCTGATACAACAAGTTGGAAAAGTTAGGAACGTATCTGCCATGGCAATCGCACACAAAATAAACAGAATTTTCTGAACTCTGTGACGGTGGATACATCTAAAAGACATGCTGGGTTTACTGGGTTCCTTAAATTTAACTCTGAAAATCATACAATAAGATGAGGGTTATTCTTCCCACTATCAGATGAGGAAGCAGGCCTATGTGTGACACCCAAAAAACAGGTAAGGAAAAGTAGGTTCTACAAAGCTTTTCTTTTTCTTATTTTGTATTTTACCGTAACCTAAGTGCATGCGTAACAAAAGTTTTTTTTTTTTTTTTTTGAGACGGAGTCTCGCTCTGTCCCCCAGGCTGGAGTGCTGTGGCGTGATCTCAGCTCACTGTAAGCTCCGCCTCCCGGGTTCATGCCATTCTCCTGCCTCAGCCTCCCGAGTAGCTGGGACTACAGGCACCACCACCACGCCCGGCTAATTTTTGTACTTTCGGTAGAGACAGGGTTTCACCGTGTTAGCCAGGATGGTCTCGATCTCCTGACCTCGTGATCTGCCCGCCTTGGCCTCCCAAAGTGCTGGGATTACAGGTGTGAGTCACTGCGCCCGGCCAAAAGTTTTTTAAGAAGCATTTTTTATTAAAACAAAATACCAGTACCAAAAGTACCAAAATAAAGTACCCGAAGCTGGTGAGGGGCCCTAGTGGCCAGTTTTGCAGCCCCTCCCCGGGGCTGACGGGAGGCACCAGCAACCAGCAGCTCTGAGCAGCAGGCCAGGCGCCGTAGGGCCTGCGCGGGCCCAGCACACTCACCGGAGATTAAAGGCTTCGGCGTCCACTGTGCACTCTGTCAGGAGAACCCGGATGTTGTTGAGCCGGCCGTGCATGACGGCAAGATGGAGAGCTGGGAAGTAAATCCTCTTACTGTGCAAGCCCAGAAGCATAGGCAGAAAACGGCCCGCTCCCCGCACCGCACAGACTCTCTGTAAACGGGACCTGGCCACAGCAGCGACCGGCCACACACGGCCACCCTTTCTGGTCTTCACCACCCTCCAGGATGCGCCACAAACGCAATCTCACGCCTGCTCTGTGCTGTGCTTTCTGCTTCAGCAGTTACCCAAAGGTGAGATTTAATAGTTTCCCAAGGAGGTAGTGCAGGCTTCCAGGGCTCCTGCTCAGATGGGGAGGCTGCCCAAGGCCTGGGCAGTCGCAGGTTGGACGCCCTACCCAGAGCACTTCCTGTCACAGCTTTCTCCTGTAGAAGCCAAGCTTCCCAGGGGGAGCAGACCCAAGGGTGCACTGCACCCACCCCTAGAATGGAGGGATAGTTCAAGCCACTAAGGAATGACTGGGAGTTACCATTGTTTCCATTCTCATCCACGGCAGCAAAGTCCACGCCATTCTCCAGGAGGACTGAGCAGATGGTGGGCAGGTCCTGCTGGGCAGCAAGATGAAGGGCAGTCTGGCGATGCTTGGTTAATTCATTCACTTTGGCTCCTGCAAGAAGCTGTTGAAGTTCATTACATGAACAGTCAGTCTCTCTGCCACAATCAAGATCCCCCTGGTGGGGGCCAAGTCTGCTGATGGCCTGCCCTGCTGACAGAGCTGGGAGCATGAGGGCTTCACACACACCCCTGCTGAAGCAGAAACCAGCCAAACCTGTGCCAAGGGCAATCTGGCAATTACCTGTCAAAACGTTAACCAGCCATTCCTTGGAACACAGAAACTCCACTTCTAAGGCTTTCGTATACAAAAACTGTGTAAGACTGCAGTGATGTTCACTGTACTACAAGCAGGTGTCTACTGCTTGTAATAGGAAAGCCTGACGGCAAAGGGGTTTGGTTGTAAATATTGTAATAGATACAAACAACAGAGTAAGATAAATATTTATCGATTAACATGGAAAGATGTTGATAACAAGTATGTTTAAAAAGCCTTGCAATGTAGAAGACAGTACGATTCCATCCGGGGAAGACAGAGCTCTGTGTACACACAAGCATGCATGCACATGGGCACTTGGAAGGTGTTTCAAAGCATAAACACCATACTCGGAAGAGCTGGAGTCAAAGGGAGACACTCTGTTTCATCTCCTTACATGCTTTGAGTTTTTCCACAATGAGTATGCACTATTTCACTACTGTTTTCTGTTTATTATTTCTTGAGACAGCAACTTGCTCTGTCACCCAGGCTGGAGTGCAGTGGTACCATCATAGCTCACTGCAGCCTTGAACGCCTGAGCTTAGATGATCGTCCCACCTCAGCCTCCTGAGTAGCTAGGACCACAGGCATGTGACCCTATACCTGGTAAAAAAAAAAAAAAGAAAATTCTGTAGAGACGAGGTCTGGCTGTGTTGCCCAGACTGGTGTCAAACTCCTGGCCTCAAGTGATCCTCTCAACTTGGCCTCCCAAAGTCCTGAGATTATAGGCATAAGCCACTGCGTCCAGCCTGTTTTTTCAAAGAAAGAACGCAGGCCGGGTGCAGTGGCTCAGGCCTGTAGTCTCAGCATTTTGGGAGACTGAGGCGGGCAGACTGCTTGAGCCCAGAATTTCAAGACCAACCTAGGTAACATGGTAAAACCTCGTCTCTACAAAAAATGTAAAAATTAGCTGGGCATAATAATGGTGTGCACCTGTAATCGCAGCTACTCGGGAGGATGAGATGGGAGGATTGATTGAGCCTGGCAAGTTAAGGCTGCAGTGAGCTATGATCAGGTCACTGCACTCCAGCCTGGGCAACAGAGCAAGACCATGTCTAAAAAAACAAAAAAAAGAAAAAAAGGGACACAAAGAATTACAGAATCAAAACAGCAGGTGGGACCTTTACATGATACCCTATTCATTTAGTATTTGAAGTTCATCATCCTCTTTCTGAAAAAGTTTAAAAAAACAGTTGCTGTAAACAGAAAATACCTGTAGTCTATAGTCAGAACCCAATTTGCCGCTCCTGAGGTGAAAGGCCACCCCTGGTTCCTCCGCGTGCACAGGCACTGCCTCTGGGAAAATCTAGGCGCTGGTTAGCTGCTCGGTTAGGACCCTGACTTCTAAATCCCAGCCTCCCCAGAACTCTGGGCGCCCAGTCTCACCACTGATCGGTAAGACATATGAGTGGATATGGGACTCTCAATACAGGGCGTCTCACAGACGCATATTCGTGGGCCCTGGTGCTATGTTAGGGATCATCACTGGCCCCACAGCTGGTTAACTGGGAGGAGAGAGGTAGGGAAGGGGTTTCAGTATGAACAGGTTCAAATAGGATGCAGCATCAATTCAAAGAGAAAGGAGCACATGGACACTGGGAAACCCGCTGTTTCTAGTGTTTCTGGGCGCTCCTATCATCTGTCATGCCGGGCCCCGGGAAGGCAGGAGCCTTGGTCAGGGACAGTAGACCTCCTTCCGCCCTACAGAGGCATAAAGACTGATGAACACGAGGCTGATTCCCTACGACTTTGGGACCCAGCTCCGCCTCCCTGGCTGCTTCTCCCACATCCAGTCTGTTCCCGGCATCATCAGACCCACCTCTCCTCATTCCTCAGTTCACACTCACTGCCACAGCCTCCCCACGGTCTAGTCACTGGTGAGCCCGCCCCACACCTGTGTGTCTCACTCCCAAGGCGCCTCCTTCAAACGCAGCCTCAGCTCAAACACAATCAAGTCACAAGGCTTCTCTAAAAAGTACTCTTCAGAAACAGTTACACCAAGGCAGCAAGGCTGCTCAGGTGCCCTGGCGGCCAGCTCCGCGGCACGCGTCGGGGACTGACGGCAGGGACCAGCGACAGCCGGCTCTGAGGAGTAGACCAGATGGGGAGGCCCTGGCTCAGCTCTGGCTTTGTTCTCTCAGCTCAGACACTTACAGTGGTTTCTCCACTGCTGAAAACATACTGGCTGCTCACAGTTCTCGTCTGAAATGTGACACCCATGTTCTGTTTTCTGCCTGCCTCTCTACCCACAGCTCTTTCAACTCTCCTACAACTTCTACCACATTTTCCTACATAAAACACACCACATGCACTTCCGGATCTCCACATCTTTGCTGAGACCCTTCCCTGCCCGGGTGGTATTATGTTATACTGGAAAAAGCAGGCTTTGGAGTCCAGTGCCAAGGCTAAACTCCAACACTACTAGCTTACATAGCCTTAGGGGGTAAAACTCTTTCTCGGCCTAAATTTTCTCCTTCGTAAAATGTAAAACATTTCTCATACCCCTCTGTGGTTTTGAAAATGAAGAGAGAGCTCACTTCAAAGTCCCAGGTGAATGCCTGACAGAGAACAGAAGCGGGTCTCCGCTTCCTCTGTGCTGCTGCCCTGCCTGTGCCGTCGAAACCCTGCTTTCCAGCAGGGCCCCATCTAGCATCTGGCAGCCCACGCAGCCCAACAGGACGCTCAGGACATGCAGCCCTTGACACCATCTTCCTGAGTGCACCAGCCTCGCTCCCCAAATTCACACTGGCCTTTCACCACGCCGGGCAAAGCACCTGTGATGAGATTCTGCACAAGCTCTACACTATGCTTTGACAACGTATTATTACATGCAGCATTTCTGTGTCACTTACCAAATTGCGGACAATCATTTCTGAGCCTGCTTGGACAGCGAGGTGCAGGGGGGTCAACTTGGAGGCATCCTGGACTCTTGAATTTACATTAGCGTGGACACTTATCAAGAACAGCACACTTTCAATATCAGAATTCTGAACTGCCACATGAAGGAAATTCCGGCCCTTGTTATCCACCTACAGCAACAAGTGCAAAGCAAAAGATTAGTTCCCTTTTAAGAGTACCTCTTGAGCTTCATCTGCAAGCTGAACTGACCACTGGAGAGGTCACGATGGAGACCTTCCCTCAGTCTTAGGAAACCCCCTCCCAAGAATGAACACGAAACGCCATCCCCCAACCCCACCCACAGACCCGCTCTACACATCTGTGCACAGAAGCAGGTGTGCATAGCCACACCCACATGGTCAGGGGAAGGGAGCTGCTGCAGTAACCCACGCTGCCCTGGCAGCCTCCTGTAGTAGGAACTGGATGTGGAAAACCGAGAAGAAGACAATCTGAAGGATAGGGAAATGAAAGCACCAAGATATCAGGAGACTCACGGAGAGGCAAAGATGGAGACGAGCCTTGGAAGTCTCTTTGCTTTGGCTAAAACAAGCACCCAGCATCCTAATGCCCCAGCTGCACTGCCAGCCTGACCCGAGCAGTCAAACAAAGGCTTCAGAAATGTGGAGACAGTTTCCTCTTTTACTGAGCTACAAGACTATACACCATGCGGGAGGGAGCCAACAGCAAGTCACAGGCTTTACTCCACTGATGGAAAGCCAACAGAGCGCAACGACATCAAACCACACCGTAGACTGGAGTTCCCAGAGCTGTCTTAGCATGCGTGTGGCGGCGGCAGTGAGCGAGACCCCAGTGCTGCACACACGGCACACCACTTCACAGGCCACACACCACAGCACATGCCAGTCCCGTAAGCAGTGGATCTGCAAAGCGCTTTGATCAACAGTCCAGTTTCACACTGGAGAGAAGAAATGGGAGAGGCCACTTCACACCACCTGAGAAAATGTGAGGTCACCACCTACACAATCCAGTCACACTTGCGAAAATGCTGAAGACAGGTGGCGTACAGAAGCCTAAGACACCAAGCAATCATCTCCACCCACGCGAGGATTTCACTTCATCCGGGTCCCAAGTCTGCATCTCCCCTTCATGAGTGGCTATTTCTAAACGCTGCCAGTATTCTAGGTGCTGGCTGGAGAGTCAGGTTCCCGCAGGACCGGCCTGACAGACCCCTCCCCACTCCCACTCAGACCAGTTGTTACTGTCACTTCCCGCCCAGTTGGTTGCTGCAGATCAACAGTTCACCATCCAGATTTAGCAGCTGGTAAAGAACCACAAAGAACAAGGACAGCTGAGCCTGCTGAGTGACTGAACTCCTCCAAAACACTCAGGAAGTTGCCCCAACATCACAATGCAAGCTCTTTAAAAGACACTCCTTACTAGGACAGTTGACCATCCTAGCAAAAGCACTAAGAATGAGCTCGGCTGGGGCCGGGCGCGGTGGCTCAAGCCTGTAATCCCAGCACTTTGGGAGGCCGAGGCGGGTGGATCACGAGGTCAGGAGATCGAGACTATCCCGGCTAACATGGTGAAACCCCGTCTCTACTAAAAGTACAAAAAAACTAGCTGGGCGTGGTGGCGGGCGCCTGTAGTCCCAGCTCTACTTGGGAGGCTGAGGCGGGAGAATGGCGTGAACCCGGGAGGCGGAGCTTGCAGTGAGCCGAGATCGCACCACTGCACTCCAGCCTGGGAGACACAGCGAGACTCCGTCTCAAAAAAAAAAAAAAAAAAAAAAAAAGAATGAGCTCGGCTGTACACGCCACAGACTGCCTACGATGGAGCCCACTGCCTCCGCTTCCGTCTCCGCCTGGCATTGTCAGGCGCTGACATACAGGCAGAGGAGCCAGATCTCCTCCTGCACTGATGGGACATCTCAGCAGCCACATTCTAGGGCAGGGAGGACAATTTCCCACCGAAGTTCTTTCCAGGAAGAGCCATGTTTAGTTGGTGACATCTGTCTAGTCTCCAGGTTCTGCGGAGCCCAGGACAATGTGGAGGATGCCGGGTGTTCCTCACTCACCTGCTCAGCAGCCCCGGACTCTCGTTTGAGGATGGCCTCGGCTGACTTGTTGTTCTTGAAAGTCATGGCACAGGCAAACGGGGTCAGCCCTTGTCTGTCTCGCACGTTCAAATGGATATCGGGGTGAGAAACCAATAGCTGAATGATGACGCCGTGTTGGCTGCTGATGGCCACGTGGATGGGGGTTCTTCCTTCTGCATCCTATGGAACAAGGCACAGAATTTAATGTTCAATTGCAAGATAAAACTCAGGAAAAATATGAAGGGGTATAACTTTTAAATCAAATTTCAGTTATGAGACTCGATCAACACTCCCACCCTGTGTTTGACTCAGCTGTTAAAGAGGCCAAAGAGAAATGACTAAAAGTCACTTCCTGTTATACCACGTTCCAGCGACCCAGTGGTGACCGTGGACCCAGCACACACACTTGTTTCAGATCTGCAGTGAGTCTCCGCTCTAAGCCACCACTCCTTATTTGGCTGCAGGGCCTTAGGTACCAATCTGCACAGGCTCGAATGTTGAAAAGCATCAAAGCATCAGGGGTGCTCCAGGGAGCTACCAGGATGTTCTCCTAAATACATTACGCAATTTAGGACTAAACTCTCAGTGGAAATCTGTAACTAAAGGGCAATAGGAGGCGAAGAGAAAGAGCTGAAACAAATCTTCCTCCAGCTGTAGTAAGGACAAAGGCACAGAGAAGCACAGTCAGCCTGAAATCATGAACATTGCAAGGGAGGCCGTGTGTTCATGAAGCAGCAGCGCCTGGAACTGGGCACTGTGCAAGGTCCTTTGCCGTAGGAGGGGGTTCCCCTCATGCCGGAGCTACCTCTATCTCCCTGGAAACAGAAACGACATACCTGTGCATTCACGTTGGCACCAAACTCCAGAAGACACTGTACCGTCTCTTCCAGCCCCCAAGAGGCTGCCAAATGCAAAGGGGTCTGCCCATCTCTAGCCTCTTCCTCTCCTTCTCCGTTAGTGCCTGGTTGTCTGGGACTATTCACGTCACAGCCACTGAAGGGAATGGGGAAATGTAAA
This sequence comes from Chlorocebus sabaeus, assembly GCF_047675955.1. NCBI lineage: Eukaryota > Metazoa > Chordata > Mammalia > Primates > Cercopithecidae > Chlorocebus > Chlorocebus sabaeus. Next base: position 4,056,393 of record NC_132919.1, read on the forward strand.
ACACGCCGCGCTTGGACCCGGCCTACAGGCATGCTGATCACAGATGTAGAGCAGCAGCCTCATCCAACCCAACAGCATCTGCTGTGACCGGGTCTGCTGTCCTTAGGCCCTGGCCTCAAATACCAGAGTCGAGGTGCCACTCCCATATTCTGTGACTGGTCTTGGGGGTGGGCAACCCGGGCATCAGAATTGTTAGAAACTCCCCAGGGGGATATGCATACATTTAAAGTCTGAGAACAAGCTGGACGCAGTGGCTCATGCCTCTAATCCCATACTTTGTAAGGCCGAGGCGGGTGGATCAACTCAGGTCAGGGGTTCACATCCAGCCTGGCCAACATGACGAAACCCCCTCTCTACTAAAAACATAAAAATTAGCCAGGCGTGGTGGTGCACACCTGTCATCCCCGCTATGCAGGAAGCTGAGGCAGGAGAATTACTTGAACCCAGGAGGCGGAGGTGGCAGTGAGCTGAGATCGTACCACTGTACTCCAGCCTGGGTAACAGAGTGGGACTCTATCTCAAAAATAAAAATAGAAAATACAAAAAGAAAGTTTGAAAACCATAAAGTTTGAGCCAGGCGTGGTGGCTCACGCCTGTAATCCCAATACTTTGGGAGGCCGAGGCGGGTGGATCACGAGGTCAGGAGATTGAGACCATCCTGGCTAACACGGTGAAACCCCGTCTCTACTAAAAATATTTTTAAAAAATTAGCCAGGTGTGGTGGCGGGCGCCTGTAGTCCCAGCGCTGAGGCAGGAGAATGGCGTGAATCTGGGAGGCGGAGCATGCAGTGAGCTGAGATGGCGCCACTGTACTCCAGCCTGGGTGACAAAGCAAGACTCTTGTCTCAAAAAGAAAAAAAAAAAAAGAAAACCATAAAGTTTGAGAACCACTGCTGTAAAGGCTTCCTGAATAACCTTGGCTCCCACACATCCCACACTCCGAGGGGGCCACAGAGCCCTGTTAGGACTCACACACCGTGGTGGGGTCCTGGGGAGACACATCTGGTCTCCCCAGCTGTAGCCTCCTGCTTCACGGTCTGAACTGGTCCGCCATGACTACAGGAGCTCAGGCAGCTCCCAAAGCAGGACACTGACTTAAGCTTTCAGCTTCTTTGACCCAGGCCTGTGAGCTCCTCCCAGGGAGCCTGGCTCCTGGCTGACTTGACATGACAGAACAGTGACTCTCTGATAACCTTTTTTTTTTTTTTTTTGAGACGGAGTCTTGCTCTGTAGCCCGGACTAGAGTGCAGTGGCCGGATCTCAGCTCACTGCAAGCTCAGCCTCCTGGGTTTACGCCATTCTCCTGCCTCAGCCTCCGGAGTAGCTGGGACTACAGGCGCCCGCCACCTTGCCCGGCTAGTTTTTTGTATTTTTAGTAGAGATGGGGTTTCACCGTGTTAGCCAGGATGGTCTCGATCTCCTGACCTCGTGATCCGCCCGTCTCGGCCTCCCAAAGTGCTGGGATTACAGGCTTGAGCCACCGCGCCCGGCCGACTCTCTGATAACCTTAACTGCGAAAGTCAAGCCGGCTACTGGTATGCCAAGACTGTAGATGGATTTAAAAAGGAAAGAGCCAGTTTGCAACAAGCGCACTAAAACGGTTTGGAGAGATATGGGGACTCTGACCTGCGGATAAGAAAGCAGGCGGTGGGCTCGTTGTTTTCATCAATGGCTCTGTGCAGGAGCGTCTGAAGGCATCCGCCAGGTCCTGGACCCCAGCACGTGGCATCACAGCCATGTCTGACCTGCAGAAAAACGTAGTTACTCACAAACACTGCTGAGCAAAGGCAAGCAGTTTTACTACCAAGTCTGAGCTCTATGTATAGCATTAAATCCATTTTCAGATAAGATACAGTTAATTAAATGATCATTACTTTAATCTGTATCACTCATTAGTTTTACAAACACTAATTAAAATTTGCTGTGTGCAAGTTCTTGCACTAGGTCCTGTGGGACAGACTTGGGAAGTATCAACAAGTTACGTTTAATTTGTGTCCTTTAGATCTGAGTTCTAGAAGGGACAGAAAACACAAAGTGTCAGTGTACACCAACCGGTCCTCAGTAACACACCTGTAACTAACAGGTAAGCTCAACAACTAGCTAAAATCCCCAGGTGCGTAATGCCTTCATACCACACTGCAGGCCCTTCGGAGAGCTGAACCAGAGCGTGCAGGTTTGCCTCCACTTTTGGGGCCTGTCTGGCAAACAAGGGTGATAAACCTAAGACTGAGGAAATTATCACTATGGTGATAATGAGGACACCCCACAGCAAATCAGCCAAGTCCAGGAGAGGGCTCCTGAGGAAATGCCGCCATTCTCTCGCTGCTTGGTGGTTTTCTTGGTGAAGACAACCTAAAAACAAAAGTGTTGGCCGAGACCACGTTGAACTGCAAGTTTCTTTAACGTGACTTGCGACTGCTTGTCCTTGTCCCACTATGTTACTTGGCAGATCTCCTGCTCCTGTGACAGCTACGCAGCCACCAGCTCCGCCCCTGACACAGTGTCTCCCCATCTGTAAGCAGAGGCTAAGGCTGTGCTTGTCTTACCAGAGTGGACGCGATGTCCTCCAGACTGTTCGCCAGGGCCAGCCACAGCGGGGGGTTCCCCTTCTCGTCTGGCACAGACATGTCCGCTCCTCGGGTGCATATGGCATCGACCACGAGTGGAAGCTGGTTTCTGATGGCCAGCTGGAGGGCCGTCTCCCCGTCCCGAGTCCTGCTAGGACAGGCACACCCAAACCAACATTTGTAGTTGAGGCCAAAGCACAGAAGGTGCCCTTCCGGGCATTCCAGAGCCCAGAATCTTCCATACCCCTCATCATATTCACTCACAGTCATTAAATATTTTCTCAGGGAAATTAAATGTGAAAACAGTGTCTGTTCATTCTGCCTTTTTAGAACACATAACCATGTCATCTTATTGCCTCTCGAAGATAACATCCCAGCGTGTTGAATTCTTAGAGAACGACAGTCACTTTTTAGAGCAGTTTAATACAATGCCACCGAAGAACCCAGCTGACACCCCTTCCTTCCCCCGCTCAGTCATTCAGAGTCACTGGAGATCAAGGTGAGTTCTTTTGAAAATACAACTACAGTAACAATTGGACTCCATGTCATGTCTTTTTCCCCCCTCAAGCCTTACTGGGGGCTCATTTGTTGGAATGTTCTTCATTGTGACTGAAATTCCTTGTTAAAAACTGATTTTAGGCCAGGCGTGGTGGCTCACGCCTGTAATCCCAGCACTATGGGAGGCCGAGGTGGGCGGATCACGAGGTCAGGAGATCGAGACCAGCCTGGCCAACGTGGTGAAACCCCATTTCTACTAAAAGCACAAAAAATGAGCCAGGCGTGGTGGCGGGCACCTGTAATTCCAGCTACTTGGGAGGCTGAGGCACGAGAAACGCTTGAACCCAGTAGGCGAAGGCTGCAGTAAGCTGAGACTGCACCACTGTACTCCAGCCTGGGCAAGAGTGAGATCCTGACTCAAAGAAAAAAAAAACAAACCTGACTTTAGATTGTTTTTTACAATGAGACTTGTGCAATACTGTGCACTGGTCCTGAAAGGTTCAGACAAGAGCAAAGGACAGTCCTTTTCTCCATTACAATCAAGACTTTTGATGATTTTGTGACAACACTGCATTTGTGTGTTTTTAGAGCTACTGTTTCCCTTCCTCTATCTAATATGAAACAAAAACACTTTTCTACAAGCGAAGCTGTGCTTTTGACATCTCAATTAATTGTTACCTGGTGTTACAGTGGAGAGTGCGGCTTCGTCCTACCTGACATTTATATCTGCCTGGTGCTCCAGGAGGAACAGTGAGCTCTTGCTGTCCTGCCGCTGTATGGCCATGTGCAGTAGGGTCTGCCCATCCGACATGGTGTCATTGATGGAGGCCCCAGAGCCCAGCAGCTGGGCTGCGATCGTGTGCATGCCTGGGAAAGAAACAAGCCCCGATGTCATCCACGCTCAGCGTTTCCCGCTTCCTCAACATCTTACTACAACAGACATACCCTCTCAACTTCTCAAAGCCAGCAGTTTTCCACTGGATCTAACAGGCTTAACTCAAACAGAAAGGTTATTTCACAACCAAATGATTAGCTCACTCTCCTCTTTCTTTCTCGCTCCCTCTCTCCCGCCCAGCCCTGCTTCAGACAGCTGTCAGTCTGCAGACATGAGTGGCCCTGGCACGGCCTTACCAGTCCATAATGCCAGGCCCAGCACAGTCTGGTCTCGGGAATCTTTGAGGCTGAAGTCCGGAATGATTTGCAAGTTGTTGGTGGCATGAAGAGCATTGGCTAAATGTTTTTAAAAAGAAAAGAATATTTGAGTTCACCATCTGTGGATCCCATTTAAAGCATTCAGTAGAGTAAGAACTCAGTTTCAAACTAACTGTTGGGTATAATACGATGAATGCTACAAAAAGAGAGTAGATAAATCTTGTCAGGACTCGAAGCCCAGAAATCTGATATTTTGGAGCAAAACTTACGGGGAAAATGAATCTTTTTAAAGCTTAAAACACTGACTCTTCACATAAGGAAAACGGACTCCATTACGGCAACACACTTGATCACTAAAAAGACTAGAACAACGCCCTGATGATGATTCCTAATACACAATCTTAAAATTTTCCTCCACAGTCTTAAAACTTCTGTGAGGACCAGAAAAAGGGTGCACAGTACCTGAAACCCCACCTCCCTCCAGAAAGACAATGCTAAAAAACCACTGTCCTTAACAAGGATTGAGGCAAGAGCAAAATAAGCCTCAGGACAGGAAAGAGAAGGCATGAGGAAGACCTTCTGAGGGAAACGGCCCTTCTGTCCCGCAGGGGCTGCCCTTGGCCCCTCTCTCACGGAGTGCCTGCCACAGCAGAGTTCTCCAAGACAGCGCTCACACCGAGGCGCAGCTCTGCCTGACCTACACTAAATGGCCTGGAGAAATACTCAAATAAGACAGACGGCAGAATCAAAAGTTCTACCAGCTTACCCTAACAAGTGAAATGGGCAGGCCCCATCCTGAAAACACACACAGGGAAGCAGCAGTCAAGAGCCAGACTACATGCTTCTCTAGTTTGACCTGAAAGGATTTTTTGGGAGTAAGAAACTAGCTACACGAAACTCACCAACAGAAGAAACATCAACTCTGTAACTAACGATCCTAAACCGCTGTCCCCAAGTCAAAACGATGGACAGCATTCCCACGTACTTACCTTTCTGCTCCAGGATGACAGACACCACGTCCGGATGGTTATAGGCGATCGCCATGTGCAGTGGTGTCTGCAGATAGATGCTGTCCGCCAAGCTGGTCAGGGATGCAGCCTCCTTTGGCAAAGGCAGAGCTTCCTCCGTCTGCAGGTTTGGGTTGGCACCTTGCTGTAGGAGCTCTGCAGTGAGGTTGGCCAGGCCATGCCGACACGCTGTGTGCAATGGGGTTTCTCCCTGAATAGAAACAAATGGCCGAAATCTGAGCACTCACAGGAATTCCCTTCACGAAGGGAGCATGGCAGCCTGAGAGAAAAAACTCGGGTCCTGGGCTCATCCTGTCGCCAGCTGACCCTCCTGATTTCTGTTCTTTTGCTCCTGAGCCATCATCGCTCTCAGTATCTTCTTTTTCTTTCTTTTTTCGGTTTTGTTTGGAGACAAGTCCCGCTCTGTTGTCCAGGCTGGAGTGCAGTGTCAAGATCTCGGCTCACTGCAACCTCCGCCTCCTGAGTTCAAGCAATTCTCCTGCCTCAGCCTCCTAAGTAGCTGGGATTACAGGCACGCGCCACCACACCCAGCTAATTTTTATATTTTTAGTACAGACAGGTTTCACCATGTTGGCCAGGCTGGTCTTGAACTCCTGACCTTTTGATCCACCCGCCTCAGCCTCCCAAAGTGCTGGGATTACAGGCATGAGCCACCGCGTCCGGCCTATTTTTTTTTTGAGGCGGAGTCTCGCTGTGTTGCCCAGGCTGGACTCAAACTTCAAGCCTCAAGCAGTCCTCTTGCCTCAGCTTCCCAAATAGCTGCGTCTGGTTCCACCCTTTGTTTCTTCAGTGTCTTTCCCAAGCACCTTCCAAAAGCTGGCTTCTTGACTTCACCTCCTAGGTCCTCCTTAACCGCCCTTTGCTTGTTTCATAACTTTTTTTTCTAATTCTAAAAATAATATATGCTTATGACAGAACAATAACAAGCTACAAGTGTCACCAAAATAAACAGTGCAAGTGGGAGAGCCGCGCAGCCCCCGCCCGGGAGCGAGGCACCGGCGATCAGCAGCCTCGACATGGCGGCCGTCACTGCTTCCGCAGCTCCTCACCTGCACTTCGTTTCTGTGGCCTGCTCACATCAATCTCATCTTGAACTCTGATCAAGACCTCCTTCCCCTACTTTTAAAAGTTAAAAATATTTTTAATTGGTATTACCGGTACCTGATGCAATATTTAAAAAGAAGTTTCCTCTCACATTTGGAACCATTATTACCAGTTTCATGTTCCTCTCCATTGACAGAATACTCCCAGGAAAATGCATGTGTGCACATGCTTAAGCATTTCGGCATGTCTATGTGTATGTCCGTATGTATACACACACACTGGAGTTTTCCCACCCAAACAAGTGGAAATGAACAGAACACACCACTCTGCTTGCAGTACGGCGCTTACATACGGCGCCCGCTCTCATCAGAGCTACACATGATCATCACTTAGAGAGGCGAGAACTCTCCAAGGCTTACTGTAAAAAACAGCAAGATCCCTGGCAGTGATGTTTACAACTAACTGATCACAACCAGTTACAGATTCATTTGTTCCTTCACAGCCACTGCTTCACTTGACTAGCCTTAAAAAAAAAAAAAAAAAAAAAAAAAAAAAAAAAGCAAGATCCTACCTCCTCCTTTTCCCTCAAAAAATTATCCTTTCCCAGCAGGAGTTACTTTTAACTCTTCCAGCTGGGTTTTGTAAATCTCCATATTTCTAACTAACATGTTTTTATTGCTGCCTCTTGATTTTCCAGCTTTGAACATTATCTGTGGGACTCGCCACTGTGGCAGATAAGGATTGAGTGCTTTTACGCCTTGACCCAGAGCGTGCGCTTCCCACCCAAATCCTCCCCATACAGGGGAACCATAATTGTAGTGTGAGCCCTCCCAAGTATTTCCTCTTCCTCTTCCTCCTTCTCTCCCCCGCCACCTCCTCAGGGCTGTCTCCTGTTCCAGACCTTCTTCCTACACATTCTCATTGGGTGTGCTGATCTACTCCACGGCTTCTGTCATTATCTACAAGCAGGAGACTCTCAAACCCAGGCCTCCAGCCCCATTTTTGCATCTTATTTTCCCACAGCCTGTTAGACATCCCTACCTAAATGTTTAGAAATTCAGAAATCACAATGGAATTTACTCCCCCCACTCAGGTTCCTCCTCCTGGCCAGCTTCCTCTGTTTTCATGGGTTTGCCACAGTAATTGTTTTTTTAAGTTCATACTTCGGTGTCTTTGGGGTACCGGTGGTTTCTGGTTCCACAGATAAGTTCTTGAGTGGAGATTTCTTAGATGTTAGCACACCTGTCACCTGAGCAGGGTACACTGTGCCCAGCATCCTCCTTTTATCCCCACCGCCCTCCCAAGCAGCCCCTCCGAGTCCCCGAATTCCACACGCCATCCCTGCACTGCAGCAGCGGGAACGGTTCTCTTGCCCTCGCTCCTGGGAGCCTGAAGCACGCGTGTGGTATAGACTGACTCTGCAATTCCTGCGGAACCTGTTCCTTTGGATCCCAATGCAGCATGAGAGGACAGCACACGTCACCGCTTGTCAAGATGATTCCCACTTGGCTCCAGCCTGGGCTCCACGGCACACCCACCATGCCAGCCATCCCAGGCAGCTTTCTCAGCTCCAGAAGAATCATACTACTTGTCTGCCCAAAACCCTCCAATGGCCCTTCTGTCCCCACAGGATAAAGCCCACACACCGGAAGCCAGTGTTCCAGGCCCTTCAGCAGTGTTGCTCTCCACGGCTTTCAAGTTAGGCCTCCTGTGTCTCTACAGTTTGGGTTTGACCTAGTTTTGCTATGAAGGGTATTCAGAGAAGGAGCAACAGCGGGTAGACAATGTGGGCCTAAGGGAGGTTTTTTTGTTTTGTTTTGTTTTCCAAGACAAAATCTTACTCTTTTGCCCAGGCTGCAGTGCAACGGCACGGTCTCCACTCACTGCAACCTCCGCCTCCCAGGTTCGAGCGATTCTTCTGCCTCAGCTTCCTGAGTAACTGGGACTGCAGGCCCCTGCCACCACGTCCAGCTAATTTTTGTATTTTTAGTAGAGATGGGGTCTCACCATGTTGGCCAGGCTGGTCTCAAAGTCCTGACCTCAGATGATCCGCCCGCCTCAGCCTCCCAAAGTGCTGGGATAACACGTGTGAGCCACCATGCCCGGCAGAGGATTTTAAGTCAGGAGATAGTAGAGCATGTCTCTATGGTATTAGAAATGAATAGTGGGCAAAGCTAATGATGCAGGAGGAAAAGAAAGAGACAGTGACACACAGTGGCAAGAGCAGAGGCACGGAGAAGGTGAGAGGGCACGAGATGCTGTGATGTTGAGCCCAGAACAAGCAGCAGTGGGCGCTGGGCCATGCCGTCACTCTGGCCGTGTGCAGACACACAGTGGAGTCGGCAGTGTTTCGAAAGGATGGCACTGCCCTCTCTCCTGCACCAAGATATGCTGGTCTGGCTCAGATACCGAGCTCACGGTTGACTGCCTTGCCCAGTGCTGTCGAGACAGTGCAACTAGACAGCCTTGTGCTGGAGTCTTAATGCGGACACCTCATTATTTATAATAGTACATAGGTACTGTGTGTGTGGACAGAGGCTGGGGAACGCCCCGGGCTGGAGCATCCACACAGGTATTATTTATACGCCACCTAACCTCCCAGAACCCCAAGGTCGTTGACTCCGAAATAAAGAACTGACTGATGTGGGAAAGGTTTCTTCAGTCCTAATAATACATGCTGCTTCCGGGTCCACTGTGAAAATTAAAAGGGGTAATAGCCTTAAAGCTGCTAGCACAAAGTGACCGTAAAATAAATGTGATCTTGAAGACAAGCATATCCTTCTGGTCTGAAAATAATAAAGTAAAAATAACTACCAAATAGTACCTAATGTCTCAGTTATTATACTAATAAGCACTTAATTGTATCATTTACTTTCATCTTAACCACACCCTATGAAATCAGTATTAACCTCATTTTATAGATGAGGAAACTTAAAATTAAGACCACATAGGCCTGGGCACAGTGGCTCATGCCCGTGATCCCAGCACTTTGGGAGGCCGAGGTGGGCAAATCACCTGAGGTTGGGAGTTTGAGACCAGCCTGACCAACATGGAGAAACCCCATCTCTACTGAAAAAACAAACAAACAAACAAACAAAACTTAGCCGGGCATGATGGCGCATCCCTGTAATCCCAGCTATTCTGGAGGCTGAGGCAGGATAATTGCTAGAACCTGGGAGGCGGAGGTTGTGGCAAGCCGAGATTGCACCATTGCACTCCACCCTGGGCAACGAGAGCAAAACTCTGTCTCAAAATAAAAAAAAAAAAAAAAAAAAAAAAAAAAAAAAAAAAAAAAAGACTGCATAGGGAGGAAATGGGAAAGCTGGTAAACTCAGTAACGTACAACCCCAAAGGTAACACTTTTATTCATAACACCATACATTCTGCCTTGTTAGCGTGCGATATAGACTCATAAAAGACAATCCACATAGGAAAACCCAAGCAAATGGTAGGTTTGCACATGCGTTTACTAACCTCTATTAAAGTCCATGGTATCTAGTTCAGGGCCTGATACCACGAACAAGCACTGTTTCCTAAGCAAATGCTTAGGAAATGGTTTTGCTAAATTAATCAATCAACCAATATTTGAGGAAACATAATCTGTTTCACTCTGGCTTTTTAACCATATGCATGTATTATTCTGATAAAAACTGAAAAAAACACACCTATTCCCCTTTTTCCTACATATCCACCAGTGCCATTTATTCCACAGATCAACACCATTTTCTCCAGCTGTCTGGTCACACTTACCCACTTGTTTCTGTGGTTGACATGGGCACCGTTGGTTGCCAGGAAAAGAGCTGCTGCCTCGTTTCCTGCTCCAGCCGCCCGCTGCAGTAAACAGTTTCCTAGAAGAAAACAGGCATGCTGATTCTTCTGTTTGCATCGAAATGCGGTCACGCTGCACACTGCACAACACCTGCTCTTTCCACCACCCTGGGACTGGCAAGCCCTCACCAGACAGTAGGTCCGCACCAGACAGTAAGTATCATTTAAGTCCACAAAGGTACTTTCTGCATGTGGACAGAGACCCTAGGGAATGCCCTGGGCTGGAGCACCCACATAGGTACTGTGTGTGTGTGGACACAGAGGATAGGGAACGCCCTGGGATGGGGCACCCACATAGGTACTGTGTGTGTGGACATAGAGGCTGGGGAACGCCCTGGGCTGGAGCACCCACATAGGTACTGTGTGTGTGTGGACACAGAGGATAGGGAACGCTCTGGGCTGGAGCACCCACATAGGTACTGTGTGTGTGTGGACACAGAGGATAGGGAACGCTCTGGGCTGGTGCATCCACATAGGTACTGTGTGTGTGGACACAGAGGCTGGGGAACGCCCCGGGCTGGAACACCCAATTCCTCCATGGGATTCCCAGGACTGCAGAACTTCTGTCTCCTTGCTGAGGCTGGGTTAGAGCAAGGTTTCTCAACGGTGGTGCTACTGACATTTTGGACAGGATAAATTCTTTGTTGTGGGTACAATGTTCAGCAGCATCCTTTGAACTTAAGACAATTAGAAATGTCTACAGATGTTGGCCACATCTGGTGCCTCACAACTGTCATCCCAGCACTTTCGGAGGCCAAGGCAGGTGGATCACTTGGTGCCAGCGGTTTGAGATCAGCCCGGCTAACATGGTGAAAACCTGTCTCTACTAAAAATACAAAACTAGCCAGGTGTGGTGGTGAACACCTGTAATCCCAGCTACTTGGGAGGCTGAGACATGGGAATCGCTTGAACCCAGGAGGCAGAGGTTGCAGTGAGCTGAGACTGCACCACTGCTCTCCACCCTGGACAACAGAACAAGACTCTGTCTCAAAAAAAAAAAAAATGTCTACAGATGTTGAAAATGTTCTTAGGCAGTAAAGGCAGGATTGTGCCAGGCTGAAAACCACTTGGCTGGATGACCATTTTGAAAACATTTTAAGTTCTATTAGAAAATGCCCCTTAAATATAAATACTTCAGTTTTATTCCTAATGCTTTAAATATGTTTGTTCTTGGCTTAGAAATATTTTCCTTAGCAGTGTCACTCTTTTCTAAATAAAAACCTTGGAAAGAAAAAAATGAGGTTTTTTTTCTTCTTTTTCTCTCTAAATGGTTTTAGCCCTAAAACAGTGCTTCTCCGCCTTTTAATTAAAATCCATTTCCAAAAATGAACAAACTCTCTCATGTCAACAGCTATACTATTTGAAATTCTAAATAAACACCAGGACTAAAAACAAGATAAAGAACTGTGACAGCCAGGCACACTGGCTCATTGCCTGTAATCCCAGAACTTTGGGAGTCTGAGGTGGGTGGATCATTTGAGGTCAGGAGTTCGAGACCAGCTTGGCCAACATGGTGAAACCCTGTCTCTACTAAAAACGTAAAAATGTGCCAGGCCTGGTGGTGCACGCCTGTAATCTCAGCTACTCGGGAGGCTGAGGCAGGAGAATCACTTGAACCCGGGAGGCAGAGGTTTCAGTGAGCCGAGACAGTCCCACCGCGCTCCAGCCTGGGTGACAGAGTGAGACTCTGTCTCAAAACAAACAAACAAACAGAAATGGGACAAAGTACTACTTAGCTTTCATACCACGTTTTTCCTTATCCGACTCCTAGTTGATGGCTGCTCTAATCTGGAGACTCCAAATGTGGACCCCATGTTCACGCTTGCAGTCATTCCCCTGTACCCAAGACTTAAACTCTAATCCTCCCAACAAAGATAACCCGTGATCGCGAAAACATCACTGAACCGCTAAAAGCGAGTGGACGAATTGGCTGGTCTGGGTGCAGTGGCGTTTACAACTCATCAAAACCAGTTACAGATTTCTTTGTTCCTTCTCCACTCCCACTGCTTCACCTGACTAGCCTTAAAATTCAAAAAAAAAAAATTTTTAAATTTTAAAAACTTTATAAATTAAAAAAAAATTAAAATATCTTAGTGGACTAAGATTACACGTAAAATGAAAAATGAAACAGATTAATAGAAAAAACAATCCTGAGTCTGTCTAGATTTAACAATTAAAACAAAGTATATAATGTAAAAGTGACAGAACCAGCAAGAAAAATGGACAAAACCATAACCAATGAAAAATTTTAATATAACTCTCAGAAACTGACAGATCAAGCAGTCCAAAAGTTAATAAGAATATGTAAGATTTGAACAGCATAATGAACAAGCTTGATTTAATGCACATAGAGAATGCTGCATCCTACAATTAAAGAATGCATATTATTTTCTTTTCCTTTCTTTTTTTTTTTTTTTGAGACGGAGTCTCGCTCTGTCGCCCAGGCTGGAGTGCAGTGGCCAGATCTCAGCTCACTGCAAGCTCCGCCTCCCAGGTTCACGCCATTCTCCTGCCTCAGCCTCCCGAGTAGCTGGGACTACAGGCGCCTGCCGCCTCGCCCGGCTAGTTTTTTGTATTTTTTTTAGTAGAGACGGGGTTTCACCGTGTTAGCCAGGATGGTCTCGATCTCCTGACCTCGTGATCCACCCATCTCGGCCTCCCAAAGTGCTGGGATTACAGGCTTGAGCCACCGCGCCCGGCCAGAGTGCATATTATTTTCAAGCACACGTCAGACTTTTATAAAAACTAGTTCTGGCTGGGCGCAGTGGCTCACGCCTGTAATCCCAGCACTTCGGGAGGCCGAGGCGGGAGGATCACAAGGTCAGGAGATCGAGACCAACCTGGTTAACACAGTGAAACCCCATCTCTACTAAAAATACAAAAATTAGCCGGGTGTGGCGACACGCGCCTGTAGTCCCAACTGCTGGGGAGGCTGAAGCAGGAGAATGGCGTGAACCCAGGAGGCAGAGCTTGCAGTGAACCGAGATCACACCACTGCACTCCAGCCAGGGTGACCCAGCGAGACTCCATCTCAAAAAAAAAAAAAAACCAAAAAACTAGTTCTGTAAGAGTCTAACATTCAAACCTGTTTTTTGTTTGTTTTTTAAGAGATAGGATCTTGCTCTGTCACCCAGGCTGCAGTACAGTGGAGTGATCATAGCTCACTGCAGCCTCCAACTCCTGGCCTCAAGCAATCCTCCCACATCAGCCTCCTGAGTAGCTCAGGGTACAGGCATGAGCCACCACTCGATTCTTAAATATCAAAGAACCAATCTCTTATATGCCAAATTCTGATAGGATTAAATTAGTAATCAGTAAAATTATAGCAATAACCAATATATTTGCAAATTAAAAGGAATTAGTAATAATTTGATTTCCAGAAGTCTTCAGTCTAAAACACTTCTAGTTCTTCCCATATTATCTGTCCTGTAGTACTTGAGCTTTTGTATCACCTAGAGTGGTGATTTCATTTGACCTTTAAATATTTTTTAATTTTTTATTGATTGATTGATTTTTGAGACAGAGTCTCGCTCTGTTGCCCAGGCTGGAGTGCAGTGACACGTGGCTCACTGCACCCTCTACCTCCCAGGTTCAAGCAATTCTCCTACCTCAGCCTCCTGAGTAACTGGGATTACAGGCGCCCACCACCACACCCAGCCAATTTTTGCATTTTTAGTAGAGACAGGGTTTCACCATGTTGGCCAGGCTGATCTCGAACTCCTGACCTCAGGTGATCCGCCAGCCTCAGCCTCCCAAAGTGCTGGGATTACAGGCATGAGCCACCGCACCTGGCCGACCTTCAATTATTAACTTCTTTAGGGAAAGGGCTGTTTTAATATCCATCTTTTTTTTTTTTTTTTTTTTTTTTTGGTCAACTCTTCCTGTGAGTGACACCTACCCACGTTTTATACATTTTTTGCTAGTACTCAATACTGAATTACACGGAATCCCTCTCCCTAAAATATCACTGTATTTTATTTAGTCAGATCAAGGAAATACATTAAAACAGTGGCTCTCAAAGTGTAGTCTAAGATTGTAAATACTGAAGTCATAACCCACCTAAACAAAAGCTCTCTGGTACCATTTTTAAGACCGTCAAAAGAATGCTGAGTCCAAAGAGTCTGGGAGTCACCGCATTAAACAAATGGAAGTTTCGGTTTCAGGGACTTGATGTTTGAAGCACAGGATTTTTAAAAATTACAACCCAGGCTTTTACTGTATTTAAAATTAAGTGCAAAATCATTATCCTCATAGTATGCCGTTCAATTTCTAAATCTGGGGTGAAAGCATTTACACGCCATTTCCCGGCACCTGCAGACCCCAGCATCGCCCCTTCGGGTGGCATGTCCTTTACCTGTCGCCGTGTCAGGTGCATCCGTGTGGCTGCCACGCTGGATGAGTCTGGCTGCAAAGCTGTTCTCATCAAATGAAGTCCCATTTACCACGGGGACATCTTCGAAGGGGTTCACAGACTGGTCAGAAGACACCGTGATATGCTGCACTGCGAGCCACAGAGCCGTGCTGCCCTCGTGGTCTTTGAGTTCTAAATCTAGTCTGAAAAGCAGAAGCAATGTCAACAGCACCTACAATCTTTCTGAGACACTCTAGACTGACAACGACCTCGTTCTTTCTCTTTATCCTTTTTCAACGACACATTTTTTAGCTCACTTTAACTTCTTAATAAATGCGACACTAAAGGTGTTTAAGAAGAATGATTTTTCACTCACAACCCCCCTCCAACCCGTCTTCTCACTTGTGCATGTCTCCCTACGTACTGTTTGCACTGCAGCAGCTGACTGAACACATGTTCATTCCTGGCCATGATGGACACGTGCAAAGGAGTCCTGCAGGACCAAAAAGAAGAAGGGTCACTTCAGGACAGGCCTGTCCAGGACGATTCACGGCAAGAGGCACCCCGAATCCCAGGCAGAGTCCCCACCCACAAGAAATTCCACATTTCTACAAGGCCTCTAAAACCATGACCCAGGATCAAAACCTGAAAACGGATCTGCTTATATGTGACCATTATTCAGTGGCCAAAATGGACAAGAATCAGCTCAAGGAAGCGATCTCAAATACTCCCTAACTCAATCCCGACCCCCTCCTGAAGGCACAGACATGATTTTCTCAAAAACAGCAGTTTCTGCCACAGGTGTGCAGATTTTCCCTCATCTATTCTCCATCAATTCGGAAAAGAAACTTCCCCCATAATTTTCTGTTCTTCTCAAACACACTCAGCGCAGCAACAGGAGAGAACTGATGAAAGCTGCATTTAACCTCTTTTCACTGCTTTCATTTAGCACTCGGGAGCCCTGCAGGAGACCGGCACTGTGGAACTACCACACACACACACACATACACACAACACACACATTGTGAGTCAGGGCTCAAGGCTGCACCTACCACAGACACACACACACAGCGAGTCAGGGCCCAAGGCTGCACCTACCCCCCCCCCCCCCCACACACACATTGTGAGTCAGGGCTCAAGGCTGCACCTACCACACATACACATACACACACACACACACATTGTGAGTCAGGGCTCAAGGCTGCACCTACCCCACACACACACACACACACACACACACACACACACATTGTGAGTCAGGGCTCAAGGCTGCACCTACCACACACACACATACACACACACACACACCACACACACACAGCAAGTCAGGGCCCAAGGCCGCACCTACCTCCCCCCCCCCCACACACACACACACACACATTGTGAGTCAGGGCCCAAGGCTGCACCTACCCCACATACACACACACACACACATTGTGAGTCAGGGCTCAAGGCTGCACCTACCACACACACACACACATATTGTGAGTCAGGGCTCAAGGCTGCACCTACCCCACACACACACACACACACACACACATTGTGAGTCAGGGCTCAAGGCTGTACCTACCACACACACACACACACAAACACACACACACACACACACATTGTGAGTCAGGGCCCAAGGCTGCATGTACCACACACACACACACACACACACTGTGAGTCAGGGCCCAAGGCTGCATGTACCACACACACACACACACACACATTGTGAGTCAGGGCTCAAGGCTGTACCTACCCGCCCCCCCCCCCCCCCACACACACACACATTGTGAGTCAGGGACCAAGGCTGCACGTACCACACACACACACACACACACACACATTGTGAGTCAGGGCTCAAGGCTGCACCTACCACACACACACACACACACACACACACACACACACACACACAGCGAGTCAGGGCCCAAGGCCGCACCTACCCCCCCCCCCCCCCACACACACACACACACTGTGAGTCAGGGCCCAAGGCTGCACCTACCACACACACACACACACACACACATTGTGAGTCAGGGCCCAAGGCTGCACGTACCCCCCCCCCCCCCACACACACACACACTGTGAGTCAGGGCTCAAGGCTGCACCTACCATACACACACATACACACATTGTGAGTCAGGGCTCAAGGCTGCACCTACCACACACACACACACACACACACACACACACACACACACACACAGCGAGTCAGGGCCCAAGGCCGCACCTACCCCCCCCCACACACACCCATTGTGAGTCAGGGCCCAAGGCTGCACCTACCCCCCCCACCACACACACACACACATTGTGAGTCAGGGCTTAAGGCTGCACCTACCACACACACACACACACACATTGTGAGTCAGGGCTCAAGGCTGCACCTACCCTCCCCCCCCCCCCCCACACACACACATTGTGAGTCAGGGCTCAAGGCTGTACCTACCCCTCATCCCCCCCCACACACACATTGTGAGTCAGGGCTCAAGGCTGTACCTACCACGCGCGCGCACACACACACACACACCACACACACACACACACCACACACACACACACACTGCAAGTTTACTGCCGTTGGAGGAAAAAAATAAAAGCATCAACAGCAGGGACACGGATGCAATTATTTTAGGAAATAAGGTAATTATCAAATGATATTGAGATTTCATGAAGCTACATCTTATTTGTGTACCTTCCCTATCACACAAGTCCATTTTCCTATCTGACGACCAAACTTTACAAAAAATCTTTCCTTTTTTGAGAGGGTTTTCAAAGGTATAAAATACTGAGTTGTTCTAAGGACATGCGGGTCCCAACTGTGCTCAGCGATTCAGGTGACTTAACCGTCCTTCACAGCCTCACACCACTGTCCCGAGACAAGCAGCCTTTTCCTAGATTCTAAACCACAAGGAATCCCCAACTAAGTATTTCTGGAAATGGGCAAAATGAACACAGTAATTATCATTAAATATGCAACGGGCTGTGCTACGGACAAAGGTAGCAAGCTGTGCAGATAAAGTGGCAGTGTTTACAAGAAGGTAAAATTGGGTTTAACAATTAGAATTTTCTAACAATTAGACCTCACAGAAATAAAACAGATTGTCTGGTTGCTTGGATAGTTCTTCAAACTTGGATAGTTTAAACTCTAAGAAACGCTGGAAGGTTCACCTTGGAGGCCCTGGACTAGATGACCACTCTGGTTCCTTCAAACATGAAGACACAAATTGCTTAAAAGCTTGAAGACTGGCGCACGCCTGTAATCCCAGCACTCTGGGAGACTGAGGTGGGAAGATCGCTTGAGCCCAGGAGTTCAAGGTCAGCCTGGACAATACGGCAAAACCCTGTCTCCACCAAAATACAACAATCAGCCAGGTGGGGTGGCGCGTGCCTGTAGTCCCACCTACTCAGGAGGCTGAGGTGGGAGGATCACCTGTGCCCAGGAGGTGGAGGCTAGAGTGAGCCAAGATCACACCACTGCGCTCCAGCCTGGGCGACAGAGTGAGATGCTGACACAATTAAAAACAAACAAACAACAACAAAAAAACCCTTGATGACTTCAGTTACCCAGGACGGAAATGTTTTCCCCAAATGCCTCTGGTTTTAGTAGTGACACTACTACTATACATCAATGTCGGTGACTTTAATAAAAATCAGACTGAATAATGCCAAACTACAGAACATGAACTCCCCGTATGCCAGTGACCTGCTACCATAAGATAATCTTCTGAGAACAGTGCTAAGGGCACGGGGTCTGTTCCCCAGCTTACCTCCCCTTGCTGTCCTGCATGTTGGGGTTGGCACCAGCCTGCAGAAGGGCCTCTGCAATCTGCGCCATCTCAGACATCACATCTGCTGAGTGTTTCTTTGAACTGTACAAGGCCACGAGGTGCAGTGGTGTCTCCTGGGCACCCAGTGTAGCAGCATTGACCAAGGCCCCATTCTTAATGAGGAAAGTGGCAGCAAAGAGATCGCCTTGAAAAGAAATAACAGAAGAAACAGTAACACAGGACAACACTCAGGGCAAAGTGTTCTGGCCAGTGCTTCCTCCAGAGGCAGCAGAAAATGACTGCAGACAAAAGAGAGCAGTAACTAGACGTGTCTGAAGGAACCTCTTGGGGCATCTGTAAGTGGAAACTCATCATTGAGATCATGGAGTTACAGACGAATTCAAAAGGCTGTGCTCAATTTTTGGTACCTGTTATCACTTGTCGTGCCTCCTCACCTCAGTATCCTTTCACTGTTTAAGAATACGAGGCTGGGCCGGGCGCGGTGGCTCAAGCCTGTAGTCCCAGCGCTTTGGGAGGCCGAGGCGGGCGGATCACCTGAGGTCGGGAGTTCGAGACCAGCCTGACCAACATAGAGAAACCCCGTCTCTACTACAAATACAAAATTAGCCAGGCGTGGTGGTGCCAGCCTGTAATCCCAGCTACTTGGGAGGCTGAGACACGAGATTCGCTTGAACCCAGTGGGCAGAGGTTGCAGTGGGCTGAGACCGCACTATTGCACTTCAGCCTGGGCAACAAGAGCAAAACTCCATCTCAAAGAAAAGAGAATACTAGGCTTCTATTCTTCAAAGGCCTCTTTTGGTCATCTCTCAAAAGGGTTTCCAGGATCCCTCCCCACACAATTTCTCTCTCTCCCCCTCTCTCTTTCTCATTTCCTGACCACAGCTTGTACCTAACTAAGCAACACTACCCCCTATTCTGCTGTACCTGCATACAGGTCCTACTCAGAGCAATCCCATGTCTGTTTCCACTGTACCTGCATACAGGTTCTACTCAGAGCAATCCCATGTCTGTTTCCACTGTACCTGCATACAGGTCCCTACTCAGAGTAATCCCATGTCTGTTTCCGCTGTACCTGCATACAGGTCCCTACTCAGAGCAATCCCATGTCTGTTTCCGCTGTACCTGCATACAGGTCCCTACTCAGAGTAATCCCATGTCTGCTTCCGCTGTACCTGCATACAGGTCCCTACTCAGAGTAATTCCATGTCTGTTTCCGCTGTACCTGCATACAGGTTCTACTCAGAGCAATCCCATGTCTGCTTCCGCTGTACCTGCATACAGGTCCCTACTCAGAGCAATCCCATGTCTGTTTCCGCTGTACCTGCATACAGGTTCTACTCAGAGCAATCCCATGTCTGCTTCCGCTGTACCTGCATACAGGTCCCTACTCAGAGCAATCCCATGTCTGTTTCCGCTGTACCTGCATACAGGTCCCTACTCAGAGTAATCCCATGTCTGTTTCCGCTGTACTTGCATATAGGTCCTACTCAGAGTAATTCCATGTCTGTTTCCGCTGTACCTGCATACAGGTCCCTACTCAGAGTAATTCCATGTCTGTTTCCGCTGTACCTGCATACAGGTCCCTACTCAGAGTAATTCCATGTCTGTTTCCGCTGTACTCGCATACAGGTCCCTACTCAGAGTAATCCCATGTCTGTTTCCGCTGTACCTGCATACAGGTCCCTACTCAGAGCAATCCCATGTTTGTTTCCGCTGTACTTGCATACAGGTCCCTACTCAGAGTAATCCCATGTCTGCTTCCGCTGTACCTGCATACAGGTCCCTACTCAGAGCAATCCCATGTCTGTTTCCGCTGTACTTGCATATAGGTCCTACTCAGAGTAATTCCATGTCTGTTTCCGCTGTACCTGCATACAGGTCCCTACTCAGAGCAATCCCATGTCTGCTTCCGCTGTACCTGCATACAGGTCCCTACTCAGAGCAATCCCATGTCTGTTTCCGCTGTACTTGCATATAGGTCCTACTCAGAGTAATTCCATGTCTGTTTCCGCTGTACCTGCATACAGGTCCCTACTCAGAGTAATCCCATGTCTGTTTCCGCTGTACCTGCATACAGGTCCCTACTCAGAGTAATCCCATGTCTGTTTCCGCTGTACCTGCATACAGGTCCCTACTCAGAGTAATCCCATGTCTGTTTCCGCTGTACCTGCATACAGGTTCTACTCAGAGTAATTCCATGTCTGTTTCCGCTGTGCCTGCATACAGGTTCCTACTCAGAGCAATCCCATGTCTGTTTCCGCTGTACCTGCATACAGGTCCTACTCAGAGTAATTCCAAGTCTGTTTTATTATTATAAAATTTCTTTTCTTTTTAGATTTTTTTTTTTTTTCCAGACAGAGCCTTGCTGGAGTGCAGTGGCACAATCTCCGCTCACTGCAATTTCCGCCTCTGAAGTTGAAGCAATTCTCATGACTCAGCCTCCCAAGTAGCTGGGACTATAGGCACGTGCCACCACACCTGGCTAATTTTTTGTATTTTAGTAGGAATGGGGTTTCACCATGACGTACAGGCTGGTCTCAAACTCCTGAGCTCAGGCAAACCACCTGTCTCAGCCTCCCAGAGTGCCGGGATTACAGATGTGAGCCACTGCGCCCTGCCTCTTTTTAGTTTTATAATTTCATTATATACATGTAACTGACTTAACAAGAAGTTTACAATGAAACATTTGAACAGAGTATCTGTACACATTATTATTTACAAAAATTTCACATGGTAAATAACCTTGTTATGGAAACAAAATTTCTTTCTAAATCCCTTCCACTGACTTAACTCTGGCGGTATTACAGAGTCTACCTAGGACTATTTACAGATACACTGAGGAACATCCCAGGGCTTTGGAAGGCCGAGGCGGGAGGATCACTTGAGCCCAACCAAGAGTTCGAGACTGCAGTGGGCCATGACTGTGCCGTTGCACTCCAGCCTTCGTGACAGAGAGAGATCTTGACTCAACAAAGGCTGAATAACTCACAGAAAATCCATTCTTCTAATATTTTGAGACAAAGTCTCACTCCCGTCACCCAGGCTGGTGCACTGGCATGATTACGGCTCGCCGCAGACTCCACTTCTTGGCTCAAGGTATTCTCCTGCCTCAGTCTCCTGAATAGCTGAGACTACAGGCACGCATGCCACCATGCCTGGCTTATTTTTTATATTTTTAGTAGAGATGGGGTTTCACCATGTTGCCCAGGCTGGTCTCCAACCCCTGGGCTGAAGGGATCCACCTGTCTCAGCCTCCCAAAGTGCTGGGATTACAGGCATGAGCCACTGTGCCTGGCCAAAATTCATTAATTTTAATAGCTTCATTTACCATCTTTGACTATTTATGCTCTGTAGAAGTGAAAAAAACTACCCTGACATGTTGACAAAAGGCCAAGAATTAAGATGAAGATGTTAACAGTATACATTTGTGAAAATACTTTGTCAGACACTAGTAAAGAGAAATTGACTCTAGATTGGTTCTACAAATACATGGTTAAACTCAGAACTAAGCAATCTGACAAGTGGCCATTTAGTGTTAAAAATACTTGTGAAAAACCAGTTAAAGTATACTTGTCAAGTTAACTTGGAGGATGACAAGGATTAAGCAATTAAATTTGTTGTAAGATTAAAAGTTCAGTCTTCCTTGGATTTAGTTATATTTAAAATTTAAAACATGCAAACACACTACATATATATGAAATTTATGTTTCTTAAGAAAGTAAGGCAAGAATAGCAAAGCATCATAACACATGGAACAGAAACCTGTTACCAAGGCTTGGGGCCTCACGCCTTCCTGGGTGAAAGCGATTGCCCTCAGTAGCCTCCAGGTGGCACCCATGAGCTCACACCAGGAAACTCGGGTTTTGGGGATTTTTTTGTTTTGTTTTGTTTGAGACACGGTCTCACTCTGTCACCCAGGCTGAAGTGCGGTGGCATCATCACGGCTCACTGCAGCCTCGACTTGCAGGGCTCAGGGGATCCTCCCAGCTCAGCGTCCTGAGTAGCTGGGACTACAGGTGCACGCCAACAGACTCAGCTTTTTTGTGGTTTTGGTAGAGATGGGTTTTGCCACTGTTGCCCAAGCTGGTCTTGACCTCCTGGGCTCAAGCAATCCGCCCACCTCAGCCTCCCAAAGTGTTGGGATTACAGGTGTGAGCCACAGCGCCTGGCCTGCAAAGTCTTTCAAGGATTCAGTTAAACATCTTCCAAATTAAACTCATCTGCAACTTGCAACTTGAAGTCCCCATGTGTAACTCTGATGAGTGACAGCAAGTTAACCCAAGAGCCTGGATTCAGAGGTACTTTCTGCAGATTCTGTCTCCATTTCACCAAGGTCTACTGGACGAATTTCTTGCAAATCACATCCTCCTTCAGCTGGATGATTCCCAACATGCGGAACAACATCCCAGAGTTTGATTTGCTGGTCCCATGAGAGCTGACTATACTCCTTAAATGTGTGGGTGATCTCGGGATGAATGCTGGATTGTTGAGGCTGCCTTGGAACTTCTTTAATGTATGGATCGCAGGCAATGGTGTTCTTCCCATAGTCGATCTGCTTTTGTCTTTGCATCAGGACACTTTGGTTCCTAATTGTTAGAATTGTGAGTGCAGACCCCTTTGAATCACAACCTGAGACGATGATTTTCTCTCTTACAAAGTTTTCTTTTCATATCTTATGGTATCATTTCATCTCCTTTGACTACACATCTACAGTCTAAACATCTAAAATGGAGTTTCAGGAGTGGTAAAACTCTCTCAAGTCTGTTGCCTGTATTCCTGTGCACATTTTCATTTGAATATACAGGTTTCATCTGGTTCTCAGTGGGTATGAAATTAGAAAATCATTTGCTTTTGTTTTGGCTTTTGGTTTTTTGAGATAGGATCTCACTCTGTTGGTCAAGCTGCAATGCAGTGGTGCCATCATGGCTTACTGCAGCCTCAGCCTCCCAGCCTCAAGCAATCCTCCTGCCTCAGCCTCCCAAGTAGCTAGGGGTACAGGTGGCGCATGCCACCCTGCCTGGCTCATTTTAAAATATTTTTTGTAGAGATGAGGTCTCACTATACTGTCCAGGTTGTACTCAAACTCCTGGCCTCAAGTGATCCTCCCACTTTGGCCACCCAAAGTGCTGGGATTACAGGCGTGAGCCACTGCACCCAGGCCGATTGTCTGTTTTTCTTTTCTTTTTTTTTTTTTTTTTTTTTTTTTTTTTTTTTTTTTTTTTTTTTTTGAGACGGAGTCTGGCTCTGTCGCCCAGGCTGGAGTGCAGTGGCCGGATCTCAGCTCACTGCAAGCTCCGCGTCCCGGGTTTACGCCATTCTCCTGCCTCAGCCTCCGGAGTAGCTGGGACTACAGGCGCCCGCCACCTCGCCCGGCTAGTTTTTTGTATTTTTAGTAGAGACGGGGTTTCACCGTGTTCGCCAGGATGGTCTCGATCTCCTGACCTCGTGATCCGCCCGTCTCGGCCTCCCAAAGTGCTGGGATTACAGGCTTGAGCCACCGCGCCCGGCCGATTGTCTGTTTTTCAATACTTCCCATCTGCTCTATGCTTTCTTCCGAGGGACCATCTTGCTAGAGAATGTGGGCTCTGGCACTGGGGCAGCCAGGAGGCCTCAGATGCTGACTCGTCACTCAGATGCTGGATTGGCCCGTGTCTGATTTTTTTCTTTTTTGGTATTCACACTGTCTTACACAAAACAGACCCTGGGGAAACGTCTGGGAAGAAAATGGACTGACTGGTTAGGGCTATTGGGTTCTACTTTACCAGAAAGCCTCTTATTTGAATGAATTATGACTTCAGGTAACTTAACAATTTTCCAGTAAGTCCCTTCTCCTGAAATATTTTCATTCTTCTGCTCCTGTTTTGGGTGGGGTAAGGGGTGCAGAAGGGTGCAATCTTTACCAGTATCAAAGCTTAGATTTTACAGTACAGACGCGGTAAAGCACTGCAGGCAGCAGGTAACATGCACATTGGGGGCTGGGCTAGGTCAGGCCTTGGCTATCCATTTACACATATACACAGAGGGCCCCACTCTGTAGCGTGAACAAACTCTGCATGGATCTGGTATAGAAGAAAATATGTAAAGACAACAATATATTAGCAATAGAACTAAATATCCTAGAGACGGCCACTTACATTCTGGGAGTAGAAAGAAACTTTAGAATTATTAGGACAACAGGCCTTAATGAAAAGTCCAAAATATGAGATACTCAGGGGAGAAGGGATAATGTAGTTTCACTACCTTTAAGCTTAAAATAGATTCCAAACTAAGACACAAATACATAGTGGTCGGGTGCAGCGGCTCCTGACTGTAATCCCAGCACTTTGGGAGGCCGAGGCAGGCAGTTCACTTGAGGCCAGGAGTTTGAGACCAGCATGGCCAACATGGCAAACCCAATCTCTACAAAAATACAAAAATTAGCCAAGCGTAGTGGCACATGCCTGTAATCCCAGCTACTAGGGAGGCTGAGGCAGGAGAATCACTTGAACCCAGGAGGCGGAGGTTGCAGTGAGCCGAGATTGCAGCACTATACTCCAGCCTGGGCGGCAGAGCAAGACTCTGTCTTTAAAAAAAAAAAAAAAGAGAGAGAGAGATAAATACACAGTAAAGCTAAGACAATATAGTTTAATGAAAAATGTATAACACACCAAACATACAGAAGATAAACTGGGCAATACTGCACAGATATATGAAAACCTATGAATGATTGGATTCAGATGGATAGCATGATAAAAAAAATGTTTGTATCTTAAATCCTTAGGTCCTCTTAGAAGAATTATAGACTTTGGATCAGATTTATTTTATTAATAAGATCCAAATATACAGTTTTTACTTATAATCATACATATATATAAATATATTCACCCCAAAGAAGCTATTTAGAAATTACTAGAAATAGAAAATTAGTAAAGTTTTACATTAAAAGAAAGTCAGCCCAGAGGGCACATAAAGAAAAAGGACAACTGATATCAGAAGAGCAGAACAAAGGGAGGGAACAGAAAATGTCACAAGCACCATTTATAAGGTTTCTGTCAATAAGAAAATGGTTAACACATTTTAGAAAGACTTGAAATCATCAGAAACAGTTAAAATAAAAACTGGTGCTTAAAAGTTTCAGTTACTTCATCACCTCATTCACTGACACTGCCAGGTAAATGAGGCATGACCATTACAATCTGTCCACATAAAACTATTCCTAACAAAAAACTTCACACTAAAAAAATCCATATACAATATTTCTTTCAATGCAGCTTCTTGACAGTTCTATTCAGCCAGCAGCCTTCATTATTCAATTAATACAAACCATATTTCATGCTGCTCCAGTTGGTGGCATCATTTTCAAATTTACTAAAAATAATTAACAGGAACATCCTACTTAAGAAACCCATCAACCGGGCATAGTGGCTCACGCCTGTAATCCCAGCACTTTGGGAGGCCGCGGTGGACAGATCACCTAAGGTTGGAGGTTTGAGACCAGCCTGACCAACGTGGAGAAACCCCATCTCTACTAAAAACACAAAATTAACCGGGCGTGGTGGTGGGTGCCTGTAATCCCAGCTACTCAGGAGGCTGAGGCAGGAGAATCGCTGGAACCCGGGATGCGGAAGTTGCAGTGAGCCAAGATTGCGCCACTGCACTCCAGCTTGGGCGACACGAGCGAAACTCCGTCTCAAAAAAAAGAAAAAAGAAACCCACTGACTGATGTTGGTTATTAAGGTAAAAAAGTTCAGGAAGAATTGTTTTTATCAAGTGAAGACTCATCTTCTTGCTCAAATCAGGCTAATCCAAGGAGATGGCCTCTCTCTGGCCAAACATGTGCCCGCTGTGGCCTCCCGCAGAGACACCACCCGCCTGTTCCACTCTTCAGGTAAAACGACTGCTATACTCGGTTATTAGGATGATCACTGACTATTTTGTGGACAGATTCCAATGCACGCTCAGAACTAAACCGATATCTCATATATTAAAGACTTTCACTCTTAACAGTTAAAGTGAAAAAAACTCCTACAGGAACTGGACCTGCATTTCCAATGCAGGGGCAAGGGATGAACGGCAGGGTTGACCCCGCCAGTCCCCTGGTAATCAATGCTGGGTGTACCACTAACATTGCCTGGCATTCTCTGAACAAACCAATAAAGCAAAAGTGATTCCCACTTTATGGATAACGAAGACTCAGAATGTGACCTGTCCAAGGCCACAGAGTAAACAGATGAGTTGAGATTCAAACCTTGGTAAATACGAGCTTGACAGCCAGTGCTCTGTCTACCGTAATATGTGACACTCTCTAAAGTTAGCAAAATCACGTTTATTATACCCACACTGTAATCCACACACTTGCAGGCAATTAATAAACTCAGAGTGGAAGATTAAACCATCTGAAAATAAACATCAAAAATGTATCGCTAATTCTTGGCAATTCTTGTAGCTAAGCAATCACCAAAATATTTAATAACTCAAAAGATGTTTTATCATCAAACATAAGAATTAACTCCCTGGGAGGAAAGGAACAAAATTCTCATAATTTTTTTTTTTTTTTTTTTTTTTTTTTTAGTAACAGGGTGTTTGTTTCCAAAATAAACATCTCAAGACACGAAACAGTGTGGGAAAGAATCATTCTCTACGTGGTGGACATTTCCCCACTGCATCACACTCAGTGCTAAGTACTCGCTGGCTTCGCACAGCACATAATGGTGCTTGGGGAAAATGCATCTGCTCTTGACACTGACATACTCGAAGGATTTCCTACCCAGTGATGAGCAAAATTTTCCTCTCTACCAGCCAGCAAGCTCAGCACTCCAACGCATGGCTTATAAGGATACTCGTATTAAAACCTTTGCCCAAAAAGGACAAAGCTGGCACAGGACCACAACTTGATTTAACTACATTCCACCAACTAGGAGCAATTTGTGAACGGCAAAAATGTAGCATAGACAATAATGGTATGACAATGCATCATCAAAAGGGGAAAAATATAGATTAAGATGGAGCGAAATGAGTAGATTCTCTCTTTGATATCTACATGTAAGTAACAAAAAAGTGGCCATGGCAATGTACTTCAATCAAGTCAACCATCCCTCCAGAGAACTAACGCTTTGACACTTTGGAAAGCTTTCATTCCTCACTGGAACTCTACCTCTATACAGATTTCACTCTGTCAAAAATGACCATTGCAAAGCAAAATCAGTCAGGATTCACTTGGGACTTACGAATTAGTAAGACTATGGAAAAAAACAAACAAAAAAAACCAGTATTGTTTTTCCTTTGACAAGTTCATTCATTAGGATTAAGTTTTGTTCTCGGCTGGGCGCGGTGGCTCACGCCTATAATCGTAGCACTTTGGGAGGCCGAGGCGGGCAGATTACAATATCAGGAGATCGAGACCATCCTGACTAACGTGGTGAAACCTCGTCTCTTACTAAAAAAAAAAAAAAAATTAGCTGGGCATGGTGCCGGGCGCCTGTAGTCCCAGCTACTCAGGAAGCTGAGGCAGGAGAAGAGTGTGAACCTGGGAGGCGGAGTTTTCTGTGAGCCGAGATCGCGCCACTGCACTCCAGCCTGGGCGACAGAGCGAGACTCCATCTCAAAAAAAAAAAAGAGAAAAAGATGTTTTGTTCTCAAGTCTATCATTTCTATATTCTTCCAACTACTAACAATGCATTCAAAATATAGCTACAATTTCAAATAACTTTGCTAGAACACAATGAAACTTTATCAATTTATCATAATAGAGGTCTAGCCTGTTAAAGTGAACACCCCGAATCTAAGAATATGTTTAAACATTTACGGTTTTGCTACTATCCTCATATCTGTGGTAGGATACAAAAGCAAAACCTTCCCAGCACAATTCCTAGAGCAAGTGACCCACTGAACAAGCAAACACACAAGTGCTTACAGGTAAAAGGTGCTTCTTCACACAAAGTACCACCTTTGCAGCCTTTCCTCCCGGGGCCCTGTTGGCACTGTGAACGGCCAAACCAACAAGGCGCAGGGAACAGCTCTTGAGTGCTTCCTCTGACCCAGTGGATCAAATTCTGAATCATGTACCCTGTGAGTACAGACTAGAGAAGGCTTTGAGAATTGTGGGAACAAGGTGAGAAAGTCTTCAAAAATGACTTGGATAAAAATAAAACTGCCTGGAGGGAAAAATATAAAATACACTTCTTCCTACCTCTTTGGATTCCTTTGTGTAACAAGCTCCAGCCACTCTTGTCCACCATGTCCACGTCAGCTTTGTGACTAACCAGCGTGGTGGCAATACTCTCCAGTCGTCGTGAAAGGGCTAGATCTAATGCCAGATCTCCATTATGATCCGCTTCGTTCAGCTTCCCAGGGAGCTACACGAACACGTTTGTGAATTAGCGCCCAGTGCGTAGAGAATACGACCTATTTTCATTTCTCCCACCTTGACCCTTAAATATCATTGCTTATACAAATGTCAAATTTAAGTACTTCAACACTGCTTACTCCCCAAATTCAACTTCATTCATAAACTTCTATCAGGCTTCCTCAGGGTACACGTTTTCAGGGAGTATGGTATTAATGGGGACCACACAGCAAACATAAACAATGTGGGAGATGATGTAAGGGCCACCAGGAAAATGTGGACAGAGTGCTGTGGGGCACAACTGCCAGGCAGAGGTTCCGAGAGCTTTATAGTGAACAGCTAACGCTTCCATGAAAGGCAGTGGTGTGCTTATCTCATTTTTCCCAGAAGTTTAATGTCTCCCCAGACACTGGACACCCAGGATAAAACATACTTCGTTCCCACCTGTCAAGAGCCATTACCTTTCTTTCAAGGTCATGTGATGGGCAGAATTATAGCCCCCCAAAGATGGACATGTCCGAATCCCCAAAACCTGTAAACATGTCACATTACACGGCAAAAGGCGCTTTGAGGGTATGATTAAGGACCTTGCGATGAGGAGAGTATCCCAGATTACCCAGGAGGCCCGATCTATCTAACCACACACATCCTTCAAAGTGAAAAAGGGAACCAGAAGAACAAGTCAGAGAGATGCGACATGAGAAGCACCTGACCCACCACTGTTGGCTTTTAAGACAAAAGCCGGGGGCTATGAGCTAAGGAATGTGTGGCGGGCTCTAAAAGGTAGGAATGGCCCTCAGTTGACGGTCGGCAAGAAAAATGGGGACCTCGATCCTGTAAGCGCAAGAATCTGAATTTTGCCAAAAACCCACATGAGTAGGAAATGGATTCTCCTCTTGAGTCTCTGCAAAGAAGCACAGCCTGCTGACACCTTGATTTTGGGCCAGTGATTCCTGTCCTGCACTTCCAACCTACAAAACTCTTAGGCAATACATTTGTGTTGTTTTAAGACATTAAGTTTATGGTAATTTATTATAGCAGCAAAAGTAAACTAATACAGATTTTGGCACCTGGAAGTTAAGAAGCGTTAAAAACAAAACAAAACAAAACACTACCTAAAAGCATATAAGAGATTTTTAAATTAGGCAATGGGCTAAGGCTGGAAGAATTTTGAGAAACATGTTAGAAAAAGCTCAGATAGCCTTGAACAAACTATTTAGTAGAAATCCATACATTAAAGACTGTGCCAGTGATGGCTCGGAAGAAGTGAGCAGCGGCCTGGAGAAAGACAAGTTAGATTTCCGGGAAATGAAGAATGCAAAAAGTGGCTACAGTACCTGGGAATCCATTTCAATCAGATAAAGGAAGACCACGTCTTCTCTCTCCACTTTGATAGCTTTATGTAACGGGTACTCCGTCTTGGATTTGATCATTTTGTATAACAACTGAGCACTCATGCTACTGAAATCCTCCTTTCTCAGGTCATCCTAACAATTCACAACATAGTAAAAGGCAGAACAGATACAAAGTGATAAATACAACTACCATTTAGGACGCCCTTAAAACGCGTCAGTCAGGCCCTACTTGAAGGGCCTAACCTTTCCCGACTCATTTACTTCTCCCCAAAACCCAATGAGGTAAGTACTTGATCATCCCCATTTTACAGAAGAAAAAAGAAAGGCGTAAAGAGATTAGATAACTTGCTCTAGTTCAGACAGTCCTTAAATGGCTGGGGAACCAGAAGGCTGACATTCTGAGCCTCACTCTTTTCCCTGGCCCTACTGTGCCTCCCAGTGAGGTGGCAAAGCCAAGCCACGCGTACCTCTAACAGGAATGCGCCCCGAGGGAGCCTCACGTGAGAGCAGGGGGTCCTCTTCCCACCCCCCGAAAGATGGCAGTTAGAAAATCAATTCAATCAACTCCAACTTCCACAAGCAAGTCACTCTGCTGAGTCACAGCTCGTCCCTATTATTGCAGATCTCTATATTTCTATATATTTTAACAGAAAGGTTACCAACTCGGTTTCAATTCCTTAAAATTCAGCTCTTCTAGCCACCTTTTCTGAAACTCTAATGCTTTTCCTACGATGTTGTTGAATACCAAACAATTCACAGAAACTAATTTGTAAAAGGTAGCACCAGCCCTAATTTTTTAAAACTGCACACAACGACAAAAAAATGTGAACCACTGGCCAGGTGCGGTGGCTCACACCTGTAATCCCAGCACTTTGAGAGGCCGAGGTGGGTGGATCACCTGAGGTTGGGAGTTTGAGACCAGCCTGACCAACATGGTGAAACCCCGTCTCTACTAAAAATACAAAAATTAGCCAGGCGTGGTGGCGCATGCCTGTAATCCTAGCTACTCAGGAGGCCAAGGCAGGAGAACTGCTTGAACCTCAGAGGTGGAGGTTGCGGTGAGCTGAGATTGTGCCACTGCACTCCAGCCTGGGCAACAAGAGTGAAACTCATCTCAAAAAAATAAATAAATAAAAATAAAAAACGTAAACACTGTTCTTTATGATGAAACAACCTAAGAAAGGGAAATCTAAATTTAGAGATGCTCTCTACCTGATGAGGAGAACAAGGGCAAGCTCAGAAACCGTGCTGCTGAAACTGTAGGGCCTGCTGGCCACGGAGCCATACCCTATTCCTGCAGCTCATCAGCAGCTTCCACAGATGGAGGGCGAAGGCAGGCGATGCTTTCAAGACTGTTTCTGAACCTGAGCTATCTTTCTTGCGGGGGTGGGAGACGGAGTCTCACTCTGTCACCCAGGCTGGAGTGCAGTGGCACGATCTCGGCTCATTGCAACCTCCGCCTCCCGGGTTTATACGATTCTCCTGCCACAGCCTCCTGAGTAGCTAGGACTACAGGCACACACCACTGAGCCTGGCTAATTTTTGCATTTTTACTAGAGGTGGGGTTTTACCATGTTGGCCAGGCTGGTCTCGAACTCCTGACCTCAAGTGGTCTACCCACCTCGGCCTCCCAAAGTGCTGGGATTGCAGGCGTGAGCCACCGCACCCGGCCAGACCTGAGCTATCTTTTGTCCTTCTGCTCTGAAATCACAGAACTGTCAGAATTTGAGTTGAAAAGAGTCTCACAGATCATCTAATCAAACGATTTATTCTTCAATTGTGTAACAAGAGAAAACTAGCTGCCAGAGAGGTCACTTTCCATGGAACTAGGTCCCAAGCCACGGTCTCTTGACTGCCAGCTAGAGAGCTCTGTCGACACCCTCACCCTCTCACTCACCCAATGACTTGCAATAATTTCTGCACAGTAGTTCATCAGCGTGCTGGCATTCAGCTCCTCCGCCGTCTGGTAGAAGCGAATGCAGTTCCTGACATTCACTAGAGACATGACACCCTTCTCACACCTGGAAGAGAGTATTCATGATGAGCAGTATTACTGGACAAGTATGTTCACAAACGAACAAACCAAAGCGATCATCTGTGTACTGGCTGGCTACGTCCTATTAATAACACTATGGGGTAAGGGTAAGCTAAGTAGCTATGAATAAATTACAGTTGGTCTCCCATATTTAAAAAGTACTAGAATTTCATTATATTATTTCATTGCTCAGTTCTGGTCAGAATCAAAATAACCTGCAAATAAACTTATTAAGCATAATACTCCAACTGCCTTAACAGTACACACATGACACTCGCTGATCACATAAACAGGTAACTGTCAAATCAAGCACAAAATGGATCAACCTCTGTCCTTCAAAGAAAATTTAATTGTATGGAACACTGCTTTAGTTCCCACTAGCACAACTGTATTATACAAACAGTGTGGCTTAGAAAGAGTTTCAAATACAAGGCTCTATGCCTCAATAATGAACACCTCCTTAAAAGCTCTCCCTGCCGGGCGCGGTGGCTCACACCTGTAATCCCAGCACTTTGGGAGGCCGAGGTGGGCAGATCACCTGAGGTCAGGAGTTCGAGACCAGCCTGACCAACGTAGAGAAACCCCGTCTCTACTAAAAACACAAAATTAGCTGGGCGTGGTGGTGCATGTCTATAATCCCAGTTACTCGGGAGGCTGAGGCGGGAGAATCGCTTGAACCCGGGAGGCAGAAGTTGCAGTGAGCTGAGATCGCGCCATTGCACTCCAGCCTGGGCAACAAGAGCAAAACTCTTGTCTCAAAAAAAAAAAAAAAAAAAAAAAAAAAGAAAGCTCTCCCATAGGATGTATGTGTATGGTATGTGAATTGTAACTCAATATAGCTGGATTTTAAAAACCCACCTAGGATCACCTGAGGTCAGGAGTTCAAGACCAGCCTGACCAACAAGGTGAAACCCCGTCTCTACTAAAAATACAAAAATTAGCTGGGTGTGGTGGCGGGCACCTGTAGTCCCAGCTACTTGGGAGGCTGAGACAGGAGAACTGCTTGAACCCAGGAGGCGGAGATTGCAGTGAGCCAAGATTGCGCCATTGCACTCCAGCCTGGGCGATGGAGCGAGACTCTCTAAAAAAAAAAAAAAAAAAAAAAAAAAAAAACAAAAAAAAAAACCCCACCTAAAATATCTATAATGTTTAGGAAAAAAATAGCCAAATCAGCCAGGCATGGTGGCTCACGCCTATAATCCTAGCACTTTGACAGGCCGAGGCAAGCAGATTGCCTGAGCTCAGGAGTTCCAGATCAGCCTGGGCAACATGGCGAAACTCCGTCTCTACTAAAAATACAAAAACAAATTAGCTGGGCGTGGTGACATGCACCTGTAGTCCTACATACTCGGGAGGCTGAGACACAAGAATTGCTTGAACCCGGGACGCAGAGGTTGCAGTGAGCTGAGATGGTGCCACTGCATTCAAGCCTGGGTGACAGAGCAAGACTCGTCTCAAAAAAAAAAAAAAAAAAAAAAAATTAGAAAAAATAGCCAAATCATAGTACACCCCCCACACCAAAAAAATCAGATTTCTACTATAACAACAAAACCACAGTACACCAAAATAGGGAAAAACTGGCTACAGTGGATGTCCTCATAAAGCCAAGTAATAACAAAAACAAGACTCTTTCAGAATCATTAATAAGGAACCATGGCCAGGTACAGAGGCTCACATCTATAACCCCAGCATTCTGGGAGGCCAAGGCAGAAGGATTACTTGTGGCCACGAGTTCAAGACCAGCCTGGGCAACACAGCAAGATCCTGTCTCTACCAAAACAATTCTGATATTAGCCGGGCATGGTAGCGTGTCCCTGTAGTCCCAGCTACTCAGGAGGCTGAAGTGAGAGCCCAGGAGTTCGGGGCTACAGTGAGCTGTGATCATACCACTGTATGCCTGCCTGGATGACAGACAGAGATCTTGTCTGAAAAAAAAAAAGAACATCAACGACATCATAGAAGAGAGAGCTGAAGGCAGGCAAATAGGTCTCTGGTAGCAAAAGCAGGACCACATCGTAGTCTGGAAGATGCCGCATTGGAAAGACCACACTTCCTCTATGCCGTAATTCCTGGAAGCCTTAGGGAGTCTCCCATGAAACCAGGTCTATGAGGAAAAGAAGGCCAGGGCACAGTCCTTCACCTCCCCTGCCTCCACAGCTCCCTCCAAATCAGGTTCACCTCCAAGGGCAGCCACAGAGGACTAGTATGGTTTCACAAGATTTCCTGACATTCACCATTGTTTTCCCTGCCAGCAGCCTCCACCAAAACTCTTTCTAATCACAAAGGCAGAATGTGGTGGACAGAGCAAAACAATGAGGTAAAAAAGACCTGAGTAGAGACACATTGAACTTTAGGGGCCAAATGACTTGAGCTCTCTGTGCCCCTGTCTCCTCCTCTGTTAAATAAAGATGTTACTCTACTTCAGATGTTTGAGGAATACTTGTGTGTTTGTCAAGATGGAGGAGAACTGGTTACACTCAACACAGCCAGAGGTATGTAGTAAATACGCTCGCAAGTTTCAGGTCCCTCCCCTAGCCCTTCTCGTCTCTAAAGCCTGAAATTCCTTTAGGAAGGAAAAAGCACAAAAGGAAATCACATAATTTTAACAACCCACATTAGTAGATTTCAGTACTGTTAACCATAACTAGCTAGCAGGTAATTCCCAATGGTAACAGATGAGCTTTAGGTAACAGATGTAGAAAAAGACCATGGGAATGGGTGATGGCGGAAGGAAGGTCATGAGAAAGACCTGGGCAGAATGCAGAACACACTTTTTTTTTTTTTTTTTGAGATGGAGTCGCGCTTTGTCGCCAGGCTGGAGTGCAGTGGTGCAATCTCGGCTCACTGCAACCCCCGCCTCCCGGGTTCAAGCCATTCTCCTGCCTCAGCCTCCCAAGTAGGTGGGATTACAGGCACACGTCGCCACACCCAGCTGATTTTTATATTTTTGTATTTTTGTATTTTTTTTTTTTAAGTAGAGACAGGGTTTCTCTATGTTAGCCAGGATGGTTTCAATCTCCTGACTTCATGATCCACCCGCTTCGGCCTCCCAAAGTGCTGGGATTACAGACATGAGCCACCGCGCCCCACCTCAGAACACCCTTTCTAAACCTCACAAAGGAGAGGCTAGCAGCAAGAATACAATCTTGGCGTCATTTCTCTATTTAGCAGTAAATGCAAGCACCTGCTTTACACTAAGACCTGTCAAAGTTTGGGGTTTTTTGTTGTTGTTGCTGGTGTTTTCTGAGGCAGAAGTTTGCCCTGTTGCCCAGGCTGGAGTGCAGTGGCGTGATCTTGGTTCACTGCAATCTCCGCCTCCTGGTTTCAAGCGATTCTCCTGCCTCAGCCTCCAGAGCAGCTTGGATTACAGGCGCCCGCCACCACACCTGGCTAATTTTTGTATTTTTAGTAGGGACAGGGTTTCACCGTGGCCAGGCTGGGTGCTTTGTTTTTAATTAACATTACTGACTTGGTGTAAGGAAGCATCTCTCCCAGGGCACTTTAAAAATCATGTTGCTACAATATCTAAGTAAGTTACATTAATAAGTTATAATAATAAACAAGAATGTAAGTTACATACAACAGTATTATATTGCCTTTTTTTTTGAGACGGAGTCTCACTCTGTCGCCCAGGCTGCTGTGCAGTGGCGCGATCTCGGCTCACTGCAAGCTCTGCCTCCCAGGTTCATGCTATTCTCCGGCCTCAGCCTCCCGTGTAGCTGGGACTACAGGCGCCCGCCACCACGCCCGTCTAATTTTTTGTATTTTTAATAGAGACAGGGTTTCACCGTGTTAGCCAGGATGGTCTCGATCTCCTGACCTTGTGATCCGCCCGCCTCGGCCTCCCAAAGTGCTGGGGTTACAGGCGTGAGCCGCCACGCCCCGCCAACAGCATTATATTTCTAAGCCTCAGTTTTCTGTACCATTGGTTTCTCCAAACCTGCAGCACACCACAGCAATGCCTGACAAAGTCACTCTAACCTCAGCCATGAAATCAGAGCATCCCAGGAGAAAAAAACTCTTTTCAGATAGCTTTCAGAAGCTTTTACCATTTTTACAACTAACATCAATCAGCCTTCCTAACATCCTAACACCAGGCAGCCTAATACACAGGAAGATCTCAGGGAGTAAATGACGCACATTTGTAAAGCACTTTACAAAGCACTTTTACAGACAAATGCTGAGAACCTGAAAATTCCATGCTCCTCCTTTTTAACTGTCAAATGACATTGTGCCAAGGGACTCAGATATGTTTCATGAAGGCAGATCTTTTATTAAAGCTGGCAGACATTTCACTGTCACCAATTCTAGGATCTCCAGAGTGCCATTTGCCATCTGGATAGATTATAAATAGTAACTGACATGATTTACGCAACCAAAGAACATATCATCTTATTTAGAAATTGAGATTCTTGCTTCCTATATCCTCTTTGAAAACAGCAAGACAAACTAACTTTCACCCGAAGGGAATTTTTTAATTATTATTTTTAACTTTAGAGTACAGAAAGGATACAGATATAGAAAAAAAAAAAAAAACAACTTTTTTTTTTGAGACGGAGTTGCACTCTTGTAGCCCAGGCTGGAGTGCAGTGGCGCGATCCAGGCTCACCACAACCTCTGCCTCCTGGGTTCAAGCGATTCTCCTGCCTCAGCCTCCTGAGTAGCTGGGATTACAGGTGCCCGCCACAATGCCTGGCTAATGTTTTTGTATTTTTAGTAGAGACAGGGTTTCACCATGTTGGCGACTTTTAAAGTACACAATCAAGCATATATTTAAACGTCCCACAAACTCCTGTCTAGTTTTCATATCACTCTTGAGTGGATGTGGGAAAAAGAAAAATTATCGAAAAGAAAAATGACAGAAGGAGAACAATGATTTAGTTACAAATGACGTTTTTCTTTATATCATTCTGTATTTTCCAAACATCATACACTGAACATGTATTATACTTTTGTAGGCACAAAAAAATTAACTCATTTTTTTAGTATACATTAATTCTCTCTTTAAAAAAATTAGCTGGGCACGGTGGCTCATGCCTGTAATCCCAGCACTTTGGGAGGCTGAGGTGGGCAGATCACCTGAGGTCAGGAGTTTGAGGCCAGCCTGGCCAACATGGCAAAACCTCATCTCTACTAAAAATATAAAAATTAGCCGGGTGTGGTGGCAGATGCCTGTAACCCCAGCTACTCAGGAGGCTGAGGCAGAAGAACTGCTTGAATCGTGAGGTGGAGGTTGCAGTGAGCCGAGATTGTGCCACTGCACTCCAGCCTGGGCGACAAGAGTGAAACTGCCTTAAAAAACAAACAATTAAAACAGCCTAGTGCAGTGGCTCACGCCTGTAATCCCAGCACTTTGGGAGGCCGAGGCAGAAGGATCACTTGAGGTTAGGAGTTCAACTGGCCAACACGGTGACACCTTGTCTCCGATAAAAACACAAAATTAGCTGGGTGTGGTGGCACATGCCTGTAATCCCAGCTACTTGGGAGGCTGAGGCAGGAGAATCGCTTGAACCTGGAGGCGGAAGTTGCAACGAGCCGAGAATGCACCACTGCACTCCAGCCTAGGTGACAGTGAGACTGCCTAAAAAACAAAACAAAACAAACAAAAAATTATGAGTATTTTCTTCAGTGTGCCCTCTATGGTTAAAAGAAAGAAAGAAAGAAAAAGAAGTATTTTCCTGATTAATTCTTACTATAAACACTTTCATCAAATTAGTGCCAGCATTCCAAAACCACCGAGATCCCCATATTACAAAAAGAGCAACGCCTGCTTCACGCCGAGCCGCACCTGTCACCCGTCACCCGTCACCAGTACCCTTTCATTCACTATCTCAAGCATGTAATTCCTTCCAGGGACAGCAGGGGGCACTCTGTGACCCTTTAAAAGCCAACACTTGACTCCACTCCTGGTGTCTTCCACTCCAGCTCTTAAGAAAGCCATGACAGATAATAACTCAATACTCACATCCAACAATACAAAATTAAGCATCTGGTAATGTTGACAGTTATGAAGCCTACTCAGTCAATAAACAACAAACAGTTTAATTAAAGAATCCATTACACAGATTACAATTATCTAAACTTCTCCAACCCCAGGACATTTTATCAAAGCAATTTAATTTACATAAGCAAGTTTGACAAGGTCAACAGGAGAAAGTTCAGGAAGTCTGGAAAAAACAAAAAGACATAAACCATACTCAATCTAATTAAAATCCGTCTCATTTCACTCTCACCAGGACTCCTCACCCAAACAAATTAACAAACAAATGAAAGAGTTAACTGAATGGCCTCAGTAACAAATCAGCTCCGCTCATAACCTCATGCTCTATGCACCTATAGATTGTGGACCTGCTTTTGTTTTTTAATTACAGGATTTAGATATGAAAATGCATTCAAACCCACATCAGTAATAGACAGGAGTAAGCCGTCCACTGATTTCATGCGGGGAACAGTGAGCCCTCCCGGGAAAACACCAGCCCGTGATGAAAACAGCACGCAGCTCTAGGCAGCAGTCTCTCTGGGGAAAACACAGCCACAGGTGGAGTGCCTCCTGATGACTGAAACCATCCCTTCGCTCACCCACAAGAAAAGCCATTCCTTTACGCACCCAAGGGAATACAAAAGATCACTAAATGCTGTAAAAAGACACTCCATCGGCCGGGCACGGTGACTCACGCCTGTAATCCCAGCACTTTGGGAGGCTGAGGCGGGCAGATCACGAGGCCAGGAGATCGAGACCATCCTGGTTAACACGGTGAAACCCCGTCTCTACTGAAAATACAAAAAAAAAAATTAGCTGGGCGTGGTGGCAGCGCCTGTAGTCCCAGCTACTCGGGAGGCTGAGGCAGGAGAATGGCGTGAACCCGGGAGGCGGAGCTTGCAGTGAGCCGAGACCGCGCCACTGTACTCCATGTACTCCAGCCTGGGTGACAAAGCGAGACTCTATCTCAAAAAAAAAAAAAAAAAAAAAAAAAAAAAAAAAAAAGATACTCCATCACCAGGCTGATTACCAAGAGCCACAGCTCCAATAGACAGACGCTCCCGGACATCTTGTCTGACATTATTTAGTGAACGTTTTGTTTTCTGTTGTTCTAAAATGCCAACTTGGGAGAGCAACAGAGAAAATGCAATATAAAAACACAGCATGCTACCTCCTTGACAACCTAACATGCAGTCACTTAAATGAAGTGAGATCTCTGGAACACTCGCTATGACACTTACTTAGACAATATTTTCACATATTCATTTAGGCTCTCATTGTTTCCAACAAAGAGACTATGACTAAGGATTTCATTCAACTTGATATATCAGAAAATAGGGTAAAATGTCAAGGGAAACAGAAAGGGAAGGAAAGCTGAAAGTTTGGACAATGGATTATATTATTTCATATTTAATTTTTCAGTTTATACAATTATGTAATTTCAGGTAACAGACCAGTGAAAGAAAAGAGAAGAGCCAAAGCTTTAGCAAAATTTAGCTACAAGATAACACAAAGCAAGGGAGGTAACAAATTCTCTCCCCACCATCGCCTTTAAAGGAACACCTTGTGAAGTTATTTACATTAGCAGAAGCAGCTGTTTTCCCAGAGCTCAGCATAATTAAAGCTCAGCCACCACCATCTGAGGTGCTTGAATATATCTGCTGTGACTTGCCTCTCCCTGAGAAGCTGTAGCTGAAACCGATTTGCTAGTTTCATCAATTCAGTCAGGAACACATCATCCTCTCTGAACTCCAACTCATCTGTATAGATCCAGCGAAGCATTGTCATGGTCACCTCAGGGTTAGCATCTGGTTAAAGAAAAAAAGTAGAGAGAACAACTGAAAAAGCATGGAATGACATGCTTAGACTTTCTCGAGGGATCCCTAAAATTTGAGGCTAATAAAGTAAATGACAGTACACCCAACTTAAAGGAATATTACACAGCCATTAAAAACGGTGACTTGGCTGGGTGCAGTGGCTCACGCCTACAATCCCAGCACTTTAGGAGGCCGAGGTGGGTGGATCACCTGAAGTCAAGAGTTGGAGACCAGCCTGACCAACATGAAGAAACCCCGTCTCTACTAAAAACACACAAAATATTAGCCGGGCATGGTGGTGCACACCTATGATCCCAGCTACTCAGGAGGCTGAGGCAGGAGAATTGCCTGAACCTGGGAGGCAGAGGTTGCAGTGAGCAGAGATCGAGCCACTGCACTCCAGCCTGGGTGACAGAGGGAGACTCCGTCTCTAAATAAATAAATAAATAAATAAATAAATAAATAAATAAAAATGGTGACTCAGCAGTCTGGGCAGCATCTGACTCTAAAGTTTTGCAGTGGGCAGTGAGTGGGGAAATGAACCTACGAAAGACACACGGAGTAAATTGGGGAAAATATTTGAAACATATGACAAAGATTTAATCTTTTTTTTTTCTTTTGAGACAGGGTCTCACTATGTCACCCAGGCTGGCATGCAGTGGCACAATCACGCCTCACTGAGGCCTCGAACTCCCTGGGCTCAAGTGATCCTTCCACCTCAGCCTCCTGAGTAGCTGGGACCACAGGTGCATGCTAGCATGCCAAGTTAATTTTTGGATTTTTTGTAGAGACAGGGTTTCGCCAAGTTGCTCAGGCTGGTCTTGAAATCCTGGGCTCAAACAATCCACCTGCCTCAGCCTCCTAAAGCGTTAGGATTATAGGCGTGAGCCGCTTCACCCAGCCTGAGTTAGACCTTACAAATAAAAATACAAAGATAGACACCCAGTGGAAAAATGGGCAATGGATACAAATAGGTAATTCACAAAGATAAATAAATAATGGCCAATAAACCTTATCGATAACCAAATACGAACTGAAACCAGAGTATTCTTTTTATCTCAGAGACTAGCAAAGATGTTTTAAAGAACATAACCTTTCATACAGCAACTACATATGTAGATATTATCTGAAGAAAATAACTGGACAAATACAGAAAAATGTACTAAGATGCTCAGCACAGTATTATTAATGGAAAAACTAGAACAAAAATCTTAAGAGTCCAACAATGGAGAACTAATTAAATAAATTACGATATACATACACACTGAAAAAAGGCAATTAAAACTAGATAGATATATATTCAACATAAGATATTTACTACATAGGCTTTTTGAAAAGTAAGCTAAAAATACTTGTATAAGATCTCATTGGCTGGGTGCAGTGGCTCCTGCCTGTAATCTCAATGCTTTGGGAGGCCAAGGTGGGCGCACGGCTGGAGCCCAGGAATTCAACACCAGTGCGGGCAACATGGTGAAACCCTGTCTTTACAAAAAATACAAAAATTATATCAAAATCTCAGAAATCACCACTAAAGAACTTACCCACGTAACCAAACACCACCTGTTCACCAAAAACTACAGAAGAAAAAATTAAACAAAATAAAACCAAAAAATATAAAAATTAGCTAGGCACATGCCATTAGTGGTGGCATGTGTCTGCAGTTCCAGCTGCTCAGGGGGCCGATGTGGGAAGAGAAACTGAGCCTGGGAGGATGAGGCAGTACCGAGCCGTGACTGCACCACTGCACTTCAGCATGGGTGACAGAGCAAGACCCTGTCAAAAAAAAAAAAGAGAGAGAAAAAGAAAAGAGAAAGAAAAAAAAACGGGTCTTGCTTTTTGTTAGATATACTTGTGTGTATATGCATGCATACATATATATATATATAAAATACCTACACACACTACATACATGGAGAGGCAGACACATTTTTCTGTGTCTGTCTCACAAGAGATTGGAAGGATATATACTAAAATATCAATGCAGGTGGAATTTATAACTAATTTTTCTTTTAGCTTAATTTTACTTTTAGCTTTATTTTTATTTAAGGAACACGCATTACTTGTGCCATCTTTTTAAGTTAAAATAAAGACTGTACAGCAACTTCGGGAAATGCTTGGGATGAGAATCACAGTATAAAATATCTAAACTATTATTTCAACCAGAGTTAACTCTTGATTAGTCAGAAGAAGAAGAGTGACAGTCAGAGGAATACTTAAAATCATGGTCAACACAAGTAATTCTCACGGTGTGGTCCTGGGCTAGGAG
This sequence comes from Chlorocebus sabaeus, assembly GCF_047675955.1. NCBI lineage: Eukaryota > Metazoa > Chordata > Mammalia > Primates > Cercopithecidae > Chlorocebus > Chlorocebus sabaeus. Next base: position 4,098,414 of record NC_132919.1, read on the forward strand.
ACTCAGCCTCATCTGAGAACTGATTAGAAATCTGATTCTCAGTCCTACCCCAGACCTGCTGAATGAGAAACCAGAGATGGGGCCCAGCATGTGTCCTAACAAGTCCTCCACGTGATTCTGAGGCTCACTAAGGTTTCAGAAACCGTACTCGATTCTTGATTACCTAGGAAAGGTACAACAAGGACCAGGAACGCCTTATTAACTTCATAATTAGGAAATGGCTCATTAGCTCTGATTAATCTCCTTTCCAACTAGAGTGCGGAGGAGGAGTTTGAAGGGGGCAATGTCAAGTGAGTGGACTTGAAGACCCCGACTTACCTGCAACCAGGTTAATCCACCATCATCTCCTAAAACAACCAGATATTAAAAGTAAAAAAAAGAAAAAAAAAAAGAAAAACTGAAATACACTAAAATGATAATATTGTAGGCACTATGTTAAGGTTTTTCTTTTTTCTCTCACTGAATAATGTAGTAATAGTACTTTTTTTTTTTCTTTGAGACAGTTTCGTTCTTGTCGCCCAGGCTGGAGTGCAATGGCACGACCTGGGCTCACTGCAACCTCTGCCTCCTGGGTTCAAGAGATTCTCCTGCCTCAGACTACTGACGCAGCTGGGATTACATGCGCCGGCCGCCATGCCCAGCTAATTTTTTTGTATTTTTAGTTGAGATGCAGTTTCACCATGTTAGCCAGACTGGTTTTGAACTCCTGACCTCAGGTGATCCACCTGCCTCAGCCTCCCCAAGTGCTAGGATTACAGGCATTAGCCACCATGCCTGGCCAGTAATAGCACTTTTAAAATGTTTTAAAAGAGAAAACATTTTAACATCAGACAGAAAGCTAATTAGATGTATTTAAACAATTAACTTCGGAGGCACTTTGGCTGAGCTGTCTAAGGTCTCCATCGTAGATCTTGGAAGCAGGCTGAATTTCTAAGCAGGCTTTCTAAATTGGGTTCAATACCTCAGTAATCACCTTAATGAAAAAAAAAAAAAAATGTAGGCCATGTGATTTGTCCAGAGCAACGAAAAATGCCAAAACACATCCTACTGCTCTCACAGGGCCTGATCTTGAAGATGGCTCGTTTCTAACTGCTGAGAGAATCCCCAGTACCACCACCCTCAAACACCTTCCCTGCAGTAGCAGTTTCTTCAATACTATTTGAAAATTTGGGCCGGGCGCGGTGGCTCAAGCCTGTAATCCCAGCACTTTGGGAGGCCGAGACGGGCGGATCACGAGGTCAGGAGATCGAGACCATCCTGGCTAACACGGTGAAACCCCGTCTCTACTAAAAAATACAAAAAAAAAAACTAGCCGGGCGAGGTGGTGGGCGCCTGTAGTCCCAGCTACTTGGGAGGCTGAGGCAGGAGAATGGCGTAAACCCGGGAGGCGGAGCTTGCAGTGAGCTGAGATCGGGCCACTGCACTCCAGCCTGGGAGACAGAGCGAGACTCCGTCTCAGAAAAAAAAAAAAAAAAAAAAAAAAGAAAATTTGCCTGGTTAAACTTGACCTGTACAAGTAATAAACCAAAACCTAGATTATTTTAAAAAAATGTTTTTAACTACTTTCAGTAGGGATTTCCTGGGAGGGCTTGATATTTCACACAAAATGAGGTTCAAGTGATTTACGAGCTTTCCCACTCCTGCCGTGACTCTTCCCCTCATCTACAACATATATTGAGGATAAATTCACTCTGTGACTCAGATGAAGCAGCCAGTGGTATAAGGGTAGGCAGAGAACAATGAACAGGAAGGACGGTGTGTGCTGCAACTGTGCACTTTTGGGTAAATCATCCAGCCTGTCTGCTTCCAATCTACTCAGGCAAGTGGCTGTAAAAGTCAGATGACTGCATAAAACAGGAGCTCTCTCTAAAAGGAGTAGACTCAGAAGAGAAAGCAGTTGGCCCCAAGTCCTGTGTGATGGAGGTAATCATCCCCTCAGAAGGCCTGGCACACAAGCCAGAAAAATCTCTGACTTAAAGGATGAAAGGTAAAATAACACTCAGACTTCTGACTTTGTTTCACTGCAGTCCAGGATGCATGTAAATATACTTTGGAGACCTTAGGATTTCCCTGTGGCCTAGTTTTTTGTATTGGTTTGAATTTTAAATAAATGTTTTGCAAGACATCTGAAATGGATGGGAATAAACCGATCTGTATGCAATTAACCTTTAAATGAAACATACCAAGTAAACTGACTTTGCTTTTTACTTTATTTGTTTAGGGACAGAGCCACTGTTGCCCAGGCTGGAGTACAATGGTGCAACCATAGCTCACTACAGCCTCGATCTCCCAGGCTCAATCGATTCTCCCACCTGAGCCTGCCGAGTAAATGGGACTATAGACACATACCACTGTGCCTGGCAAATTTTTGATTTTTAGTAGAGACAGAGTTTCGTCATGTTGCCCAGGCTGGTCTTGAACTCTTGGCCTTAAGCAATCCTCCTTCCTTGGCCTCCCAAAGTGCTGGGATTACAGGCATAAGCCACGGCACCTGGCTGACTTTGTTTTTTCAATCCTCTATTTTTAATCTGTGAAAAGCTGAGAAAGGTGTTTTGAATCTCCTATTACGACTCTGGTTTAATTAAATTCTCTGAGTTTCCAACTGTTTTTTTCTTTTCTTTTTATTTGGGTCAGAGTCTCACTCTGTTACCCAGGCTGGAGTGCAGTGGCGCATTCTCCGCTCACTGCAACCTCTACGTCCCAATTCAAGCGATTCTCCTCCCTCAGACTCCCAAGTAGCTGAGACTACAGGAGTGTGTCACCACACCCAGCTAATTTTTGTATGTTTGTAGAGATGAGGTTTTGCCATGTTAGCCAGGCTGGTCTCAAACTCCTCACCTTAGGTGATCGGCCCACTGTGGCCTCCCAAAGTGCTGGGATTACAGGTGTGAGCCACCATGCCCAGCCCTATTTTTTTTCTTAATCTACTTCACATAAAAGTTTTTGCTTCCCCTACTCCGGACGATGCCACCGAGGCGGCGGCGGCGCGCTCTGGAGGTCTGAAGCCGCTACTGGCTGCCACGGGCCAGTGGCTTGATGAGTTGGGCAGCCGCCCCCGGCTCGGGGCTATGAGCGGCTCGGGGCCAGGGGTGGGCGGCGGGGCGGCACGGCCGCCTGGGCGGGCTGGGGCCGCCTCCCTCCCGGAGGCCCCACCGTCCCTGGAGCTGCAGTTGACGGCCGCGGGGCCCAGCGTGAGCCTCGACCTGAGTGAGGACGAGGTGCGCCGGCTGATCGGTCTTGATGCAGAACTTTATTATGTGAGAAATGACCTTGTTAGTCACTACGCTCTATCTTTTAATCTGTTAGTACCCAGTGAGACAAATGTCCTGCACTTCACCTGGCATGCGAAGTCCAAGGCTTAATACAAGCTGGGATTCCAAGCGGACAATGTGTTGGCAATGGACATGCCCCAGGTCAATATTTCCGTTCCCGGGGAAGTTCCACGCATTTTATCAGTGTTTTGGGTAGGGCTTTCCTGTATACTGGCGAAGTAGATTCTGAAGTTATGATACTAATGCAACTCAACTTGACTAAATTCTTCAAAGAATTTTACCATCTTAAATTTTAAACCAAGGAAAATGTGCACTAAAAATGGTCCTGTACATGCAATTACAACCACTTCTACACGTGTGTTTTATATTACAGTACGGGTTTGTTGTGCAGTAATATTTCTCGTAGCAATATTAGCTGTTTTGCACCTTCATAGTATGAAAAGGGTTGAACTGGATGACAGCATTAATGCCAGCAGTAGTTCCCAAGGGCTGTCTCAGCCATCCACCCAGACGACCCAGTATCTGAGGGCTGACACACCCAACAGTGCGACTCCTATCACCAGCTCCTCAGGTTATCCTACCTTGCGGACAGAGAAGAACGACTTGAGAAGTGTCACTCTTTTGGAGGCCAAAGCCAAGGTGAAGGATACAGCAATATCCAGGGAGAGGATAGCTCTAAAAGATGTACTCCAAGAAGGTACTTTTGGGCATATTTTCCATGAGATTTTAATAGATGGAAAAGATCCAAATAAAGAAAAACAAGCATTTCTCACAACAGTTAAAGATCAAGCTTCTGAAATTCAGGTAACAATCATGCTCACTGAAAGTGATAAGCTGCGAGGTCTTCAACACAGGAATCTTCTTCCTATTACTCATGTGTATATAGGAGAAGGAGAAAAGCCCATGGTGATATTGCCTTACATGAATTGGGGGAATCTTAACTTGTTTTTACAGCAGTGCAAGTTAGTAGAGGCCAATAAGCCACAGGCAATTTCTCAACAAGATCTGGTACCCATGGCTATTCAGACTGCCTGTGGAATGAGCTACCTGGCCAGAAGGGAAGTCATCCACAAAGACCGGGCTGCTAGGAACTGTGTCACTGATGACACACTTCAAGTTAAGATCACAGACAATGCCCTCTCCAGAGACTGGTTCTCCATGGACTATCACTGTTTGGGGGACAATGAAAACAGGCCAGTTCGTTGGATGGCTCTTGAAAGTCTGGTTAATAATGAGTTGTCTAGCACTAGTGATGTGTGGGCCTTTGGAGTGATGCTGTGGGAACTCACGACTCTGGGCCAGATGGCCTACGTGGACACTGACCCCTTCGAGATGGCCGCATACCTGAAAGATGGTTACCGAATAACCCAGCCAATCAACTGTCCTGATGAACCATTTGCTGTGATGGCCTGTTGCTGGGCCTTAGATCCGGGGGAGAGGCCCAAGTTTCAGCAGCTGGTACAGTGTCTCAGAGAGTTTCATGCAGCCCGGGGGGCCTACGTCTGACTCCTCTCTCGCACCCACAGCATCAGGAGGAAGCTGCCTGTCGGAGCTCACTTGAGGCCTGTCATGGCTGCTTCGTGTCTAACACAATGACAACAGAAGTACATTTGTCTTCCAGAACACTGTGCCTTAGGAATGCTGTAGAATCTGAACTTTTTAAAACAGACTTAATAATGTGGCATATTTTCTAGATATCACTTTTATTAGGTTGAAGTGAAAGGGTTTTTGTGAATTTTTTGGCCAAAATTTTTTAAAACATAGTTACCTTGGACTAGGGGTACACTGTTACAAAATAAACAGTTTTTAAAATTGTTCAGACACAGATATTTGGAATTAGCTATCTTAGTGCCAACTGCTTATTTTTTTTTTTTTTACTTTATCAAGGTGATGTAAGTGACTCACCTTTAAAGTTTTTTTAAAGTTATTTTTTATCACTACTCTTGAAATGGCTTGTCTTCAAGATGCAATACTTTTCTTAGGAAAGGAAAAACAGCATAAAAAAGATACCTGGTTTGCCTTATACAAGAAAAGGCAATATGAGAGGAAGAAAACTTAAAGAAAAGCTAGAGGAAAAAAAAATTTTTTAAATACTTACTAGAAACAAACTGCCCATGCATGGAAAACTGTTTACTTTTTTAGTGAAAAGGAATTCTGCTTTTGTATTTTTGGGAAAGCAGGAACTGAGTTCATTGCATCTTTAATTTGGCAGAAACTAGCTTTTCTGTGAACCAGAAGTGGTACGGGGTGGATCTGTAGTAAACGAAGGTGATTTTATTTATTTTTACTGTCTGGAAAAGGAGATAATACAATTCCAGAAAGTGGACTCGTATTTCTAAGGTTAAGATTCCCTTTTATTGCACCTATAACAGTGCTATGCACAGAGTGGGTGCTGGAGTTGTCATTTTTTTTTTTTTTTAAAGTAAACTGGTAAATTTTGTACTTATCTTCAAGGCTGGCTTAAGTATAAAATTGTTTTTTAAAACACTTGAAAAATTAAAGGATTTGTTTTATATTTTTAAAAAAGGTTTTGCTTCAGAAAATTAAAAAATCTTGGTAGACTGTATCATTTGTATCAATCAATAGCATCTTTAGTCAGTTTAAGGATGTATCCTTAAATATAACCTCCTGGAAATAAAATTAAACCTCAAACCATATTTCTAAATAATCTCTGGGTCAAAATGAAATAAAAGGACAGAGGTTCTAGTTCTGTTATGGCAGTGGAACAACCCATCCCATTTTAACTGATTATAGCTAAAAACTCTGGACAGAGTACGACGACGACCTAAAGATTTGGAAAAGTCAACAAAAGCAGGTGAACTGAGAAGGAGGCGAAACTTGAAGCAGCAACTGCACTGGATGAGTTTCCCTGTTTTGTTCCTCTCCTACGGCTTTGGGGTGTGTGCGTCGGGGGGTGTGTGTGTGTATCTATATATATTTTGAGCCAGGGTCTCACTCTGTCCTGTCACCCAAGCTGGAGTGCGGTGGCATGATCTCAGTTCACTGCAGCCTCTGCCTTGCAGGCTCAAGTGATCCTCCGCCTCAGCCTTCTAAGTAACTGGAACCACGGGTGCGTGCCACCACACCTGGCTAATTTTTTTGCGTTTTTGGAAGAGATGGGGTTTTGCCATGTTGCCCAGGCTGGTCTCAAACTCCTAGGCTCAAGGGATCCGCTTGCCTCAGCCTCCCAAAGTGTGGGATTACAGCCGTGAGCCACTGCACTTGGCAAAAATTATTTTAAAATGATAAAAGCAATAATTCATTAGGAAGTCATAATTATAAATATAAATGTGACTTATATTAATATACTTAATATACTTAAATATAAACATAATAGAGGCTAAAAAATACATGCAGAAAAACGGACACAAATTAAAAGGAGAACTAGACAATTCTAAAATTATAGCAGATGTTAACGCTCTCCTTTAAGGAACTGATAGAACTAGGCTATGCATAGTGGATACTGCCTGTGAATCCAGAGCTTTGGGAGGCCGAGGTGGGAAGATGATTTGAGGCTAAGAGTTCGAGACCAGCCAGGGCAACACAGTGAGACCCTGTCTCTACAAAAAAAATTTTTTTTACGTTAGCCGAGTGTGGTGGCATGCACTTATAGTCCCAGCTACTATAAAATTCATAGGACGCAGCTAGAGAAGTGCTTAGAAGGAAATTCAAAGCTTTAAGTACTTGTATTAGAAAAGAAGATCTAAAATAAATTATCTCAGGTTCCACAACTTTGAGAAACTAGGGAGAAAAAAGAATGGGAGAGTAAAGTAATCCAAAGAAAGAAAAAAAGGATAGAAATCAATAAAATATAGCTGGGCGCGGTGGTGCATGCCTGCAATCCCAGCTACTCAGGAGGCTGAGGCTAGAGAGTTGCTTGAACCCAGAAGGCAGAGGTTGCAGTGAGCTGATATCGCGCCACTGCACTCCAGCTTGGGCGACACAGCGAGACTCCGTCTCAAAAAAAAAAGAAATCAATAAAATAGAAAACAACCAATAGAGAAAATTAACAAAGCCAAAAGCTCATTCTTTGAGAAGATAATAAAAATGCCAAACTTCTAATTAGACTGATCATGAAAAAAAGAGTGAGAACATAAATCACCAATACCCACGAATGAAAAAGGAGTTACTGCTACAGACATTAAAAGGAGAAAACTGCAAATTCATACTAACAAATTCAACAACTTAAATGCAATAGACATATTTTTGAAAAACAAAACTTCCCAAACCTGACTCAGAAGAAACAAATCTGAATAGTCCTATATCTATATAGATTATATATTTTAAAAATTTGTGTTCAAAAAGCTTCCCAGAAAGCAAATTCTGGACTTAGATTACTTCAATGGTGAATTCTATCAAATATTCAAGAAATAAACAATAACATCAATCTTAGAAAACATTTTCAGAAAACAATGAAGGATCATATAAGGCCTTTATAACCCTAATAGTAAAATCTGATAGACATTAAAAAAAAATTACATACCAATATCCCTCATGATTACTGTTACGAATTTTTAAACAAACTATTGGCAAATAGGATTCAACAACATACATAAAAAAGGGTAACATATAATGACCAAATAGGCTTTACCCCAGGAATGCAATCTTAGTTTAACATTTGTAATTCATCAAAAATTATATAATCATTTCTACAGATGTCAAAGAAAGTGGCAAAACTCAAAAACCAATTCAGGTAACTTATCTAGAAAACCAGGAATACTCAAATTGATAAAGCGTATCCAAGAAAAACCTACAACTGATCTATACAAAATGATAGAAGGTCTCATTGTATCTCCCTGAGATCAAGAACAAAGTTAAGGATGCTTGCTTTCAGACAAATGACTTGTATCTAAATTATATACAGAACTGTTTGTTAATACTCAATACTCAAAACTCAATACAATGCCACATTTTGAAAAGGCCAAAGATGTGAATACTTTATAAGAAAATATACAAATTGTCAATAACACGCAAACAAGGCTCAGCATTATCCGTTATCAGGGGAATGCAAAATAAAACCGCCATGCACTCTGTATCCATTAGAATGGCTAAAACTGTAAACAAAACCCAAAACAACCTGCCCACATCAAGCATTAGTCAGGATGGGAAGCACCCGGAGCGCTCATGTCCACGGCTGACGGGAATGTCAAATGGTACATCCATTGTGGAAAACAGTTTGGTAGTTTCTTAACATTAAATAGTCCCTCCTAGATATTTACTCAAGAGATATAAAAACATGTCTACAGAAAAGCCTTACACAACTGAACACAGGTAATTTTTTCTTTTTTTTTTTTTTGAGACGGAGTCTCACTCTGTCGCCCAGGCTGGAGTGCAGTGGTGCGATCTCGGTTCACACCATTCTCCTGCCTCAGCCTCCCAAGTAGCTGGGACTACAGGCACCCGCCACTACACCCGGCTAATTTTTTGTATTTTTTAGTAGAGACAGGGTTTCACCTTGTTAGCCAGGATGGTCTCGATCGCCTGACCTCGTGATCCGCCCGCCTCAGCCTCCCAAAATGCTGGGATTACAGGCGTGAGCCACTGCGCCTGGCTGAACACAGGTAATTTTCTTTCTAATAAAACCCAGAAAGAACACAAATGTCCATCAACAGGTAAATGAAAAAGAAAAAAAAAAAAAGTGTGGTATTTTCATACAATGGAACACTATTCAACAATAACAAGGAATGAATAATTAAAACACAAAGCAACATACTAAGGCGTGGGGTGAATCTCAAAATCTATATGCTAAAAGAAGTGAAAGAAGTCAGACAAAAGGGACTCTAAGCTCTATGATTCCATTTCTATAAAAGCCTAGAAACTGCAAACTAATCTATAATAACCGAAAGCAGATCAACACTTAGCTGCAGAAGTGGATGGCAAAAGGGAAGAATTGCAAGGAGACATGAGGAAAGCTGTAAGGATGGAAATGTTTTTTGTTAGTTTTTTTTTTTTCTTGAGACAGAGTCTCGCTCTGTCATCCAGATGGGAGTGCAATGGCATGATCTCGGCTCACTGCAACCTCTGCCTCCCAGGTTCAAGCAATCTCCTGCCTCAGTCTCCCAAGTGGCTGAGATTACAGGCATGTGCCACCATGGCCAGCTAATTTTTTGTATTTTTATTAGAGATGGGGTTTCACCATGTTGGCCAGGCTGGCCTCGAACTCCTGACCTCAGGTGATCCACCCAATTCGGCCTCCCAAAGTGCTGGGATTACAGGCATGAGCTACCACGCCCAGCAAGGACGGAAATGTTTATGTTGATTGTGGTGATGGCTTCACAGGTGTATTCATATGTCAAAACTTATCAAATTGCACACTTTTAATGTGGGCAGTTTACTGTACTTCCATTACACCTCAATTTGGAGGAAAAAGAAACCAAACTGAGAGGCAGCACAGTACTGTGCTTAATGGCACGAATTCTGCAGCCAAACTGCCTAGGGTTCAAATCCCAGCTCCAATCCTTGCTAACTGTGTGGAGTTGATATGTAATAAAGCACTCAAAACACCACCACCACACAGTAACTGCTATATAAAAACTTGCTATTATTACAATAGACTATTTAGAAATTGATCACAATGAAAACAGTACCTACCAAAATATTTGTGATGTAACCAGATTCATACTATAAAAAAAAGTCATAGTCTTAAACTTATTAGAAAATGAAGCCAGGCACGGTGGTTCACAGCTGTGATCCCAGCACTTTGGGAGGCCGAAGTGGGAGGATCACCTGAGGTCAGGAGTTGGAGACCAGCCTGGCCAACATGGCAAAACCCCACCTCTACTAAAAATACAAAAATTAGCCGGGGGTGGTGGTATGTGCCTATAATCCCAGCTACTCAGGAGGCTGAAGCAGGAGAATCGCTTGAGCCCAGGAGGCGGAGGTTGCAGTGAGCCGAGATCACACCACTGCGCTCCAGCCTGGGCGACAGAGTGAGGCTACGTCTCAAAAAAAAAAAAAAAAAAGAAAGAAAATGAGATAAAAGTTCAACCCAAAAAGAAAAAATAATTCAAAGGAATTTCAAAGAAAGATTTAATACAGATAAAAAGAAATGATTGAATTGACTAAATATAAGTAAAAATTAAAAGAACAATGAACCTAAACCAAATCTGCAATAAGCCAACACAAATACAAACTTAACCAAAGATTGGTGAGAAGAAACCAAAAGCAGTATCAGGATTAAGTAAAGAATATAACCACAGATAAAACAGATTATTTTGAGCTCTAAGAGAATCTTTGGCCATGGGACTCAGCTGCTGGCAGGAGGCCACAAGGCTGTTTGAGTATCCTCATGACATGGCCGCTAATGTCCCCCAAAGTGAGCAATCCAAAAGAGAGAGCAAGGAGCAAGCCACAATGCCTTTGATGAAGCCATCTCTCAAGTGACATGCTGTCACTTCTACCACACTCCATTCACTAGAGGTGAATCAGCCCATACTGAAGAGGAGAATTGGAATCCACCTTTGAAGGGAGAAACAGCAAAGAATTTGTGAGCATATTCTTTTTTACTCTTTTTTGTGAGCATATTCTAAACCTCCCATGGATGTCATCGAAGGAACACAGTATGATTTAATACTGAAACTGAACAGCCTTGACCTAGTAGTTCATACAGTAGCCAACAGATGTTGAATATTGCTGTGCTTCTCTTAAAGATTTAAATACCACACAGCTCCCCCGGCGTACACAGTTTGGGGAACGATGCCCTTTCCACCACAGAGTGCAAGCTTTCCAGGTGGTGCGTCAGGGGATAGCTTTCCCAACCAGAGTGAAAAGGAATACAGGAGGATGCTTTCTGCTGTTTGGAATGGCTTGACACTATCCAGGACACATTCCAGGAGAGCCGAATGACTCATACCCTGAGTTCTTATGCCAAGGAACTGTGAGATCTTTGCTTGAGAAAGCATGCAGCAAACTCTAGCTTCCAAACAGCCATTCCAATCCACTGAAACCTCTCATCGTGTCAGCTGCTGTTGGTAAAGTGCTACAGAGAGGTCATAAACAGATCATTTTGCTAGAAGCAAACTGCTTTACTTCACCAAGAAGTAAATATAATCCTTTCCTTGTGGACTCAGATTTGTTATGCTTTGTTGAGCTAACAGTCGTATTCTTTCTCTTCCCACTTGGTCAATCAGTATCTTTATAAACTTTTATCTTTTATTCTTTTTTTATTAGGGTTTAATAGACCAAAATTATATAGAGTTAATGTATGACATGTTTTGATATATGTATACATTATGAAATGGTTATAAGCTAGTTAACATATATCATTTCATATATTTAAAGATATCTTAATAATAAAAAAGCAAATTTCTACTCTGTTTACATTTTCAGATACTTTCATACTTCAAGAAAAGCTGCAGAGCATCCCCTATGCTCTTTACTCATCTTCTCCTATTATTAACACAGCTTATATAACCCCGGTACAATGATCAAAACTAGGTAACTAGGTAATACATACAATACCAATGCCATTCACTAGTTATAGGCCCCATTTTGCTAATTGTACCAGTAATACCCTTTCTGTGGCCAGAATCCAACTGAGGATTCTACACTGCATTCGGTGTCATTCTCACCCAATCTGTAATACTTCCTAAATCACTCTTGTTTTTCATAACGTTGACATGTTTGAGAAACACTCCGGCTGATTATTTTGAGAAATGTTCCTCAATTTGGGTCTGATGTTTTCTCATGATTAGACTGAGCTTATGCATTAATGGCAAAAATCCTATAGAAGAGCCAGGCAGAGTGGCTCATGCCTGAAATTCCAGCACTTTGGGTAGCCGAGGCAGGAGGATCGTTTGAGCCCAGGAGTTTGAGACCAGCCTTGGCAACATAGCAAGAACCCATCTCTATTGAACGACTAGCCAGGGATGGTGGCGCACACCTGTACTCCCAGCTACTTGAGAGGCTGAGGTGGGAGGATCTCTTGAGCCCAGGAGTTCGAGGCTGCAGTGAGCCATGACAGCGTCACTGCGTTCCAGCCTGGGTGACAGAGTGAGACCCCATCTCAAAAACAGGAAAGAATCCTACAGCAGTGACTGTGCCTCACTGCATCCCTACAGCAGTGACTGTGCCTCACTGCATCCCTACAGCAGGGACTGTGCCTTCACCAGTAGACCACATCAGGTACAAACATTTCACTTTTTTGAACAAGGTTTGATTCATATATCCAAATACCTTTAAAGTGTATATAATGCCTGTTGTATTTCATCAACATATGCTAAAATTCTCATAATTAAGGCTGTGTGCAGTGGCTCACACCTGTAATCCCAATAGGCCTTGGGGAGACCAAGGCACGAGGATTCCTTGAGTCCAGGAGTTCAAGACCAGCCTGGGCAACACGGCAAAATCCCACGTCTACAAAAAATGAGCCAGGTATGGTAGCACACACCTGTGGTCCCAGATACTCAGGAGGCTGAGGTGGGAGGATCGCTTGAGGCCAGGAGGTCAAGGCTGCAGTGAGCCGTGATTGCACCATGGCACTCTAGCCTGGGTGACAGAGTGAAATCCTGTCTTAAAAAAAAAAAGAAAGAAAGAAAGAAAGAAATATCAATTAGACAAGAACTTCAAAAGAAAAATGTGGAGTTTTTCTTACATTCTAAGATGTAAGTTTCATGCAAGCAAGAATTTAATTTTGTACATTTTGTATCCCTAACACCTTGAAAAGTACTTACCACTCAATATTTTTTATATGAATGGATTAATGTTGAAAAAACAAAACACCAATAAATTCATTAAATGATTTTATCAAGCCCGTTGGTGTGGAAAACATTTGAGCCTTTAAAATACAGCTTTTATGCTATTTATACACCTGTTTACAAGAACCTATTTCCAATCTTCCTCAAACTGCTGGCCAGCCATGAAGTGTTAGTGCTTCCAAGTATCACATAACACACAGGCTTCCCAGGCAGTCTCAGAAACTGCAACCCCAGGTTGAGGCAATGCGCAGGACTGCTGGACAAAGCACACAATTCAACAGGAACAGGTCCATACATGCCACTACCACCTTGGACCTCTCCCCCATCACACATTTCAAAGATACATTTCATTAAAATGTCATAAAAAGTAAAAATGTCATATGTTCTCCTATCTGCTATCTTCACAGGTACCTGATCTATGAAAGCCACAAAAACCATTTGCTTTGAAGTGGATCACTCCTGAAAGCAACCTTATGGTAGAATCAAAACACACTTATTATTTACAACTGGAGGAGAGTCTAGAGATAGAGACAATTAAAGATATTAATATTCTATTTCCCTAAACTCGATAAAACTTCCTGACTCACGGTGACGAAATCTTGTGGCCAGACAGCACTGAATGAGAGCTCTAAATGTCTGGATGTACTAAAAAAGTTCAGTGTAAAACAAATTTTTTAATTCAATGTTGACACTGGCTTTTTTTGCCTTAATGGAATTTTCTGTGTTGTGTAATTTTGTTTCAGAGAGCAGTGATGTTTTATTTTCCCACTCTCATTCATTTTGGTTGCAGTCACTATTTCACAATTAAAGTAAAACTGAGGAACACTAACACTGTCTGAGTTACCTTACCTATGACAGTATCCCAGAAGTCAGATAATGAAGAAAAAAAAAGTAAGAATATTTCACAGCTCAGCTGCCTAACTGCTTTCTAAAACGGTCATACCTATTTATAACGTCACTGGCAATGTACAAGAATACCAATTTCATGAGCCTCACAGCTACTGGGGTCATCAGTTTTGATTATACAGATATCAAAACACAGTAGCTTCTTATTAACTTTTTTCCTGCAGAGTCGAATCTTTTCCATATATTTATTATCTTCTAGTCTTCATAAACATTCTGTTCATATAATGAAGATCCTATCATACATGTTGTGAAGAATGCTACATGAGCTTGTAAGGTCTTCATAATTCTGCTATATACGAGGTCAAAGATACATGGCTTCAAAACACTATGCTTTAAAAAAAAAAAAAAAAATTTGCCTTGAGATTTCGATCACGTGGACTGGTGCCCTCCCAGTAAAAAACTATTTCCCAGGCCGATGTTTTTAGTTACTGGCATGCAGGCATCTGCACATGTGTAGGTGTGTACGTGCATTTGTATCTACAACTTTTAGTTATGGACCTCAAGTTAAATCCTCAAAATTATCATAAAGAGAGAGGTGGCTCACAGCTGGGAAACACTGACATACGTCCCCCTTAATCCATGAGATAAATGCCTGCTTAGCCTTTACAACACGACACAGTTATCAGCCACCTCTGAAACCTTCCTTTATCACCCAACTCAGTCTCTCCTCAACCTTACCTAAAAGCTAACTACATTTCTGTTTTATAGCCCTGGTCTGAAATGATTTGTGAATGGCCTGTTTCCTCCAGCAGAATAAGGGCTCCGTATGGCAGGGACTGTGTTAGAATCATCTCAGTGTTCCTGGCACTGCACATGGAAAATAGTACCTTCTCAACTGACAAACCTTCTGAACAAAGATATAATTCACACAGACAATCACTTCGGCAAGTACAGTCATAAGCAGCATAACTATGTTTGGTCAACAACAGACTGCAGATACAATGGTGGTCCCGTAAAATTATAATATTGTATTTTTACTGACCTTTTCTAGGTTTAGGTACACAAACACTTACCACTGTGCTACTGTTGCCTATGGCATTCCGCACAGTAACATGCTGTACAGGGTTGCAGCCTAGAAACAACACACTATACCATACAGCCCAGGTGGGCACTAGGCTATACACCATGCAGATCTGCGTAAATACTCTATGATGTTCCCACAACAAAACCACGTCATGACACATTCTCAGAACACATCCCTGTCATTCTCCTCACCACAGAATTCTCACGAATATTAATAGTAGAATTAAATTAAAATTTTGCTCTTTGTCCCTTTTTTTCCAATAGCAGTCAGGCAAGTACTAAATGAAAATGCAGCCTTCAGGTCGACTTTTGAAAACGACTGTTTTAAAGTCTACTTGCCACCCTATTTGCTTCAATCCTACACACACACACACACAAATGTGATATAAAACAAGTAACATTAAATAGGCCAAGGCAGCTATTAACTTTTTCTTTTTTTTTTTTTTTTTGAGACAGGGTCTTGTTCTGTTGCCCAGGCTGGAATGCAGTGGTGATATCACAGCTCACTGTGGCCTCAAACTCTTGGCTCAAGAAATCCATCCCCCTCAGATTCCCAAGAAGCTGGGACTACAAGCACATGCCATCATGTCTAGCTATTTTTTTTTTTTTAATTTGCTGTAGAGACAGGGTCTTGCTATATTGCCCAGACTAGCCTTGAATTCCTAGGCTCAAGTGATCCTCCCACCTTGGCCTCTCAAAGTGCCAGGATTACTGGCATGAGCCACCACACCCAGCCTTAAAATTCTTTTTTAAAAAATAAATTGTACTGTATATATTTAAGCTATGCGACACAATGCTGTGGGATACATATATAGTAAAATGGACACTGTGGTGAAGCAAATTAACATATCCACCATCTCATGTGGTAACCCATACCTATTAAAATTCTGAAGGCTAATGGTCATCCTTTGATGTTAAAGAAAGAATATTGTTATTCTTCAGAGTAACTGTTCTGAGTTCAGTTCTGATAGACAAGAAAAAGTACTTTGGCCAGGCACGGCGGCTCACACCTGTAATCCCAGCACTTTGGGAGGCTGAAGCAGGTGGATCACATGAGGTCAGGAGTTCAAGACCAGCCTGGCCAACATGGTGAAACCCTGACTCTACTAAAAATACAAATATTAGCTGGGTGTGGTAGTGGGCGCCTGTAATCCCAGCGACTCGGGAGGCTGAGGCAGGAGAATCACTTGAACCCGGGAGGCAGGAGAGTGCAGTGAGCTGAGATCGCCGTCGCACTCCAGCCTGGGTGACAGAACGAGACTCTGTCTTACAAAAAAAAAAAAAAGGTCCTTTGGCATCTAGTATGAAGTTTTACGCAATCTGACAGCAGGACTTTTAATTAGACTTGAGGGAAAAATATTTTCTGGACATGAATCCTTATTTACAGCGTACTTTTTCATGAAATGAGGGTACAGAAAAATATTCACATTTTATAAATCATAAGGACATTGCAGCTACTCAAATATTTATGATTTGTTAGCCAGGTATTACCTCCTAAATAGGTAGATACACAAAGTACCTGAAAGTACAACCTACTGATTCATTAATTATTTAACTAGTTTGTGGTCACCATCAATTGCTAAGAAAATTATTTTACTTTCACTGAATCACAAATATTTCAAAATGAGACACCATAACCTTCTGCCAAGAGCCCTTCCGCTGGCAGGTTTGTGTCCCTGATCACTCAAAGGCTCACCTGACAGGTCCAGCTCTTTAGTGGAAGACAAGTTAGGCAGACTCCAGCTGTCACTGCGGGCTGCCAGGACAAACTTGTGAGCGCTGATGTGCCTGTCCCCAACCTTTATCTTCAGATCGCTGATGAAGAAAAAGACCCACATATATTAGAAAAATGTCATAGGTATAGCTAGGACTCATAGCTGATAAACACATGAGTATTGATCAACATACATCTGCAAAAGGAAAAATTACAGCAAAACATTGTTTCTGTATGCTGGCACTGAATTCTGATAGGCCATCTTTATAATACGTTGCTAGAAATGGTTTCTATTTGTAAATTCTGGCTTTAATTCACATGGCATGCTCGGCTTTCAAATACATCTGCTAACGGGATTCTTACAGTAGTGAACCTCCAAGTTAAGGAGGAGGATTAATATTCACATAAAAAGTAGAGGATGTTTTATATGGACTAAAACAAGCTAAACCATCAGGGAGAGAAAGACAGAAAGGTTAAAGCTGGTGATGACGGCTCTGAGACTACAGCGCTGCTATGCCCCACGGTAATGCTCAAGTAAGGTTCAACAGAAAAAGCGTGAACAAACTGACGAGCAGTCATGAACACGGCACCCAGCATCGCGACTCCGGTTCTCACCAGAAACAACTGGACCTAATATTGACCATTTTTTACTCAACTACTTATAAAAAATGGGGTGAGGAAAAAGCTTTCTTTTCAAAACATGTTTCCATAATTATGACATGCCATTATATGAAACGATCTTCCTGAACAGATATTTATGTGTAACTCCGAAATGTCAAATGCTACCGGAGGAGAGCATCTGGGCAGTGAACAAAAACGTCAAGATGACCCACTGGGCTGCCACGAGTACATGCCGTATGGCTATCCTGGCAGGAATCCAAAGTCACTGTCATCATCCTGCTGGTAGTTATATATTTTATTTTCATATTCAACTTTAAAGGTATTTACTAGGTTGGAAAGTCTTCGGAAACTAACTACACAAAAACGACTATATGGAAAAAAAGAAAAAGAAAATACCATTACATGAATTAACCCATCCACTTAAAAGGAAACCCAGGCCAGGCGTGGGGGCTCACACCTGAAATCTCAGCACTTTGGGAAGCCGAGGTGGGCAGATGATGAGGTTAGGAGATCGAGACCATCCTGGCTAACATGGTGAAACCCCGTTTCTACTAAAAATACAAAAATTAGTCAGGCATGGTGGCGGGCGCCTGTAATCCCAGCTGGTCAGGAGGCTGAGGCAGGAGAATTGCTTGAACCCAGGAGGCAGAGGTTGCAGTGAGCTGAGATCGTGCCACTGTACTCCAGCCTGGGCGACAGAGCAAGACTCTGCCTCAAAAAAAAAAAAAAGAGGAAACCCAAACAGAATATTGTTTGTATATAATGCTTGACAGAGATACATTCTACATTCTACTCTTGTAGACCCTACAAGAGTATTGCCTACAACACACTTAATCATCATTTGAAAGTATCAACAATTCCAGTTCTATCAAAGACCAAGCGGTAACTAATGATATTAGATCACAAGATTAAGAGAGTATTTATTATTTCAAATTATTACAAACTGCTGTTAATACAGTAGAACATTATTCATGGTCAAAGAAGAAATAGGATACTCTATGTAAAACAAAACATAAAACTGTATCAGCATATCCTGTGACAAAGTGTAAAAAATTTAATGAAAACAAGAAGCTACCTACAAAGCACAAATAATTTTTAAACTCTGAATATATTTATAAAGTATTACATCCTAATAACTTAAATAGATTTTCAGTCTGTACTATTTCAACCACGAGTATAACTTGTAGCCACAAAATTATAAAAATGAATGTTTCTAGAAAATTTCTACCACATTCATGAGTGTCAGGTCAAAATTCTCTCTTTTGTAATCTGACATACCAAAGGGAAATAAAGATAAGGATTTCCTCAATAATTTCCAATAATAATTTTTTAAAACACAAATGAAAACCGGAAAATCAGACAAGTCCAGTCCATGAAGATTCTATGTTGAAACAATTAAGGACCTAGTAATTTTTTTTAAAAAACTTGATTCCACTCAATTAAAGAGTATTTCCTTTTAAAACATGGAAACCAGAATGCTGTAACTGGAGAGGAGATGAACAGTTTCTTGTTAGTTTCTCAAACACTTGAACAGGAAAAACCATAGGTTTGTTTGGTAAAAGACTGAGTACGGTAAGTAACTACATATAGCCATCATTTTTAACTACCTCATGGGACAAAACTGTTCTCCTGAACTTGAAATGTAGGCCAGGCACAGTGGCACACACCTGTAATCCCAGCACTCTGGGAGGCCAGGACCAGGAGTTTGAGACCAGCCTGGGCAACATAGTGAGACTCTGTCTCTTATTAAAAAAAAAAAAGAAAAAAAAGAAAGGCTACCGGTTTCTTCCACATTTCTCAACTTAAAAACTTTTAAAACCTATTCATCAGTCATTCCAGCTACTAAGGGGCACATAAAAATACTATTTGAATTTTTCAACAAAATGCATGTTATAGGATAAAGGTATTTTTTCCCCTACGTTGGTAAAAGATGTCTGCTTTAGAAATTGATTTCTCAATTTCGGTTACCACATCTTGACAGCTTAGTCCCCTAGGAAGACTCCATTCCCTATCTGATACTCAATTGTAGATAACATAGAGTTTCGGCCGGGCGCGGTGGCTCAACCCTGTAATCCCAGCACTTTGGGAGGCCGAGACGGGCGGATCACGAGGTCAGGAGATCGAGACCATCTTGGCTAACACGGTGAAACCCCGTCTCTACTAAAAAATACAAAAAAAACTAGCCAGGCGAGGTGGCGGGTGCCTGTAGTCCCAGCTACTCGGGAGGCTGAGGCAGGAGAATGGCGTAAACCCGAGAGGCAGAGCTTGCAGTGAGCTGAGATCCGGCCACTGCACTCCAGCATGGGGGACAGAGCGAGACTCCGTCTCAAAAAAAAAAAAAAAAAAAAAAAAACATAGAGTTTCAACCTTCTTTAGATAAAGGGCAGGCTTTTTTTTTTTTTTGAGATGGAGTCTCACTCTGTTGCCCAGGCTGGAGTGCAGTGGCGCAATCTCGGCTTACTGCCGCAACCTCGGCCTCCCAGGTTCAAGCGACTCTCCTGCCTCGGCCTCCTGAGTAGCTGGGATTACAGGCGAGCGCCACCACGCTCTGCTAAATTTTTGTATTTTTAGTAGAGACAGGGTTTCATCATGTTGGTCTGACTGTTCTCGAACTCCTGACCTCATGATCCGCCCACCTCAGCCTCCCAAAGTGTTGGGATTACAGGTGTGAGCCACCGCACCCAGCCTTTTTTTTTTTTTTTTTTAAAGACAGGGTCTCACTCTGTCCTCCAGGCTGGAGCGCAGTGGCGCGATCTCAGCTCACTGTAACCTCCACCTCCTGGATTCAAGCAATTCTCCTGCCTCAGCCTCCTGAGTAGCTGGGATTATAGGCACATGCCACTAAGCCCAGCTAATTTTTGTAATTTTAGTAGAGACAGGGTTTCGCCATTTGACCAGGCTGCTCTCGAACTCCTGGCCTCAAGCGATCCACCTGCCTCAGCCTCCCAAAGTGCTGGGATTATAGGCGTGGGCCACCGCACCTGGCCTAGGGCAGGTTTTAGACGCTGAAGGGAGACTTGTTGGAGTCGTAAGATCATACCGTAACTAGCTAAAAAGTGACAGGAAGAAAACTGCCCAGTCTCATTCCCATTGTCTCCGAGAAGGAGTTCAACACAATGAAAGTGAAATAAAATTACTAATCAATTGACAAATAATTGAAAAACTAAACGATGGGAGTTCTAATGGGAAAGAGCCTCAAAGAGTAGGAGAGGTGTGTCTGCAACAGAAAAACATTAGGCTTCCCCCGGCCAGTAATAAACAAAGTTTTCACGTGTTCATGGAAGAGGAGGAAAAATAAGACAATGGATTATATTTTACAAGAAGCTATATCTATTCAATTTATGGAACTAGCCTTTACTCAGAATATAGACTTCCCTTTTTCTGTAATAGATTATTCTTTCATTCAGAAAGGACTAAGATAATAGTAATTTTGAATCCTGAGTTATTTTATTGTTATTTGCATCCTCTAAATTTTGATTTTTTTTTTTTTTTTCTTAAGACAGTCTCACTTGATCACCCAGGCTGGAGGGCAGTAGTACCATCTCAGCTCACTGCAACCTCCACCTCCCAGGTTCAAGCAATTCTTTTCTGCCTCAGCCTCCTAAGTAGCTGGGACTATAGGTGTATGCCACCATATGTGGCTAATTGTTGTATTTTTAGTAGAGATGGAGTTTCGTCATGTTGGTCAGTCTGGTCTCAAACTCCTGACCTCAGGTGATCCACCTGCTTCAGCCTCCCAAAGTGCTGGGATAACGGGTGTGAGCGATCTATTTAAAATGTTGGAATTTATTTGAAAATTTACTAAGTCTTATGCAGACTGAGCTTCTATCTCCCTAGCGGCTCAAGTCCTTCCTTCTTATGTACATTCACATCTGTGTTTCTTTGCCATACCCAGCATCCCAATTCAGTCTTTCATCATTGCTGTTCTGGACTATACGCAACATCACAGGTGCTCACCCTGCTCTTTTCTCTTTATAATTTCACCCACATGACATTAGCATGCCGTTTTTTTTTTTTGAGACAGAGTCTCGCTCTGTTGCCCAGGCTGGGGTGCAATGGCACAATCTCGGCTCACTGCAACCTCCGCCTCTCCAGTTCAAGTAATCCTCCTGCCTCAGCCTCCCGAGTAGCTGGGATGACAGGCGTCCACCACCAGGCCCGGCTAATTTTTTGTATTTTTAGTAGAAACGGGGCTTCACCATGTTAGCCAGGCTGGTCTCAAACTCCTGACCTCAGGTAATCCGCCCACCTCGGCCTCCCTAAGTGCTGGGATTATAGGCGTGAGCCACCGCACCCAACCCTGAGCTTCTAACAGAAGCTGTATGGCTCCAGAGTTCAACCTCAACCATCGTGATGCTCGCTCTAACTAGTTCCAAGACTGTTTTGCTTTGACCATCTCAAGAGAAACGGACGTTTGCCCTCTGAATTCCTAGACATGTAAGCCAATTCCTGCTTGATTAGCAATGCTATCACCATGACTCCTGCACTCTGCTGAAGATAAGTACTAAACGAGAGATAAAAATCTTGCCTCAGGCCGGGCATGGTGGCTCACACCTGTAATCCCAGCACTCTGGGAGGCCGAGGCAGGCGGACCTCAGGAGATCAAGACCAACCTGGCCAACATGTTGAAACCCCGTCTCTACTAAAAATACAAAAAATTAGCCGGGCGCGGTGGTGTGTGCGCCTGTAGTCCTAGCTACTCAGGAGGCTGAGGCAGGAGAACTGCTTGAACCCGGGAAGCAGAGGCTACAGTGAGCCGAAATCTCGCCACAGCACTCCAGGCTGGGCAACAGAGTGAGACTTCGTCGTAAAATAAAATAAAAAAATAAAAATCTTGCCTCAAGGAGCTTCTATTCTAGGGAATAAAGATTTGCTAATATCCTCAAGGGAGAGAAATAAATTCTGGGAGAAAGTGAATGAGAAAAGCTGTAGTGTGGCCCGGGAATAAAGCCAAAGGCCTTCTGTGTCCAGGAGCCCTGCCCACCTGTACTGCTCCTGCTCGTAGAGGTCTGCCACGATCGCCAGCAGGCGGCTGATGAAGGACTCACTGCTGCTTTCCTTGTTTGCCTGCGCAGCCAACAGAGTGCAGCGCTTCTCTGTCTCTGCCAGTTTCTTCTGCAGCTTGACATACTCTTGTCGTAGAAGCATCAAGTGCTTCTCCAGCTTGGCCACCTCCTCTGCAAGGAACAGAAAGAATCAGGTTTACCGTGGCCGGTGTAAAGCAGGCGCATTCACTAGTCCCTCATCCCACCGATGGGAACGCTCTCCAAGTGACCGGCCACCTGATGTTTCTACTGTTTCTCAGTGATAGTCCCACAGGATCAAGAATGGCTTTGATGGCTGGGTACTGTGGCTCACACCTGTAATCCCAAAACTTTGGGAGTCCAAAGCTGGGGGAATCACTTGAGCCCAGGAGTGTGAGACCAGCCTGGACAACATACTGTCTCTACTTTTAAAAATATTCATTAAAAATAAAAAATAAAAATAAAAATAACAAAGAATGGCTTTGTTTCAGGGTGCTGGTCATTGAACCAAGGAGACCATCATGGTTACAGGGATTTCTCCTCTCAGAAGGTCAATATTATACAGTAGATGACAATGAAGAGATGTACATAAAGATGCTGACGGGCACCTGCCCTGCAAATCCTTTACCACAAAGCCAGGAGTCTCCAGGAGAAAAGGCTACCAAAATCACCTAGATTTTTTGAAGCCACTAACAGTAATAACAATTCCCTAATTTTGACATGTTCTTCGAAAAGCTTTACATAAATTCCCTCATTTAATCTCTCTCTCTCTTTTTTTTTTTTTTTTTTTTTGTGAGACGGAGTCTCACTCTGTCATCAGGCTGGGGTGCAGTAGCACGATCTAGGCTCACTGCAACCTCCGCCTCCTGGGTTCAAGCAATTCTCCTGCCTCAGCCTCCCTGGGACTACAGGCACATGCCACCACGCCTGGCTCATTTTTTATATTTTCAGTAAAGACAGGGTTTCACCATGTTGGCCAGGATGGTCTCAAACTCCAGACCTTGTGATCCACCCGCCTTGGCCTCCCAGAGTGCTGGGATTACAGGCATGAGCCACCGCACCTGGCCTTTTTTTTTTTTCTTTTTTTTCTTTTTTTTAAGAGATGAGGGTCTCACTATGTTGCCCAGGCTAGACTCAAACTCCTGGACTCAACTGTTTCCCCTGCCTCAGCCTCCCACAGCTGGGACCACAGGCACATCCCACTGTGCCCAGCTTCATATCATCTTCATGGCAAGCCTATGAGGTAGGTACTGCTATATACCAGCCCCATTTTATAGAGGAGGACACTGGGGCACAGAGAGGTTACAGATTTCCCCTGGGCTGCAAGGCTAGTGAGAGGACGGGCTGGGATCTGAGTCCAACATTCTTATTCCAGGGCCTGTGATCATATTAATCACGCTCCCCAACCCTGGCACCTGTCCCCCTTCAGGTGAAGATCAGGGCAGTTAATAATGGTTCAGATGGAGGCACGCCATCTTCCACAGGCGCGTTGGGGCAGGTAAAAAGGTTGAGAACCACTGTATTTGATTCATTAAATTCAACAAGCATTTATCAAGTGTCCACTAGGTGCTGGACACTGCACGATGGTAAGCGCACTGACATACCTGTCCTCAGAGCCCTGAGTTACTGAGAAACACAAAGATAAACAATTTTTTCTTCTTTTTTTTGAGACAGAGTCTCACTCTGTCGCCTGGGCTAGAGCACAGTGGCGCAATCTTGGCTCACTGCAACCTCCGTCTCCTGGGTTCAAGCGATTCTCCTGCTTCAACCTCCCAGGTAGCTAGGATGACAGGTGGGCACCACCACGCCCGGCTCATTTTTGTATTTTTAGTAGAGACAGGGTTTTGCCATGTTGGCCAGGCTGGTTTCAGACACCCGGCCTCAAGTGATCCACCCACCTTGGCCTCCCAAAGTGTTGGCATTATAGGCATGAGCTACCATGCTCAGTCGTAAGTCAGATAACTTCGGTTATAATTTATAATTAAAATAATTATAACGGTCAAATGCAAAACTACAACTCTACATTAGAGAGCTAGAAGGTAAAAACAGCCATGAGTGCCTATAAAGCAAGTGAACTGAAGAGGTTGGGAAACGCTTCCCTGAGGAAGCAGTCACAGAACTTCTCCTTTGCCTGAGCTCTGGAGTCTTAAGGAGGGATGAGACAGGGGATTTATGCAACCATGCAAATAGGCAGCTTTATCAGTCGAGGTCTCTATGGCTCCACAGCGCTGCTACAACCATCCTCCGGGCCTTGGTCCCTTCACCCCTCCCTCTTCCACACCACAGACATTCCAAATCTTGACACTGCCCTCAGGCCCATCTCCCATCCAATCTGCCTCATTCCATGCCAATACCCTGAGAAAACTGAGCTACTGACAATAACTCCCACCGTCCCAGCAATGATTCCCATCTCCCCTTTGCTTCCTTAGAAAGGGTATATCCTTCCTACCCAAGTTTAATCGTCCTATGTGCTCCCTAAATCTCATCACTCTCCTCACTCCTCAGGACCTTTGCTTTATCATCAACCACCCCATCTCCGAACTCCAGTCTCTCTTTCAACTGGGTGGTTCTAGTCAACATATAAGCCAGTTTAAGTTTCTTATCTATTAAAGCATCCCACACCCACATCACATCTGAAACCCTCAGCCCCGCCATCTCTAGCTACCATACACCATTGTCTCACCTGCCATTCCCTCTTCTGTCCCCACCACCCCCTTGAAACTCCTCTCACCCATGACCTTCTAATTGCCAAGTCCAACGGACTCCTGCCGGTGGTTCTCCTCCTCGACCTATGACACCACATCACACTGTTGTCCATCCCTTCTCTTATTTTAGCAACCACAGTACCACCCTCTGATTCTGGTTCTCTGTCCCTTTCACATGCTTCCCTGCATCCTTTCCCAATCTTTCCTTTTTCTTTTCTTTTTTTTTTTTTAAAGAAATCAGGTCTCTGTCACTCAGCTTGAGCACAGTGCCACAATCCTAGCTCATCACAGCCTCAAACTCCTGAACTCAAGTGATCTTCCCACCTCAGCCTCCAGAGTAGCTAGGACTACAGGTGCTTGCCACCAGGCCTGCCTAATTTTAAATTTTTTGTAGAGATGGGGTATCACTATGTTGCCAGGCCTGGTCTCAAACTCCTGGGCTCAAGTGATCCTCCTGACTCAGCCTCCCTAGTACCTGGGACCACAAGTGTGTGCCGTCACACCTGGCTATCAATTTTTAAATTTTTTGTACAGGTGGGCCTTGCTATGTTGCCAGGGCTATGTTGCCTTGCACTCCCAGGCTCAAGTGACCCACCTGCCTCTGCCTCCAGAGTAGCTAGGAGCAGAGGTGTGCGTACTTGGGAGCCTGAGGCAGGAGGATTCCCTTGAGCCTAGGAGGTTCAGGCTGCAAAGAGCCGAGATTGTGCCACTGTACTCCAGCCTGGCAACAGAGCAAGACCCTGTCTCAAAAAAAACCAACCAGCCGGGTCCAGTGGCTCATGCCTGTAATCCCAGCACTTTGGGAGCCTGAGGCGGGCCGATCACAAGGTCAAGAGTTCAAGATCAGCCTGGCCAATATGGTGAAACCTAATCTCTACTAAAAATATAAAAATTATCTGGGCGTGGTGGCACGCAACTGTAGTCCCAACCACTCGGGAGGCTGAGGCAGAAGAATTGCTTGAACCTGGGAGGCGAAGGTTGCAGTGAGCCAAGATCGTGCCACTGCACTCCAGCCTTGGGCGACAGAGGACACCCCATCTCAAAAAACAAACAAACTAACAAAACAACCAAACAAAGAAAAAAGTTATGAGCAATAGAGAAGACAGGCAATTAAGCCAATGCAGTAAATCCTGAGCACTCTGATAGGGGATACAAATGGAGTGTGGTGAGAGACCTCCTGGTTTAAGCCAGCGTAAAGAAAATGTTCCAGAGGGCCGGGCGCGGTGGCTCAAGCCTGTAATCCCAGCACTTTGGGAGGCCAAGACGGGCGGATCACGAGGTCAGGAGATCAAGACCATCCTGGCTAACACGGTGAAACCCCGTCTTACTTAAAAAATACAAAAAACTAGCTGGGCGAGG
The DNA here is from genome assembly GCF_047675955.1 of Chlorocebus sabaeus. Classification (NCBI taxonomy): domain Eukaryota; kingdom Metazoa; phylum Chordata; class Mammalia; order Primates; family Cercopithecidae; genus Chlorocebus; species Chlorocebus sabaeus. Next base: position 4,124,733 of record NC_132919.1, read on the forward strand.
TGGCGGGGGCCTGTAGTCCCAGCTACATGGGAGGCTGAGGCAGGAGAATGGCGTAAACCCGGGAGGCGGAGCTTGCAGTGAGCTGAGATCCGGCCACTGCACTCCAGCCCGGGCTACAGAGCAAGACTCCGTCTCAAAAAAAAAAAAAAAAAAAAAAAGAAAAAAGAAAATGTTCCAGAAAAGCAGTATCTTACTTCAAAAGATTTAAATAAAGCCTGTATTTGTTTGTAGCATACTGGACCCAGAAAATGCAAGAAAAAGTCTCAATCTTATTCTCTTGGTCAGATTCTCCTTTAAAGCTTGTATCAGTCAACAGATTTGTCAAACAGACAAAGTACATTAACACTGTACATTTCTCTGTAAGAAATACAAATAATTATGAGCCCACGCCTCGCCCTCTCCTCCAAGAGTTCACTGACAAAAATGTCAGCCACTCACCAGCTTCTATGCAAGTCAACTGAAAAGGATGGCTATAGTATACACCACATCTCGCTAGTTCAACCTCGTGGCTGCAAAATTACATCCCACTTGCCAAGAGACAGCCTCCAAGTTTCCGCTGTGGTAACCTTTTCTTCCATAAGCAACCTGAACCCTCTAACTGTGGTTTCAATCACACCATATTCTACCCAACCTAAATCTTTTGCTCCTCAACAGTTCCAACCCAGCATGACTATAGCTGGCTGGGGAATTTCCATTTCACTTAAACTGTCAATCTGCACATATTTATGCACTAAGCATTCTGGCAGATTAGGAGCTGCCTCTTTTAAGAGTTAAACGGGCAATCTAGACTGGGTGTGGTGGCTCATACCTATAATCCTAGCACTTTGGGGGGCCAGGCAGGAGGATCTCTAAAGCCCAGGAGTTTGAGAACAGCCTGGGCAACACAGCAATTTTTTGTTTTTTTCATAAAAAAATTGAAAAATTTAGTTGGGTGTGGTGTCATGCACCTGTAGTCCCAGCTACTTGGGAGGCTGAGGTGGGAGGATTGCTTGAGCTCAGGAGGTCGAGGCTACAGTGATCTGTGATCATGCCACTGTGCTCCAGCCTGAGCAATAAAGCAAGACTCTATATCAGAAAGGGTGGGGGGCAACCTAATTAGCACCTATTCCAAACAAGGTAATCAAAGCAGTATCAAATGTAGAATCAAAGTCGTATCAGAAACAAGAAGGGCAAGAACAAAACTAACAGTTACAAAGAAGCTGGATACTGATTTATGTGCTAAGGTGTTGCAGCCCTGGCAAACATTCAAATAGACAATCTTAGATCCTGAGTGTATAACAAGGGGAAAAAAAAAAGATATGTGGAAGACCTTTAGGTGAGCTAGAATCAAAAGGACGTAGGTAACAGGTGAAATTATAGGAACATCTGCCTTCAAGAATGGAAAATTAGGCCGGGTACAGTGGCTCATGCCTGTAACCCTAGCACTTTGGGAGGCCAAGGTGGGTGGGTCACTTGAGATTAGGAGTTTGAGACCAGCCTGGGCAACATGGCAAAACCCCATGTCTACAAAAAAATATAAAAATGAGCCAGGGGTGGAGGTGGGCACCTGTAGTCCCAGCTCTCAGGAGGCTGAGGTGGAAGGATCGCATGAGCCTGGGAGGTGGAGGCTGCGGTGAGCTGAGATCACACCACAGCACTCCAGCCTGGACGACATAGAGACCCTATATTTAAAAAAACAAAAAAACAAAACAAAAAAAAAAGACTGGAAAGTTGCTGATTCCTCTATCTAAGCCTTCAAGTGGAGGAGATCCTGAAAGCTGTTTCCAGCCATCTTCCCCCGCTGCTCTCTGGGAAACCATACACATTTCCTTAAACATCAGTTATACACACAAATTCTAAACTCTACAGCAACAGCCCCAGTCTCTCTACCGAATTCCTCATTCAAATACGCGGCAGCTGCCTGGACAGTGACACAAGATATAAACTACCAAGGGAATGAGCAGAGAAGAGGCAAGATAAAAGCAGGGCTTTGGCATGATTTGGGACTCTTAGTCACAAAATTACAGATGCTCCCCCACCCGGCAGCTTTTGTCGGGGAAACCCAAAGGATCACAAAAGTACTCAGGAAGCTTATGAGCACTTACCAGTGCTACCTCAATTGCCACACCATTTCATAGCATAACGGAGGAGTGCTTATGGCTGAGACATTACCAGCCTGTGGGGAATACTGTCTGCTTACAAACAGCAACACAAATGTGTCCTTGAAGTGTCACCAAGTTATACAGTTCTTGCAAGAAAAAGTACAAAATTATCATTCTGAGCAATAATGGAGAGAGAATTTACAGGGCACAGGTTCTAGGGCGAGACTGACAGGGATCAAACCTAGTTTGGATACACCTTAGGCAGGTGACTCATTCTCTTCATCTGTAAGGATGCTGTAAACACTGAAACTGCTAATACATGTAATAACCTTAGAATACAACCTGCCCCGCAGTAGGTGGTCAAAAGATATTAGCTATTATTACAGTTCTTAGAAAGCAACTCAGGGTAGTCAGTCCTGTGTTGCAAGATTCTCCCTGCACACTGATAGCCCAGAGCATGCATTTCAGAGCCTCACTGACTGGGCTTGACCCCAGCTTACCCATTTACTAGCTGTGTGACCTCGGGCAAGTTACTTACTCCTCTCTGTGCTTCAGTCTTCTCACGTGGAAAATGAGACTAATGATATTATCTTAGAGCAGGGGTCCCCAACCTCCAGGCCGTGGACGGGTACTAGTTTGTGGCCTGTTAGGAACTGGGCCACACCCAGCAGGAGGCGAGCTGCGGGCGAGCCACCTTGCCCACCTGAGCTCGGCCTCCTGTCAGATGAGCAGCAGCATTAGATTCTCACAGGAGCGCGAACCCTACTGTGAACTGCGCACGCCAGGGATCTAGGCTGCACGCTCCTTACGAGACTCTAATGCCTGATGATCTGAGGTGGAGCAGGTTCATCCTGAAACTACTCCCTTCCCTACTCCATCTATGAAAAAACTGTCTTCCACGAAATCAGTCCCTGGTGCCAAAAAGATTGGGGACCACTGTCTTAGAGAACGATGTGGAAAGTTATTAGGATAGGTTAAATCACTCGGAGCAGTGTCTGGTTTAGTAAGGTTTACCACTGCTGCTGCTTCTCCGCCTGCTTATTCTTCATCCAGTGCCCAGTTTTCAGCCGTGGTTTTTTCTTTGTCCCCTTCCAACTTTCATTTGAAAAGCAAGCCTAGAAATTTAATTAGCTGGGCATGGTGGCACATGCCTGTAGTCCCAGAGATGATGCCACTGCATTCCAGCCTTTGAGACAGAGACAGTCTGTCTCAAAAAAGGAGAGGAGAGAGGAGAGGATGGCAAACCTAGAAATTTAAATAATAGATAAAACCTAGAGTTTCACGAAAAAAGCTACACTAAGTATCAGTGAAGAATGCCAGGAACTTCCAATTTTCTCATGTTTCTTTCCAAATAATATCTAGCTGTTCTCCATGAGTGCAGTCTATGGTCAGTCTTTCAGTAGGTATCCTTTCTGATAGTTCATCACTGTTGAGTTAACAAAACATGCTTAAGACAAAAAAAAAAAAATTTGCATTCATTATGAATAGCCTAAAATAAAGAGTGTAATGTCTATTGCAAAAAAGTAGTTAATCAGCAAATTACCTCTTCAGAAGTTACAAGGCAGTCAGGAGAGAAACCAAAACTGACTTTTAGAACACTCTTCCTTCTAGTTCAGGAGTTGGCAAACTTTCTGTAAAGGGCTAGATAGCAACTATTTTAGCTCTGGGAGCCACCCAGTCTCCGTGGCCCTACTCAACTCTGCCAGTTGTAAAACCAAAGTACAAATGAATGAGTGTGGCTGTTTCCCTAAAAATACTTTATTTATGAACACTGAAAATGGAATTTCATGTAATTTTCACATCATGATATATTGTTTTGATTTTTCTTCAATCAGTTTAAAATATTTAAAATAGAGTTAATATGTATAAGCTATTTTTATATGTTACATCTATAACATATAAACAAATTCTTAGCTTAAGGACTGCACAAAAACAAGTCAACAGGTTTCAGGTCAGATTTGGCTGAGAGGCCATACAAGCCCTGCTCCCCTGCTGGTGATTTTAAAGAATTAGGATGTTAAAATGACACCCAGAGCCAAATGAAAGGGAAGAAAGCAGTTTATCTATCTGGAACGCCTAGAATTCTGTAACCTCTCACTTCTTACCACACCCTAAGCCACAACAGCAGCCACTGCATCTTCAAGATATGCCTCTCTCCAAGCTTACCTCCTCACCCTCAGAAACAGGCTCACAGTACCGCCTCCTACCCCTAGACAAACACCTCTTCCACACGGTTATGCTCTTAACTGCCCAGTCTATCACACTTTTTGCCTTCTCCACCAATTTCTGAAGAGTCCTCTTTAGTCACTACTTCCTCTCTTGCCTCCCGAACCTTCTGAAACTTGGCTCCTACTCACATCCCTCTGCTAAAGTCACAATGATCAAATCACCCACTTCGATGACCTTTTCCTTATTCTTCAAGCGCCTCAACCTCTCTGTAGCCTGTCAATCACCCCATTCTTGAAACTCTTGTTTTGGCTTCCTAACTCTGTATTCTAGCTTTCTTCCTAACCTTGTTACAGACCCTTCATCTATTCTGACTATCCACTTTCTAAAAAGGCACAGTGCTGCAAGGTTCAGACCTACAACGGAACTTTTCCTAAAGCTTCTTCTTTGAATGTGGTCTCATGCACACCCATAACTTCACTGTCACTGCTATAAAAATGGACCCGAATCTCTCTTTCCTTCAACGGCTCCTGCTGAAAGAATGATTGACTGGTACTATAAACTCAACAAGTCCAAAATCAAACTTCGTATCTTCCTTAAATCAAAGTCTTCTTCCTACTTCATGTCATGTTATCAAAGCCCTAAGTTACCAACGTACAGGCTATGGTAATGCGTTTATACAGCACACCAAACATACGAACTATTTAGAGATAAATGTAACACAATGTGCAATGCATGCACACTGAAAACTATAAAACACTGCTGACAGAAATGAAAGGCAACCTAAATAAACAGAGTGATATACTACGCTCATGGACTGGAAGGCTCAATAGCTCAGTACTGTTAAGATGTCAGGTCTCTCCAAATTGGTCTATAGATTCAATAACTTCCCAATAAAAATCCCAGCGAACTATTTTCGTAGAATTTGAAAGAATTATTCTACATTTTTTTTTTCTTAGAAACAGGGTCTCCCTCTGTCACCCAGGCTGGGGTGCAGTGGCCTGATCACAACTCACTGCAGCCTCGAACTCCTGGGCTCAAGTGATTCTCCTGCCCCAGCCTTCCAAACAGCGGGAGCTACGGGTAAGCACCACCACACGTGGCCAATTGTTTTGTAGAGACAGGGTCTCAGGATGGCACCCAAGCTGGCCTCGAACGCCTGGCCTCAAGGGATCCTCCCACTTCGGTCTTTTAAACTGCTGGGATTACAGGCATGCACAAGCACAGGCAGCTGATTCTAAAATTTGGGTGGAAATGCAAAGTTCCTAGAATAGCCAAAAAAAATTCTGCGTGGGGGAAAGAAAAAGGTTTAGCATTTACCTGCTCAAGGCTGCGTATAAAGCTACAGTAAATAGGACGGCATCATACTGGCATCAAGACAGATATCCAGAGCAATGCAATATGACGGAATCCAGGAACAGACTCTGACATATACAAATGCTCCGACAGTGGTGTCAAGGCATTTCAATGAGGAAAGAGCAATGGGACCAGAACAATTGGAGATTTATATGGAAAACACAAAGCCCTATTCCTAGATACCGCTACGTATAAAAACTAACTCAAAATCACACATATCTAAATGCAAGGGTTAAAACTGTAGCCCTTCTAGGCTGGGTATGGTGGCTCACGCCTGTAATCCCAGCACTTTGGGAGGCCGAGGCAGACGGATCATGAGATTAGGAGATCAAGACCATCCTGGCTAACAAAGTGAAACCCCATCTCTACTAAAAATACAAAAATTAGCCAGGTATGGTGGCAGGCGCCTGTAGTCCCAGCTACTCGGGAGGCTGAGGCAGGAGAATCACTTGAACCCAGGAGGCGGAGGCTGCAGTGAGCCGAGATCGCGCCACTGCACTCCAGCCTGGACCACAGAGTGAGCCTCCATGGGAAAAAAAAAAAAAAGCAGAGGGAGATTTGACCTACTCAGAGTAGAAGGTCACGTGAACACAGAACAGAGAGAAATTTGAAGATGCTGTCCTTGAAGACTGGAATGCCGCAGCCAATAGCCAAGGAATATCAGCAGCCTCTTGCAGGTGGAAGAATCAGGAAAAAGATTTCTCCTAGAGCCTCCAGAGGGAATAGGGCCCCACTGAGATCTTGATTTGAGACCAGCGATGCTGATTTCAATCAGACTTCTGTCCTCCAGAATCATAAGAACACGTTTCCGTTGTTTTAAGCCATCTAGCTTGTGGAAATCTGTTAAAGCCACAGGAAACTAAAACAGCTATACATAAAAACAAAAAATTCTGTATAGTGGAAGATTTTAATGCCCTGGTAACTCTTTGCCAGATTAGTGTCAACATCATTTGATGGGGTAAAAGGAAATGTATACTTTCCTGTAATATTTTGCAATAAAGAGAAAGAGGGAATTAGTACTTTTTGTCTCCTATGGCAGTTAAGTTCTTCACATTCATCATCTCAGATTCTAACTATATGGAAAAAGTAATATACTAACAGTGAAATTCACTTAGGTTAAGTGGGTTGCCCAAAATCACACAATTAGCAGAAGACAGACTCAAGATTTGGGATCTCAAGCCAGAGCCCATCCCATTAATACCATGATGCCAGATTTCAGCTCCAATAACAGAACATCAAGATCAGTCATTAATTAATGCAGGAATTAAATGAGCTCCTTCCATTTCCTACCGTAAATGCACTCTACTGCCCTCTGGACACTCCAGTTCTAACCCACACTGTATTCGGTGTTTTTCAATTACCACCACCCTGGCATTTCCTTTCTCTACATTCCTATAGTTCTTCTATTCTAGCCAAAACTTTAGCAGTGAATTAGTGTTCTTCATGTATTTTTTTTTTTTTTTTTTTGAGACAGAGTTTTGCTTGTCGCCCAGATTGGAGTGCAATGGTGTGGTGCAATCTTGGCTCACTGCAACCTCTGCCTCCCGGGTTCAAGCAATCCTCCTGCCTCAGCCTCCTAAAGTAGCTGGGATTACAGGCGCCTGCCTCCATGCCCAGCTAATTTTTTTGTACTTTTAGTAGAGACAGGGTTTCATCATGTTGGCCAGGCTGGTCCTGAACTCCTGACCTCAGGTGATACCCTGGCCTCGATCTCCCAAAATGCTGGGATTACAGGCATAAGCCACCATGCCCGGCCTCTTCATGTAATTCTTTAATGACTAAATGACTTTATTTCTATTCTGCTTTAACTATGTCCATCAGATAAAAGAGAAATGATTATAAAGGTTGTGATAACATTCTATTTGGAGAACTACAAGAATAATTTTTTGTTTCAGGCTTATATTAGGATCTTCCACATAAAATATTTCATTAAAGTGTCAGCTTCCCAGAAAATACTATCTTCCTTGTTGGCATCAGATTAGAAAAGCTCTTCATTGGTGATGAATTACCACCACCACTACTTTTCTTTTTTTTTATTTCTTTTGAGACGGAGTCTCACTCTTGTCGCCCACACTGGACTGCAGTGGCACGATCTCAGCTCACTGCAACCTCCGCCTCCCGGGTTCAAGCAATTCTCCTGCCTCAGTCTCCTGAGTAGCTGGGATTACAGGCGTGTACCACCAAGCCTGGCTAGTTTTTGTACTTTACTTTTAGTAGAGACGGGGTTTCACCATGTTGCTCAGGCTGGTCTCAAACTCCTGACCTTGTGACCTGCCCGCCTCGGCCTTCCAAAGTGCTGGGATTACAGGCATGAGCTTCCACCATGCCCAGCCCACAAATCTGGATGTTTAAAAGGTCCCAGGTGACTGTACCGTGCAGGGTTCTCCAGGTTGAGAACTATGTACTAATGGAATGAAGGAGAGAGGAAAGCACCGATGTGAGAGGTGTACAGCATCCAGGGTATTTGGTGACTGATGCAGACTTAGGGGGGAGTTGGGGATAACTTTTTGGTTAGTGACTTGAGAGTCTGGCTGAACAGTAGTGCCATTAATCATGAATGTAGAAGAGAAAACCCAGTATAACTAGAAAACAAAACATGCATGCTTATTTGAAATACTTCGCCTTCCCCTCTCTGTTCTGCAAGTTCCATTAAGGTTAAGGTTGTGTCTTGCTCATTTTGTCATCTCTGGCATAGTACCTTGCACCTACCGTAAAATACGTTTTTTCCTGAATGCAATTCAGCTCTGTGAGGTTCATCTGCCTCATGTTACAATCAGTGACATGACTTACACATCTTTCGAAAGCTCACCTTGTACAGCAGTGACGACTGGGCTGGTTTCATAAGAGATGCACAACAAATATTAGGTAACTAGCTATTTCCACCCCAAACGCCTGACTGGAAACACTTCCAACTTAGACACCACCACATAGAAGTATACTGGGCAAAGCAAATATGTCCAAAAGTGAGGTCAAAATATTTGTTCTCAAATCTATTCCTCCTCTACCTCTTAGCAGCTCAGCCATTTGTCTGAGTCATCCAGACCTAGAACTCTTGAGTCATCTTTGATTCTCTCTCAACATTCAACCAGATTTCAAAAGTCCTGTCTTTCATATGTTCTGCGGTCTTTCTCCCAACAGTCCTCTCCAGCCCCACGGCCCCTACCAAATGGCTCACTGCTGCAGCTTGCTCTCTGACTTCCTTTCTTCTCAATCCATCCTCTGCACTGCAGTCATTGTGTCACATCCCAGACAATTCCAGTTATGTCGCTACCGTGGCTGATTCCTTTCAGTAGTATTGCTCCATGACTCTCAGAATAAAATCCAAATGCTGAACCAATGCCCTTAATACCCTGGCCCTTAACACACTCTTCCAACCTCACATCCCACTAATCCTTCCACCTAGAACACTGACCTCTCCTCAATCTCATGTCCCCATGTCCAAAGGAGGGCCATTTTTCAAAGCTCAGCTCAAGTAATGTCTTCTGCAACAAGACTTTCCCTGAACATCCAAAATACATTCCCCATTACTTCCTTAAAAAATCTCTCCCTATTCTGAGTTTTCAAAGTAACTCCTAAGCATGTTTTACCTTTCACCTTACAATATAGCTTTTCATACACAATTTCTTTTATCCCTCCTAGACTTCAGAACTCCCTGTGAATAAGCTTTAGTTCTGGCTATTCTTGTTTAACTACCAATTACTTCTCCCTCTATACCCATTCCATGGTTATCTCCTCTTCCTCCTGACAGCACCTTACCAAATGGAGTTCAATAAATACCACAGGTTCAACAGGAGATTCTGGGGACACAGCAATTTCTCATTTTGTTCAGCAAGGCTGTAAATCATGATAATATCTCCAATTGCCCACAGCAAATCACCCTGCCAGTGACAGAATCCTGTGTATCGCCGCACAAGTCAGTAGCTTTACTTTGAAATGTCCACTAATGGATAAATTTTATTTCTCAGTAAAAATAGTCCACAAGGAGAAAGCTAACAGCTACAGCTGGTGACAGCAGTGAAAGTAAGGAAAGGGAGAGAAAAGAAAACAATGATATAAAAGGAACAGTCCGCGAGAGGTCTCTAGACTACACATAATTATCAATGACCTGGGACATTTGTTCAATAAGTAAAACAATAAACAGATAAATTTCAAAAGTAGAAACAGCAAAGTTCCTTCTTTCCTTATTTCTACCAACCTACACTAACGAGGCATTTTCTGGAACGGTACTACCCAAAGCACTTCTGGCAATGCCAGTGTTCTATTAATCTGTGCTGTCCATTGGGGGAGCTACTAGCCACATGGCAACTGAGTACTTGGAATAGGACTAGCACAACTGAGAAGTTAATTTTAAATTTTATTTAAATTTAATCAAATTTAAGTAGCCACATGTGGCTAGTGACTAATGTGTCGGTCCATGAATACCCAGGACATGGAATGTTTTCCCCATGTTACTTGGGTTGTTGTCAGAAGTATTTTTCTGATCAAATTCCATCAAATTAATAAAAGTTTATGATAAATTTTCTGTTCAATATACTATTTACAAAAAAAAAACCTTACTTTTTTTTTCAATTTTTACTTTTACTGAGGAAAAGAAGTGGAGAGTGATTTTAGAGGAGACTCGAGAGAAGGACTGCACGCCAGGGTGAAAGCATCAGGCGCTGTGGAAAAAGGCTTTTCCTGTGCCTGAGAAATATCCTAGGATCCCGACAGCTACTTGTGAGCTACAGATGATCCCCCTTTTAAAGCTGAGGACACTGAGACTGAGAGTAATTAATTGACTTGCTTATGATCATAGCTTAAACTAGGATTTAAATCCATGTCCAGCTGCAGAGTCGGAGCTCTTACACACTATATTTTATTATTATTATTTTTTGAGACAGTCTCTGTTGCTCAGGCTGGAGTGCAGTGGCACAATCTTGGCTCACTGCAACCTCCACCTCCCAGGTTCAAGTGACTCTCCTGACTCAGCCTCCTGAGCAGCTGGGATTACAGGCATGCACCACCACACCTGGCTAATTTTTGTATGTTTAGTAGAGATGGGGTTTCACCATGTTGGTCAGGCTGGTCTGGAACTCCTGATCTCAAGTGATCCGCCCACCTCGGCCTCCCAAAGTGCTGGGATTACAGATGTGAGCCACCGTGCCCGGCCTTAAACATTATATTTTAGTTGCTAAAACAAAAATGGGCAGGATGAAAAGTAGGTTAGGTAGCTCTTAGCAGACTTGTTATCCAGAGCATAATAAAAGCTGGACCAGCCAGTTTGCTTGGCAAGAAGCTAAGGATGTATCCAGGTAACTTTTCTTGATGGCTAGCAGGTGATGCTCGAGAAATTCATACCTTCCTTCAACCACAGCCATGATTCTAAGCTGGGAGACACAGGAGTGAGCAAAACAGAACAAGTTCCTGCCCTCATGGGGTTTTTATTCCAGTGAAGGACGCCCTCTAGCGGGTCAGCTGTGTGGAGAAGCAGTGGAGGACTGTTACAGGCCAAGGGAACTGCAAGGACAAAGACGCAGAGGTAGCAGCATGTTGGGCACGCACAAAGAACAGCAACAAAGTCAGTGTGGTGGGGTACAGTGAATGAAAGCAGGAAACAAGCTCGAAGTGTTAGGTGGGGCCCACACCCTGTTAGTACTTAAAGGTCATTGGGAGAACTGGAATATATTTTAAGATACCGGAGAACTGTGAGAGCTGGGCAATGAGAGGCAGGAGTATTAAGAAGAGTGGGAGAGACATGTTTCATTTAAGACATGATGTCTTAAAATGAAACACTAGAAACTGTATGAAATTAGAGTGTGAGAAAGCAAAATCGAGGCAGAAAAGTTAAAAGCAACCTTTTAATTGAAACTTTTTGAAGTAGTTCACTTGGGTTACAAAGGAAGCTTAGGGCTGGGAGCGGTGGCTCACACCTGTAATCCCAGCACTTCGGGAGGCCCAGGCAGGTGAATGGCTTGAGCCCAGGAGTTCAAGACTAGCCCGGACAACATCGCAAAACCCCAACTCTACAAAAAATACGAAAATTAGCCGGATGTGGTGGCACGCACACCTGCACTCCCAGCTACTTGGGAGGCTGAGGTGAGAGAATCACTTGAGTCTGGGAGGTGGAGGTTGTAGTGAGCTGTGATCACGCGCCACTGTACTCCAGCCTGGGTGACAGAATGAGATCCTGTTTCGGGGAAAAAAAACAAAAGTACCACAAACGAAGCTCAGATTAGCAGGACAGCTACAGAGATATAGAGATGGCGAATAAAACTAATTTTATGACAGACTTTAGCTAAATATATATGGTCAAATCCATAGTCATGGATAGATGGAAGGAAAGAAGGTTGTCCTCTAAACAAGTCACATAAGAAGCTGTACACTCAGTCTCTCAGGAATTCTGTTTACTATTCCTAGGCACTATCTCCCACATTCTCACACAGCCAACCAACCATTATCAGGGAAGTTCCCATAGTGTGTTTACAGATCATTCAAGTTATATGACACAGATATCTGCTATTTATTTATATTTAAATACGTCTCTCCAAACAAGCATAGCAGGCTCTGAGAATCTGATTAAAGCACAAGCAGGATTAATATCCCACAAACATTTTCTACCTAATCTTGTCTTCCTTTGCATAGCTTCAGGTTAATGAGCTAAATGGCCCAGAATGCCTCCTAGTTGAAGTTTGCAACATCATTTCTAAAAAGCTTAAATCCCAACAAAAAGTTGCCACACAAAAAAGGTAAAAGAAAAACTGGCTTACACCTGCAATCCCAGCACTCTGAGAGGCTGAGGCGGGCAGATCAGCTGAGGTAGGGAGTTCAAGACCAGGCTGGCCAAGATAGTGAAACTCCATCTCTACAAAAATTAGCCGGGCATGATGGTGGGTGCTCCTAATCCCAGGTACTTGAAAGGGTGAGACCGGAGAATCACTTGAACCCGGGAGGTGGAGGCTGCGGTGGCTGAGATCGTGCTATTGCACTCCAGCCTGGGCAACAGAGTGAGAAGGAGGAAGGGAGGAAGGGAGGAAGGAAGGAAGAAAAACTGCAAAGTCAGAACTTCATGACTGCTTACCTAGCTATCCCCCTGCGAATTTAACCCTGAAAGGATGTTTTCTTCGTGTGTTTAAGGAGAGATACCCCACTGACGGGATGTCTCTCAAGGCACTTGCCAGATGATGAGTATGGATGATGAGCATGCTGACTCAGCCTGTATGAGCTCCTCAGGGGTTGGAACCCGACTGCAAAGCACAGCAGGGGCTCAGTAAAGCTCCTGAATGAAAAACCAGCCGCCCTCCACAATCTCAGCCTTGCTACTGTATTCCCAAAACACTGAACTTACCTTCCTAGTGTAAAAGCGCCAGACTACCGATTACCTCACAGAAGACCTTCCTGAACCTTTCTATGCACCTCACTCCTGTGAGGAACAGCTATTTGCCGTGTACAACAACATTCTGTGATTGACCCAAAAAGTAACTTCAGAGGATGTCTTGGGTTTTCGCTCCTTTTCTTACTCCCCTGCTTTCACCTCAAGTTTTCCCTCCAGGGATATGGCAGAAAAAGCAAAGACAAAAACTGGCTGCCTGCTAGGCGCAATGGCTCATGCCTGTAACCGCAGCACTTAAGAGAGGCCAAAGCGGATGGACTGATTGAGCCCAAGAGCTGGAGACCAGTCTGGGCAACATAGTGAGACCTACTCTCTCTCTTTTTTAAGACAGGATCTTGCTCTGTCGCCCAGGTTGGTGGAGTTCACTGCAACCTCCGCCTCCCGGATTCAAATGATCCTCCCACCTCCCTAGTATTACTGCTGGGACCACAGGCACCTGCCACCATTCCATTCACTCCAGGCTGGAGTGCAGTGGCACGATCTCAGCTCACTGCAACCTCCGTTTACCGGGTTCAAGCGATTCTTGTGCCTCATCCTCCCGAGTACCTGGAATTACAGATACGCGCCACCACACCTGGCTAACTTTTGTATTTTTTGTAGATACGGGGTTTCGCCATGTTGCCCAGGCTGCTCTTGAACTCCTGGCCTCAAGCGATCCTCCCACCTCGGCCTCCTAAAGTGCTGAAATTACTGGCGTGTGCCACCACACCGGGCCAAGACCTTGTCTACACACACACAGACACAACTTTTTAATGAGCCGGGTGTGGTGGCGAGCACCCGTGGTCTCAGAAAGCTGAGGTAAGAGGATCGCTTGAGCCCAGGAAGCTGAAGCTGCAGTGAGCCGTGACCGCACCACTGTACTCCAGCCTGTGGGACAGAGCGAGACCCTGTCTCAAAACACACACACACACACACACACCCCCACACACCCCAAAACCAACTGGGTGCCAGTGCCAGCTATCTCTGTAACTTTGCCTAAATTCCTTTATCAATAAAGGGCAAATATACACGCCAGGCCTCCTTCACGAGGTTATCTAAAGTCTAATGCAAATGAAAAAAGCCGACCAACTGTCACGTGCTACCCAAATCTAAGATCCATCAAGAGACAGGTTCATTCGAAGCTCAAAACCAACAGGACAAGTCGTGACCAAGCACAATGCAGTCACTCAATAAACAAAGGTCAAGTAAGGAATATTCTTCTCCATCACGGTGTAAAAAGGAGAACCACGCTGCCAAGATACAATAACGTCGCTGCACGATTCCTGACAGGTAACTCCCCATCTCTGGGCCTTCTTTCCCCCTACGTGTACAATAAGGCTTTGACAATGAAGGCTTCTAATTACTGCTACATTAAGAGAGGCAGACTCTGACAGACCAGAGTGCCTTAACCTGCAATGTCATGAGAAGTGCACCAGACCAGAGGGTAGGCACTGGACTGGGAGGCAAAGGCACAGAGGTCTGGTTTGAGCAGCCCTCTTGTAAGCAGTGTGACCTTGGCCAACTCCCTTCCCGCAAACCCCTTCCTCCCGTCTTCATCTGTACGCCTGGCCTGAAGGCAGGGGCTGCTGCGGAGCCGGAGCCGCCAGTGCGCCCGCCTGCTTGACCCCAGCCCGAGGAGTCCCACGCTCTTCCGCAAGCAAGGGATGGACCCCTTCCGGATGCAGGACGTGCCAGGGCAGCAGTTTCGATTTCCTAAGGAGAAGGCTTACTTCCCCCGGCGTCCCGGCACCGCTGGCAATCAAGAGCCTCCCTTGCTGCCCTCGGGGCCCCGCGGCTGCACGCTGCACCGGCACGAGACCTGCCAGCCCCGCTCCGCAGCCGGCCGCAGTCCCGCGGGGTCGGTATCGCGGGAGGGGCGTTGTCATAGGAACCGCGCTCCGGACCCCAGCCCGAGAAGCTCAGGAGAGGCTGCACAGAAAGGCTCGCGAGACCCGCGGAGCCCCCATGCAACCACGCCCGACCTTCCCCTCCCAGGGCAGCTTCTCCCGGCCAGCAGCCCCCCCACAGCTCCGCGTCTTCCCGCGCGGCTCCACAAAAAACCCTACCTTCCGCCATGTCTGGCCCGGCACTGCCTGCAGCCTCGCGAGAAGTGCGCGGCTCAGCCGGGGCGGTGCGGAACGGAATCACCAAGTCTCGCGAGAATCATGGGAGGAGCGGCAAAGGGCGGAGCCGAGGGTAGGAAAGGGGTGAATGAAAGTGGAGGGGATTGCTGGGCTGTGGGGGAAGCGGAGAGCCGGGTTTATTTTTACCGGGTGTTTTTGAGGCTCAAGATTTATTGAGCACTGACTGAGCCCTGTCATATTCCACGTCCTTGGCAGGGCACCGAAAAGGATGACACAACGAATGCAGACGACTCCTCGGAGAAGCTTGGCAGTGAGAGGGGTCAAGAGAGGGGGTTTGTTGGTCCTTAGCTTGTAAAGATAGGAGAGGCTGGGAGAAAGGAGCCAGTGGAGAGGTGCCTGGGGAGGTGGGATGCTCGGCAGGCGATGCAGAACTCAGGAAAACGGATTAAATTTGGCCTAGAGGCGGATCACCTGTTATTCCACTAAAACGTTAGGAAACAAGAACATGCGGGCAGATATATAGGGGAGAAGAAAATCAGGGAGATCGTTTGATGACATCGATTTTATGGGTGAAGTTATGAGACAAGGAAGGAGACCAAGAAGAGCGAAGAAACTTTGGAAGAGGACGCTGAAGTTGGAAGGCCTGGTTTCAAATGCCTCATGTATGTCTTGATGGATCACTTTTTTCTACAACTCAGCCACCAGGCTGCAGTAGCAGATACACTGAATTCTAGCATATGTCCAGGGCTTGGGATTGTATTGCCCAAAATAAATTGAGGGTGCTATGAGACGACAGCCCAGGCCATCAAACATGGGATGCAGACTGGCTAGGGACTGACGGAGGAGCCACGAAACTGCAGG
The DNA here is from genome assembly GCF_047675955.1 of Chlorocebus sabaeus. Lineage (NCBI taxonomy): Eukaryota > Metazoa > Chordata > Mammalia > Primates > Cercopithecidae > Chlorocebus > Chlorocebus sabaeus. Next base: position 4,140,629 of record NC_132919.1, read on the forward strand.
TCTCTAATAATTGAAGGCCAGTGCAGTGCAGGCAATGTTGTGAGAGCTTGGTGGTTAAAGTAGCAAACAGGTTCATAGTGAAGTAGCACTAGGAGATGATAAAAGTCCAGGACAGGCCGGGCGTGGTGGCTCACGCCTGTAATCTCAGCACTTTGGGAGGCCGAGGCGGGTAAATCACCTGAAGTCAGGAGTTCAAGACCAGCCTGGCCAACATAGTGAAACCCCATCTCTACTAAAAATACAAAATTAGCCGGGCATGGTGGTGCACGCTTGTAATCCCAGCTACTTGGGAAGCTGGGGCAGGAGAATCGCTTGAACCTGGGAGGCGGAGGTTGCAGTGAGCCGGCGGTTGCAGTGAGCCGGCGGTTGCAGCGAGCGGAGATTGTGCCACTGCACTCCAGCCTGGGCAACAGAGTGCGACTGTCTAAAAAAAAAAAAAGTCCAGAGCCACAGAGGACCGAAGTGGAAGTGAGAAGCCAGGAAAATTAGATGTTGGGATTTAGAGGTAGGAAAGGAAAGGAGCTTCAAGTGCTAAAATCTTTGGCAAATATGGGGAGGACTAACTATATGATTAGTTAGACAATTGCAGAATGGAGGGCTAAACAGTAACATAGCTGAATAGAATGAGACTTTTCTTGTTTTTGTTTCTGTTTGTTTGTTTGTTTTTCCAGAGATGGAGTCTCTGTGTTGGCCAGGTTGGTCTTAAACTCCTGGTCTCAAGCAATCCTCCCACCTCAACCTCCCAAAGTACTGAGACTACAGGCATGAACCCCCGTGCCCGGCCTGGCATGAGACCTTTTCAAAAACGACTTTTACTCAAGGGAGAATCAAAAGAATGCATCAATAGTTCAGGATTGCCGGGAAAGTGGTGGCCTTGGAGGGCAGCCAGGAGTAAGAGATAAAAGGTTGGAAGGATGGATCTGAATTAGCTATACCTGGTGGTGTAGGCTTTTAGTTGTTGCTACTTGGGAGGCTGAGGCTGGAGAATCGCTTGAGTCCAGAACTTTGGGGTTGCAGTGAGCTGTGTCCTGCCGCTGCCACTGCAGCCTGAGTGACAGAGCAAGGCTCTGTCTCTAAAAATAAATAAGAAAAAGAAAAGAAATTTTAAAAGAAGGATCTGAAAACGGAATAAGAGTGTCAGAAACGAAAGGGAGGATTTTGGGGCTTTTTTTTTTTTTTTTTTTTTGAGACGGAGTCTCGCTCTGTCACCCAGGCTGGAGTGCAGTGGCGCGATCTCGGCTCACTGTAAGCTCCGCCTCCCGGGTTCATGCCATTCTCCTGCCTCAGCCTCCCGAGTAGCTGGGACTACAGGCTCCCGCCACCTCGCCCGGCTAATGTTTTGTATTTTTAGTAGAGACAGGGTTTCACCGTGTTAGCCAGGATGGTCTCGATTTCCTGACCTCGTAATCCGCCCACCTTGGCCTCCCAAAGTGCTGGGATTACAGGCGTGAGCCACCGAACCTGGCCAAAAGGGAGGATTTAAAGTTGGAGAAGCTTTAGGTACTGTTAAGGATAAGCATTAGTGGGTAGTGAGGTGGAGTGGAGGAGGAATTTGGAGCTTAGATCATGGAAACATCGAGTCAAGCACTAAATTTTTGAGGAAGGATAGGAATTCTGGCTGACAGGTACCTGGGAGATGAGAGACGGTGTTGAAATGTGTAAGCCTTTTTGTTGTGGCAGGAGACGAAAGGCGTGAAGATGGTATGAGTCAGGGAGGTGCTTAGAGGAACTGCACTGAGCAAGCAACACTGAGACAAAAAGGGTAGGGGAGAACTTTCCAGGATCCATGGAAGGGCCATCACTCAAAGCGTCCCTCTCTGTTGAGAATGGTTTATAGGTGTGCCCAGTGGTGAGTCTTTGGGGCCTTCAGAGTGGCCAGGCAGGCCAAGCTCCTCTGGATGCAAGCAGTCTCATCTTTTTATTGTGGAGTACCCTGCAAATATTGCCTGGGCCATAACGTAAAAGCGACATGGAAGTTGTTGTAAAGTACCGTCACTGCTGACTCCTGATTTTGCGTGATGACCATCATCACCACAGCAGCACCAGCCTAGGGTCTGGAATGTAGCAGGCATTCAAGATGTTTGATGAGATGTTTCCACTGCGTGCTATTCTGGGAGTTAAGAGACCTGAGTTCAAGTCTGGCTCCACAGCTGACTTGCTGTGTTGATGATGGGCATGTCCTTGCAAGCCTTATGCTGCCTCTCAGATTTTACCTGTTTCCTGAGGAAATGGGACTAGAATCCATGGTTCCTAAAGATTCGGAGAGCCATGAACCCTTTGAGAATTTGATGAAAACCAGAGACCCTCTCCCTTTGAGTAGCACACATGCAGGAATAAATAAACATGTGCCCTTTCAGAGTGTGCTTGGACTACATGTCCATGATCAAAGAAGAACTCGCCTGAAGGGACTGCTTACCTCAGGGGCTTGACTGCCTCTTCATCACAACCTCATGCTAAGGAGCCCTCTACCAGAGGTGAAAGTACCCATCTTAGAAATGGCTTAACGGTATATCTGGGCCCTTGTCTGTTGTTTTTGTTCATTTGTTTTGTTTTGTTTTTTTGAGATGGAGTCTCGCTCTGTTGCCCAGGCTGGAGTGCAGTGGTGCAATCTCAGCTCACTGCAACCTCCGCCTCCTTGATCCTTGCTGCCTCAGCCTCCCGAGTAGCTGGGACTACAGGCACATGCCACCACGCCCAGCTAATTTTTTATTTATAGTAGGTATGGGGTTTCACCATATTGGTCAGGCTGGTCTTGAACTCCTGACCTTGTGATCCACCCACCTTGGCTTCCCAAAGTGCTGGGATTACAGGCGTGAGCCACCATGCCCAGCCAGCCCTTGTCTTTTGAGGGGACTCTTACTGGCCTGTAGCCCCAGAGTTACAGAGAATGTAGTAAAGCCTGTGAAATAAAGCACTCGTAGTACTCAGTAAACTACAACACCCACCAGGTTTGGATGGAGCTATAACATTAGCTATAACCAGAAATATAGATGTCTTGAAAAAGCTGAGCACTGGAGCATGGTTCAGTTTAGACCCACTTCAGGTTTTGCAGTCAGATTCAGAGGAACTTAGTGTGGTGTTGTCTCAGGCAAGGGACATGAAGAACAGGAAGGGAATAAATGCCGTTTGCCTTAGCTTCAAGAGCACAGGGGAACAGACTCGGGGAGGCAGTGCGGTATTACGGCAGGGCGAGAAGAGGAGGACACCTCCACTGGTACTCAGATGAACTGCGTCAAGTACCACTCTCGACACATCCATGCTCTCTCTGACCCTAGAAAAGTCAGTGTTCCTGGTTTCCTCACCTGTGAAGAAGGGCTAATAGCACCCAATAGGTCAGGGAGGCGGTGGAACTGAATCCCAGCTATGCAACTTGTGTGCTCCACAGCGATGGCAAATTAACCTGAGCCTGTTTCCTCATGAGAAATTATTACTTTGGAAGCGTCTTCTAAGAATGTGACTAAAACCTTTAGGAAAAACACATAGCACAAGCTTGCCACAAAAGAGAGGCTCAACAAAAAGAAAAAACCTGATTTCCAGCGCTCTTGTTGGGAATAAATGGAAGTCACTATGAACATTGGATACTGCTGAGAAGAGGAAAAAAATCAAGTTTCTTGCCTAGGACTTTCTGTGCTGCTCCTATGTCTTTGGATGTGTTTGGTTGCCTTTTGTGAAAGGCTTTTCCTTCAGTTTATTTACCTGTGTGAACAGAATTCAAAATTCTTTCATCATTTCACTAAAGCTCAGGGAGGAGTACCAACTCAACAAGCCAAAAAGCCTAATCCTGCCTTGGCAGCCAGATTACACACATCTGAAACTGACCAGAAATACCATGCCCAGCAAATAATGTGATCTGTGAACTGAATCCTGTGAGGGTTGTGGGCCTCCCCAAGGCAGAAAGGGTTGAGTTTGATGAGGTTGTTATTAGCCCTATCCCATGAGAGGGAGAGGGAGATCCACATCTTTCCTGGAAGCCTAGTGCCTCACATACACCATCAAAAACCTGTTCATTTGCATTTGAAGCAGCATGCAAATAAAACATTTTGGCTCTATACCTCGAGTAGCTGATTATGTCTAAAACTGATGTAAGTTTGGGGATATGGTCTAGACCCTTCCACAAGTTTATTCCAAATATATTTGTCAAGAATTTGCCCTCTGGAAATAACCCCTAATCTTCCCAAAACTCCTCTCGGGGGATTTTCTTGTTTATAATTTAGCTGAATAAGAGGTCTGACTCCATGTTCATTTCTCCAAGTTTGTAAGGAAGAGGCCTTAATAGCCACTAGTGATTTATATCAAGGACAAATAAGCTTTCAACACCTAACACTAACTCCGTATGAACTGTCTGTAAGGATTCAGGATAAAAAGCTGGATGTTGATATCTTGTGTATCTTGTAAAGAAGGTCCTGTTCTCAGTCTTACTTCTTTCGTCAGGAACTTACTACATGACCCCTGGGCAGATATTGGGGCATTTTCCCATCTGTTTAGAGGACAGAGGTGGTAACTGAGATGTGACAGTTCACATTTGAGTCTGGGTTCCTCACCTTCCAGCTTATCTTTATGGTAGAGCCAGTTGAGGCCAAAGGCAAAATCCCCAATAATGTTCTCATATGTGCTCACCTGAAGGTTCTAAATCACAGTGCACACAGACTCTGAGTTAAAATGGTACGTGCCCATGTCCTGGAAATCTAAAGAGCATCATCGTCAGGTTGGAAGGTAAGCTAACGTCTCTGGTTCCTTCTTTAAAGCCTGTGAAATACGAGGTTTCCCTGTGGTCCCTTTGGCATCATGTGCTGTTTATACAGAAAGAGTCCCACAACTTGCTTTTGAGACCTGCATCCTAAAACCAAAACAGCTCATGATACAGCCTCTAAGTCGTCATTTATTGATTTATAGAGCACCCATCACATGAACGAGGTGCTTTACAATACAGTCAACATCACAACAGAACTCACATCGTTAAATACAATCAACAAATTACAGAACTAAAAAAACTGAAACGAAGCAACATTATGTCAAATTTCAAAGATGCTGAGAAGTGGCAGTACAAAAAAAGGTAATTCCACCAACTGGAGACCAGAGGGGCAAAGATACACAGGCACCACAGCCCAGAGCGGGCAAATTTGTAGGGGGTGAGCGAGCATATCAAATCAAATTTCACAACCAAGAATGAAGGCCGTTAAAGATACTGACACCCACGTGATCACAGTACTAGTGGAATAACCTCACACACATGTTACCTTAGAATAACAAGAAGTCAACCTCATATGGATTTTAAACTCAAGAGGCCAGAAAGCCACTGAGATCGTCTATCCCATACAAGCACAGACTGAAATCTACATGCCTCTACGAGAACTTGGAATAAATTTAGGAAACAGCCAACAGTTCTACAATCCATAAGATCTAAGGAGATGTTGTTGATGGTTGGCACAAGTTTAGGGGGAAAATATCGTTTTCCTAAAGCAGAGAAGAATCGCCTCACATCGATGGTGAGGCACTGGTGGAACAAAAGCCACCTGGTTCAGTGTCACCTGAGTGTGGGTTTCATATCAAATGTAGAGGCATTTAAATTTACATTATCAGATGAACACTGAGAAAGGCACAGATGACATCTCTGACAGAGGAAGGGAAGTCGTAACATCTATGTAGGCCTGTTTCAGTGTGTAACAGAGTCAGGGCACTAGGTGGAAAAGCACGTGAAGAGAGACGCACTCATTCCTGGCTCTTACTTCCACTCCCGTAGAGCTAGCCCTAGAAAAAAAAAAAAAAAAGAAAAAAAAAAAAACAAAAAAAACACATGGTTTTATCAAAGTAACTGCATTAAAGTGGCACTTAAAGTTCAAAAATAGTTGTCCCTGAGTTACTAGGTCATTTGCTGCTTGCTGAAGAGTCAGATCCCAAGTTTCACCTCAATAGATTGCTAGCAGAATTACAGCAATAGGAGAGCAAAATTCTAACTCCATTTTGCCACAAGCTACCACCATGTGAACAATTTCTGATTTAAGAGTAAAAAGGGAGCGATCCCATCTCTTAAAAAAAATTTTTTTTTTATTAGCCAGGCATGGTGGCATACACCTATAGTCCTAGCTACTCAGGAGGCTGAGGCAGGAGGATCACTTGAACCCAGGAGGTCAAAGCTGCAGTTAGCTATGATCGTTGCCACTGCACTCCAGCCTGGGTGACAGAGAGACCCAGTTTCTTTAAAAAAAAAAAAAAAAGGAAAAAGGATTGCATTCCAAGTCCCTTGAGGGTGTACAGTGCTGACATTTTGGGGCAACTATTTTTACAGAGTCTTTGGAAAAAAACCAACTCACAAAGTTCTTGAAGAACACTGGTTTCCAATGAATCAATTTCCAGTCACAACACATTTACGAGTTTTTATAAGGTTTGTGGGTTTGTATAATGTTTACGGGTTTTTATAATGCTTCAGAGTAGAGAACAGACAGGGGTTTAGAAAAAAATCACTCTCTACTGTGACGACATCCTCAACCATTTTATTTCTGCTTAAAAAAGGACATACAACGTTTGTAGAGGTCTGGGCTCTTGGCAGCAGTTCCTTCACTCTTCTGCCAAAGCATTTCTGCAAACCCCACAGAGCAGAGATGCACGAATTCTCACTGATTCTCACAATCAAACACCATGTCCCATCTGCTACTGTTTCAAGTTCTATCCCTTATAAGCCAAAGACTACTTCCCACACACAACCTCACAATCAACATGAAGGAGCCTAGGGCCTGCCTTTAACACTGCACATGTTCATTTTACCAATTGCTTAAGTTGTTTCAGAAAACGGTATGATAGGAAATATATTTAAGCTCAAACATTAATCAAATCCAAGTGTACTATTGTTAGTGATGGGATACGTCACATAGCAAAGTGTTTACCCCTGTAATGCTTTTAGATTCACATGAGAGTCCAGATAGAACCAAATACATACACTGCCATGGCCATGTGATTTTCAAGTATTAAAAGTTCATTTGCATAAGGAATCAACCTGAGATTTTCCTAAACCACTTCTCTGGCATTCAGTATTATAGCCTTCATTCAATACAATAAAAGCCAACAACTTGACAATTATTGAAAAAAAATTATATTTTGGAAGAACTCACTACATAAGGTGACAGAATTCCAAAATCAAATTACATGAAAATATACATCGCAATTTCTTTGTACAATAGGTGAGAAAAATCTGCAGTATAGAAGAATAGAGGCAAAGAAATATGAAGGACTAAGGAGAACGGTATGAGAGTAAATAGTATTTGTAATAGCAAACCCAGAAGTTAAGTAGAAAGCCTGTAGCTGTGCATGCTTCATTTATCCAACCTTAATACCAGGCAACTGAAGGGGGAAAAGTCAGATTTGCTATTGTTTGGGGGAAATTTTCCGTAAGTTGAATTAAGAACCATCTATTTGTAGTTCTCGGGGGGTAATGACTGGGATCAAGAGCTCACAACAGCCAATAAATGTTATTGCTATATCCAATCCAAGAGGTGGGTGCAACTAGAATATAAAAAGGACAAAGCACCTAGTGATGACTCCTTCAAAGTCATCATTAAAAATCAAGTAATTGCTCATTAAGTATTTCAGTATTGGAACTAAATCATTTGAGAACATTCTGGCAGATAAGAGATAAAAGCAAAGGGGAGTGTGTCAAAACAAAGAAGATACAAAAGTTTAGTAAGTGAAAAGAGTTTAATGAAGCCTCAATGGTTTAAGGGAAATTAAATGGAAACTTTTAATCCTAATTGCTTTTCATCTGACATGCTTAAAGGAATCCTTTTAAACTGATAAGAAACAATGAATAGGAAAGAAAACCTGCTAAAATCTTTTAGAATTTACACGATTCTTATTCTACTACAAGAAAGCATTATTTGGTACAAGGTGTATTTGTGGATGTACATGAACAGTATATATATTATCCGGATCATGTTGTGCTATGTACAGGTCTTTACAATTCTTCCTGAAGGTTAAAACAGTTCATTAGAATTCCAAATGCGTAATCATCTGTAAGTTGGCACTTGTTAGGCTCTTGTCAGCATTGATAACTGGCATGTTTTATTGCAGCCCAGTTCCAGCCAGTGTTTGCCAACTTGTACAACAGAAGTCCAGCAATAGGTGGGTAGAGTGCAGGAAAAACAGTGCCATGTTTCTCAATTGGAGACCTACAACAACAAAAACAACATTATATAGTCAATTTATCAATTATAAAAGAATTAACTGTAAGTAGGTTTTCTCCATATTAGATTTATTGGGCAACAAATCCTTCACTTCATTCTGAGCTCACTTTGTTTCTGTCTATTATAGTAGCTCACAGCCTCGTGGGTCTATTTAATTTTACATGTAAATTAATTGACATTAAGTACAATTTACAATGTAGGTCCTCAGTCATGTTAACCACATTGTACGTGCTCAACAGCCACATGTGGCTAGTGACTGGCAAGCTGAACAGCACAGCTCTGTCTTTATCATCACAGGAAGTTCTAATGGACAGTGCTAATTTAGATTTTTCAATACTTCAAATGTCTTTCAACTTACATTAAATCTAGAATCCATAAGAGAAGATTTAAAAGTCAAGTGATTTGGAAATTTACAAACATTTGAGGATATTCAGAGAAACTACTTAAGATTGCCACACTTCCCAACTTGCTAAATTCTATCCAACTCACTATAGCTCCCTTCAAACCCATTTTCTCCACAAAGCCTGCCACAAATGACCCTCCATCCCAATTACAGTTTCTGTTTTCAATCTGTTGGCCTCATATCATCAAATTAGACTGTAAGTCAAGAACACATATACGTAAAAAGCAGGACCATCTCATCAAGTCTTACGTGCCCAGCAGCATGCTAAGTGCTTTACAAACTCATTTTCTGAATGCTCACATCACCATTATGAAGGAGTCTCCCCGTCTAAAGGTGAGATAAGTTCACATAGCCAATAAATGGCTTTCCTGTTCAAAAAGTTAGAAAAACACTAGGTTGAAGTTTTTGTTTGTTATTTATTTGAGACAGGGTCCCACTCTGTCCCTCATGCTGGAGTGTAATGGCATGAACACGGCTCACCGCAGCCTCCGCGCTCAAGTGATCTTCACACCTCAGCCTCCCAAATAGCTGGGACCACAGGTGCACACCACCATGCCCAGCTGATTTTTAAATTTTTTTGTAGAAACAGGATCTCACCACGTCACCCACGCTGGTCTTGAACTACAGGCTCAAGCAACGCTGCCACCTCGGCCTCCCAAAGCATTGGGATTACAGCCATGTGCTACTGAACCCAGTGGTTAAAGCTTTAAAAGTCTCACTTTTCAGAGTCTTTATTATATTAATATGTGCTTTGAAAGGGGGGTGGGTGGGGGCGCCAAGGACAGCAGAAAAGGAAACACCTATTAGGATTACATCTTTAAGTCAAGTGTTCCAAAGAACTCAGAAACTCTGAATCTATTGCCATGCACAATTTTGGGCAAAAGAATTCAAACAGAAGATGACTAAGAAATCAAGGGATATAATTTTAAATTCCTCACAGAGAAGCCAAATATACTTAAGAGTTATGGCAAATTTTAACTCACACCAGACATGTTCAGAATTCAGCGTGCCTTCTGAAGCCCAACATGAATTTATCAATCTTTTTTTTTTTTTCTTTTGAGACAGAGTCTCGCTCTGTCACCCAGGCTGGAGTGCAGTGGCGAGATCTCAGCTCACTGCAAGCTCTGCCTCCCGGGTTCACGCCATTCTCCTGCCTCAGCCTCCCAAGTAGCTGGGACTACAGGCGCCCGCCACCGTGCACCACCATGCCTGGCTAATATTTTGTATTTTTAGTAGAGATGGGGTTTCATCCTGTTAGCCAGGATGGTCTCGATCTCCTGACCTCGTGATCTGCCCACCTCGGCCTCCCAAAGTGGTGGAATTAGAGGCGTGAGCCACCGCGCCTAGCCAAATTTATCAATTTTACAATCACTCAAATGCAACCATAGCAAAAGCTCTGTTGTGGGGAGAAAGAAAGCTGTTTAGACGACCTCCCTGCAAGATCCTGAGAGGTAGAACGACTGCTAAATGTCTTTCCAAAATACATGTACCAATCAATGTAAATGGCCCTTAGCAAAGCATGAAATGTACTAAATAACAAATATATCACCTTCACCAGATACACATATGCACATACATATTTTTATTAGAAAATCAAAAGACATACACTGAAACTCAAGAGATGGCCAGGCACAGAGCTCCTGCCTATAGTCCCAGCGCTTTGGGAGGTCAAGGTGGGAAGACTGTTAGACACCAGGAGTTCAAGACCAGCCTGGGCAACAGGAGACCCTTGTCTCTACAATAAATAATATAATTAGCCAGCCACGGTGGCACATGCCTGTAGTCCCAGCTACTCGAGAGGCTGAGGTGGGAGGATAACTTGGAGCTCGGAGTTCTAGGCTGCAGTGAGACATGAGTGTACCACTGCACTGAAGCCTGCGTGACGGTGAGAGTGAGACCTTGTCTCGAAAAAGGAGCAGAACAGGGCAAGGGAAGACGCCACTGTACTCCAGCCTAGGCAACAGAGCAAGACTCCCATCTTAAAAAACACAAAATCAGGCGACCTAGCCTTTTAATAGCATGGTTCCAGTTTTAGATCGCATTACCCTTTTCAGCAGAGGAAAAGGAAAATCCGTCCCTCTTCCCTTTTAATAAAACTTATACTAAATTCTAAAGAGACAAGGCCTCAGTACCGAAAAGGCAGGTTTTGTCATTCTTTTCTCCAGAAAGGTAAACGTGAAAACTGAATTACCAGCACAGCACTGCAAATAAATGGTGCTGACTTGAAACAGTCATTTACATTTTAAGCATATCCACTTCATAGAATTTATGTTTCAATATTAATTGAAATTATATCAATTGCACTGGTCATTTGCCTCAGATTTTCTCATAATTATGCCTGCTTTTTAACCTAAAAATCTGGAGATGGTTTACCACCAAAGAACTTGAGTGTCTTATTCCATTTATTAATATTTCTAAAACTAGAGTCAAGTCTTTAATTTTCCATATGGCTACAAAACCTAATCTTCTAAAAAGATCTAAAAATATATATAAAACAGACCAATGTGCTCTCAAATAGAAGCCACTTTTTGATGTTAATGACAAAAATAAAAGTAATTCTTCAATCACAGGCAAGTATTTCAATGATCTTAAATGTTTCAATGATCTCGTAAGTGAAAACAGCCAATACCAATGAAATTTTCCCCATTACCCTTCACAAAAAATGCTTCCAAAAGTTCCAAATCACCCTACACAGTCACCCAGTGTACTCTTGACCCATCACCAATCCACTGACTTCTTCCCCCACACTGGGGCCGTGCTGCTCCTCTTCTTCTACCATGAGATTGGCGAGCAGCTCTAACACCAACTTCCTTTCTGAGCTCTCTGTGAGAACTCACTCTCCTAACTCTCCTGCGTGTTACCAAGCCAGCTCTGTCTCTTCCTCCTGTCCCCTAAATGTGCAGTCTCCAAGCTGCTGTCCTTGACCCTGGTAAGTACTGCTCTCTCTACACCAAACAGATCTTCATCTCTACTCTGGAGACTTGCAATGTCACCAGCAGCCCTACTTCTAACACCCAAAATTGAGTCATGGTCTGCTTCTAATCCCACTGAAGCCTTTTTTTGTTTTTTGGAGACAGAGTCGCCCTCTGTCACCCGGGCTGGAGTGCAGTGGTGCAATCTCCGCCTCCCAGGTTGAAGTGATTCTCCTGCGTCAGCCTCCCGAGTAGCTGGGATTACCGTCGCGCACCACCATACCGGCTAATTATTTTTCTATTTTTAGTAGAAAGCGGTTTTGCCATGTTGGTCTCAAACTCCCACCCACCCACTTCGGCCTCCAAAAGTGCTGGGATTACAGGCATGAGCCACTGCCCCTGGCCTCTACTGAAGTTTTTGATGTGATTTAACCTTACTTTATTTTATGCTTGGTCTACCTGGCTAGACAAACAGCTCTTTACAGGCCAGTATAATGTATCTGTCGCATTCTATGTGTTCCCTCCTTCCCCAAGAGGACAGTGCCTTTGCAAATGTGTGAGAAATTACTATGGATTCATGCCCCACATCTGCGACGAGGTAAGGCAGGCAGCCTTCTACCTTGCCGTGCGGAGTTACACGATGCACAGTCTTCTACCTTGTCGTGCGGAGTTACACAATGCACAGTCTTCTACCTTGTCGTGCGGGGTTACCCGATGCATAGTCTTCTACCTTGTCGTGCGGAGTTACACAATGCACAGTCTTCTACCTTGCCGTGTGGGGTTCCACGATGCACAGTCTTCTACCTTACCGTGCGGTATTACCCGATGCACAGTCTTCTACCTTGCTGTGCGGAGTTCCACGATGCATAGTCTTCTACCTTACTGTGCAGAGTTACCCGATGCAAAGTCTTCTACCTTGTCGTGCGGGGTTACCGGATGCATAGTCTTCTACCTTACCGTGCGGGGTTACCGGATGCATAGTCCTCTACCTTACCGTGCGGGGTTACACGATGCATAGTCTTCTACCTTACCGTGAGGGGTTACACGATGCATAGTCTTCTACCTTACTGTGCGGAGTTACCCGATGCATAGTCTGCTACCTTACTGTGCAGAGTTACCCGATGCATAGTCTTCTACCTTACCGTGCGGGATTACCCGATGCACAGTCTTCTACCTTACCGTGCGGGGTTACCCGAAGCATAGTGCTTATGCTGGGGCAGTCCCCCAGGACACGGATTCTGAGGCAGAGATTTGGTTTGTCAGGAGGTGCTCTCAAAAACAAGAGTGAGGGATGCAAGCTTAGACAAAGGGAGAAGATAAACTAATTCAAGGTAGTTGAGACAAAGGCCTCAGTCAATACTATGTTAGAATGACCTTCCCAAGAATTCCCAAACAAGACAAAAGAGCCAGTTGACCAGGTCTCTGTACCAACCCAACTCCACCCACCTAATCCACCAGTCACAGAATGCAGGTAAGCACCAGGGATTCCAGAAGCTGGGGAATGACTGCTTCCCTCAAGGCAGTCTGCCGACACCGGGCTCACCCTCTCTCACCTGCTCCCTCTGATGAAGCCAACTGCCATGTTGTGAACTGACTTACGGAGAGGCCTGCAGGAGACAGAACTGAGGGAGAACTCCAGCCAACAGGCAGTGAGGTGGAACTCAGTCGTGCTTGGAAGCAGATGCACCCCAGTTGAGTCAACCTTACTTTACCACAGCCTTTACCACTTTACTTGACCACAGCCTTGTGAGGGACTTGGAGTCAACCAAGTCACACCCAGATCCCATGGCCATGGAAATCATGAGATAATAAATGTTGTTTCAAGCCGCTACGTTTTAGTAATTTGTTAGGTAGCAATAAAGAACGAATACAGTCCCTCTAGCCTTAATGCAGAGCAGAGCCCTCCTTTCCAGTTCAGTAGCCATGGTGCTGATCTGTGCCAAGGGGAGGATTTGTTTCCTTTTCCTCTCTATTCTTCCTACCCCACAGCTGAATTAGAACATAAGGTATACGAAACTAATAATCTCTATATAGGGCGAGGTGTAAACACTAACAAAATGTGAGATAAAGCCTGGGCCAAGCAGCATCCACAGGAATCCGTGCATGTTGAGAAAATATGTGTGGCTCATGGACTTGAATGTAGATAAATATGTATTTTCAAATAATCTTAAATTGATTTCATTTTCAGTTCAGCCCAGACAGACTATACATTTTTCAAGTGTTTATAGTGAGTTTTCGTTCACATCTATGTCCCATCGCATGACTGAAAACACAAAAAATACTCAGAAAGTGTGTGGTGACAAAGCCGTGAGAAAAGCTAGCCTCCAACAAGAGACAGGTGAGGCTGCTGACTATTCAGTCTACAAAGCCGGACTTGGGAAAACAGGTATCTTTATACTTTTTTTTTTTTTTTGAGACGGAGTCTCACTCTCTTGGCTCACTGCCTCTGCCTCCTGCAACCTCTGCCTCCGGGATTCAAGCGATTCTCCTGCCTCAGCCTCCCAAGTAGCTGGGATTACAGGCACCTGCCACCACGCCCGGCTAATTTTTGTATTTTTAGTAGAGACGGGGTTTCACCATGTTGGCCAGGCTGGTCTTGAACTCCTGACCTCAAGTGATCCACCCATCTTGGCCTCCCAAAGTGCTGGGATTACATGCATGCGCCACCGTGCCCGGCCTAAGGAAACAGGTTTCCATGGTATAAAGCCTAAATACAAAAAAATCGTGTAATGACAATGACATTTAAAAATTAGGTGCACATCTCAATAAAAAGAAGACAAACTCATTTATTTAAGCATTTGATATAGCAGGGTTGCCCAATCCTTTGGCTTCCCTGAACCACACTGGAAGACAAATTGTCTGGGGCCACACAAAATACACTGACACTAACCATAGCTGATGAACTTAAAAAGGAAAAAAGAAAAAGAAATCTTAATGTTTTAAGAAATTTTACAAATTTATGCTGGGCTGCATTCACAGCTGTCCTGGGACACATGTGGCCCACAGGCTGCAGGCTGGACAAGCTAGCATACCATACTCTGAGTATAACCCATTGTTAGAACACACAAGTGACGGCCGGGCGCGGTGGCTCAAGCCTGTAATCCCAGCACTTTGGGAGGCCGAGACGGGCGGATCACGAGGTCAGGAGATCGAGACCATCCTGGCTAACCCGGTGAAACCCCGTCTCTACTAAAAAAATACAAAAAACTAGCCGGGCGAGGTGGCAGGCGCCTGTAGTCCCAGCTACTCGGGAGGCTGAGGCAGGAGAATGGCGTAAACCCGGGAGGCGGAGCTTGCAGTGAGCTGAGATCCGGCCACTGCACTCCAGCCTGGGCGACAGAGCGAGACTCCGTCTCAAAAAAAAAAAAAAAAAAAAAAAAAAAGAACACACAAGTGAAGTCACAGATTTTGGTGTGATGTATATTTAATCCAATTTTTAAATGATTACACTTTTAGTTCAACTAACGATTGGTTTAGGTACTTACTGAGGCATTTACTTCCCTAGCAGATTTTTAAAAGATAGTGAAAATAGGAACAATTTTTAGACTGCATGGTATATCTCATAGTAAAGGGGAGCACTTCTGGTTATAAGAAGAAGATCTAAAAGCACATCTAAATTTTTTCTAGAAACCAGAGACATTAAACATGAAAACAGGATAAATGGTGGATAGACTTTAGCTTTACTTCTGACTTAAATCTTCGCATCTGATACATTTAATCACAAAAATAATAAATTAAAATTAAGATAAACAAGCCAACCGTTGAAAAAGACAAATGCCCATGGCCAGGCACTGTGGCTCACGCCTGTAATCCCAGCACTTTGGGAGGCCAAGGTAGGTGGATCACTTGAAGTCAGGAGTTCAAGACACCAACATGGTGAAACCCCGTCTCTACTAAAAAACCCAAAATAAGCCAGGAGTGGTGGTATACACCTGTAATCCCAGCTACTTGGGAAGCTGAGGCAGGATAATTGCTTGCACCTGGGAGGTAGAGGTTGCAGTGAGCTGGGATCACGCTGTTGCATTCCAGCCTGGGCAATGAGAGCAAAACTCTAACTCAAAAAAAAGCCCAAAACAGATCAACACATACTGGTTGATGTGTTGGAAATCTGATTTTATAACATAACAAGCACTGTGTACCAGTGGTGAAAGCAGGGACTTGTCAATAAATGGTATAGTCAACAGTTATACATCACGGGAAAAGGGGGTGAATGTTCAACCTCTACCTCATACCATACACAAAAATCAATTTCAGTGGATTCAACCCAAATATGAAAGGCAAAACAGATTTTTGGTGGTTAAAAAAAGAGCAGGCTTTCTAGCTAAGAAACGAAAAGTAAAATCCATAAAGGAAAAAGACTAGTAAGTTCACCTGCATTAAAATTAAGAACCTCAGGCCGGGTGCGGTGGTTCATGCCTGTAATCCCAGCACTTTGGGAGGCTGAGGCACGAGAATTGCTTGAACCCAGGAGGCGGAGGTTGTAGTAAGCTGAGACTGAACCACTGCACTCCAGCCTGAGCGACAGAGTGAAACTCTGCCAAAAAAAAAAAAAAAAAATATATATATATATATATATATATATATATGAACCTCAGTTTGTCCAAAGGATACCATAAAGAAAATAAAAGAACAAGTATACAAATCAACAAACCGAAAAAGTAGTCTAAAAACCTGAACATGCATTTCGCAGAGAAAACCTCAATGGTCAAACACATGAAACGATACGCAGTTTCATTGGTAACTAGGGCAATGCATACTAAGTCCACAATATCCAGATTGAGACGGTTCAAGCAATTCTCTTGCTTCAGCCTCCCGAGAGGCTGGGACTATAGGAGTGCACCACTACGCCTTGGTAATTTTTATATTTTTTGGTAGAGACGGGGTTTCAACCACGTGGACCAGGCTGGTCTTGAACTCCTGACGTCAAGTAATCTGCCCATTGAGATGAGATCCCAAAATGCTGGGATTACAGGCATGAGCTACCATGCCAAGTCAGATTGATAATCTTTCAGATTTCTGATAATCTCAAATGTTATTGAGTATATGAAGCAAAGGGAATCCTTCTTTTTTTTTCTTTTTCTTTTGGGACAGAGTCTTGCTCTGTCACCCAGGCTGGAAGGGAGTGGTGCAATCTCAGCTCACTGCAACCTCTACCTCCTGGGTTCAAGCGATTCTCTAGCCTTAGCCTCCTGAGTAGCTGGCATTACAGGTCCAAGCCACCATGCCCAGCTAATTTTTGTATTTTTTAGTAGAGACGGGAATTCGCCATGTTGGCCAGGCTGATCTCGAACCCCTGACCTCAGGTGATCTGTCCATCTCCCAGAGTGCTTGGTTACAGGCGTGAGCCACCATGCCCAGCCGGGAATCTTTTTTTTTTTTTTTTGGAACGGAGTTTTGCTCTCGTTGCCCAGGCTGGAATGCAGTGGCACGATCTCGGCTCACTGCAACCTCTGCCTCCCGGGTTCAAGCAATTCTCCTGCCTCAGCCTCCTGAGTAACTGGGACAACAGGTGCCTGCCACCGCACCTGGCTAATTTTTTATATTTTTAGAAGAGGCAGGGTTTCACCATATTGGCCAGGTTGGTCTTGAACTCCTGACCTTGTGATCCATCTGCTTCAGCCTCCCAAAGTGCTGGGATTACAGGCATGAGCCACTGCACCCGGCCGCAAAGGGAACATTTATCCTTGCCAATGGGACTATGTAAAGAAGGAACACTTTAGAAAATAATTTGGCATTATCTAGTCAAAATGACATACGTGTACCCTTGATTTAACAATTCCACCCCTAAGTATATACCCTAGAGAAACTCTTACAGTACAACATGCAAATCAGGAAACAAGGAGAGCCACCCTCTATCACAGAAAAAGAAAAACACCCCTACACCAATTCAGAAAATAACTGCAATGACAGTAAGGAGCAGAGCGGTAATTTACCAAAAGAAACAGCACACTTGTGAAATACACCTATTTGCAACAACACAGATCAACCTGAAGAATGTTGAGCAATAAAAGTAACAGAAGAATACATTCATTATCATTCCACATATAAACAGTTCAAAATCATGAAATATATTGTTTAAAAATGCAAATTTGGTAAAATTATGAAGAAAAGCAATAGTAAACCCAGAATTAGGAATATGAGAAAGAAACAGAACAAAGCAGTGGCGTCTAGGGGACAGAAGATAATGGTAATGTTCGTTTTCTTAAAATAGGTAGATTCAAGATGTACCATGAAGTGTGATTTTTTTGGACACTGTATTTCAGTTTCTCCCTTAACCCTCACAAATCAATAGGTCTTTTATTGCATAATTTAAATGTCACAAATAGGTCTTATGAATCATCTGGCATCTTGTTTCTGAAGCTGGACAACTCTTAGACCTTATTCACAAACCTGTAGAACTATTCCTTTTTCAGAGACACAGATACTAAAATATTTTCTGCTATGTTTTTAACTGTTGCAGCTTGCTGAATCAAAGCAGCTGAATTTGAAACAAGCTCAATGTTATATCCTTTGGTGCTCTAAGCCTTCAGAAAACTTCTATAGTAACAAACTATAGAAACCACCCCTGAAAGGATAGTCTTCACTTCAGTTTCTATCATTTCAATATTTAATTTTTTAAAAGAAGAGACCAAATAACCCACATGTGGACAATTAATCTATATTATTTCCTCTTCTAAGGTAGATGGGTGCCTTCCATCTTTGACTCCTTTCTAGACCTAACATAAACTGTAGACAGATGTTATACAATGAAAGGCAAGTTTTTACTGCTGGCCCTATCTGTAAAGACCAAGGAGATAGAAGACCAACTTTTTTTTGTTTTTTGCTTTTTTTTTGGGATAGAGTCTTGCTCTGTTGTCCAGGCTGGAGTGCTATGGCGCGATGTTGACTTACTGCAACCTCCGGCTCCTGGGTTCAAGCGATTCTCCTCCCTCAGCCTCCTGAGTAGCTGGGATTACAGGTGCACGCCACCACGCCCAGCTAATTTTTGTATTTTTAGTAGAGGCAGGGTTTCACCTTGTTGTCCAGGCTAGTCTCGAACTCCTGACTTCTGGTGTTCCACCCACCTCGGCTTCTCAAAGTGCTGGGATTACAGGCGTGAGCCACTGCGCCCAGCCAGAAGACCAACCTTGAATAGGTAGATGGCTAATAGTCTTGCCTATACCCTACATAATACAGTATATGAAGATATAAGAGGCCGGGAGTGGTGGCTCATGCCTATAATCCCAGCACTTTGGGAGGCCGAGGCGGGCGGATCAGGAGGTCAGGAGATGGAGATCATCCTGGCTAACACTGTGAAACCCTATCTTTACTAAAAATACAAAAAATTAGCCGGGCGTGGTAGCAGGTGCTGTAGTCCCAGCTACTGGGGAGGCTGAGGCAGGAGAATGCCGTGAGCCTGGGAGGCGGAGCTTGCAGTGAGCCGAGATCGTGCCACCGCACTCCAGCCTGGGCGACAGAGCGAGACTCTGTCTCAAAAACAAAAAAAGATGTAAGAGACATTAGTGCCCAAGTGATCAGGATGCTAGATCAAAAAGTCAAACAAAGAAACTAAACGGAAATAAGAACCTTATCATTAGAAACTTTACCATCAGTGAAAAGAAATAGGCCACCAGCATACTAACCATATGAAAGCAGAATATCTAGTCAAAAACAGTTGATGTCTTAGGAGAAAAGCAAGCAGATTATACAGTAGTTTTAAGAACGAGACTACTGGATAATACCATTAAAAAATGAAGTCGGCCGGGCGCGGTGGCTCACGCCTGTAATCCCAGCACTTTGGGAGGCTGAGGCGGGCGGATCACAAGGTCAGGAGATCAAGACCATGGTGAAACCCCGTCTCTACTAAAAATAGAAAAATTAGCTGGGCGCGGTGGCGGGCGCCTGTAGTCCCAACTACTCGGGAGGCTGAGGCAGGAGAATGGCGTGAACCCAGGAGGCGGAGCTTGCAGTGAGCTGAGATTGTGCCACTGCACTCCAGCCTGGGTGACAGAGCGAGACTCCGTCTCAAAAAAAAAAAAAAAAAAAAAAAAAAAAAAAATGAAGTCAATGAAAAAATGTAATTCAAATACCCAAATCACACAATTTCCAAAAACTAATATGATACTTACAAAAAAACAAAAGTATGATATTTAAAATAAACTTACCCTGAAATAAGTGAAGTTACTAGCTGCTAAATAAATGTCACTCAAAAGCAGTCTCTTGGCTTTTTCTTACACAGCGGGCAACTTTTCTTTTAAATTCTCCATTTCTATCTTCCCTCCATTCTTTCTGTAGATTAAAAAAGCAGTATCAAGTGATTTCATGCAAACTCCTCTTTATAATCTCAAATATTTATTTTAATTTTGAATGTAATCCCTTGGTGATTTGTCCACTTCAAAAATATTATAAAGCTGATAAGGTAGAAAGCAGTTAGACATACTTTTGCAAGACACTACCAGGATATACAGGCAGAAATCTCCTATGCAAATTCCCTCTACATTAAAAATTATCTTTAAAAAAGAAAAAGATCACAAAAGAACATTTACAGTTTTGTATTACACTGAAAAAGAAAGTTAAAATACACAAATAAGACATTCAGGCCAGGCGCCGTGGCTCACGGCTATAATCCCAGCACATTGTGAGGCCGAGGTGGGTGAATCATGAAGTCCGGAGTTTGAGACCAGCCTGACCAATATGCTGAAAGTAAACGTACAAAAATTAGCCAGGCGTGGCGGCCCATGCCTGTAATCCCAGCTACTCAGGAGGCTGAGGCAGGAAAATCACCTGAACCGGGGAGGCAGAGGTTGCTGTGACCTGAGATAGCGCCACTGCATGGCAGCCTGGATGACAGAGCAACTCTGTCTCAAAAAAAAAAAAAAAAGACATTCAGTTGCTAATCTGAAGGATTACCAACTCTCCCTACTGGAAACTACCAGAATATAAACATAAACGTGTCTGCAACGTAAGGTAGGTAGGTGGGATGCATCATATTGAGATGATACTAAGTACCATTTCTAGTGTAGAGAAAAACAGATGCCAATTATCACTGTCACTGTCTGACATGCAAAAATGGAACAGAACAGTGGGGTAATGAGGGGAGGGGAAGAGAAGGGAAGGAGAGAGAGAGAGCAAGACAGAGAGGAATTGGGGGAGAGGGGAAACAAAGGGAAAAGCGACTATTGAACAGAGGCCTAAAGAAGCTAAAATTTGGAAATGGCAAATCTGAGAAGAGCCTGAATAAAAAACGGGGCTGAGGCCGTGCATGGTGGCTCACACCTATAATCTCAGCACTTTGGGAGGCCGAGGCAGGACCTCAGGATCACCTGAGATCAAGACTTCAACACCAGCCTGGCCACCATGATGAAACCCATCTCAACTAAAAGATACAAAAATCAGCTGGACATGGTGGCGCACGCCTGGAGTCCCAGCTACTTGGGAAGCTGAGGCGGGAGAATCGCTTGAACCTGAGAGGCAGACGTTGCAGGGAGCCAATATCGCACCACTGCACTCCAGCCTGAGGGACAGAGCAAGACTCCATCTCTCAAAAAAAAGAGGGACTGAAAATAGAGATTAACTGAAAGTCTGTATACTCAACATTTTCCCTCACCTATATCAAAATGTTAAGTTTCCCAAAATAATAATGATAATATATAAATTTTGTATAAACATACTGAAGAACACTATAATTACAACTGCTAGGCTGGGTACTGTGGCTCATGCCTAGAATCCCAGCACTTTGGGAGGCAGAGGCAAGCGGATCACCTGAAGTCAGGAGTTCAAGACCAGCCTGGCCAACATGGTGAAACCCCCATCTCTACTAAAAATACAAAAAAATTAGCCAGGCATGGTGGCACATGCCTATAATCCCTGTTATTCAGGAGGCTGAGGTGGGAGAATCGCTTGAACTCGGGAGGCAGAGGTTGCAATGAGCCGAGATCGCGCCACTGCATTCCAGCCTGGGCGACAGAGTGAGACTCTTGTCTCAGAAAGACCAAAAAATAAATAAAAGAACTGCTAGTGTGGGTATTGGTGCCAAAAACAATTACTCCTTCATTTTGGAATTTAAATGACACCTCTTCCTCCAACCCTTACTTTCAGTTTAGTACCTGCTTTGTCTTCCATATAGCTATATAGCCATACAGCTTTGAATGACATAAATAGCATTTCTTTTTTCCCCAGACTGTCACTGTCACTTCTTCTCACTCTGTTGCCTGGGCTGAAGTGCAGCGGTGATCATAGCTCACTGCAGGCTTGAACACCTGAGCTCATGCAATCAATCCCCCCACCTCAGCCTCTGGAGCGTCTAGGACTACATGTACACATCACCACACCCAGCTAATTTTTGTACTTTTTGTAGATTGGGTTTCACCATGTCGCCCAGGCTGATCTCGAAATCCTGGCCTCAAGTAACTCAACTGCCTCGGCCTCCCAAAGTGCTGGGATTACAGGCATAAGCTACCACGCCCAGCCTCAAAATAATTTAAAAGGAAAATTTCCCAGGGCTGGTAGTCTTTAAAATTAAAGCAAATTTTAATTTGGCAAATTAAAAAGAGTTCACACAACTCTGTGAAATTTCCAAAGACCAACAATAAAGAAAAGAACCTAAAGACAATGGGGAAAAAAAAGGAAAAAAGAACAAGTCACCTAAAAATGGAAAAGATCAACCTAGCATCAATTTTCACATCAGCAATAATAAATGGTAAAATATAAATTCTACGTAAATTTGATTTTCTTCCTATAATATTAGAAACCAAGCATCAATCAAGTATAAGGGAAGAATAAAAGCACCTTACATCATAAATAGACTAAGGATTTCATTGCCACATACCCTAAGAGATTACTCTAGGATGAAGGAGGAAATCAACCAAGAAAAAAAAAGAAGAAATGGGATCCATGAAACAAAAGATTCAATTGTGAAGGGGTAATCTGAGCAAGTCAGCTAAGCAGCAGGCTGAGAAAGTCAATCAAATCTGGGGCCAAAGCAGCCAGATTAGACATAAAGAGATCAAGACCATCCTGGCCAACATGGTGAAATCCCGTCTCTACTAAAAATGCAAAAAATTAGCTGGGCATGGTGGCATGTGCCTGTAGTCGCAACTACTCAGGAGGCTGAGGCAGGAGGATTGCTTGAACTTGGGAGGTAGAGGTTGCAGTGAGTTGAGATTGTGCCACTGCACTCTAGCCTGGCGACAGAGTGAGACTACATCTTAAAAAAAAAAAAAAAAAAAAAATGAAGCCAAAGAATAAAGGGATCCAGGAAAGAGGTGGCTAAGAAAAATGGGGGTTTCCTGGAATATGTACTGCTGATTGAGAGGTCAGAAAAACGATACTATGAAAACATAATCAAAGGTGTAGTATGCAAGAAGAAAAAGCAAGTAAGAACAGTAAACTGGGCCAGGTGTGGTGGCTCACGACTATAATCCCAGCACTTTGGGAAGCTGAGGTGGGTGAACCACCTGAGGTCAGGAGTTTGAGACCAGCCTGACTAACATGGCAAAACCCTGTCTCTACCAAAAATACAAAAATTAGCCAGATGTGGTGGCACCCGCCTGTAATCCCAGCTACTCAGAAGGCTGAGGCAAGAGACTCACTTGAACCTGGGAGGTGGAGGTTGCAGTGAGCTGAGATTGTGCCATTGCACTCCAGCCTGAGTAAAAGTGAGACTCTGTCTCAAAAAAAGAATAGTAAACTGTTTATAAGTTATGGTTTTTGGTTTTAATATGAGACAACTAACTAGTTAAATCAGAAGGAAGAATCAGTGGGTTTCAAGAAAAAAAAAAATGGAATAGATTTTGCACAATTTGTGGTGTTTGGACTAGAACTCATGCTTGCATATTTCAACTTCACATTAAGGCCTATTTCAACACGTAGGAAAATGTTTAACATCAAGAGAATAACTTTACTTTGGCAGTACATTTGGCTTTTTTTTGGATTCAGCTATTTTGAGGGTTAATAAACATTTTTGCATATTCATGGTCTTGGTTATTGGCTATTAATTTACTCTTCTTTAAGATAAAAGGGCCAGGGCAGGGGCCGGTGGCTCATGCCTGTAATCCCAGCACTTTGGGAGGCCGAGGCGGGCGGATCACGAGGTCAGGAGATCGAGACCATCCTGGGTAACACTGTGAAACCCTGTGTCTACTAAAAATACAAAAAAATTAGCCAGTGGTAGTGGCGGGCACCTGTAGTCCCAGCTACTCGGGAGGCTGACGCAGGAGAATGATGTGAACCTGGGAAGTGGATGTTGCAGGGAGCTGAGATCGCGCCACTGCACTCCAGCCTGGGCGACAGAGTGAGACTCTGTCACCAAAAAAAAAAAAAAAAAAAAAAGGCTGGATGTGGTGGCTCAAGCCTGTAATCCCAGCACCTTGGGAGGCCGAGGTGGGCGGATCACTTGAAGTCAGGAACTCGAGACCAGCCTGGCCCACGTGGTGAAACCCCATCTCTACTAAAAACACACAAAAAAATTGCTGGGCGTGGTTCCGCACATCTGTAACACCAGCTACTTGGGAGGCGAAGGCAGGAGAATCGCTTGAACACGGAAGGCAGAGGTTGTGGTTGCAGTGAGCGGAGATCGCGCCACTGCACTCCAGCCTGGGTGACAGAGCAAGACTCTGGTTCAAAAGGGCAAATACATACGTAAAATAAAAAAGGCAACTTGTCAGCTCTGATTTTTTTTTTTTGAGACAGAGTCTCGCACTGTCACTCTGGCTGGAGTGCAGTGGTGCAATCTCAGCTCACTGCAAGCTCCGCCTCCCAGGTTCAAGCAATTTTCCGTGCCTCAGCTTCCCAGGTAGCTGGGATTACAGGCACGTGCCACCACGTCTGGCTAATTTTTTTGTATTTTTGGTAAAGACGGGGGTTTCACTATGGCTCAAACTCCTGACCTTGTGATCTGCCCGTCTCAGCCTCCCAAAGGGCGGGGATTACAGGTGTGAGCCACCGCACCCAGCCAACTCTGATCTTATTATTAAAATTGCTGATAGTTGAGCATGAACCAAATAAACATTCATCAGTTCTCTCTCAAAATGATTCCCTAGGATTTCTTTTAATGCAGCTATCACCCCTTCTCCCTTATCATCTCTTACATTGTTTAGACTAATACTTGATTAAATAGAAAGACAGTTTTCTGCCGTTTTTAGTTCAATTCTATTATTAATTTCAGTCATAGCTTTCAAAGGGAGTTATCTATAGTGTCTTAGTCTATATATAAGATTCCACCCAAGTTATTATTAACCTAAGAAAAAAGGTAAATGTTATGCCCTGGCTTTGGTATATAGTACTAACAAAGGTTCTCAGAATAAGAATGAAAGGCTTTTCAAAGAAAGAGAGAAGGCTAAGGAACTAGCAACTATTCTGGATTAAAGCAAACTAATAAAACTTGAATACAAATATAACAGAGGTTCCTAGACTAGCCTCTGGATTTAAAAAGAAAAAAAGCTGCAGGATGGGGGCGTGGCAGCTATAAAGAATACGGGACAATCCAATCCAATGTGAATATAGATTGTATATAGTACCACATCAATGACAGACTTGTACTGTGTAAGTCTGTAAGTAAGTCTGTCACGTGGAAAGACAGCATTGTTCTTAGGGAACAGATCCTGAAACATTTTGGGGTGAAGGGTTATGGTATCTATAAACTACTCTCAAACTGTTTAGAAAAAAGTGTTGCAAAATTTCTACAACTGGTGAATCTAGGTGAAAGGTATGGTGGTGTTCATTTAACTAATACATTTTTTTCTATAGATGTGAAACTTTTGAAAATTGAGAACTTGGGGATAATAACATGAACTTTAGACTAGGCATTAAATTGTCTTAGGTATGACAATCGCTCTTGTTTTTAGAGTCCAGGTCTCGCTCTGTCTCCCAGGCTGGAGTGCAGTGACATGATCTCGGCTCACTGCAACCTCCACCTCCCGGGTTGAAGCCGTTCTCCTGCCTCAGCCTCCCAAATAGCTGGGACTACAGGCGCCTGCTACCACACCCAGCTCATTTTTTGTATTTTTAGTAGAGACGGGGTTTCACCATGTTAGCGAGGATGGTCTCGATCCCCTGACCTTGTGATCCGCCCGCCTCAGCCTCCCAAAGTGCTGGGATTACAGGCGTGAGCCACCGTGCCTAGCCCCGATTCCTTACTTTTTATCTTTTGTGTTAACTACTATAGGATTTTGCTCTGTGGTTACCATGAGGCTTACAAAAAAATTTCATAGCTACGACAAGCCATTTTAAGCTGATAAAAATCTGACTGCATTGAAAAACTACACTTCTGCTCTGCCCATCCCACCCCCAATTCTAAATTGGGTGTCACAGTTTCCATCCTAATAACGTACAGTATTCTTGAAAACTGCGGAGAGGAGAATTTAAGTGTTCCCACAACAAAATTAGTAAGTATGTGAGGTAATGTGTATGTGAATTAGCTCAATTAGTCACTCCACAACATATACATATTTCAAAACAACATGTTGTATACAATAAATATGCACTTTTGGCCAGGCATAGTGGCTCACACATGTCATTGGAACAATTTGGGAGGCCAAGGCTGGAGGACCACTTGGGCCCAGGAGTTTGAGGTTGCAGTGACCTATGATGGTGCCACTGCACTCCAGCCTAGGTGACAGAGAGAGACCCTGTCTCAAAAAAAAATAAATACATACATAAATAAACATATTTATATTTATTTTGTCAAAAATAAGAACTATGGAAAGATACATATACACACACACACATGCATGCACACATTCATGCATACTTACATACATACTAACTATAGTTCAAGTTTTATCACAAGGGAAAGTGAAGGGAAGACGTGTGACCGCCTTACCGCAGCATCAACATTAGCAGGTGAGTCTCCATTAGGGTCTGCCAGCATAGAAATGACACTAATCATGATGGTTTCCACTGTGTGGATAGGGAGCCAGCGTTCTTCTGGCTTTTCATAACCATACTTATCTTCTCCAGGCTCATGAAGAATAGAAATGCACACATCACCATTTTTATCAACTGCAAAATTCAAGAAGAGGCTTGTTTCATATATTGCTAATTTGGTTATACACAAAATTATCAATTACAAATGTGACCCTGATTCACACAGTACCTTTATCAAACATGACACATACACAGAAGTTAATGTCCAAAATGGAACGTGTTGACTTTTTTAGGAAGACTATAGCATAGATTTTACCAAATACACAGGATCCATCTGACAAACCCAGTAGGAATGTAAGCTATCTTTTTATTTATGTAAAACATAAAGCTATCTAGTATGTAGATGGTGCCTAACATTTACATGTCCTAAGTATAATATAATAAATGAATAAGCAGCAACTATTGGATGCATTCTTCATGTGCAGAAAGCATATTTTTCCAAATGCCAGCAACTGAGTTTCTATGTAATGGCTTCCTAGTTTCCCCACTAACTTACCGACTTAAATTAGTGATACTCAAAGGTCGAGAGATTTTCCTAAGAAATGTATTTTTACAATCATATAAAGGCAAAATTGTATTTTCTGGGAAAGGAGTATATTCAAATTCACAAAAGAAACATGCCATACTGCCAATGAAAACTCATCAACATATATGACACTCATGAGGCCTCCTTTCCATGAACACATTTAATAAGAAAAACATCCTTATTTTTAGGAGACATGTATTGACCTGTTTAAGTGGTTCGGCAAAAAGTAAAATACTACTTATTGATTAAAAAAAAGATCTTAATCCACTAATTCATTTATACATCATACAAATAATCCCTATTGTGAAATGAATCTTTTATGGTAACGTTTACCCACTGTAAATTTTTTTTAAAAGCACACTTTGAGGAAGAAATTTTAGAAAGGAATTTGAGTAGTGACAATATTTATGTATATTTCACTCCTAACTTATCCTATCTAGTCTAACAACTTTGTGAATAAATATAATTCTAAATCTTATTTTTCATTTCATAACATCAGTATTTCTGCTGTTATGAACTCTGGGTAATCAGAATCAAAGTCTGTATATACCAATCAATATCACTACTCTCTTAATTCAACAAAATTCTTATTTTTTGGTGTTGTTTGTTGTTGCTGTTTTGGTTTTTTGAGACAGGGTCTCACTTTGTCACCCAGCTGGAGTGCAGTTGTATGATCACAGCTCTATCCAGGCTCAAGCGATCCTCCTGCCTCAGCCCCCGAAGTAGCTGGGACCATGGGCACATGGCATGATGCCTGGCTAACCTGGCTTTTTTTTTGGTAGAGATGGGGTCTCACTATGTCGCCCAGGCTGGTCTGAAACTCCTGGCTCTAGCAATCCTCCCACCTCAGCCTCCCAGGTAGTTGGGACCACAGGCACATGGCACCATTCCTGGCTTTTTTTTTTTTTTTTCTTGGTAAAGATATCGTCTTACTGTATTGCCCAGGCTGGTTCCACACACTTGGGACACTCCCACATTAGCCTCGCAAAGGGCTGGGATTACAGGAAAGAGCCCCTGCGCCAGCCGACAAATACTTTTTCAATGCCTACTGCATGCCAGGCACACATGTGACAGAGAAGTACAGCAGTGAATATATGGCAGGAAAGGCCCACGTCTTCTATGTTTTATGTATGAGTTTTTCTATAATTAAGGTTCCTCTTCCCAATCCATCCCTATCTGCTAGTAAAATCTATTAACTAAAATAGAATCGGGGCAAGAATAACATTGAGGGCCAGGCGTGGTGTCTCAAGCCTGTAATCCCAGCACTTTGGGAGGCCAAGGAGGGTGGATTACCTGCGGTCAGGAGTTCAAGACCAGTCTGGCCAACATGGAGAAATCCCATCTCTACTAAAAATACAAAATTAGCCAGGCATTGTTCACACACCTGTAATCCCAGCTACTCGGGAGGCTGGGGCAGGAGAACTGCTTGAAGCCAGGAGGCGGAGGTTGCCGTGAGTCAACATCGCACCATTGCACTCTAGCCTGGGCAATGAGTGAAACTCCATCTCCATAAAAAAAAAAAAAAAAAAAAAAAAAAGACCATCGAAACTTGTAACGCTACAAAGTTCAACATAGAGTATTACTGTTTTACAATGTTTTCTGTACTTATTGTGTAATAAGGATTTTTTCCAAGTCATTTTTCTTTAAAAACATGCTATTAAGTATGTGCACAGAATTCTAACACCATAATATAAGATCCATTTTTCTTTTTTAAAAAAAATCAAGCTATCGCTAATCCGGGATCTTTACATTTTTAACCTTCTCATGTCATTTTAAACATACAGTTTATTTTAGAATGAGAAGATTTTTTAGGCTTAATACCTATTATCAAACTATAGTTTAAAGGATTGTATCAATTTATACTGCCATCAGCAATCTGAGATGTCCATTTCATTGCCTCATCAAGATGAACATTTTCCTTTATTGATGCTGTTTAAATTTTATATGTGACATCTGGTTTAATTCACTTTTCTAAATGCTTTGGGGTGACAACTTTCCATGGATATAACCTGTGTGTCTTTCCTCTTTTGTGAAATGTCTTCTTATCCTTTAGCCAGTTATGTACTTAATGTTTACTTTTCTCTTGCCAAAATGTTTCTCAAGTTTTCCCCGTATGATTTTTGCCTGTTACTTTCTTCTTTCATTTCAGTGTTCATTAGAGATGGAACTAAGCTACCTGGGCTGGGCACAATGGCTTGGCCCACTGTAATGTACGGCTGGCCCGTAATCCCAGCACTTTGGGAGGCTGAGGTAGGCGGATCTCCTGAGGTCAGGAGTTCGAGACCAGCCTGGCCAACATGGTGAGCCCATCTCCAATAACAATACAAGAATTAGCCAGGCTTGGTGGCACACACCTGTAATCCCAGCTACTCAGGAGGCTGAGACAAGTGAATCGCTTGAACCTGGGAGGCGGAGGTTGCAATGAGCCACTGCACTCCAGCCTGGGCGACAGAGATAGATTCCGTCTCAAAAAAAAAAAAAAAAAAAAAACCAAACCAAACCAAAACAAACAAAACTAAGCTACCTAAACAATGCATACACTTCTAGCTATCTCCTTTTTCTTGAGGCCATGAATCTGAAATTCTGAAAAACTGATTTACCCTCATCTTCTCTATTTGCTTACTACTCGGGTATTCCTTTATTCTCCTAGAAACTGGCTTCTTCTCCCTAGCAGGATGCTACAACTGTGTCCACAAGTGGTCTGGATAACATGTTTATTCTCCTGGGTACTTTTACCTACCTGAAGTCACCCCTGTGGGCCAAGACA
Organism: Chlorocebus sabaeus; assembly: GCF_047675955.1. Lineage (NCBI taxonomy): Eukaryota > Metazoa > Chordata > Mammalia > Primates > Cercopithecidae > Chlorocebus > Chlorocebus sabaeus. The sequence goes on from NC_132919.1 coordinate 4,170,315, forward strand.
ACTAATACTATGACAACACTTTGCTGGATACATTTTCCTCCCCTGGCATCTGTGGTACTCTTGTTTTCCCCTGGTTCTTCAACCATTGTCTCAGTCACTTTCTAGTTTTCATCTTCCTTAATCTGACCTTGGATGTTATCCTAATCCCCAACACTAACTGTACTTTCCCTAGGAAAATTAACCCACTCATTATGACGTTATCTATCATCTTGATACAGTAACTTCCAAGGCCCCTAAGCTCATTGCTGAACCCTAGACTAGTTTTACCTAATTATCTAACTGGATGTAGCAAGTATACCACAAGAAAAACTGAATATATGTAAGGTCAGTCATATAAAACTATTTCCCTATAATAATTTTATAACATCTCTATAGTTCACCTACTATACAATTTACCTATTTGAAGCACACAATTTAATGGTTTCTGTCTAGTATGTCTACAGAGTTGTACAATCAATACCACAATCAATTTTAGACTATTTTTACCCTACAATGAAACCCAGCACCAATTAGCAACCATTCCTCAATCCCCTCACTTCCCCTCCAGCAGTAAGGAACCACTAACCTACTTTCGATCTACTTTCAGTCTCTATGGATTTGCCTATTCTTGACATTTCACATAAAGAGAATCGTAACCTATGTCACCTTTTACAACTGACTTTGTTCACTTAGTATAATGTTTCCAAGGTTCATCTATGTTGTAACATGTATCACTACTTCATTTCTTTCTTTTCTTAAGAAAACAGTATCATGTAATTCATTTCTTTTTATTGCCAAATAATATTCCATTACATGGATCCACATTTTGTTTTTCTATTTATCAACTGATAAGACATTTGGGCTGTTCCTACTTTTTGGCTGTTATGAATAATAAACGCTGCTATGAACACTCATATTCAAGCTTTTTCTGGACATGTGTGTTCAGTTTTCTTGGTTAGGTTCCTAGGACTGGAACTGTAGGGTCATATGGTAACTATACTTAACCTTTTGAGGAACTGCCAGACTCTTTTCCAAACATCCGCACCATTTACCTTCTTGCCAGTAGTGCACTGGAGTTCTAATTTCTCTACTTCCTCATTGACACTTGTTATTATCTTTTTGATTATAGGAATCCTAGCGGGTAAAAAGTGCTATTTCATGATGGTTTTCACTCTATAATTATTTTTGCAAATGGCCAGTCAATCCTAAATTCTTACTTCTCCATTACCATCCACCTCTGGCAGTCAAGTCAAAGAAACTAAACTGCCCTTCCTGCGACACTATTCTTAGTGCAAGCTTTTATTGTTTTGTACTCAAATGATTGCTAAAATGCTCTACCTCCCTGCTATCTCTCTGACTTCCCCTTCCAATCTTCTATGAGTGTAATCTTTCAAGAAGGAAAATATAAGAGGAACCTATTACATAGCTTTTTTATTTTTTGTCATTTTCTCTTTTTGTCATGACAACCTACTATTATGCACAGCTTTAAAAGTCATTAATTAAACAAGGCCTTACAGCCTCAAGAATGAAGTTCAAGCCAAACATCATCTTTGTTCAAAATTCCATCTAAGACCGGGCGCGGTGGCTCATGTCTGTAATCCTAGCACTTTGGGAGGCTGAGGCAGGCGGATCACTTGAGGTCAGAGGTTTGAGACCAGCCTGTCCAATATGGTGAAACCCCGTCTCTACTAAAACTACAAAAATTAGCCAGGCATGGTGGTGGACGCTTGTAATCCCAGCTACTCAGGAGGCTGAGGCAGGAGAATCACTTGAACCCCGGAGATGGAGGTTGCAGTGAGTCAAGATCGTCCCACTGCACTCCAGCCTGGGCGACAGAGTAAGACTCCGTCTCAAAAAAAAACGAAACCAAAAAAAAAAAAAAAGAAAAGAAAAAAATAAAAAGTCTCTTCAATCTTAAAACACAACACCATTTTATCAGTTGTCCTCTTAAACTACCTAGGTGATTGCTATCTTCCTACCAGAAGGGAAGTCTCCCATGTATTTGCTTACATGTATGTTTTCACTTAATTTTCACAGATAGAAAACATAGGCCTGGCATGGTAGCTCATGCCTGTAATCTCAGTACTTTGGGAGGACAAAGTGGGCAGATCACTTGTGCCCAGGAGTTCAGGACCTGCCTGGCCAACAACATGGTGAAACTCCATCTTTACAAAAAAAATACAACAATTAGTTGGGCGTGATGATGTGTCCTTGTCATCCCAGCTATTTGGGAGGATCACTTGAGCCCAGGAGGTCAAGGCTGCAGTGAGCTGTGATCATGCCGTTGTACTGCAGCCTGGGTGGCAGAGTGAGACCCTGTCTTAGAAAAAAAGGACGGGAAGGGATGGGAGAAAGGGAAGGGAGGGAAGGAAGGAGCGAGAGAGGGAAGGAAGGAGAAAAGGAGGGGCAGAGTGGGGGAAGGAGAGACGGAAGGAGGGAGGGAGGCAGGCAGGCAAGCTAGCTTAAGGCTCCAAGAGGGTTTGCTTAGAGTTACACTGCTAATCTGTGGTGAAGCCAACATTCAGAATCTGTTATATCTTCTTCGAAACAGGTGCAAAACGATTGCCTATTATAATCAAGTAATGCAAGGGAAGGTAGAAGAAGAAACTGCCGAAAGCCTAGGAAGAGATAAAAGTCAAAGCACAAGAGGCAAGTGTGACCCATTCATGCATGCCCACATCATGCAGGAATACGGTTAATGCATTCTGCCACAAACTGTTAGAGATATTTTCCCCTTCTTACTGGTAGGAAAAATAACTATCTTTTATGATCACTGCTGCCTTAGATGCAATAAAATATGCTAAGTCCCTTGGCTCCCAGTACTTTTCCATTTGCCAGTTCCAGTCTCTCATAACGCCCATCTGTTTTTCAAGCCTTGGCTTCTATTACATATTCCATATCCTTCTGATAAATCCTTGTTTAACTTCATTCAATCATTCATTCCTGTCTCACTGATTCCAGCTTAAACCAATATATACGTGTTTCTATTCCCTGCACCCAGAAGTCTTGATGATGAGAAGCAAAATGCAAATTAGTATAATAGCCTAAAGAGACAACTCTGATTACATAGTCAAAATAATTAGAAAAGAAATCTCTGCAAGTTCTATCATACAAAACAAAGCCAAAAGTTCAGAGACTGTTTTACAAATATAGCTTATCTAGCCTAACCTTTGGGGATTTTATTTTACTTTATAAAAGCAGAGAAGTTTTTTTGTTGTTTTTTAAATAAGACGTAGTTACTGGGGGCTTATACACAGGGGAGAGAGTCCAGCGGCAGCTGGCTAGGCAGGAGAACTGCCGCAATGTGGATTTGAAGTGGTAGCTCTTCTTTGAGCAAAAAAAGTCAATGTCATCGCTACATGCACAGCCATACTAGATGCTTTCCAGGCTTAAAAAATATAGTATGTTGTTTCATATGACACTGTCAGTAATCTTACACCTAAGAATATACATAGAAGAGTTGTCCATGGTATAAAAATAACAGGAAAAACTATAAATTACAAAACCAGGTTTCATAATTTCTGTGTTCTTTGTAATAGCCAGTGAATCACCTAATACCTTGATAATTATTCGCTTAATTATAGGAGCTCTATTGATGTTATCGCTCCGTAACCGTGCCTCTGGTTTAAAATATGAGTCTCAAACCAAACTGAAAACTAAGTAAATAAATTAAAAAATGGCCGGGCGCGGTGGCTCAAGCCTGTAATCCCAGCACTTTGGGAGGCCGAGACGGGCGGATCGCGAGGTCAGGAGATCGAGACCATCCTGGCTAACATGGTGAAACCCCGTCTTTACTAAAAAATACAAAAAATTAGCCGGGCGAGGTGGCCGGCGTCTGTAGTCCCAGCTACTTGGGAGGCTGAGGCAGGAGAATGGCGTGAACCTGGGAGGCGGAGCTTGCAGTGAGCTGAGATCTGGCCACTGCACTCCAGCCTGGGCGACAAAGCAAGACTCCGTCTCCAAAAAAAAAAAAAAAAAAAAACTTTTTCCCCATGATCTCTGTTTCTCTTTCTCTCTTTTTTGAGACACAGTCTCACACTGCTGCCCAGGCTGGAGTGCAGTGGTGTGATCTCAGCTCACTGCAACCTGCGCCTCCCAGGTTCAAGCGATTCTCATGCCTCAGCCTCCCACGTAGCTGGGATTACAGGTATGTGCCACCACGCGTGACTAATTTTCGTATTTTGAGTAGAGACGGGGTTTCACCATGTTTGCCAGGCTGGTCTCCAGCTCTTGATCTCAAGTGATCTGCCTGCCTGGCCTTCTAAAGTGCTGGGATTACAGGCATGAGCCACTGTGCCTGGCCTCTCCTCTTTTTAAAGGTTTCAGTACACAGCCATGTGCACGATGAACACAGTACAAACATGCCAAAGCAATTTCACTGAGAAACAGATCTTTCTTATTGACCTTCAACACTTCAATGACAGGTCATCACATTTACAAATGTAAAAGTAAAACTAGGTAAACTTACCATTTGGGTGCCAGATTTCTGTAATGAATTTCATTTTAGGAGGTCGGAGGGGATAATCTTTTGGGAAAGTAAGATGAGCCTTAAAAACACCACCTTCACTGGAAAAAAGAACAAAAAGAAGTTCTTGCCTATAAGTTCCTGCTTTTAAGCATAGAATTGTTAAAACAAATATAAAACAAGGGGGCTAGCACTAACACCGAAAATGAAGTAAACAAATAATCTGGATTCCCCACAGGCAGTTACTTTCTCAAATAACTAGTTGAATAAACTGTCATCGCTATCACTTTAATTAAACTTTCAAGAGAGCTAGTAAAATGAAATCATCTGCTAAAAAGACATTCAGACCAGATCAGATCAGATCACACTACCGCTATGCTACAAACCCTTCCATCACTTCCCAATGCACTTAAAACAAAATTCAGAAGGTTTAACATCACTAGTTTCTCTACGTTGATTTCAAACTGTCATTCCTCTCTGATCTAACCAGTCTTCTTTCTGTTCTTAAACATATCAAACCCTTTATCATCTCAAAACTTATGCACATTTTCTTTTTCCTTATCTAGGAACAGATATACTGCCTCCATCTATCCATTTATTCATTTGATCATTTACCAAATATTTACTCGGCACTTATGTGTCAAACTCTAGGGGTATAGCAGTGAAAAGAATCTCAAGGAGTTGATATTCTAGTGACTTTCCAGAACAGCACTGTAAAAGAGAACTGTAATATTGGAGATGTTCTGTATTTGTGCTGTCCAATAACGTAGCCACCAGCCATGTGAAATAAGCCCGTGACTGCTACTTCAGACAACGCACCTCAGACCACTCACACTGAATTAGCAATCACTCTCAAGGAATCACCAAAAGAACAATACAGTGACTTGTACACACTAACTAAAACCAAAGAGATCCAGTCAGCCTTAAAGGGCAAAAATACTAAATTCCTGTCTTGTGGCCTTGGCACTAAATGTTTCCTCTGTTGGAAATACCTTTCTCCCTTTGTCTTCTGATAATCATTCAGTACTCAGCTTAAACGTTACCTCTAGAAAGATTTCATTAGACTAAAATTTAAACTAGCCACCAGGTCCCCTCTAGTACACTGACCACTTAAAATTTCTTTATTGCAATACCATTTGCACATGTGATTCTTCTATTATAATGTGTCCAACCATTAGAGTCATGATTGTGGTTGTTTCAGATCAGTGAGAAATGAAATTCTCAGCTCATTAAATGGTTTCCATTCACTGAACAAATACACATTGATTACCCAGTTACCTAACCACTGGTCTACGTAAAAGGATACAACAGAGAACAAAGCATTAGAGAGCACTGTGGAGCTTATCATTTTAGTGGCAGAAGGAAAATATCTACCAAGAAAAATTATCAGTAGTAAGTGTGGTCATGGAATGATATGAGGAATCTATTGTTAAGTTTTTAAGAGCAGGTATTTCTAAAATTAGCTCACTTGTCTTTAAAGAAATAGTGGGAGGCCAGACACAGTGGCTCATGCCTGTAATTCTAGCTACTCAAGAGGCTGAGGTGGGAAGGATCCCTTCAGTCCAAGAAGTTGAGGCTTCAGAGAGCTGTGATTGTGCCACTGCAATGCACTCCAGCCTGGGAAACAGAGCTGGGCCCTGTCTCAAAAAAAAAAAAAAAAAAGAAAAGAAAAAAGAAAAGAAAAGAAAGGAAAGGAAAGAAAAAGTGAAAAATTGGGGGTGTGTTGGTATACACATAGAAAAATGTCCAGAAACAGGACATCAGTACATAACAATAGTTAACTAACAATAGTGTAGCGTTATGAGATCTTTTACTCTCTGCTCATTTTAATATAGCTTGAACTGTTCACAAGCAAGTATGAATTTTTATCGCTTTTTCTGATCATAAGACATGGGAGAGGTGCAGATTAAGTTTAAAACAAGAGACACAGCCAGGTGTGGTGGCTCACGTCTGTAATCCCAGCACTTTGGGAGGCCGAGGCGGGTGGATCACGAGGTCAGGAGATTGAGACCATCCTGGCTAACATGGTGAAACTCTGTCTCTACTAAAAATACCAAAAAAACAAACTAGCTGGACGTGGTGGCGGGCGCCTGTAGTCCCAGCTACTCGAGAGGCTGAGGCAGGAGAATGGCATGAACTCGGGAGGCGCAGCTTGCAGTGAGCCCAGATTTCGCCACTGCACTCCAGCCTGGGCAACTGAGCAAGACTCTGTCTCAAAAAAAAAAAAAAGAGAGAGAGACAGATCATTAACACTAAACATTCCTGAATAATTAGGAAATGTCACAGGACTCACAGTATAAAAAGTCAGTGACCTTGACCATATAATTTTTTTAGTAAAACGCAATTTTAAAAAACTGTAAAGGGTTAAAGAACAGGGTAGTAAAGTACTCAAGCATAATAAACAGGACAATTTATACAAAAAGTTTAACAGTTGAAGAAGATAGTAACTAGATGGGGAAAGTGTACAAATCAAGGGCTTTAAAAGAGATACTCAGAAAAAATGAAGAACTGAATTAAGGCCCACCGTAGGGCCTTCCTTTTCAAAACTGATGAGGTTGTCTATTGAAGGGAAGAAGCCTCAGGGCTTGAGGGAATAGATAGAGACTGGAATAGCTGTTGTGAAGAGGGCATGACACCAACAGTTAAGTCTTTATCTTCTCATCCTGTTGCTCTATGTGAGTTAGTGCCAAAATGGGTCTTAGGATATACTGATTATATTGACTATTTTTTCAAACAGGGCTGCAAAAGCAATTTAATGAGTCACTCGCAAAATTTTTTTGTTAACAAAAATAGAAAACAGAGTTTATCACAAGTAGTTTCAGTTATGTAATCTATGTATGTGTTTTATTCACTAATCTATATACACATATGTATGCACTGGGCCATGATGTAAAGTATTTCTAATTACGGGTTTGAAAGCCACAATTACAGAAAACAGCCAAATGTAGCAGCACGCGCCTGTAATCCCAGCTACTTGGGAGGCTGAGGTAGGAGAATTGTTTGAACCTGGGAGGTGGAGGGTGCAGTGAGCCAGGATTGTGCCACTGCCCTCCAGCCTGGGTGACAGAGTAAGACTCCATCTCAATAAAAAAATAAAATAAAAAAAGAGAGTCTATGTAAAAGAACATCAAAGGCATAGCCACAAAGCCCCTGCACTGGATTCTCCTGGCAGCCACGTGCCACCTGATTCCCTGACAACACGGAGTCAGCTTTCCCGTGTCACTTACTTTGGACTGGTTACATTCACGCAAAAAGGTTCACAACAGCTGACTGGAATCTTCATCGTGAAAAACCGATTTAGACCCTCTAAATTGTTTTCAACCTCTAAAATGTCAACCAAATTCAACTAAAAGGGTAGCCCTAAAGATTTAAAGCACACAACTTTCACTCTATCTGAAAATGGCCTTGCCCACTCTAAAGCCACCATGGTGTTTCTGTTTTCTCCTGTCTGTGAACCCCTCCTTCTTCTATTTTACCTGTGGAAATTCTACCTGCCCCCGCCTTTCTTTTTTTTTTTGAGATGGAGTCTCGCTCTGTCGCCCAGGCTGGAGTGCAATAGCACAATCTTGACTCACTGCAACCTCCGCCTCCCGGGTTCAAGCGATTCTCCTAATTCTCACATCTGGCTAATTTTTGCATTTTTAGTAGAGGGGTTTCACTATGTTGGCCATGCTAGTCTTGAATTCCTGACCTTGTGAGCCACCGCGCCTGGCCTACCTGCCCTTTTTTTTTTTTTTTTAATGCTTAACTCAGTAGTACCCAACTTGTGCATGCAAACTTCTACCAAGCAGCCAAATTAGCAAAGAGAAGGCCCCAAACCCACAGAGTACAATAACACTGTCGACTAAACATTAACATGCCACATATTCACTCTTGATATACAAAGATGATGGTGGCCAGGCGCGGTGGCTCACGCCTGTAATCCCAGAACTTTGGGAGGCTGAGGTGGGCAGATCACCTGAGGTCAGGAGTTCAAGAACAGCCTGACCAACATGGTGAAACCCTGCCTCTATTAAAAATGCAAAAATTAGCCGCGTGGTGGCGGGCGCCTGTAATCCCATCTACTTAGGAGGCTGAAGCAGGAGAATGGCTTGAACCTGGGAGGCAGCGGTTGCAATGAGCCAAGATCACGCTACTGCACTCCAGCCTGGGCCACAAAGCAAGACTTCATCTCCAAAAATAATAATAATAATAATAATAAAATAAAATAAATAAAATTTTAAAAAGGCATCAAAGAATTCAAAATATCTTTCATTACATATTATCTTCATCACAGATACTACAATACAATTACTATCATGATATTAAAAAGAGGTGTGTAGGCCGGCCACAGTGGCTCACACCTGTAATCCCAGCACTTTGGGAGGCTGAGTTGGGTGGATCATGAGGTCAGGAGCTCAAGACCAGCCTGGCCGAGATGGTGAAATCCCATCTCTAGTAAAAACTACAAAAATTAGCCAGGCACAGTGGCAGGTGCCTGTAATCCCAGCTACTCGGGAAGCTGAGGCAGGAGAATTGCTTCAATCTGAGGGGCAGAGGTGGCAGTGAGCGACAGAGTGAGACTCTGCTTCAAAAAAAAAAAAAGGAGATATGTAACCAGCAGTTTCAAATTTGAAAGGGTTGAAAAACCCGGGCCTAGTTCAAGTTTCTTCCATGAGGCCTCCTTTACTGTTTTGGTGTTAAATTATAAAAATCTTACAAGGATCAAGTCCTACCTACCACTCGGCCATATTTATTTTATTTAAATGACGTGCTGCATGCTGCCGTCTGAAATTAGCTCGACATTTCCTGTTAATCTACAGTCCTGTTGTACCTGTCTCTTGTCCGATCATTTTATTTCTCACAGTTCACTATCTACTAGTCGAAGATATTTGGGAGTCATGTGATCACTGCCTTGGCTGTGCTCTGCGGGTACTGCTTCTGCCGGGTCCTGGCGTCATCACCCCTTCCACCTCTCGGTCTCCCGCAGGTGCAGTGGAGGAGAAGGATGAGAAAGCATGGCTGCCGCTGGCCCTTCTGTGGCCTCCAGCCGCCTGTCTGTGACTTTTGATGCTGTTATTGATGTTCTTCCTTGGCTTCAGCAGCTATTTTTGCTATAACAATCCTGCTGCCCTTCAGACTCAGGATAAATGGGATATGCAGGTGAACACCATGAAATTCATGCTGCTATATGCCTGGTATTCTTGGCCCAGTGTGGTTTTGTGTTTCTTTGGTGGCTTTTTAAAAGACCGAGGATTTGGAATATGATGGGGCACAATTATTTTTAGCTGTTTCATTTGCATTGGACAGGTTGTTTTTGTTCTGGGTGGAATATTTAATGTTTTTTGGCTGATGGAATTTGAAAGATTTGTGTTTAGGATTGGTGGGGAGTGCTTAGCAGTTGCCCAGAATACATATGCTGTGAGCTGGTTTAAAGACAAAGAATTAAACCTGGTGTTTGGACTCCAACAATTTAGCATGGCTAGAATTGGAAGTACAGTAAACATGAACTTCATGAGTTGGCCGTATTCTAAGATTGAAGCTTCGTGGGGTTTGCTGGTCACACAACCCCTGGAGTCACACTTAAGACTGGGGGTAACATGTCTTCTTTCACTAATCTGTGCCTTCCTTGGCTCTTGCTTACTTAGATCCCAGAGCAGAGAGAATCCTTCATAAAGAAAAAAAAAGGGGTGGGGGGCGGGGAGGAGTTTTTAAATTAACTGATGTAAAGGATTTCTCCTTACCCCTGTGGCTTATATTTATCATCTGTAGCTGCTAGTGTGTTGCCATGTTCCCTTTTATTAGACTTGGGAAAGTTTTCTTCACAGAGAAATTTGGATTTTCTTTCCAGGCAGCAAGTGCAATGAACAGTGTTGTTTGTATATGTCCTATCACCTCCCACGACCCAGTATTTGGGCTCCCGGTGGATGACACAGGGAAGAACAGCATCTGGGTTCTGTGTGTGGTCGCAGCCACTCTTGTGTCCCACATGATGCTGGCCTTTATCATGTGGAGCCCTTGGGTTGCTATGTGTCTTCTGGGAATCTCCTAGTCATTGCCTGCCTGTGCCTTACGGCCAATAGTGGCATCTGTAGTTCCTGAACATCAACTGGGAACTGCATATGGCTTCACGCACTCCATTCAGAATCTTGGGTTGCCCATCATTTCCATCACTGCTGGGATGATACAGGATACTCGGGGATATTTGTTTTTTACAAGTTTTCTTCATTGCCTGTGTTTCTATGTCACTATTATCTGTGGTCTTACTCTTATTTTGTGAATCATGCCCAGGGTGAGAACCTCAATTACTCCACAAGACAAAGGGGAGAAATAAAATTTGCCCATACTTAATAAGTTTAAATGACTGTGTCATGAGAATGGCTTTGCACATCATTGGTTTGAAAATCTCCATTTTAAAAAATTTAGAGTTTAATCATTAGAAAAAATAATGGAATGGCAAGTTATATTTATATCCAAATACACCTATTTCAAAGTGTATCTGTGAGAACTATTTTAGCCTGGGTCTTCTGTACTGTATGTTGCTGAAGAATTCTACAAAAGGCCAATCAACAATGAAAGGTTTAGAAAACTGCTCTGGAACATCCAGGTGAACTTCAGAAAAGAACAGTGAAAAAAGAAAAACACTGGAGCTTCTGTTATCTTCATTAAGTATGTATCTTAGGGATATGACCTCTCCTTTATCTTATAGCAGAAAAAAAAAATGGCATTGTCATAGGCATTCCCTTTAGTGGTAGGGAATAATGCTAGAAAATACGTGAAGATTTTTATGAAGTCTCTTTCTATTCACAACCAGTAGCTTGTGCTCTACTCTGTGGTTATGTGGACTGCTGAGCAGTGACCCTTCTGAGTTTATTTCTCTGTTACTGAGGACCCTAACTTCTTAGGGACACAATATTAGAGTACAAACTTTCCATACAGTTTTTCATATAATCTAATTAGTAACTACAAAGTGTCCTTCAAATTATAATTGACATTTACAAAGATAAATAACAAAACCGCAAAAGGGGAAAAAGTAAGATTTTTTTTTTTTTTTTGCTATTATAAGCAATAGAACATTGAAAGTTTGAAACATTTCCTAAGCATAGGGTTTTTACCCTAGAAATGAAACTGCTAAGACCAAATTTAAGTAATTGTTCAAAGTCACTCAACTAAGAAGAGTGGTAGAGTTAGAGAGCTAACCAAAGGCAGTCCCCAAAGTCCATGTCCTTGAACACTACATGATAAACAGCAAGGCATTACCACTGATCATTCAATTTCTAAGCAATGCAGGCATTAGGTTCATTCCCTCCAGAATTTCATTACAGAACAGATGGCTTCTGCCTCTACCTCTTACATAGGACAGTAAAATAATTTATAACTGGAATAGAATTTTGCAACTATAAAAGAATGTAATTCTGAGTTTTGGTTAACTGATTCTTCATTTTCTACAACCACCCAAGGTAAGGCAATACTACAAAACACATAATCTTAAGATTCTCCAAATTTTTCATACCATTGCCAGTGCTTAAAAACAAAACAAATAGATAAGGCATACTCCTTGAACAGACCAGCCATTGGTGTTGAAAGGAAAAGAGAGATAGAAGATACACAGACATCATTCATTAATAATTTATAAAATGTTATAATTATACAGTGATATCCAGGTTTCTTAAACTTTCTGGGTTTTTTTGTTTGTTTGTTTAAGACATGGTCTAGCTCTGTTGCCTAAGCTAGAGTGCAGTGGCATCATCTTGGCTCACTGCAGTCTCCTGGGCTCAAGTGATCCTCCACCTCAGCCTCCTGACTGCAGGCATGCATCACCATGGCTGACTTATTTTTGTATTTTTTTGTAGAGACAGAGTTTCGCCATGTAGCCCAAGCTGGTCTCCAACTTCTGAGCTCAAATGTTCCACCCCTGGCCTCCCAAAGTGCAGGGATTATAGACGTGAGCCACTGTGCCCATCCTAAACTTCATTACTACAAACCTGTTGCCACTTCCACCTGAAATTTCAATTTCTGTGGATATGAGTGGTTATCCATACTGCTTGATAATCAGTCTGAAAATAGTTGGTATACCTTACCAGTTCAGAATGTACATTTCCTAGAAAAACCTTAAAGACTACTGCACTGGAAAGATTCATTAATAAAAATAAACATGTAATGCAATATAAAGATGAGTATGACTGAATTAAGACTTGTGGCAACTACAGGAGTCTCAAAGTAACCCTTGAATGTACCAGTTATCAATCACATAGACTGGAGAGAGTGGAGTGCCCTCTAGTGACTAAATGAGGGCTAATGATGGCACGGTGAGATAATCACACCAGCTTTTACAGAATTTTGGTTCAGTATTATTTCTATTACCTAATTATAAAGTAGTGAATTAACCACTTAGGTCTGGGTACCATCTGAGCTTATACTAATTTATTTTCAATCCTGTAACACCCCTTCCCCCCAGTACAAGCCTCTACTTCCCTTCACAGGCAGTTATTTATGCATAAGGTGTATACATTCACTCCCAATAGCGCTCTTCAAACAATTCCAAGATGGCCTCTACTCTCTCCATTCCACTGAAATAATTACAAGAACATCACTACTTTCTTACTTTCTTACTTTCTGTTAAGACAACCTTTTTTTTTTTTTTTTTTTTTTTTGAGACAGAGTTTTCCTCTCGTTGCCCAGGCTGGATGGAGTGCAGTGGCACGATCCCAGCTCACTGCCAACGTCTGCCTCCCGGGTTCAAGCGATTCTCCTGCCTCAGCCTCCCGAGTAGCTGGGATTACAGGCGCACACCACCATGCCCGGCTAATTTTGCATTTTTAGTAGAGATGGGGTTTCTCCGTGTTGGTCAGGCTGGTCTCCAACTCTTGACCTCCGATGATCCTGCCCGCCTTGGCCTCGTACGCCACCACGCCCAGCCAACGACAAATCCATTCTATGAAGTACATGATCCTTGGTAGCATTTTAAAAGGCCTACTTCTAACAAACCTTTCTTCATCCCCCCGTACCTTGCTTTGCCTTTCTCAGGTCCTGCCCTAGGAACACGCTCTCTCTCTTTCCTGAGCAAAGGCTACTGATCTCAGGAAGGCACCGTCCAGAAGTGGCCACCAGTGTTCTCAGCAGCACACACACACTCCAGAGGAGCTGCCAGAAACACTGCTGTGATTCACATCTCAAGTCAGCAGCCAACACTTTCAAAAATGTGCACCAAACACCAGAAACGGCTTTGTTTTCTTTTTTGAGATGGAGTCTTGCTCTGTCACCAGGCTGGAGTACAGTGGTGTGATCTTGGCTCACTGCAACCTCCACCTCCCGGATTCAAGAATTCTCCTGCCTCAGCCTCCTAAGTAGCTGGGACTACAGGTGCGCGCCACCACGCCCAGCTAATTTTTGCATTTTTAGTAGAGACGGGGTTTCACCATGTTGGCCAGGATGGTCTCGATCTCCTGACCTCGTGATCTGCCCGCCTCGGCCTCCCAGAGTGCTGGGATTATAGGCGTCAGCCACAGCGCCCGCCCAGAAACGGGTTTTCATTAGTGAAAAGAAAAAGTGTTTCTCTTTGGTGGAGCTGGAGGTACACAACATACAGTCAGTTATGCGAGGCTTTACGACAGGGTTATGATCTGAGAAAGGCGTCCTTGGGCGATTTTGTACATCAGAGTGAACATACACAAGCCTACAGGGTATGGCCTACTTACATACCTGGGCTTTAGGATACAGCCTATAGTTCCCAGGCTACAAACCTGTACAGCATTTTACTGTACTGTATACTGTAGGCAATTGTAACAAAATGGTGTATATCTAATCCTGAGAGGTCAGGAGTTCGAGACCAGCCTGCTCAACATGGTGAAATGGCATCTCTACTAAAAATACAAAAATTAGCCGGGTGTGGTGGCAGGTGCCTGTAATTCCAGCTTCTTGGGAGGCTGACGCAGCAGAATCACTTGAACCCAGGGGACAGAGGTTGCAGTGAGCCAAGATCGCACCACTGCACTCCAGACTGAGAGACAGAGCAAGACTCCATCTCAAAAAAAAAAAAAATTTTTTTCAACGAGGCCCTTAGAATTGAGCTCAAATCTGGATTCCCAACCAATGCTCCATACAGACATCAGTTTAGGAGAGTTTTTCTTGTTTTCATGTACGTAATACAAGGGTAACTAGATTCTGTCACTGAAATGTTGCTGTGTCTCCCAAGGTGGTGATGTTGAAAAACTACAAGAATAGATCTGAACTTCACCGGGCTCACATCCCAGGTGTGGTAAGTGGGTAAGGATCTGGCTGCATCAAGCATCTTTTGGTGAAAAAACTGTTAGGAAATTTGCTTTCAAATAACAGTAAGGTTAGGAGGAAGCACTTCCAGATGGTCTTCAATGGCTACTGTTATCTGCCAAAAACCTTAATCATGTGGGGTGGCCAAATTCAGTTATCTCAATTTGTAAACTTATCAATGCAAACTACTATCAGGAAACACATCAGCAAAATTTCGGATTGGCAGTCGTTATCACAAACACAAATGTCCACACTACGGTTCAACTCTACGTATCAGCCTAGCCTGGCAGAGAAATAGCTCCAAGGATCTTCTTTTCCATCAGCTGTTTTCTGAGGAGGAAAAGAGCTACTAACTCAGAAAACCTAAAAACAACTACCTGACCATCACCAAAAAAAATGTTTGATGCATCCAAATCCTTACCCACTTAGCACCACTGAGATGAAGGTTAAATGAGAAAGTATAGTCCAGACCTCAAGAAACTCAGATCTAGATCTGTCCCTGTCACTCAGTTGGCTTTAAAAGGTCACTTCCTTTTTTCCCCCAATACCTGAACTGCTATAAAACGCATGGAAACTTGTATCAGTCACCAATGTAAGGAAGTCTTGATGCATCTTTGTGTGTATGTGTGAGATGGAGTCTCACTCTGTCACCCAGGCTGGAGTGCAATGGCGCTATCTCAGCTCACTGCAACCTCCACTTCCTGGGTTCTAGTGATTCTCCTGCCTCAGCCTCCTGAGTAGCTGAATTACAGGCACGCGCCACCACACCTGGCTAATTTTTTTGTCTTTTTAGTAGGGACAGGGTTTCACCATGTTGGTCGGGCTGGTCTCGAACTCATGACCTCGTGATCTGCCTACCTCAGTCTCCCAAAGTGCTGGGATTACAGGCGTGAGCCACCGCGCCTGGCAGATGCATCTTACAAAACAATACATACTAGTAAATTTAAGTTAGTCTGCAAACACTCAGAGCAGAAAATACGACTGTGGTCTTTGCATCTAGAAATGTACTACACGAAATATTTTTAAAATTCTACTTCTCTTCTTCTACTCTTATTTAATACCACTACATTGTTGTCTATCCTTAAGTCATTGGTTTAACAATTAATAGTCAGTTAACAGATTATCATATAGTCTAACAATAACTTTCAACAAACTAGGAGAAAGTGACCATTAGTTTAGTATAGGATAAGAACACCTAGATTCTAACCAGTATTCGGTGGGGACTCAAGTAGAGAACCACGAAAATAGACGATCTTGAAAATTCTCCTTAGCCTTCTTAAAACATTGATGTGTATAATACATTCTCAATTAAAACGTCCAAAATATATATAATTATCCTGCCTCCTGAATTCAAGTGATTCTCCTGCCTCAGCCTCCTGGATAGCTGGGATTACAGGCGTGCCACCACGCCCGGCTAATTTTCGTATTTTTAGTAGAGACAGGGTTTCACCATGTTGGCCAGGCTGGTATCAAACTCCTGACCTCTCAAGGTGATCCACCCACCTCAGCCTCCTAAAGTACTAGGATTGCAGGCGTGAGCCACCACACCCAGCCTGAAACTATTATTTTTAATAGCAATAGGTCTTAGACATTAGAGATTCAAGGAGAACACAAAAACTCTTCGATGATCCAATTCAGTACAAAGGATACTGAATACAGCCATTTCTCCTGCTCCTTAAAAAATAATTTCATTTCAGTTTGCCAAAATACTTGTGTTTTTGCTTTGTTTTGTTTTGAGATGGAGTCTCACTCTGTCACCCAGGCTGGAGTGCAATGGTGTGGTCTTAGCTTACTGCAACCTCTGCCTCCTGAGTTCAAGTGATTCTCCTGCCTCAGCCTCCTGAGTAGCTGGGACTACAGGCGCGTGCCACCACACCCATTCCCAAAGTGCTAGGATTACAGGCGCGAGCCACCGCGCCCAGCCTGCCAAAATAGTTTTTAATTCAATTTATTAAAAGAGCTCCATTTTGAAGATGTCAGTCCCATTATACTTACTAAAGTGTATCTGGAGGGCCAATAATAAGGACTTCCCATCGGTAGAGATCATTGTCATCTATTAAACCTGCAGAAAAGCCTTCCACTGGATTTTTGTTGAGTTCTGTGGAAAAAGCAAAGTTTAATCAATACATTTAAGCACATAATTTTCATCCAATAGATAAATTACAGAACTTGAGCATACATGTTATATATAAGTTTTAAACCATCAAACAGATATACCTTGCCAGGCAAAATGCTACTTGATGGCCAAAATATTTTCATGTCTATACTGTAAGAAAGCCCTGGGTAAAGCAAACTCTCCAGAAGATCAACTTCTACTGGTGTCCAGCCAGGCTCTTGTCATTCTGGGTGGCCCTACAGTGGTCTTTTAAGGAAGCTTATTAAAATGCAGATATCCAGGCCCATCCCCCAGAGATTCTCGTTCAGAGGGAACCCCAGAAATCAAATCAAGTTGGTAATTCTTAAGCTGCTGTCTTTAGGGTATGCTTTCAGAGTGTCTAATCATACCTTTTCATTGGAATATACTGAGCTTAATAACTTTCATTTGTACTAACATTTGTACTCCTATTTGACATGTCCCTGTAGTCGTGGGGACCTGCTCCTACAGTGCTCCTGTGTGCCCATCCATCTCTGAGCACAAGGAGAGCAGAGGTCCCATAAGTCTTGTCTGTGTATGTTGACCCTCTGAGAGCCACAGCCTCTGGGACACAGGAGTAGCTTAAGAGTAATAGCTACAGCATACAGGAATGGCTGTAGCATCATGAGGTTCTTCTCTTCTAAAGAGAGCGCTGTGGCATGGACAAAGGATGACAGGGTGGGAAACGAGAGGCAAGGAACTAGTGAGGTGGGGGCACACAAGCCAAGACAGGGACCTTAAGGAGCAGGTGAGCAGGGGTGCAGGGCCCAAAATGTTTCCACAGACACCAGACTTAATAAAGTACTGGCCTACTAATGGCGAGCAGACCATGTGAGAAATTTTTAAACAGTTTAATGAGGTATAACTGACATTCGGTGAACTGCACAGACTTAAATTACACAATTTGGCCAGGCACGGTGGCCCACACCTGTAATCCCAGCACTTTGGGAGGCCAAAGCAGGCGGACCACCTGAGGTCGAGAGTTTGAGACCAGCCTGATCAACATGGAGAAACCCCATCTCTACTAAAAATACAAAATTAGCCAGGTGTAGTGGCGCATGCCGGTAATCCCAGCTACTCAGGAGGCTGAGGCAGAAGAATTGCTTGAACCTGGGAAGCAGAGGTTGCGGTGAGCTGAGATCGCACCACTGTATTCCAGCCTGGGCAACAAGAGCAAAACTCTGTCTCAAAAAAAAAAAAAAAATTAAAAATAAATAAATAAATAAAAATTTAAAAATTAGCTGGGCATGGTGGCATGCGCCTGTAATCCCAGTTACTCAGAAGGCTGAGGCAGGAGAACTGCTTGAACCTGGGAGGCAAATGTTGCATTGAGCCAAGAACACGCCATTCATTGCACTCCAGCCTGGGTGACAGAGCAAGACTCCATCTCAAAAAAAAAAAACAAAAAAAAAAACAATTTATAAGTACTGATATATGTATACACCAGAGGAACCAACACAACAATCACAATAGTGAATGCGCGTATCAATCACCCACAAAATTATCACGTTTTACCTGCCAGTGGAATTGGGTACTCATTGGCTCAAATTGGAAAGTGGGGACAAAGAACACGCAAGAGTAGAGTGGTTTGAAAAGGACTTGGTGGGAGTCTCAACAGGTGTGTAATTCTCGGGTACTACCTGCCATCATTCTCACGCAGCTTTGCCTAAGGATGAAAGACAGTATAATACAGCTCGGAGTGCTACCAACGACTGAACCAATGTGTAGGTAACTGAGGAGATATTAATTTTGGGGGTAATCAGAGATGGTATTATTTCAATGACTAAGATTTAACAACATGCCAGCAAAATATGAGAAGGTCAACAGTGAAAATTTATTATTTAGGCCGGGCGTGGTGGCTCATACCTGTAATCTCAACACTTTCAGGAGGCCAAGGAGGGTGGATCACTTGAGGTCGGGAGTTCAAGACCAGCCTGGCCAACATGGTGAAACCCTGTCTTTAGTAAAAATACAGAAATTGGCCAGGCATGGAGGTGGACACCTGTAATCCCAGCTACTCAGGAGGCTGGGGCAGGAGGATCACTTGACCTGGGAGGCAGAGGCTGCAGTGAGCCGAGACCATGCCACTGTACTCCAGCCTGGGTGACAAAGCGAGACTCTGTCTCAAAAATAAAAATAAAAAATTTATGTTTAAACATGGAAGTGCTTCTTTTCTTGAAATTTGAGGGGAGATTTGTATAAGTCTAATATTTTTGCATAACAGGCAAACTAGACTTTTACAAATAGTTAAAATCAGCGCTGTATTTCAATACACAAGAAAGGTATTTTTACTTTAAAGTGGCTAATCAAAAATACTTTTTAAAGATATTGAAAGTGCAAACACATTAAGATGGGAATAGCATTTTCAGTTACTTTGTTTATGCATGCATATGCGTACTGAGTGCCAACTATGTTGCAGACATTCTAGTAAAACAGAAAGTCACACTTTCCTGTCGACTGAGGGATGGAGTGGAGCACACACAAATGCGCTGTGAGGAGTTATTTTCTACATGAGTGATCTCATTTCCAACCTTTTCCTAGATAAACACCATTACATTACTCGGACCATTTTCTGCAACATTGTACGCAAGAGTCTTGTGAAAGATTCTGTAATATATCCAGAAATTACCTACTTGTTGCATTTTCCACCAGAAGTTCAGGGTTTATAAACATAGGTGAGTAAGCTCTGAAATTATTTATTACAAAATTACATGGTCAAAATTACCCTTGAAAATTTCCTTACACTTTCCATATGATACTCAAAAGTATATCATTGCTTCTTACTCTTGTCAAAACCCTCAAGTTCTTGAAATCTTTTGCTCATTCTTTCCATGCATCTCTTCTGCAGGCCTAATTGTGTCCTTTGCTTGTTCCGTGGAAGTAAATACAAAAGCAATGCTGAAAAACGTCCAACGCCTCACTTTTGTCATGGCTTCTGCCCCCAGCATGACTCTTCCTAGGTCTAGATGCATGAATATTTAACAGGCTTAATCCACTTAAAGCGATATAACCATACCATACCTTCATGAACGCTTCC
Organism: Chlorocebus sabaeus; assembly: GCF_047675955.1. Lineage (NCBI taxonomy): Eukaryota > Metazoa > Chordata > Mammalia > Primates > Cercopithecidae > Chlorocebus > Chlorocebus sabaeus. The sequence continues at coordinate 4,190,178 of NC_132919.1, forward strand.
TTCAAGGTCCCTATCAATACTAGCCCCTTCCATGAAGTCTTCCCTAAATAATTTATCAAATAATCTTTTGGCTTCTGCTAAATTCCTATTGATTGTACTTCAGTCTGTCTACATCTTCTGGCACTTGACCAACATCGGCTTCTGATCCCCAGAGAAGTAAACAGGCAATTACAATGTGCTCCAACAACAGTACAAGAATTTGAGGGCACACAAAAAAAGAAAGGCACATAACATAATCATGAGGAATAAGAAAAGGCTTCTACAAAGAAAAGAAATAAAGGATTTGGGTGAGGAAATTCAAGGTTTAGAATCTGAACCTCTACTTTAGGTAGAGGAGCATGTACAAAAACTTAAAATAGGGAAATCAGTATATGACTGGAACGGCGGGGGGCAGGGGAGCAGCTGAAACTAAACAGAATGTCAAAAGCTGGACAGCAAAGGGCCTTTGTAAGCCCTGCATGCTTGGACTTTATCCAGAGGGCAATGATAAGCCTTTGAAGGGTGGTTCTTTTTTTCTTTTTCTTTTAAACAATGGGGTGACCTCATGAGATTTACATTTGCAAAAACCAATCTTGTACTATGTAGAAGATTGTGTAAATAAGGCATGATGAGGACAAAGAAACAAAAAGCAAGCAATTCAAGTAATCCTGAAAAGCGTACCTCAAGTATATAGCCGCGGAAACAATGAAGAAAACAGGGATATTTAGAAGACAGAATCAATCACCCTAACCTGGTGATGTTAAAGAAGTAGGGCTTAAAGTAGTAAGTCAAAAATGACATGAGCTGGGCGTGGTGGCTCATGCCTGTAATCCCAACACTTTGGGAGGCTAACGTGGGCAGATGGTTTGAGCCCAGGAGTTTGATGCAACATGGCAAAACCTTGTCTCTACGAAGAAAAAAAAAAAAGAAAAAAAGTAGCCAGGCATGGTGGCGTGCACCTACAGACCCAGCCAGCTACTCACGGAGGCTGAGGTGGGAAGATGAGACCAGGAGGCGGAAGTTGCCATGACCTGAGATGACACCAGGGCACTCCAGCCTGGGCAACAGAGCCAGATCCTGTCTCAGTTTAAAAAATATATATATTTTTTTTTTAAAAAAGGAAAATGACATATGATAAAAAAGTTGAGCAGAGTTACCATATGACCCAGCAATTCCACTTCTAGGTATATACCTAACATCTGTCCACACAGAAAATTTGTTGTAATGATCAAAAGGCAGAAACTCAAACATCCATCGACAAATGAATAAGCTGCAGCATATACATACAATGAAATATTATTCAGCCATAGAAAGAAATGAAGTACTAATATATGAAGCTCAGTAACATCAGGCTAAGGTAAAGAAGCCGGACACATAAGGTCACACATTATACAACTTATTTTATATGATATATCCAGAATAGGCAAATCCAGAGAGACAGAAAGTAGATTACACAATGAGAGAAGGGAGAAATGGGGCATAATTACTTAAGGGGTATGGGGTGATTTAATGGTGTGATGAAAAACTTTTAAAACTAGAGAGAGCTGGTGGTTGGTTGCACAACATAGCGAATACACTAAATACCACTGAGTGGTACACTTTAACACCATTACCGATAATGTGAATTCCCCCCCCCCAGCTTTTTTCTGACACCAGATTTCCATGCAAGGCTAGAAAGCTGTTCATTCACTGAAATGAGAAACATAGGCGGTGGTACTGGTTTTCCAGGAGAGGGGAAGAAATGGTGATGGGCTTAATATTAAATGCCTTTTGTTAGGGACAAAAAACACATTGTCTTAAAAATAAATCTAGCTGGGCACAGTGGCTCACACCTGTAATCCCAGCACTTTGAGAGGCTGAGGCGGGAGGATTATCTGAGGTCAGGAGTTTGAGACCAGTCTGGCCAACATGGTAAAACCCCATCTCCAGTAAAAATACAAACATTAGCCAGGCATCCAGTAGTCCCAGCTACTTGGGAGGCTGAGGCAGGAGAATGGTATGAACCCGGGAGGCGAAGCTTGCAGTGAGCTGAGATTGCACCACTGCACTCCAGCCTGGGCGACAGAGCGAGACTCCATCTCAAAAAAAAAAAAAAAGCAGCAGCAGCCAAGAAGCCAAGAAAACATTTTATTAAAGCTAAAGGAGTTGCATTTAAAGGAGAAACTATCCAACGATGATAAACACGTACAGCTCAGGGAAGAAGGGGTCTATATTCAGTCCACTGGATTCAATTAAAAAAAAAAAAAAAAAAAAAAAAAAACAGGCCACAGTTGCCCTAGGCATAAGCAGTGTCGCCGTGAAGGTAAGATAGAATCCATGCAGGAAACGCTGAGTCGACAAAGAGAAGATGAAGTGGAAAAACCCAAGTGGAAATTTTTTCTAAAAGTTTGACGGTAGATGGAAAAGTGTAGTAGTCCCAGGTAAATGAAATTCAAGCAAGTTTTATTTTAATGGAAAAGCCTGAAAGATGTTAAAACATCCTATCTGTGTTTAAATGTTGATATGGATACCTCACACTATATTCAAATCCAGACAGATTACAGATATAAACAAAGAGGTATAAAACCTAATTAAAAGCAAATACAGAATTGTGTTTTTTCACATCATTTTGAGTGGAGGTGGTCCTCCTATGCAGGACACAAAACTCAACAGTCAAATAATGCTACACAAAATACTTTAAGTGCAGTACAGCAATAAAGTCTAAATACAAATGACTGGGAAAGAATATTTGCAACATATGACAGAGCAAGACTCCGCCTAAAAAAAAAAAAAAAAAAAAATTTGCAACATAATAGGGAGAAGTTTAAAATCCCTAATACAAATAGAGCTTCTGTAAATCAAAAGGGAACTAAAACCAAAAAGTGACCATGCTTGACCTTCTACTTATATTCCTAAGGTATTAAGAGTTTTGAGAGTGCCAAAGATGAAGATAACATCTTTTCTGAATGCTATCTAGAGATACAATTAAGAGTTGGAAAGGGCTAGAAGACCTCTCTTTCTCACAAGTCATGAATGCTAAAACACAAAAGTTTATAGTTCTAAAGGAGGCGAAACTAACCAATAGTATTACAAATCAGGACAATGGCATTTTCTCTCTCTCTCTGTGTGTCTTTTGGAGCGGGAAGTGAAAGCAGTATCTGGGAAGAGGCATGGACCAGGCTTCTGGTGTACTGGTACAGAGGCATGCTGTCCATAATATGTATGTACTTTCCTGTCAATGTTATACTTCAATTTTTAAGACTAGTAAATCCTGGAGTGTCTGGTGACTGTTAAATGAGAGTTGTGCTTGCATGCTATGAATCTGGAAATCACTGTGGGCCAGAGTGGTCTACAAGCCATGAATAAAAAGGAAACCCAGGGACAAGGAAATGTCCTTGAGGGTAATTATTTCGGTAAGTGTTAAGTAATGGAAAATAATGCACGAGCAGACTTGCTAAGATAGAGTCATTACCAAGAATAAGACTAAAAAGAACAGAAAGAGCATATGAAAAGTAAAAACCCTGCATTTCTGAATCGGAATTGGAAGAATCAATATAAAATGATATTGCTTTCAAATATATAGTTCTCAGACCTGTCCACTGAAAAAGCCTCGAAAAAATGAACAGCCCAGTAGTACCCAGAATGTGGTCTCTAAATATGAATTTAAATCACTAAAACAGACCAGGGCTCTTCAGAGAAATGGCTGACTCCAGGTCTACAGCAAGAAATGTTAGGTTCATCTCACACATAGCAGACAAAAAGGAAGCTATCGAGTAATGCTATGGTATTGTGAAAGGGACTCAAGAGCCAGCTTGAAGAGGCCTCCACTGGTCAAATATAGGACAAATGACTGAAATACGCAAGTTTAAATCCATGAGTTCATAACTGTGAAATCAAAAACAGAAAACTAATTTATCACCACTACAGGATGCTGGTAAACCATTTTGTTATTCTGAAAACCAATTTCAAAAAGCAAAAGAATCAGTATTTAGTGTGATCCTTTTTTATTACACAAATTATATTGCCAAGTAATCAAAACAGTAATTACTATTTGATCAAATGAGGTTTCTCTCTATAAAAATATTCCAGCTAAAAAATGAAAAACAACTGAAACATTGGCCATTTTATCATTTAATCCAGGCATTTTAAAAGACAACCAGATATTACACATCTCCTGAAAAATGAACAAACCACCACGTATGAAGTAAAGTCACCTCACAGACCTAACCTGTTTGAGCCCCTAAGTACAATAACTAATTCACAAAGAACAGAAACAGAGAAATATGTTCAAGGACATCCCTGGGACACAATTAGCAAGATCTACTCTAGATATTCTAAAGAATAAGACATGGAATCTTCAGCAAATATACTGCAAAGAGCACAAAAGACAATGAATTCAAACATTTTTTTAAATTTATGACAATTATGACACAAATGAAATTATGAAGAGTAACGAGACATTAGACAATATCCAGCAATTGTTGTTTCCTTTTTTGAGTCTGGCAATGATGTTGTACTGGGGGTTTTCCTACCATTTTTAGAGATACATACTGAAATATTTACAGAAAAATGATCATGTTTAGTATGTACTTCACAGTCATTAGGGAGAGGGCTAAGATGGGTGAAAAGAGACTGACCATGACCTAATCACGCCGGGGCGGGGGGAGCACATGGAGGCTCATTATGCCTATCTCTGTCTGTCTACTTTGGTATTATTGGGCATTTAAAAGTTTCCTTAAAACATTTTCTTTAATCTAAAAAAAGTTTAATATAGCCTAAAATAATGCTTTCAGTATTGTTGATCATTACGTAAAAATAAACCTTCACTGCAACTCAGCAAAATACAGATTCTCAGAATAACATTCCAAGACCCAACTAGATGTCATTTCGTACTTGACTACTAAAAAAATAAGCTACTTTTGGCCAGGCGCGGTGGCTCATGCCTGTAATCCCAGCACTTTGGGAGGTCAGGAGATCGAGACCATCCTGGCTAACACAGTGAAACCTCGTTTCTACTAAAAATACAAAAAATTAGCCGAGCGTGGTGGCGGGCGCCAGTAGTCCCAGCTACACAGGAGGCTGAGGCAGGAGAATGGCCTGAACCAGGAAGGCGGGACTTGCAGTGAGCCGAGATCGCGCCACTGCACTCCAGCCTGGGCGACAGAGCAAGACTTCATTTCAAAAAGAAAAGAGAATAAGCTACTTTTAACTGTAAGTGTACTTTGCCAAGACCAATTGTTGGCTAAGTCTAACTTCTACAAAGTCAAATACAAAGGGGGGTTTATAGCCTAGTAACGATTCTCCTTTGTGTCTGGGTGACTGTGGTCTCCTGCTTCGGGAATATGAGTTCCTGTCAGGTTTATTTATACAACACAGTTGGCTGCAAGGTGTATGTCTGTAAAGTAACTATTTTTATAGCAGCTTCACTTTGAACTTCTGAGATCATAGATAGACCCTTTTATCCAAACAGTACATAATTACTCCTAACTATTGAGATAATTTGTCAAAATAATTTTGACCTTATCATCAGAGGAATTGCCATGTTACCGTAAAACATAAAAATGCCACAAACCAAGCCACCAAAAGTAACTGCAAAAACGTTCCCATCCTTCAACCTTCCATTAATTAATACTGAAAAAAGTCAAGTACAGCAAAATCACAAGTGTTTATTTCCTCTTTAGATTTTAAGATGCATCAATTTAATAATCTTTACAAATTTCTGGTAAACTTTAAAAATTTGCTTAAAATTAAAATTTTTTATTTATACCATGACATGGGCTACAGGCTAGCTGATTTCCTAATCAAAAACATTTTTGGCCAGGCACAGTGGCTCATACCTGTCATCTCAGTGCTTTGGGAGGCCAAAGTGGGAGGATCGCTTAAGGCCAGGAGTTAAAAACCAGCCTAGGCAACAGCAACACACAGCGACCCAGTCCTAGCTACTGGGGAGGCTGAGTCAGGAAGATTGTCTGGGCCCGGGAATTTGAGGCTGCAGTAAGCTAAGAAGGTGCCACTGCACACTCCAGCTTGGAGCAAGACCGTGTCTCTTAGATTTAAAAAAAAAAAAAAATTCAAGGCCAGGCTCAGTGGCCTCTAATCCCAACAGTTTGGGAGGCCAAGGCAGGAAGATCACTTGAACCTAGAAATTTGAGACCAGGCTTGGCAATATAGTGATACCTTGTCCGGGTGTGGTGGCTCACACCTGTAATCTCAGCACTTTGGGAGGCTGAGGCAGGGGGATAACCTGAGGTCAGGAGTTCCAGACAAGCCCAGCCAGTATGGTGAAACCTCATCTCCACTAAAAATACAAAAATTAGGCAGGCGTGGTAGTAAGTGCCTCTAATCCCAGCTATTCAGGAGGCTGAGGCAGGAGAATTGCTTGAACCTGGGAGGAGGTTGCAAGGAGCTGAGATCGCATCATTGCACTACAGTCTACGCGACAAGAGTGAGACTTCGTCTCAAAAAAAACAAAACAAAACAAAACAAAACAAAACAAACAAAAAAAAAAAATTAGCCGGACATGGTGGCATGTGCCTATATAGTCCCAGGTACTCGGGAGGACTGCTTGAGCCTGGGAGGGAGGGAGAAACAGCAGTGAGCCAAAACCACACCAATGTACTCCAGCCTGGGAAATACAGAGTGAGACCCTGTCTCAAAACACAACAAAACAAAAAATATCCAACCCAATTTCTTTTACTGTGCTTCAAAAACAGAAGGAAAATGAAACAGACAAGCCAAGCAGATCAGAGATGATCTCTTAATAAGAATTTGTCAATATGCTTCCCAAAGGGATTTGCTTGGCAGAATTCTGGACCACGTTCCTAAAGTAACACTTACTGACATTCTGCTACCTGCAGTATTTCACCCTGCTTATCACAGCCTCTTCGATCACAGGCGTAAGGGTTCTTCAATAGTAAGTCCTAAGTGTGTTCTTGCTTGCGCATAAATTATATACAATAGCATAAGCATACATCTCTGCCAAGATGTGTTGCCGCAGGAGCTCCCCGCAATACCGGAATTATGCCCTGGCACTAGCTTACAGTGTCACACAGACAGCTTACTTTGATCTCACCTATTTTATACAAATAAATTTGATAAAGATGATTTCTGGGGACTTCTGAATGTCACTTCACAATGGGAAATTTGGGCACAGCATATGATATTTTGTCAGTATTACTAGCCTGGACAACTTAAACAGATCATTTCTATTTTTTGAGTCTCATTTTCTTTATCAGTAAAGGATGGCAAAGCCCATGGTAACGCTGCAACACAGAGAGGAGACACTGTATATGCGAAAGTCTGACCCATCCTAAGGTACAATAAATGTTAGTTGTCCATTTTCTTCCTTTAAAATCGCTCATTTAATTAGGCTACAGGATATAAAAGGAATACATCCATGTTCTTCAGAATCTTGAGAACAAGCCCATGCCTGAAATATTTACTTTGGAAAATACCACCCGGCTTCAAACATCACACCCAACTATGTTTCTAGCAGGACTGCCAGACAAGGCCCCCGGGCCCCAAGGCCACAGGAGGGAGTGGTCTTTCAGAGTGGGGAAGCTGGGCTATAAAGGCCTGAGAGCTACCAATAGCCACAGTTCAAGTCCCAAGGAGAATGAAGCCAAAACAAAGAATAAGCAACAAGAAGAGATCCAAACAGATATTTGATTTCTTACACCTGGTACTACTCCTGCCCTTCTATAAACTTAGTTAAAAGTCAGTTTTCCTTTTTTGTCTAAATTTATTTTAGTTGAATTCCTGTCACTTCCAACTAAGAATGTCACCTTCTTCATTTGTAAAGGCCTATTTTTAAGTTTACATCCCAGTTGGTCTCTAATCAGTTTCCCCTCGAACCCACCAGTGGTTCTCAACTGTCCTTTTACCTTCCCCCATTACACGGGGCAAAAAAGTGATTCTCAGGCTGCAGTGAGCCGTAAACATGCCGCTGCTGAATGAAGCAAGCACAGTCATGAGATTCTTCAATTTCCAATTCACTTTAAGTTCATTTCAACCACCGAATAATACATGTAAAAAAACAGAAGGACTTCAGAAAAACAGTCTCAAAGAAATTACAGAAACATATTTTTAAAAGAAGACCTGAAAGAAAACATTATAGAGCAACAGGAGACCTTATAGGAAAGCGAGACACAGACAAAAAACAACTAAAAACAAATCATGGTCATAACTTTAAGAAATACTTCTAATGAAAAGATAAATCGATATTTTAAAAGAGTAAAGATAATAAACAAAGGAGATTTACATAAGTTAAACTGGCATTCCTGAAGAGATCAGAATATGGCATAAATCTACAAAGCCTTCTATGATAAGTAAAAAACAGATTGAAAACATATCCCACAACTCAGAAAAAAACTGGTACAAAATAAACAGCAAAACATCTGTCAAATGACGCACTGAACTTTAGGAAGGGAAAAAACAAGTCCAATATAGGTGGGTGGGTAGAACCAACCAGGTTAGCCTCAGATTTCCCCACAATACTCAATGTAAGTAAGTAACAGTGACATAAATAAATACAGAATCCTGAAGAAGAATGTGATACAAAGAATGAGAAATGCAGCCAGGCACGGTGGCTCACACCTGTAATCCCAACACTTTGGGAGGCCCAGGAGTTCAAGACCAGCCTGGACAACACAGGGAGACACCACCTCTACAAAAAATACAAAGATTAGCTGGACATGGTGGCAAGCGCCTGTGGTGCCAGCTACTCAGGAGGCTGAGGGGACAGATCACTTGAGCCCAGGAGGTCGAGGCTGCAGTGAGCTGTAAGCATGCTGCTACGCTCTAGCCTAGACACCTGTCTCAAAAAGGGGGGGGGAGAGAGGGAGAGAGGGAGAGAGGGAGAGAGGGAGAGAGGGAGAAAGAGAGAGAGAGAGAGAGAGAGAGAGAGAGGGAGAGAGAGGGAGAGAGAGAGAGAGAGCGCGAGAGAGAGCGAGCGAGCCCAAACAAGAAGTCAAAATAAGATGGCAATACACATTCATAAGTATTGTAAACTTTAAGGACTTTGGTACTTTTTGAAATAAATGCTGGGAAATGAATCAAAATAAAGAATTCTGTCATAGAAAAACGGAGGTGAAAGGGACCAGTGTAGTTACCAACCCCATGTAAATGCATAAATAAAACCAAACCCCCATGAATGCTGTAAGCTTTTCTATAAATATATACATTTAATAATATATGCTGCCATTGCCAAGGGGCACACACACACGTGTGTGTGTGTATTATTTTCTTGTTGCCATTGGTCCTATTTTTACATTATCAGGATTTATATATAAATTTATAGTATCAGGATTTTACATTGTTATTTTCTGTATTATTGTAATTTTACATTATCAGGATTTCTATGTTAAAAAATAATAACAAATTAGTAACTATATACATTTCTGGTTAGAAAGCGAGAAGGGAACGGAGGGAAGGAAAGGCAGAGGTACTAAGGAACACGTATGTGTTTATTCCTCATCCTGGACATCAGTAAGTCAGTGGGTTCTGTCAAGAGTCTCAAAACTATTTAGAGGTTTTTATCAATTTTCTTCTCTCAACTTTGACTCTTTTAGAAATTAATCTCTTCTTGAGATAAATATCTATCTATAGGTCAATCATTTCTTCAACATTACCTTAGCTGGGTTGTCATTCGTATGCAACTTGCAGCTCAAAGTATATAAATGGCATACCTATTACAACCCCAGATTTCAGCCTGCGTACATGCCCTGAAAGGTAGATGCAAGGATGTCCAACACTGGGAGGTATCTGTAGGTGGTGGTGGTTATTACCAAGTAGTAGAATATTTTCAACTTTCTTTTATATACTTTGATTTTTTTAATTATGAAAAAAAGCCATTCATCCTAAAGTAACACAGGAAAATAAAATAGAAGGCATGAGACACTCCACCTTCTTGCTCTCCAAAGACAACCAGTGCTAACAATTTGCTGTGTATTCTTTCAGATTTGGGCTATACCACCATATACTATACAGAAATGGAATCGCCCTTTTCTAACTGATGGCCACTTAGCATAGTCTGAACATTCGATACTTCGTTTCCACCACCACACCTCTTTTTTTTTTCCCCTCAAATATAAATAATGCTGCCTAGGTATGAGCTGAGAGGAGTGAAAAAACAGAAAGGTAAAAAGAAATGATGAATATTTAAAAGTCTTTTAAAAAATAAATAAAGGCCGGGCGCAGCGGCTCAAGCCTGTAATCCCAGCACTTTGGGAGGCTGAGGCAGGTGGATCACAAGGTCAAGAGGTCGAGACCATCCTGGCTAACACAGTGAAATCCTGTCTCTACTAAAAATACAAAAAAAATTAGCTGGGCGTGGTGGTTGGCACCTGTAGTCCCAGCTAGGGAGGCTGAGGCAGGAGAATGGCATGAACCCAGGAGGTGGAGCCTGCAGTGAGCCAAGATTGCGCCACTGCACTCCAGCCTGGAAGACAAGACTCCGACTCAAAAAAAATAAATAAATAAATAAATAAATAAAATAAATAAATAAATAAAAAGAAAAAATAATGCTGCCATTGCCAGGCGGTGTAAACCTGTAGCCGCACCTGTTCTGGGGGATGAAGTGGGAGAATCTCTCGAGCCCAGGAGAGTTTGAGGCTGCAGTGAGCTATGATCGCACCACGGCACTCCGGCCTGAACAACAGAGCAAGATCCCATCTTAAAAAAATAAATAAATAAATTTAAAAAGAAAACTTTGCACTCTCCTTGTACATCTGTGGAAGTATATCTAGAATATAAACTACAAACTGAACTCTAAGTCAAAGGAACATATATATCAAGCCACAAAATGTTTACTTCAATGTATTATCCCAGAAACATTACAGGTAACTATTTCCCTCCAATCTTGCTAACACTGGGTATTTTTACCACTGGCTAACACCGGGCATCCTCTGCCACTGGCAATTTATCTTTGGTGCATTTATATATTTTTATTTCCCCACCCCTTTTTTTCACATTGAGTGATTCTCTTTTTCCTTATTATCTGGATGGGCTTTTTAAGCACTGTGGCCTTTTTTCTTTTTTTTGGAGACAGAGTTTCACTCTGTGGCCCAGGCTGGAGTGCAGTGGTGTGTTCATGGCTCACTGCAACCTCTACCTCCAGGGCTCAAGCAATCCTCCCACCTCAGCCTCCTCGGTAGCTGGGACCACAGGCACAAACCACAATGTCTGACTTTTTTTTTTTTTGTATTTTTGGTAGAGACAAGGTCTTCCTATGTCGCCCAGGCTGGTCTTGAACTCCTGAGCTCACCCCCCATCCCCCACCCCGCCCACCCAAGCGCTGGGATTACAGGTGAGCCCAGCCAATTTGCACAATGTTTGCTGCTATTACTTAGAGTCTAAGGTATGAAGGCAATATTTACATTTAAACCCCCAGTTTTCCTAGGCTATTAGTGTGCCATTCAAATGTGTGTCTATAAAATTTATTATAATTAAAGCAAAAGTCTGAAATGTGAAAAAGAAAATTAGCAACATAATATAATTTTTCTTTTGTATATTTCGATTGGACTAAGTATGATATGAAACTCAAAAGCCAAAGAAGTCAGAATGACAGCTTTGTCTACATTTTGAAATACAACAATCTGAATGACAGGTTTCTAACATATGACCAAGTATTAAACTACTTTTAATGCAAGTATAATAAGTAGATTCACATAAAATGCACAAAGTGAAAAACTGGAACAGGTAATACAAATACAAAATGTTCTACTCACAAACACATATTAAGATGGTGTTGATTCCTCATTCCTCTAAGTAGTCTCCACCCACTTCTTGACATAAGAAAGAAAGAATAATGTAAGCAGCAGACCATGCCAGCTCCAATCCAAGATTTCTTCCAAAGGGGAACCACAGGTGTGATTATGTCGAAGTAGCTGTGATGTACTGACACTAATTCTCTCTCTGCTGTATCTTCCCATCATGCCTTGAACTCCTCCTCAAACCCTTCTCTAAGACCGCATTAGGAGATCACGTTTCTCTAATTCAAGTAACTATTTGTATGTGCTTATAATCACATTAGCAAAAGAAGAGAGCCCTGTTGCATGATCAGAAATGTTGTGCATGAAATATAACTTCTACTGAAAGGCATCTTGTACATGATCTTCTCCATATTAAGTAAAAATGGCTTCTAAGAAAATGGGATGTCCTAGGAAAATACAGGTGAACCTAACTAAGAGGCCTAGGAAAGCACATACATCGAAAGAAAAAATTGGAAGTAATGCATTTGTTAAGGCAAGGGAGCCAAAAGTCAAGCCCTGACTCTAAGTATATCCCCTGCATCACACATGAGACTGTTTCTGTGCAAGAGAAACACAAATGAAGGCCATGTTGATGACTTGGACATAGCATGGTGCTTTTCTAACCATTACAGTAATACTTTATACAACAAATCTATAACTGCAAGCAGCATGGAACCACTGAGCACTGTGTGGCAACAGCAATGTGCATTTATTATCTCCAAAGTTATGAAGGTCAAAGTGGAGAAACAGGAGAATTTGGTGAGCAGCTGAGTTGCAAAGCAAACCCTGAATTGCTTGAGAGGTTTAAGAACAGTACATAAATACATAAATTAAATATCATTGATAAGTAAATTAGCTTCTGCTGATAGCAAGACTGCAACAAACTTTCCCCCAATGAACTGCAGAAAACTATTAATAAAGATAGAAATATTGGAAAGCAGATTTATAACTGACAAAAACAGACCTTTCTTAAGGAATTCATCTTTTGTAAGACAAGAAAACGTGTTAGGCTAACATTGCTTTTCTATTTAAAAAACTGAGAGAGATGTTAAGCTAAAGCCTTTGCTGATATACTCTGAACACCCAACAATACTTAAGACCAACCCATAAAACAAACGCAAGGACTCATCACAACCTATGACATTAAATGTCAATTACTGACGCAGGACGATGATGAAGACAAAACTCCTTTAACTAACGACTTTAAGGAAGAACCTAAGAAGGCATATGAATTCATCAAAACGAAAATGAATTAATCAAATAAGAAACCAGTCCCTTTCAATTTATTGCTGACCTCCAAAGTTTACAGAAAGTCATCTCCCAAAGCAAAAATTATTAGATCTTACTAAGAAGACTGGGTTGAGAGAATAGCTTTGTCGCCCAGGCTGGAGTGCAGTGACACAATCACAGTTCACTAAAGCCTTGACCTCCTGGGCTCAGGGAACCCTCCTGAGCCTCCTGAGTTGCTGGGTCTATAGGTACATGTCACCATGCCCAATTAATTTTTGTAGTTTTTGTAGAGGCAGGGTTTCACCATGATGCCCAGGCTGGTCTCGAAGTGGGCTCAAGCGATCTGCCCACCTCGGCCTCCCAAAGTGCTGGGATTACAGGTATGAGTCACTGCACCTGACAGAAACTAGTATTTTTAAGGCTTTATATAATGCAAGAAAGGGGTGGAAATTTGTTAAGTAGCTATATTTAGAGCATTCAGTCACAACCCTTAATGTAATAATCCAGGCAAGGATGATCAATGGATGCTAAAACCATTCAGTGAAAAGGTCACTGGAGAACAGAAGATGATGCCCAAGCACCATCCCCCAGATTACTCACCAGCACAAAGAGATAACGCATCTTGACAACGGAGAAATCTGGCAATCACCAAAGAACTGTTCAAATTTGGAACCATTAGCCCAAGAATGTGTATCTTCTTATCTGATGCAAAATGGTATACACAAGCTTCATCTAGGACATACTCTTGCCCCTCCCTCAAAATGTTTACACTGAATCAAATCGAGCTTCTTAGACCCGCACTTTCTAATGTAATAGCCACTAGTCGCATGTGGCTACTAAGCACCTAAGAAGTGGCTAGTCTTAGTTGAGATGCGCTGCAAATGTAAAATATAAACTGGATTTTTGAAGACTTTGTGAGAAAAAAAAGTTATGCTGATTGCATCTTGAAATTTTATTTTAGGTATATATATATATATATTTTTTGTTTTGTTTTGTTTTGTTTTGTTTTTTGAGGTGGAGTCTTGCTCTGTCGCCCAGGCTGGAGTGCAGTGGCACTATCTCGGCTCACTGCAAGCTCCGCCTCCTGGGTTCACGCCATTCTCCTGCCTCAGCCTCCCAAGTAGCTGGAACTACAGGCGCCCGCCACCACGCCCGGCTAATTTTTTTGTATTTTTAGTAGAGATGGGGTTTCACCGTGTTGGCCAGGATGGTCTCGATCTCCTGACCTCGTGATCCACCCATCTCGGCCTCCCAAAGTGCTGGGATTACAGGCTTGAGCCACCGCGCCCGGCCAGGTATATTGTTAAATAAATTATTAAAATGAATTTTACCTATCTTTTTACATTTCTAAACGAGGTTACAATTTTAAAAACACGTATTAGGCTCTCATTTGTGGTTCCCGTATTTCTATTAGATAGTACTGCTATAGTTTGCAGGAAATATAGGGGATGTGGAAATAAGTGAAATAATTGCTTTATTTATAAAGTGAGATGGGGTCTCACTATATTGTCCAGGCTGGTCTCAAACTCCTGGGTTCAAGTGATCCTCCCAACTCGGCCTCCCAAAATGCTAGGATCACAGGCATGAGCCACCATGTCCAGCCAGTTAAATGATTTATTGAGAAAATAGTTAGAAAAATCCACAACGTTCAATAGGATACTCTACTTAACAACTAGTTTAAAATCTTCAAAAATCCAATCTCAAGAGGATTCTTAGGGCCATCAAAGTATTCTGTATGATACTGTAACGGTAGATACACGTCAAATATTTCTCTAAACCCATAGAATGTACAACACCAAAAGTGAACCCTGATATATACAATGGATTGTGGGCGATGACGTGTCAATGTAGTTCATCAGTCATAACAAATGTACCATTCCGGTGGAGGGTGTTGATAAAGGGGAGGTGGGCATGTGTGGGGTGTGGGGTATATGGGAAATCTCTATTTTCTGCTCCATTGTGCTATGAACCCAAAACTGCTCTTAAAAAATTAAGTATTAACAAAAAGGCAAAGAATTGTTGGGCAGGGGAGGGATGCAACACATAAACATTGAGCAGATCCAGGTTCAGAAAAAAATAGCTATGTTACACATTCTGGAACAACTGGGAAAAGTTTAATAACTGTAATTAATGTCAAAATGATACTATGATTATGGATGAGAATATTCTTATTCTTAGGAATGGCAAACTAAACTGAGAAGTGAGATATCATGTCTGCCACTTACTCACATTCAAATGGTTCGACCAAACTGGGGCAAGGAGAAGAGGAAATGAAGTATTTTAGTTTGGGGATTTTTAGTAGGCTAGAAAAGCCTTGTTTTTTCCCACTTAAAATAATCAGGCCAGAAGCTAGGTGCAGTGGCTCACGCCTGTAATCCCAGCACTTTGGGAGGCCAAAGCGGGTGGATCACTTGAGGTCAGAAGTTCGAGACCAGCCTGGCCAACATGACGAAACCACCCCATCTCCACTAAAAATACAAAAATTAGCCAGGCATGGTGGTGTGCGCCTATAATCCCAGCTGCTCGGGAGGCTGAGGCAGAGAACTGCTTGAACTCAGGAGGTGGAGGCTGCAGTGAGCTGAGATCACACCACTGCACTCCAGTCTGGGCAACAAAGCAAGATTCCAAGTAAAAAAATAAAAAATAATTTAAAAAAGAGTCTTGGCTCAAATGCCAGATTCTCCTAAAATCTTCCTAAGTCAGAAAGGCAAATTAACTTTCTTGTCTATGTTAGCAGGCACTATTTAAATGTATCTTATAGGGCCAGGCATGGTGCCTCACACCTGTAATCCCAGCATTTTGGGAGGCCAACCCGGGTGGTTGGAGGCCAAGCCAGGCAGATCATCTGAGGTCGGGAGTTTGAGACCAGCCTGGCCAAAATGGTGAAACCCTATCTCTACTAAAAGTACAAAAATTAGCCAAATGTGGTGGTGTGTGCCTATAGTCCCAGCTACTGGGCAAGCTGAGACACGAGAATGGCTTGAACCTGGGAGGCAGAGTTTGCAGTGGGCCAAGATCACACCACTGCACTCCAGCCTGGGCGACAGAATGAGACTCTGTCTCAAAAATAAACAAACAAATAAATAAATGGCTTCAAGTCTTTTTTATGTGTTTGTCTGTTTGCTTGAGACAGGGTCTTGCTCTGTTGCCCAGGCTGGAGTGCAATGACATGATCCTGGCTTACTGCAACCTCCGCCTCCTGGGCTCAGGTGATCCTCCCACTTCAGCCTCCGGAGTACCTGGGACTACAGGCATGTACAACCATGCAGACTAATTTTTTGTATTTTTTGTAGTGATGGGGCCTCACCACGTTGCCCAGGCTGGTCTCAAACTCCTGAGCTCAACTGATTTACACGCCTCAGCCTCCTGATGTGCCGGGATTACAGGCATGAACCACCGCTCCCAGCCCTCAAGTCTTATTACAATACCAATCAGCTGTAACAGGCAAGTATTTTCTACCTACTTGATTCTTAATCTCATTCCCTCCCAATACTGGACAAAACGGACTACAAATTTAGACTCTAACTAAGTGGTTTCTCGAGCAAAGTGTTTTCAGATAGGTACTCAAGATTCCCTACTCTTGCTACACCACTAGGCTGTTCTCCCAGGCTCCCAGAACTCGGGTAACCCTTAAATAATGACACATATTCAAACCAGTATTCTTCCTAGGGCATCCTGAATAATATGGTTCTGTTTTCTGACGTGGGTGGACTTTTCATGCTCTACCTCAATGGTTTTAAAACTTCAACCAACTATTTCTTCACCTGCTAGCGGTTACATGGTATTCGTTTTAAAATAACTCTTAAACTTGTATGTATCTACATTGCATGTATCACACATATACCCACTATTCTGTATAAGTGAATATATGAAAGAGACATATGCTGGAAAGACCAAAAAGTAAAACAAAGAGAGCTTAAGAGACTTCTAAACAACTGAATCTTTTCCTTAAACACAAAAAAATCCACCCAAAGGAATTTACAAATACAATGTAATCCCTGTATCAAAATCCCAACAACTTTTTTTGCAGAAATAGAAAAACCCATCCTAAAATTCACACCCCAAATCGCCAAAACAAGCTTGAAAACAAGAACAAAGTTGGAGAACTCCCAGGTCCTGATTCCAAAGTTTACTGCAAAACAACAATAATCAAAACAGTGTGGTATTGGCAAAAAGACAGACATACAGACCAACGAAACAAAATAAAAGCCTAGAAATAAAACCCTTGCACATACGGCCAACTGATTGTCAACAAGGGTGACCAGACCACTCAATGAGGAAAGAAAATCTTTCAACAAACAACGCTAGGGGCCAGGCGTGGTAGCTCACACCTGTAATCCCAGCACTTTGGGGAGGCCGAGGTGGGCGGATCACGAGGTCAGGAGATTGAGACCATCCTGGCTAACACAGTGAAACCCCGTCTCTACTAAAAATACAAAAAAAACAGCCGGCCGTGGTGGCGGGTGCCTGTAGTCCCAGCTACTCGGGAGGCTGAGGCAGGAGAATGGCGTGAACCCAGGAGGCGGAGCTTGCAGTGAGCCGAGATCATGCCACTGCACTCCAGCCTGGGCGACAGAGCGAGACTCCATCTCAAAAAAAAAAAAACCACCACCACTAGGGAAACTGGATATCCATAAGCAAAAGAATGAAGGACTCTTTCCTTACATGATATGCAAAAATTAACTCTAAATGAAATGAAAACTTAAACATAAGAGCTAAAACTATAAAACTCTCAGGTGAAAGAATAAGAGAAAATCTTCATGACACTGGATTTGGCAACAAACTCTTGGACATGACACCAAGAGCAAAGGAGACAAAAGAAAAAATAAATGATTTGCATTGAAATTTAAAACTTTTATTCATCAAAAGCAACCCCCAAAAAACGGGAAAAATATTTGCAAATCACATATCTGATAGAGGATTAATATCCAGAATACAAAAAGAACTCATACAACTCAATAACAACAACAAAACCAATGCAAAAATGGGCAAATGACTTGAATCGGCATTTCTCCAAAGATGAAAAGATGGCTGGTCAACAAGCACAATGCAAAGATGCTCAGTATCACTAATAATAGAAGAAATTCAAAACCACAATGAGATACCACTTCACACAATTAGAACTGCTATTATTAAACACACACACAGAAAATGACAAGTGTTGACAAGAATGCAGAGAAATTAGAACGCTGTGCATTGCTAATGGGAACGTACAAGGATGTAACCATTGTGAAAGGCAGTATGGCATGTCCTCAGAATATTAAACTTAGAATTACCATATGATCCAGCAATTTCACTTCTGGTTATAGATGCAAAAGAATTAATGCAGGGGCTCAAACAGATGTTTGCACACCAATGTTCAAAGCAGCATTTTTCACAACAGTCGAAATGTGGAAATAACCCATGTCAACCAACAGATGAATGGATAAACAAAATGTGTAGTATATACACGTACAACGGGATGTTATTGAGCTTTAAAAAGGAATGAAACTATGATACATTCTACAACATGAACGAACTTGAAAATATTATGCTAAGTGAAATAAGCCAGATACAAAAGGATAAATATTGTATGATTCCACTTACATGAAAATACCTTGTGGCCAGGCATGGTGGCTCACACCTGTAATCCTAGCACTTGGGAGGCCAAGGCGGGTGGATCACCTGAGGTCAGAAGTTTGAAACCAGCCATGCCAACATGGCAAAACCACGTCTCTACTAAAATACAAAAATTGACCGGGTGCAGTGGCTCACACCTGTAATCCCAGCACTTTGGGAGGCCGAGGCAGGTGGATCACCTCAGGTCAGGAGTTCAAGGCCAGCCTGACCAACATGGCCAAGCCCTGTCTCTACTAAAAATACAAAATTAGCCAGGCATGGTGGCTCATGTCTGTAATCCCAGCTACTCAGGAGGCCAAGGCAGGGAGAATCACTTCAACCCAGGAGGCAGAGGTTGCAGTGAGCCAAGATCACGCCATTGCACTCCAGCCTGGGTGACAGAGCAAGACTCTGTCTAAAAAAAAAAAAAAAAAATACAAAAACTGGCCAGGCATAGTAGCGGGCACCCCTGATCCGGCCACTTGGGAGGCTGAGGCAGGAGATTCACTTAGAACCGGGAAGAAGTCGTAGTGAGCCAAGATCGCGACACTGCACTCCAGTCTAGGAAACAGAGTGAGACTCTGTCGCAATTTAAAAAAAAAAAAAAAAAAAAGAAAGAAAGAAAGAAAGAAAGAAAGAAAGAAAAAGAAAATACCTTGAGAAGTTAAATTCAGAGACAGAAAATAGAATGGGGGTTGCCAGGGACTGGGGATAAAGAGGGATGAGGAATTACCAGTTTGTGTGTTTGTTTATTAAGACTTAGTTAAGTGCAGTAGTGAGAAGGGGGGAAGAGTACAATGGAGGAGTTAAAAAGTCCGATATACAAATCAGAAGTGTGGGACACATCAAATGGAAACCAAGCATATTCCCACCTCCTTGTGTGGCAGATCCTAAAACACAGATGGACTGTGTCATTACTCTGAATCACCCTGAAGCCTTCGACGCGGCCCACACCCAAAGAAGGCACCATTAATAATCTACCATGTACTTAAGATTCCTCCCAAT
Organism: Chlorocebus sabaeus; assembly: GCF_047675955.1. NCBI lineage: Eukaryota > Metazoa > Chordata > Mammalia > Primates > Cercopithecidae > Chlorocebus > Chlorocebus sabaeus. The sequence goes on from NC_132919.1 coordinate 4,209,719, forward strand.
ACAGTACTCAGCAGCCACACCCGCCAAATAAATCCATGATGAGACATCTGCCATCCTTGCCTTAATATAACTGACCTCTGAGAACAAATCTGCCCTCCTCTTCCTTCTGCAGGAACCCTTTCTCCTTTCCTTTCTGTAGAGTTTCTCCTATGACAGGCCCATTTTGGCCCATGTGCAGTGCAAGTAGGCCGATACGCTCAGTCTCACTGTTAAAGAAACAGATAGTAGAAATGACTCCGAACTTCTTAGTTTTGGAAAGAATATCAAATTCCACCAAGTTGCAAGTCATTATTTTACAGAATGGAAACTTAAGCCTTGACTAGAATGATGGTTAATCTGGTTCTCCCAGCAGAGAACCCATATATTAAGATAAACTAGTCTGGCTCTCTTTAAAAATTAAGTAAACAAAATGAGAAATGCTTTTCACAAGTTAATTTTTAAAGTAAATGTACAAAGTGTATATTATTTTATGATGTCTAAAATATCAACATATTGGATTTTTCGCAAAAGCCCTTTACTACCTATGCATACAAAAAAAGTTCTGGCCGGACGCGGTGGCTCAAGCCTGTAATCCCAGCACTTTGGGAGGCCGAGACGGGCGGATCACGAGGTCAGGAGATCGAGACCATCGTGGCTAACACGGTGAAATCCCGTCTCTACTAAAAAATACAAAAAACTAGCCGGGCGAGGTGGCGGGCGCCTGTAGTCCCAGCTACTCGAGAGTCTGAGGCAGGAGAATGGCATAAACCTGGGAGGCGGAGTTTGCAGTGAGCGGAGATCCGGCCACTGCACTCCAGCCTGGGCGACAGAGTGAGACTCCGTCTCAAAAAAAAAAAAAAAAAAAAGTTCTTCCCTTGGGTGATTTAATAGACCTAGTAAATGTCAGATAACTTAAATATTTTGGCTAACAAGAAATACAATAAAGTCTATGATTCTGATCTGAATTCATTGCCCTATACCCTGACTACTGCAGAGAACGCAATGAAGTAAGAGGATGCTGTCACGCTTGCTTCTTAGCTGCTTTTGCATTCCTCTGTATCTTATTCCATTTACGACAATTTATCTGCATGACATACCAAGAACCCATAAAATAGCCCTGAAATTATTTATACATTTATTCAAACTTATAAAAGAAACCTAAGCACATAGAAAATTGGAATTCACCTAAAATTTTTTCAAAATTAAATTAGGAAATTATGTGACTACCACTTGATGGGCTTCTGTGCTGCATTAAAAAATGACAATGGCGGCCGGATGTGGTGGCTCACGCCTGTAATCCCAGCACTTACAGAGGCGGAGGCAGGTGGATTGCCTGAGCTCAGGAGTTCAAGACCAGCCTGGGCAACACAGTGAAACCCCGTCTCTACAAAAATACAAAAAATTAGTCAGGCGTGGTGGCGTGTGCCTGTAGTCCCAGCTACTCTGGAGGCTGAGGCAGGAGAATTGCTCGAACCCGGGAGGCGGAGGTGGGAAAAAAATACACCAAAACCATACATTATTGTATTCAGGTGAAATGAGACTGAGGCTGGGCACACCAGCTCACACCTGTAATCCCAGCACTTTGAGAGGCTGAGTTGAGTGGATCGCTTTAACCCAAGAGTTCGAGACCAGTCTGGGACCAGTTCTGAGCCCAGGAGTTCCAATCAAGTGGATCACTTGAGCCTGGGAATTTAAGACCAGTCTCGGCAACGTGGCTAAACCCAGTCTCTACAAAAAACTTTTCAAAAAAAATTAGCCGGGGCTGGGTGCAGTGGCTCACGCCTGTAATCCCAGCACTTTGGGAGGCTGAGGTGAGTGGAGCACCTGAGGTCACGAGTTCGAGACCAGCCTGGCCAACATGGTGAAACAAACCCCTCCATCTCTACTAAAAATACAAAAATTAGCCAGGTGTGGTGGCGCGCGCCTGTGATCTCAGCTACTCAGGAAGCTGAGGCAGGAGAGTCGCTTGAACACGGGAGGCAGAGGTTGCAGTGAGCCGCGATCACACCACTGCACTCTAGCCTGGGTGACAGAGCGAGATTCCATCTCAAAAAAAAAAAAAAAATTAGCTGGGCATGATGGCATGTGCCTGTGGTCTCAATTAATAGGGAGGCTGAAGTAGGAGGATTGCTTGACCCTGGGAGGTAGAGGTTGTAGTGAGCTCAGATGGCACCACTGCACTCCAGCCTGGGCGAATGAGACTCCGTCACAAAAAAAAAAAAAAAAGAAAAAAAGACTGAGACTCTTCTTTCCACTATTAATCAACTTCTTAGAAGATACTATTTCCATAATTTAAGGACTTTAATATATTTAAAATGTAAGACATTTTTGTGGTTGATTAAGGATTTCAACCACGACTGAAATCAGGGTTGTCTTCAAAATAATACTGAAGTATCTTTTGTAACCAATTCATAAACCATCTCTCTCTTCCCAGTATAACTTTTTCTTACTATCCTGACTAGTCCATTGCCATTAGGCTTGTTTAAAGGTATGCTTTTTTTCCCTTAAGATTTATAGTAATGTCAGTAAGGTTCTCTTAGACTAAAACTAAATAAGGACTAAACTATCACCAGTAGCAATTCCTAATGGAATTAAGCCAAATATTGAGCAATTCCCTGATGACAATTCATGACTCACTGGGAGAATGCTTAAGTATCATGCTCTCTGAGTGGAAAGACTAGTTTAGCTAGACTACCCAGAGCAATGAGTTACGTCTCATGAGTCTACAACGTTTTACATGTATGAAGTACATTCATGGAAGTGTCTAACAATTTAACACCTTCTACAGTATGAGGCAACAGGAGACATGAAGACAGCAACAATCGAAAATCTAAACGGTAGCAGATTTCTAACACAAGCCAAAGCCCAACTGTTTCTAAACCAACTGTTGCCAAGTTTCTCCCAGGCACTTTTCCATACCCCACTCCAAATTCAAAGCTATCTTCAAATTTTTCACAGTCTTACTTGATTTTAGGAATGGGAAACATTAGTCTAAGTGTCAAAAAAATAAATAGAAAGCCTACTTAATTGGATGATTTAAAAAAATAAAATTTCGGCCAGACGCAGTGGCTCACGCCTGTAATCCCAGCACTCTGGGAGGCCGAGGTGGGAGGATCACCTGAGGTCAGGAGTTCGAGACCAGCCTGGCCAATGTGGTGAAACACGGTCTCTACTGAAAACACAAAAATTAGCCGGGTGTGGTGGCACAAGCCTGTAATCCCAGCTACTTGGGAGGCTGAGGCAGGAGAATTGCTTGAACCTGGGAGGCAGAGGTTGCGGTGAGCCAAGATGGCACCATTGCATTCCAGCCTGGACAACAAGAGTGAAAATCCATCTCAAAAAAATAAATACCATTCATTCATTCATTCATTTGAGGCCAGGGTTTCAGTTGGCCAGACTGGTTTCAAACTCCTGACCTCAAGAGATCTACCCACCTTGGCCTCTCAAAGTGCTAGGATTATAGGCATCATGAGCCACTGTGCCCTGCCCAAAAAAAAAAAAAAAAAAAATTTCTAAATGCCAAAATAGTCATGAAAAATTAAAAGGCAAATAATTGCTCACATAAACCTTTCATACACACACACACACACACACACACACACACAGAGACACAAATTCAAAACTGTCAAGGTGTTCACCTTTCTTGGGAATTTTTTAAATAATTCTTTTTACCTAGCAGAATCAAACATTTTTTTAAAGTTCCTGGTGGTATGAAGAACACAATAAAAAGTGGCACTTTGATACAGTTAATAGTGGAAATACAAATTAGCAAAGCCTTTCTAGAAGGCAATCAGTAATATTTATGAAGAACTTCAAAAATATTTATTTTCCTTGACTAAGAAATGAACAGAAATTTATCTGAAGAGAAATAATCAAGGATTATGTATAAATGTTTTCATAAGGAAAATCCACAGAAGCATTAGTTATAATTTAAGTGGTTTACAATTATAATTTGAAAACCCAGAAGTCAAGATGTGGGGAATATGATAGTACCAGTATATGAAAGAATGCTCTGCATCTATTTAAAACACTTTAAAAGAGCATTTCAGGACATGGGGAAATATTCACAATTTTTTAAAAGATAAGATATTCTAAATATATCTAACTCTTAAAACACATACACTACACACTTTTGACAACAAAAAGCTTTGGCCGAATCTTGTCTTCTAGTTTAAGGTGTCAGTGTGGGCACATGTGCTCATCTCCTCTCCCTCCTAAGAAGTTAAATAAATTTTTCTAAAGAAATTTAAAAATAACTTTTTAATTTAAAATATTTATTAAAAAGACCAGGTGGATTGCCCATGGCTCTGAAAGATGAAAACGATGGAAGAACGTGAACTGAGTAAGCAGAGTGGAGGGAGCAGAGAGCAGAATACTCACAGAGGAGCTGCAGCGAAGGAGGAAGGCTAATCTTCTGGGCAGAACCCCAGAGAGGCGCCAGTTCAGTGACCGTCGTACGAGGAAGGTCAGTAGTGAGAAGTGGGACTGAAAACATCTGTCATAGCAAGAAGTCAACAGAGAGTGTCTAAAGTTGATAAACCAAAAAATAAACACTATAAATATATTATTTAGAAGCATGGAGTTAAGCCCCCAGGAGATTTGAACCTGAAAGGTTTTAGAAGCAATTGTCTCTGGGGAATTCTTCATTATCCTTCACGGAATGCATTGTTCACTGTTAGGCCTCTAGAATCACTGCTATTTGATTATTTGGGTTTTTTAAAGCTAAGTATATACACATATATATATAATGTTGATTTTTAAGTTTTTATTCTTTTTTTTATTTTACATTGTGTTCACTTTGCTTTCATACACAAACCTCAATTTTACTTCTTGTCCACTAAGTCAGAGGCTATATCCTATCTGGCAGTATTTTTCAACCTTAAGTCACACAGTCATGAAACAGATCTAGTGGGACATAACCAGCACCTATTTTTCCTAACGGAAATGAAAAATAAAATAGGGATATTGTTGGTGAAGCTTTCATTTCAGCTATACGTGTTTAATAAAATACGTGTGCTGGGGTACTATGGAAAATACCTTCCCTATTGTATCTACTCTCAACCCAGCAGGCAGAACTAACCCTGGAAAAACGTGAGTCACGTCATGTCACTATACCAGCGGCTTCCCATTCTCACGCAGAGCACTGGCCTGTATGGTGGCCTATGGGGTCCTTCAGAATTCACCAGCATCTCTCTCCAACCTTCAGTTAACTGCTCTGCCACCTCCCTCCAGCGCTCAGGGGCCTTAACCAGCATCTCTCTCCAACCTTCAGCTAACTGCTCTGCCACCTCCCTCCAGCGCTCAGGGGCCTTAACCAGCATCTCTCTCCAACCTTCAGCTAACTGCTCTGCCACCTCCCTCCAGCATTCAGGTCAGCCCCCTTTCAGGGCCTTTGTGCTTGCTGTACCTAACCTCTACATGATTCACTCCTTTACCTGAGTTCCTCGGTCCACTGTCACCCTATTTTCAATGAAACCCCACCCCCTCACACACTCCTTATTTTATCCTCTTTGCCTGTTCTAGTTTTCACACAGCACTCTACACTTTCTATTAATTCTTCTCTCTCCTACCCTGACTACAATGCAAGTTCTATAAGAACAAGGGTTTTCGTTTATTTACTGATATAGCCCCAGGACCTGTGACAATCTCTGGCAGTAAATATTTGCCCAATAAATGAATTACTTAAAAATATGTATCACTTTAGGAAAAAGTCATGTCACTGGCAGTGAAACACAACAATCCTTAAGTTTGGAACACAAGAAATTTGGATAACAATTTTGATGGTTGAGGATAAGCTACAATTCAGACGCTAGACCGTAAATTCCACCTATCGCAATATTGAGTAAGTTGCTGGCATACTCTAAATGTGCAAGTCTACTGAAATAACCTTTGTTAACATCAAAAGTAATGTAAAGAATGTTTGTATCTCAGCCATCATTTCAAAAAAAGGAAGAGAAGAAAAAAACTTACGGGAGAACCTGTTCTCTAAACAGCTAAACTATTTAAAATGTAAAAGACGGGCTGGGCGCAGTGGCTCATGTCTGTAATCCCAGCACTTTGGGAGGCCGAGGCAGGCAGATCACCTGATCTCACGAGTTCGAGACCAGCCTGGCCAACATGGTGAAACCCCATCTCTACTAAAAATACAAAAATCAGCTGGGTGCTGGCCAGGTGTGATGGCTCACACCTGTAATCCCAGCACTTTGGGAGGCTGAGGCAGGCGGATCACGGGGTCAGGAGATCGAGACCATCCTGGCTAACACAGTGAAACCTTGTCTCTACTAAAAATACTAAAAATTAGCCAAGTGTGGTGGCACGCGCCTGTGGTCCCAGCTACTCGGGAAGCAGGGGCAGGAGAATCTCTTGAACCCAGGAGGCAGAGGTTGCAGTGAGCTGAGATCGTGCCACTGCACTCCAGCCTGGGTGACAAGAGACTCTGTTTCAAAAAAAAAAAAAAAAAAAAAATTAAAAGACACACCTTTTGCATAAATCACAGTGAAAGTCTCACTTAGTAACCACAAGTTGCACACGTTCACAATTTTCACTATTCCCTTTAGCCCTGAATTTAGACCAGGGGGCTTATCACTGATCACCTTCATTTCTTCAGAATAAAACAAAGAGGCGACTGGCATTCATGAGAAAATCACATAGCAGGTCTTGAATTGTGGCACATGAATGGCAGAACATGTTATAATTTCCATGAAAAATGTTTTTTTTTTTTTTTTGGACAGGGTCTCACTCTGTTGCCCAGGCTGGAGTACAATGGCATGATCATGGCTCACTGCAGCCTAGGCTCCTAGGCTCAAGCCATCCACCTGCCTTGGCCTTCTAAAGTGCTGGGATTACAGGCATAAGCCACTATGCAAGGCACATTTCCATTATATTTTTCTAGTATATTTTGTAACTCACTGAAAAAAAAATCTTCAATAGATTTTCAATGACAGGGGAAAAAGTCATTGAACACTTCTCCCTCATAAACAAAAACACATAGCAAAATCAGATTTCTACTGTGTACAAAAGTTTATCCAACTGCAAAAAACAATATATCTAAGCCTGCAAATAATGGCTTTTCTATATTTCATGCCATTAATAAAACTCAAGACTTGATAAAACCATTTTACTCATCACTTCTTAGAGAGTAAATTTTAATATTAGCCACTGTGTAACTGGTTTTAACCCATCTGCTCAAAAACAATGTGGTTTTACCTGTTTGTTTGTTTTTGAGAGGGAGTCTCTGTCGCCCAAGCTGGAGTGCAGTGGCACAATCTCAGCTCACTGCAACTTCTGCCTCCCCAGTTCAAACGATTCTCCTGCCTCAGCCTCCCGAGTAGCTAGGATTACAGGCGCCCACCACCACGCCCGGCTAATTTTTGTGTTTTTAGTAGAGACAGGTTTCACCATGTTGGCCAGGCTGGTCTCGAACTCCTGACCTCAAGTGATCCACCTGCCTCAGCATCCCAAAGTGCTGGGATGACAGGTGGTTTTACCTGTTTCACTGTTAAGTAAAAGCTTTTTTAAAAAGAGGGAAATAAATGAGACAAGTTGAAAGAACAACTCACAGACATAAATATATAAAATTGAATGAAGTACTGAAGCCACTGGCAAAATGAAAACCACATCACATATAGGAAGTAGTCAACCTGATACTGATGAAAACAAACATGGTATCAAACAAAATCTCAAGAAAATTACATCAAGCACAGCAGAAAAGAACAAAGGAAGCATTTAGAAAACTAATGAAATGGAAGACAGGAAATGAAGACAAACTATCGTAAAACTGATGTTTCTTGAGTAAAGAAAAATAAAAATGAATCATATTAAAAGGTATATAAGAAAATATTCCTGAATCTGCAGTTTGAATGGCTTACCATTTAACAGGAAAATGTAATAGAGAATCACACCAAGACCGAGTTATATCCTGATGAAGTTACTGAACTTCAAGGATAAAGAAAGAATTCTAGCAATACTCAGGCAGAAGTAGGTCACCTACAAAGGGAAAAAAACAGTCAGGCTGGCCCAGACTTTTCTAGAGTAACCCTAGATGCCAGAAGATAATGGAACAGTGTCTGCTGGGTATTAAGGGAAAGGGAAATGTAGCCCAAAAATTCTGTAAGCAGCCAAAACATCATTTTGTTTGTGAAAGCCACTAACAGACATTTTTAAACATAAGAGCACTCAACCACTCCTGAAAAAACTATTTGATAAACACAATAGATTTAAATAGATAATAGCTATAGCTTTATAATACCCACAGAACTGCAAACTACCATGTTTATTCTAAGATGTACCTTTTTCACATTTGTCTATCTGAAATCAGCATGCATATTTCAATCAATGGAATGTCATACTTTCTTTGACAGCATTTAACTGTATTAATGGTATACAAAATAACGAAGCACACAACCACCAATGGTATCTGAGACATAACGAAATACAGTATATAAGAGAGAAGGGAAAGCAAATAAAGAAAACCATGTAGTTTAAAAGAAGAAAACCAGGCCAGAGGCTGTAGCTCACCCCTGTAATCCCAGCACTTTGGAAGGCCGAGGTGGGCGGATCACTTGAGGTCAGGAGTTCAAGACCAGCCTGGCCAACATGATGAAACCCGGTCTCTACTAAAAACACAAAAAATTAGCTGGGCATGGTGGTAGGCGCCTGTAGTCTCAGCTACTCGGGAGGCTAAGGCAGGAGAATCACTTGAACCCAGGAGACGGAGGTTACAGTGAGCCCGAGATCACGCCACTGCACTCCAGCCTGGGCTACAGAGCTAGACTCTGCCTCAAAAAAAAAGAAAAGAAAAGAAAAGAAAAGAAAGAAAACCAAAAGTGAACTATAGATGACAACAAAACAAATATACTAATATTATATAAGCAAAGCAAAATATGCAACATTAATGTAAATGATTAAAAGCATCTCAAATTGAGTCAAGACTAACCTTGATCCAACTACAAGGGTCTACAAGACACAAACCTAAAATAGAGACTTTGATAAGTTAAAAGTAAAAGGTTAGATAAAAGTATATCTAGCAAGTATAAACACCCTTTTAAAACCAGTTAAATTCAAACTGAAATATTAAAGGAGGCAGAAAAGGGTCATTTCTTATAATGATCAAGATTACAATCTATAAAGATATGTTATAAAACCATATACACCAAAATCTTCACAATACATAGTTAGAACAAAAACTTTTTTTTTTTTTTGAGATGGGGTCTTGCTCTGTCGCCCAGGCTGGAGTACAATGGTGCGAGGCTCACTGCAACCTCCGCCTCCCGGGTTCAAGGGATTCTCCTGCCTCAGCCTCCAGAGTAGCTGGGATTACAGGCATGCGCCACCATGCCCCGCTAATTTCTGTATTTTTAGTAGAGGCGACGTTTCACCATTTTGGCCAGGCTGGGATTACATGTGAGCCACCGCACCCGGCCAGAACAAAGATTTTAAAGAAATGTAAGAAAAACCTTTAGGCAGAAGTAAGAATATAAGAGGATTACCATTTCCTGAAAGATCAAATACATAAACGACAAAATGGCTGAACATATGAAAGAATGAGATCAAGTCTCTATGCAACAGTTATAAAAACTGATCATCTATTTAGGCCATTAACACCTCAAACATTTCAAGAAAGCAGAAATAGTCTATACCACAATCTGACCATGAAACAATGAAGCTACTCCCCTTAATGCAGTAGACTTGACAGTTATGTACTATCTCTCCTTAAATTACTTCAAGTAATTGAATGGAGTAATGTAAATCAAAATCAATAGAGATTACCTAGAAAATAATAATGATAAAAACTGCCCATATAAAAATCTCTGGTACAACTGGGCCCAGTGGCTCATGCCTGTAATCTCAGCACTTTGGGAGGCTGAGGCAGGCAGACTGCTTGAGCTCAGGAGTTCAAGACCAGCCTGGGCAATATGGCAAAACCCTGTCTCTACTAACAATAAAAAAAAGTTAGGGAGGCATCCTGGAGCATGCCTGTAGTCCTAGCTACTTGAGAGGTTAAGGTGGGAGGATCCCTTGAGCCCAGGAGGTCAAGGCTGCAATCAGTCGTGTTCACACCACTATACTCTAATCTGTGTAACAGCGGGAGACATTGTCTCAAAAAAAAGAAAGAAAGAAAGAAAGAAAAGGAAAAAGAAAGTGGGCGCAGTGGCTCACATCTGTAATCTCAGCACTTTGGGAGGTTGAGACAGGTGGATCACCTGATGTCAGGGGTTCGAAACCAGCCTGGTCAACATGGTGAAACCCTGACTCTACTGAAAATACAAAATTAGCTGGGCGTGGTGGCACACGCCTGTAATCCCAGCTACTCGGGAGGCTGAGGCAGGAGAGTCGCTTGAACCCGGGAAGTGGAGGTTGCAGTGAGCCGAGATCACGCCATTGCACTCCAGCCTGGGCAACAAGAGTGAAACTCTGTCTCAAAAAAAAAAAAAAAAAAAAGAAAGAAAAAAGAAAGAGAGAGAGAAAAAACCTTTGGTACACTAATAAAGTTATACTCAGAGGAAGAGCCACAGCCTAAACACCTTCAACTGAGCAAGAATTAAATGAGCATTCAACTCAAGGTTAGAAAATAAACGTTTAAAAATCAGAAAAAGGGAATTCAAAGTTACTCAAGTAAGAGAACAGAAGCCTGCAGAATTAATTCTAAAACCTAGGAGCAGCCGGGCACGGTGGCTCATGCCTGTAATCCCAGCACTCTGGGAGGCCGAGGCGGTCAGATCACGAGGTCAGGAGATCAAGACCATCCTGGCTAACACGGTGAAATCCCATCTCTACTATAAATACAAAAAATTAGCCAGACATGCTGGCACGTGGCTGTAGTCCCAGCTACTCGGGAGGCTGAGGCAGGAGAATCGCTTGAACCCGGGAGGCGGAGGTTGCAGTGAGCTGAGATCGCACCACTGAACTCCAGCCTGGGTGACAGAGTGAGACTCCATCTCAAAAAAAAAAAAAAAAAAAAAAAAAAAAAAAAACTTAGGCGCTATATTTTGATGGGAGGGGAAAATAAAACAGAAAACTATTAGCTGGACTAAAACGACAATTATATGAAATGAGGGACTGAAAAGGAAGTAAGATAATAGAGAAGAAATCAAAATAAGCATAAAATACATTTCCAGTAAATCCTAAGCTGTCAAATTTTAAACATAGATACAATGGATGATTTTCTAGGAAAATATAAATTGTCAAAAGCATCTAATAGAATTAGAAAATACTTCAATAACTTCTGAACATTCACATGAGTTACACAGTTAGCTCCCCACCCACTCCAAATACCAGTCTCAGACATTTTCATAGTAAGTAAAGGGTAATTTCAATTCTTTTATTAAACTATCCTATGAAACAGAAAAGCTTCCCAATTCATTTCCTGAGCCAACTGTGCATAGACAGCAGAGTATATGCAATAAAAATTCTAAATTATAATAGCAAACTCTGTATTGTATTTATCTCAGACACTGGTCTAGCTTGGCAGTATGCGTGCTTCAACTCACTTACTCTCAAAACAATTTGATGATCTGGAGTGAGAGTCAAAATATTTAATTCCTGGCCTCAGCCTCCCAAAGAGCTAGGATTACAGGTGTGAGTCACCGCACCCGGCTGAGAGCTTTTTTCATATGGAGTTTCACTCTTGTTGCCCAGGCTGGAGTGCAGTGGCATGATCTCGGCTCACTGCAACCTCCAACTCCTGGGTTCAAGTGATTCTCCTGCCTCAGCCTCCCAAGTAGCTGGAATTACAGGCACCTGCCACCACAGCCAGCTAATTTTTTGTATTTAGTAGAGACGGGGTTTCAGCATGTTGGCCAGGCTGGTCTTGAACTCCTGACGTCAGATGATCCACCTGCCTTGGCCTCCCAAAGTGCTGGGATTGCAGGCATGAGCCATCACACCTGGCCCAAGCTCTTAACTCATTCTTAACTCTTTTGGACAGATCACCTGAGGTTGGGAGTTTGAGACCAGCCTGACCAACATGGAGAAACCACACCTCTATTAAAAATACAAAATTAGGCAGGCGTGGTGGCGCATGCCTGTAATCCCAGCTACTTGGGAGGCTGAGGCAGCAGAATCACCTGAACCCGGGAGGTGCAGGTTGCGGTGAACCGAGATCATGCCATTGCGCTCCAGCCTGGGAAACAAGAGCAAAACTGCGTCTCAAAAAAAAAAAAAAAAAAAAAGCCAAAGCCAAATTTTCTTAAAATAACAATAAAATTTATTCCTTCTCTCTTTTCCTTTTTCTTTTCTTTTCCTTCTTTTAATGGAGTCTCACTTCTCTCCGCCTGGGGTTACACAGGCTGGAGTGCAGTGGCGCAGTCATATAGGTCACTGCAGCCCTGGGCTCAAGCTATCCTCTCACCTCAGCTTCCTGATTAGCTGGCAACACAGGTGCATGTGGCTTTTTTTTTTTTTTTTAACTGTTGGTACAAACAGGGTCTCCCCTATGTTGCCCAGACTGGTCTCAAATTCCTGGGCTCAAGTGATCTCATACTTTGGCCTCCCAAAATGTTGGGGTAACAGGCATGAGCCACCATGCCCAACCTAATAAAACTTCTTTATATCCCCTCTTTCATTCTTCCATCCTCCAGCTTGCCCTAAACTGATACTGAGGTTCTGATGTTCTTAGAGTACATATCTACTGAATTTTCAAAATAGGAATATACTTAAATCCAGTGAGAGTTTTGAGTAGATTTTCCAGGTACCTCTTGGTTCCAACTCTCCTTCTAATGTTCCCACTTTATCTGCACTAACTTTACAACTGGTCCTAAAACTACAATTACCGTATATATGAATACGTGATTTCTTTACTACTTCTGTTCTAACCAAAATGAAAACAAATCCCCTTTTCCATCAGACAATGTTACAACTTTACTAAAGGAACTTTTATCCACATGATATGGTTTGGCTGTGTTCCTGCCCAAAATCTCATCTTGAAATGTAATCCTAAATGTAATCCCCACACGTTGAGGAGGGGACCTCATGGTCTGTGATTAGATCATGGGGGCGTTCACCCATGCTAGTCTCGTGATAGTGCGTTCTCGCGAGATCTGATGATTTTATAAAGGGGCTTTCCCCCGCTTCGCATTGCACTTCTCTGTCCTGCCGCCATGTTGAGCACGGATGTTTGCTTCCCTTTCTGCCACGATTTTAAGTTGCCTGAGGCCTCCCCAGCCATGCAGAACCGTGAGTGAATTAAACCTCTTTCCTTTATAAATTATCCAGTCTCGGGCAATTCTTTATAGTAACATGAGAACGAACTAATATCCAAGATACTATTTATTTTTTATTTTTTTCTTAAATAGAGATGGAGGTCTCACAATGTTCACCAGGCTGGTCTGAAACTCCTGGTCTCAAGTGACCCTCCCATTTCGGCCTTCCACACCCGGCCCCTTTATTCACACATTAAAAAAACAAAAAAACAAAAAAACCACCTTCAATACCGTAACATGAACATAACAAAATTACAATGTTTCTGATTAGAACTACGAAAATCTTGTCTTTCCACGGTGAGTTTCAAGTTGATATTCTGTGTGAGTAGCACCTTTGGTGCCCAGTGCCTTTACAAAAAAAAAAAAAAAAGATGGCAACTAGAAATTACTGACTGAGCCATCTGGCTCAAATGAAAAGCCAGTATTTTCAGAGTATTAGTCACACACTGAAAGAAGCTGGTCATGTAAATCACATTGTAACTTTATAAATATTACAAACTTAACAATTTCAGTCAACACTTACTGAGTACTATGTTCTGTAATCATCCCTTTATAAGTATTCAACTTAATACTCACAAAAATAATGAGATAAGTATGAAAATGTTCCCCATTTTACCCAGACATATCTTCTAACCTGAATCTCTGCCGATGTATTTACTTTTCTACCTTCTCTCATGTTTCTCTGGATCAACTGCCCTTGCTCCTAATAAGGCTTCCAAACTGACCAGTAATTAGATCTCATCTCATTCTCCCCACTCAGATGTCCTCAAAGACACTGCTCCGGAAATTCCTACCCTCTCCTGTGTCATCAGTTCTTCTCTCTACTAAATTCAATCCCATCAGCATCAAGCATGCTACTAGCAGTTCTCCAACCCTTACACACACACACACACGCAGATGCACACACACACACAAATGAAGCCCACAAGTCCTCCAGTTACTGCACCATTTCTCAACACCCCTTTACAGTACAACTTTAAGAGTTGTCTTCATTCCTTATTTCCACTTGCTCTCCTTCCATTCTCTCAGGCTCATACCAATCCATCCAGTGCAACTGCCTTTCTCAAAGTACCATTCACCTCTAGTGGTCACTCATCCGTCCTTATCTTATCCAAACTCTTTTTTGACACAGCTGATCTCTCTTCCCTTGAAGTTTTCTTCACTTGGCTTACAGGCCATGGCATTCTGGATTGCCTCCTCTCACACCTCACTGATGCCACTCACACTCCTTCACTAGCTTCTGGTTATTTATCTGGCTTCTCAATGCCAGTGTGTCCCAAGACTTAGTCCTCAATCCTCTTCACCTATCTACCTTTACTCCCTTATTGAGCCTATCCAACTTCATGGTTTATATGCAATCCATATGCTAACAATTTCCCACTTTATATCTCTAAGCCAAACCTCCTCACTGAATTCCAGATCAAATACAGTAAGCTGCCTATGTGACTTCTCTACTTCCATGTCTAACAGGTGAATCAAAAGTAGCAAATTCAAAACCGAGCCGCTGGTAATCTCTCCTCCTTGTCCTGCAGTCTTTCTTTTCCATTTCAGTTAATGTCAACTCCATCCTTTCAGGTGTTGAGGCCAGAAACCTCAACTCTTGACACACTCTCTCACACACTCTACCCTCCAAATATTGTGTTCCTTCTAAGCCAGGCGCAGGAGCTCATACCTGTAATCCCAGCATTTTAGGAGGCCAGGCTGGGCAACAAAGTGAGACCCCATTTCTACAAAAAATATTAAAAATTAGTCAGGTACAGTGGTGCATGCCTATAGTCCCAGCTACTGGGGAAGCTGAGGCTTGAGCCCAGGGGTTCGAAGCTGCGGTGAGCCATGATTGTGCCACTGAACTCCTGCTGGGCAACAAACCGAGATTCTGTCTCAAAGAAAAGGAAAAGAATTCTATTCCACCAGCAAATTCCAACAGCTCTATTTAGGAAATATACCCAAGAATCGAACCACTTTGTCCTCGGCTCCAATACAGGTCCAAGCTAGTATCATGTCTTATCTGACTCTCCGTGCAGTCTATATTCTCAGCATAGCAAGCCAAGAATGATCTCATTAAAATGTAAATCAGGTCATATCACTCCAGTGCTGAAAAACCTCACGGCTACCTCACTCTGAGTAAAAGCCTAAATCCTTACCTGTAAAAAACCACACAGCCTCCCCTCCACACCCTTTGCTGCTACTCTGACACTGCCAGGCCTCTCTCCCACCACAGCGCCCCCTGTACTGTTCCTCACTTGGCCTAGAAAGCTCTTCAAGACCTCAATGCTCCACCCTCAACTTTTCATTCCCTTTTCCCGCTTTATTTTCTCTCCAGGGCAATTATTATTTTCTCTCCAGGGCACTACCTAATACATCATATTTTTAACTTAGTTATCTAGTTTATCATCTGTCTTCCCACACTAACTGCAAAACTTTGTACCAGCAAAACTTTTATGTCCTGTTCTTTAATGTACTGCTATGTTTACAAAAGTAGGCACTCAAATATTTGTGAAATGTAGAATTAAATTTGAAGATTACGTGTGATCTGTCAGCACAAATTGAAAGTGCCAATGTAAGGTAATTTTTACATGATCCTATGGCTTAAAGGCTCTAAAATTTTATATTAATAACAAGTCCAGACCAGGCGCGGTGGCTCATGCCTGTAATCCCAGCACTTTGGGAGGCCGAGGTAGGTGGGTCACCTGAGGTGTAGTCCCAGCTACATGGGAGGCTGAGGCAGAAGAATTGCTTGAACCCAGGAGGCGGAGGTTGCAGTGAGCCAAGATCATGCCACTGGACTCCAGTGAAGAGTGAGATTCCATCTCAAAAAAACATTTTTTATGTCCAAGAGCTCTTTTCATATATACGAAGGTTGGTTTGGGTGGCATTTCACTATACTCTTCTTCAAACCTTTTTTCAAGAGGAGTGGAAAAATTTACACAGGTAGATTTCTCCTCAGTTGCAACAGATACAAACTCTGGAGACTAAAGCTCTGGGGGTGTTTCTGGAAAAAAATAGCAATGACTATTTGCCAAAAGACAAAAACAGGCAAATACAATGGTACTCCAACAGGTTTCTAACACAGCACGAAGTCCTTCATTTATTGAAGGAGGAGCCTAGGTTATTCTCAATCGTAAAGCAAGTTCATAGGAGGAATAAATAGTATACTAAGAAAGAAAGCAATCAAGTGTAAGTACTTAGAGCTATTAACACGGAGTGTTACACAAAGTGTGTACCACAAAGAAACTACAATCAAGAAGCCCGGCTTGGCGCAGTGGCTCGCACCTGTAATCCCAGCACTTTGGGAGGCCGAGGCAGGTGGATCACGAGGTCAGGACATTGAGACCATCCTGACTAACATGGTGAAACCCCGTCTCTACTAAAACTATAAAAAATTAGCCGGGCATGGGGATGGGCGCCTGTAGTGCCAGCTACTCGGGAGGCTGAGGCAGGAAAATCGCTTGAATCCGGGAGGTGGAGGTTGCAGTGAGCCGAGATCATACTGCTGCACTCCAGCCTGGGCAACAAGAGTGAAACTCCGTATGAAAAAAGCTCTCAGTCAGGTGCGGTGACTCACCTGTAATCCTAGCACTTTGGGAGGCTGAGGCCAGGAGTTTGAGACCGGCCTGGGCAACATAGTGAGAAACCCCCATCTCTACAAAAAACAAAAATAAAAATTAGCTGGGTGTGGTGGTGCACCATGTGGTGATATAGTCCTAGCTACCTGGGAGGCTGAGGCAGGAGGATCACTTGAGCCCAGGGGTTTGAGGCTGCAGTGAGCTATGACTGTGCCACCTCATTGCAGCCTGGGCTACAGAGTGAGACTCTGTCTCTAAATATATAAAAAATAAAAGGGATGAGAGTTAAGGTATTAAAAAATAAGTATTTTACCTGCCTTCAGAAATTTCCCACAATTCAAAATTCAAAAATGTTTATGTGGCTAAGAAACAAAGAATCAAACCTCAAATTACAAACATAATTACTGAAAATTTTAAATGAGCTTTGCAAATACATTAATTCAGAATTAAAAGTCTGATATGATGTCACATTAAAGCAAGAAGCCCAGAAGGGACAAACAGAGTGACAGCACCAAGTGGGTGGCCAGAAATACAAGGAAGTCCAAGCCCCTCATGAGCAACTTAGTGTTCATGACTTTTTTCCAACTTTTATTTTAGATTCAGGGAATTGTTTATTACTTTTTTTGAGGGAAAAGGGTGTCTAAAGTCTTCTCTGCAATTTTTAGCCAAAGGTAATATAATAAAGAATCAAATAATATTTCCCACACATGCCTCGAGCAGATTCTAATGGCCTGAAAAGTACAAATGGTGTTCAATTTGAATTTTAAACAATATTGTTCCACTTTCATTCTATAAAGAAAATGAAAATATAATTTACTCTGAAAGGCACTTTTAAAAATTCAGTTCCTGGCTTATTTCCAATAACTTACAAATATTCCCCATATATTACTTTCATTGATCCCTTTAAAACTTTAAAAATCACACATACAGTAAATAAACCTTCAGTAACACTATGAAAACAATTACTATTACTTCTAGCAATTACTTATCAAGGCTAGTAAACAGCTGCTTAATTGACCATTGAACTTTCTTTAGTCATAGTAACAAGAGATATCTGGTACTCCGCTGCCTTTACTGAAAAAATGTTTACAGACTTAAGACTTGTTTACTCTTCTGATAGTCACCTACTACACAATTCTCATCTTACAAGAGAAGGTCTCTTGTTGATCTTCAGAGCATGAAATCAGAGACAGCTTTAGTATGTAGATCCACAAGTAAAAATAGAACAGATTCCAGGGACTCAAAATGAGAAGGCGGAGGAAGAACAACTCTTATTTAAGAAAACAACCTACAGTTCTATTCAAAATCATAAAATGGATGATTATACTTCATATAATTTGGATACCAAGCGTTGAATAATTCAAGATTGCACTTTTAGAATTCATTTTACCTTGTGATTACTAATAGGATTCTAGCATCTGCTACTGATATTTCAACAATATAGGATTCAGAATTGCTAAACAACTTCCTCTTTATAAAAATGACTAACCTTAAAATACAATCTGATTTTCAACCAGTAATCTGAAGACTAATTTTAACACTCATACTTTCCACCTTCTGAAAGCCTTTTACACTAATTAAACATCAAATGTTAGTACTAATCTAACAATAACCATGCATACCTCACTCAGAGTAAAAGCCTAAATCCTTACCTGTAAAAACCACAGCCTCCCCTCCCCTTCGCTGCTCCTTATCCAGACTTATACCAAAATAATCCTAAATATGTATTAGACAGCTAATACACTTGGCTCGTATGGTCCTTCACAGTAGATGAGTTTCTGCAGTCTCATCCATACAGCTTACATTTTCTTTCTTTTTTTTTTTTTTTGTTTGAGACAGTCTCGTGCTGTTGCCCAGGCTGGAGTACAGTGGCGTGATCTTGGCTCACCACAACGTCTGCCTCCTGGGTTCAAGTGATTCTTCTGCCTCAGCCTCCCGAGTGGCTGGGACTACAGGTGTGCACCACCACACCCGGCTAATTTTTGTATTTTAGTAGAGACGGGGTTTCACTATGTTGGCCAGGCTGGTCTCGAACTCCTGACCTGGTGATCCGCCCGCCTTGGCCTCCCAAAGTGCTGGGATTACAGGCGTGAGCCACTGCGCCCAGCTGCAGCTTACATTTTCAATAGAAGTCAATGAGAATGGTGTGACCCTATATATGTTTTTCTTTAAGGATGGTTTAGAAATGGAAAAACGTTAACAAATTTGGCAATTACTTTGGATCACCTGCCATCATAACTGGCTGCTGCTTGTCATTCACACAACACCAGAACTTAAGACAAATGGAACTGATGTCATCTTGAATTCTTCATTTATTTTGACTGCAATTTCTTTGGAATGGAGGCATTGTTTTTAAGAAAAACATGTCACGTAGCTGTCTAAAAGAAAACATTTAACTGGCCAGGCACGGTGGCTCACACCTGTTATCCCAGCACTTTGGGAGGCCAAGGCGGGCAGATTGCAAGGTCAGGAGATTGAGATCATCCTGGCTAACACAGTGAAACCCCGTCTCTACTAAAAATACAAAAAATTAGCCAGGCATGGTGGTGGGCACCTGTAGTCCCAGCTACTCGGGAGGCTGAGGCAGGAGAATGGCGTGAACCCGGGAGTTGG
Organism: Chlorocebus sabaeus; assembly: GCF_047675955.1. Taxonomy (NCBI): domain Eukaryota; kingdom Metazoa; phylum Chordata; class Mammalia; order Primates; family Cercopithecidae; genus Chlorocebus; species Chlorocebus sabaeus. The sequence continues at coordinate 4,229,076 of NC_132919.1, forward strand.
AGCTTGCAGTGAGCCGAGATCGCGCCACTGCACTCCAGCCTGGGCAACAGAGCGAGGCACCATCTCCAAAAAAAAAAAAAAAAAAAAAAAATTTAACCTCAAATTAAATAAATAAATAAAAGGACACTGTAATTTAACATCTTCACAATACCCAAAATGAGTTTCAAAGGCCTGTTACTTACAGCATACCTCCAAAGTGGGAGAGGGGGGGCCTCACCATCTTGCTCAGGCTGGTCTCAGAACTCCTGGAATCAAGCAATCCTCCTGCCTCGGCCTCCCAAAATGCTGGGATTACAGAAATTAAATCACTGCACCCAGCCCTTAAAACTTTTTCGGAATCTTCTTTCTTATACACAAATGAGCAAATTTCTATCTTACATATTATGGCTAATGTAATTAACTTAGAACATTGTCGGCCAGGCGTGGTGACTCACGCGGTAATCCCAGCACTTTGGGAGGCCGACAAGGGTGGATCACCTGAGGTCAGGAGTTCGGGACGAGCATGGCCAACATGGTGAAACCTTGTCTCTAACAAAAATACAAAAATTAGCCAGTCATGGTGGTGCGCCTGTAATCCCAGCTACTCGGGAGACTAAGGTAGGAGAATTGCTTGAACCTGGGAGGTGGAGGCTGCAGTAAAGCTGACAAGTCTGCCACTGCACTCCAGCCTGGGCAACAGAGCAAGACCCTGTCTCAAAACAAACAAACAAAAAAAGAACAGTGTCAGGGCAGTTAAAACAAGTATCACCTTGAACATTTCAAAATAAATAGTAAAGAATTCAGAGAATGTCTGGCTCTGAACAGTGTCATTCTCCAAATTAAACCAATTGTAAAAATATGCACCCAGCAACTTAGATGTAATTATTTAGATTGTAAGTTATCTATTTAAATCACTCTTAGATAATACAGCTACATCATTTTCCTGATAAGGATGTCTTTGCCATTCCTACAGAGAAAATGTTTGAATCCAGCTCATTTAAAAATAGTATGAGGCTGGGCGTGGTGGTTCATGTCTGTAATCCCAGCACTTTAGGAGGCCGGATCACCTGAGGTCAGCAGTTCGAGACCAGCATAGCCAACATGGCAAAACCCTATCTCTACTAAAAACACAAAAAGTAGCCAGGTGTGGTGGCGTGCACCTGTAATCCCAGCTACTCAGGAGGCTGAGACAAGAGAACCGCCTCTGCCCAGGAGACAGAGGTTGCAGTGAGCCTGGCCAACAGACCGAGATTATCTCATGGGGGTGGGGGAAAGAGTTAAAAATAAGAGAAACTGAATGCAGGGTATATAAGAACTCTCTGTACTATTCTCACAATTCTTCTGTATATCTGAAACTCTTCTAAAAAGGTTTATTTAAAAACAAAAAGCCTATCACAGTCGTATTGCTTCCCCAACAGCCATAGCATATGACGTAGATGCCGAAGAGGGTAGCAGGCAACACAATACCCTCATCTGTGCCACTGCTGCACCTGCAAGAGTTAAATATAAACCAAACTGGATAACAACAATTTTGTTGTTTCCATTAGGCAAATGCTAAGGGCAGAAGAAGAGCAAAGATGCCATCCTAGGGCGGAGATGCAGAAATAACCAGAGAAGACAGCGAAAATACAGTCTTTTCCTGGGGGAACGATCACACCATAAATGTTCACAGCAGTCTGAAAATAAGAAATTATTCCGAGCTTTGTCAGTGACAAGTGAAAAAAAAAAAGAATAAACAGAAGAAAGAAATTATCACAGCCTAAAGTACTAATGAGGATAATATAAACCTTATACACTGCTAAATACAAAAAAAAAATAGGGAAATACAATCCTCTGTTTACCTAGGGTGAAAGAATATAAAGGAAGACCTCAGAATAACACTCCTCTCTATATATAAACCTTAAATAAGTAATTTAGTTTTAGAATCCTAAAGCACAAAAGATGACAAACAGACTCAAAATACCAGATGCGGCCATTACCAATAGTTATTAGTTCCCCTTCTAAAAGTTACAAAGACTTCAGAATTTAACAGACAGTGTGCAGTGGTATAAAATGCAGTGGTCTTGGCTGGGTGCGGTGGCTCACGCCTGTAATCCCAGCACTTTGAAAGGGCGAGGCGGGTGAGGTGAGGAGTTAAAGACCAGCCTGGCCAACATGGCAAAAAAAAACTCCGTCTTTTAAATATATTTGAATCACCCTCAAAAACAGTGATAAAATCAAAGGATCATATGACCCCACAGGCTCCCCAGGACCTAAGTAGAAAAGGGATCATCGTATCAACATTAATTTTTATATTCATTCTCTGTGTAGATCTAACTTAAATATTGTTTTTCTAAGACAGGGTCTTGCTCTGTCAACCAGGCTAGAGGGCAGTGATGCGCTCACAGCTCATGGCAGCCTCCAACTCCTGGGCTCAAGCGATCCTCCTGCCTAGAATCCCCAAGTGCTGGGATTACAGGCGTGAGCCACTGCACCCAGCCTAAACTTTGTTAAAGGACAAGTTCGGAGATTAATGAAGTCTAGCTGTCTTGGTTCTGCTACTGCAAATAAGTGAAACTTAGTTTTCTCTTTTGGAAAATAGGGACAGTCAGCTGAGTAGGAAATTTAAGGCCACTACAGCAGAGGACCAGACAGGAACTTCAGAGACATGGGAGGAAAAGCCAAAAAGAAAACAATGTTAATTTTTTTAGTAATTTTAAAAATTATACAGTTAGAAAAGCTACAGTCATGATAGAGTTCATTAAAGAAAATACTTCGGGGGCGGGTGTGGTGGCTGTATTATAGATAATACAGCTGTATCATTTTCCTGATAATGATGTTTTTGCTATTCCTACTGAGAAAATGTTTGAATCCCACTCATTCAAAAATAGTATGAGGCCGGGCGCAGTGGCTCACGCCTGTAATCCCAGCACTTTGGGAGGCCGAGGCGGGCAGACTGCCTGAGCTCAGGAGTTCGAGACCAGCCTGGGAAACACGGTGAAACCCCATCTCTACTAAAATACAAAAATTAGCTAGGCGTGGTGGCGCGCACCTGTAGTCCCAGCTACCCAGGAGGTTGAGGCAGAATTGCTCGAACCTGGGAGGTGGAGGTTGCGATGAGCCAAGATCGTGCCACTGCACTCCAGCCTGGGTGACAGAGTGAGACTCCATCTCAAAAAAAAAAAAAAACTTTGACAGAAAAATAAGGACCTTGATGAGACACTGAAGGTGTTTCAACAAGTGTCACTTCCTAAAATTAAGTAAATGGAAAAAAAAAAAAATGTAAGATGGGGGAAGAATGCCTATAATATTGTGGTGAAGTATCTATATTGTATTATCAACTGATACAAACTAGTGTCAATCAACAAAACTCCATCTCAACATATATATATTAAATTTTATACCCCAACATTTTTTGTTTTTTTTTTTAGACGGAGTCTCGTTCTGTCACCAGGCTGGAGTGCAGTGGTGATCTTGGCTCACTACAACCTCCGACTCCCAGGTTCAAGTGATTCTCCTGCCTCAGCCTCCTGAGTAGCTGGGATTACAGGCATGTGCCACCACACCTGCCCAGCTAATTTTTGTATTTTTAGTACAGACACGGTTTCACCATGTTGGCCAGGATGGTCTCGATTTCCTGACCTCGCTATCCGTCCACTTCGGCCTCCCAAAGTGCTGGGATTACAGGCGTGAGCCACCGTGCCCAGCTCGATTTTTTTTTTTTTTTTTTTTTGAGACAGAGTCTCACTGTGTTGCCCAGGCTGGAGTGCAGCGGCACAATCTTGGCTCACTGCAACCTTCACCTGCTAGGGGTTCAAGAAGTTCTCCTGCCTCAGCCTCCAAGTAGCTGGGACTACAGGTGCGCGCCACCATATCCAGCTAATTTTTTGTATTTCTAGTAGAGACGGGGTTTCACCATGCTGGCCAGGCTGGTCTCGGAACTCCTGACCTCGTGATCCGCCCACCTCGGCCTCCCAAAGTGCTAGGATTACAGGTGTGAGCCACTGCGCCCGGCCTTTTTTGTGTATGTGTGAGTGAGACAGAGTCTCACTCAGTCAGTCACCCAGACTGGAGTGTAGTGGCGCGATCTCAGCTCACTGCAACCTCTACCTCCTGGGTTCAAGAGATTCTCCCGCCTGGCCTCCCAAAGTGCTGGGATTACCGGTGTGAGTCACCACACCTGGCCTACCCCAGCATTTTTAAGGTCTTCCACAAACTTCAACCTTTCCAGATACTTTCCCACTAGTTCAGTTTATCATATACTCCAACTATACAACTTCTTTCAGCATAAACTTTGTCTTGCTTGTTCTTTTCCATCAGCCTTAAATATTTTCCTCTTTCTGCGTGTCAAATTTGACAGATCTTTTAAAGGTCAAGCAGAAGTGTCATGAACTCCTCCTCAAAGCCCTCCATGAACCAGACTGGTAGAAGCCAGCTTTTCTTGACTTCTTCTATAATGACAACCCTAAAGCAGCTGTATTATGGAACTTTTATTTTTCTACAGAATACAAGTTCCTGAAATGCCCAAACAGCATCCCGACAGCACACAAAACAGGCATCAAACTTGCTGATTTAAGAGATGGCATTAGATCCGCATAAATGAGCTTCACTCCACAGATCAAAGAACCCTCTGAAATTTCATACCAAGTTATGTATGTGTGCTTTTCTCAGGAGGCCTTTTAACATCTTACCAGATTCTCAAAGGAAACGAAGAACTCCCAAAATATTAATTAAAAAAAAAAACAACACTCTGGAAAGGAAAGGGCTCGAGTTTTACCAGAAAATAAAACTTTCTGCTAGCCAACTCCATCAGCAGTTAAGAAGGTTAGACTGGAGAAATTACCAATTTCTTTATTTACTTCAAATATTTGGCTGGGGCAAAGATTTGACACAATGGTTCATGTGTCTAATCCCAGGACTTTGAGAGGCCAAGGTGGGAGGACTGCTTGAACCCAGGACTTCAAGACCAGCCTGGGCAACATAGCAAAACCCCATCTCTACAAAACAAAATTTTTTTTTTAATTGGCTGAGCATGGTGGTGCGTGCCTGTGGTCCCAGCTACTCAGGCAGATAAGGTGGGAGGATCACTTGGTTCTGGGAGATTGAGGCTGCAGTGGGCCATCATCACATCCTTGCACTCCAGCCTGGGTGACAGAGCAAGACTTTATCAAAAGGAAAAATTAGCCAGGTGTGGCGGTGCATGCGTATAGTCCCAGCTATAGGGATGGAGGTAGGGGGATTGCTTGAGCCAAGGAAGTGGAGGCTGCAGTGGGCCTTGATGGTGCCACTGCATTCTAGTCTGGACAACACAGTAAGACCCTGTCTCAAAACAAAACAAAGATTTGCTGTGATTTGCCTCACAAGCAGCTGGGACTACAGGCATGTGCAACCACGACCGGCTAATTTTTGTATTTTTAGTAGAAATGGGGTTTCACCATGCTGGCCATGGCTTGTCTCAAACTCCTGACCTCAGGTGATCCACCTGCCTCAGCCTCCCAAAGTGCTGGGATTACAGGCATGAATCACTATGCCAGGCCTGCCAGACTATTTTCTTAGAAATTCATTTACTGGCTGGGAGCAAGTGGCTCAAGCCTATAATCCTAGCACTTTGGGAGGCCAGGGGTGGGTGTTATCACCTGAGGTCATGAGTTTGAGACTAGCCGTGGCCAGCATGGTGAAACTCCATCTCTACTAAAAATAGAAAAATTAGCCAGTTGTGGTGGTGCACGCCTGTAGTCCCAGCTACTTCTGAGGCTGAGGCGGGAGAATCGCTTGAACCCAGGAGGGGGAGGTTGCAGTGGGCCGAGATCGCGCCACAGCACTCCAGCCTGGGCAACAAGAGTTAAAAAAAAAAAAAAAAAAAAAAAATTAATTTACTACTGGCTGCTCTGCCTATGGAGTAGTCATTCTTTTTTTTTTTTTTTTTTTCTGAGACGGAATTTCTTGTTCCCCAGGCTGGAGTGCAGTGGCATGGTGTTGGCTCACTGCAACCTCCGCCTCACGCGGGTGCAAGCGATTCTCCTGCCTCAGCCTCCTGAGTAGCTGGGATTACAGGCATGCACCACCATGCCCAGCTAATTTTGTATTTTTAGTAGAGAGGGGGTTTCTCCAAGTTGGTCAGGCTGGTCAGGCGAGAGCCACCGCACCCAGCAGAGTAGCCATTCTTTATTCCTTTACTTTCTTAATAAACTTGTTTCACTTAAATAAAATAAAAAAGGCTGGGCATGATGGCTCATGCCTGTAATCCCAGCACTTTGGGAGGCTGAGGCAGGTGGATCACCTGAGGTCAGGAGTTCAAGACCAGCCTGACCAACATGGAGAAACCCCGTCTCTACTAAAAATACAAAATTAGCCAGGCGTGGTGGCACACATCTATAACCCCAGCTACTCGCTTGAACCCAGGAGGTGGAGGTTGCAGTGAGCCGAGGTCATGCCACTGCACTCCAGCATGGACAAAAAGAGCGAAACTCTGTCTCGAGAAAAAAAAAAAGGATATAACCTAATGCTATTAAGAGAACTGAAATGTTGATTCTGCTGTATACAAACATAGTCTTTTTCCTATGAAGCCTTACCTCATCTCTCTGTACTCCCCCCATAATTAAACACTTCTCCTTCAATGCCACTTTCTGTTCCTTGTACATATACATATATGTACTGCATTAAAACTTTGCGGCCAGGCGCAGCGGCTCACGCCTGTAATCTCAGCACTTTGGAAGGCCGAGGTGGGCAGATGGCCTGAGGTCAGGAGTTCAAGACCAGCCTGAACAACATGGTTAAACCCCTTCTCTACTAAAAAATACAAAAAATTAGCTGTGCATGGTGGCACACGCCTGTAATCCCAGCTACTCAGGAGGCTGAGGCGGCAGAATCGCTTGAACCCAGGAGGTGAAGGTTGCAGTGAGCCGAGATGGCGCCACTGCACTTCAGCCTGGGCAACAACAGCGAAAACTCTGTCTCAAAAAACAGTTAAATAAATAAATAAATAAAAATAAAAATCTTTTCTTACATAGTGCTACTCAGTGTAGCACCTCACGGTCGGGATATCACATCAATTACCTTTGTGTTCCCATAGCATCTCAATACAATGGCATATAAGGGCTCAATAAATAAACTTTTATGCTGATGCTTTATTCCATTTTGCAAGCAACCACACAAGTTTAAATGAAGACTGCTATTTAAAATTAAGATGGTGGCTGTGCGTGGCAGCTCACGCCTGTAATCCCAGCACTTTGGGAGGCCAAGCCAAGAGGATCGCTTGAGCCCGGGAGTTCAAGAGCAGCCTGAGCAACACAGCAAGACTTTGATCTCAAAAATAAATTAAGTAATAAATAATAAAAAAAATTAAGATAGAATTTCTGTCTTAAACTACAGGTTTCTCTACTTCAACTTCCTGTTCCTTGAACATGTTAATAGAGCAACCATGTAGTTGTGTTTGTAACTACAAATATTAAGTTCTTTATTTGAAAAAGGATGGATAATAATGCATGGTTACAGGTGACTTTTTAAAAAAACTTTTTATTCTGAAATACAGTCCCATAGGACAAGGGGGAAATGTACAGAAAGGTTTCCTGTAACCTTACCCTGTTTCTCCCAAATGTTAACATCCTGTATAAGTCTAGCACAATATCAAACCCAAGAAATTGACAGTGGTACAATCCATATACTTTATAGTCCCCCCACCAGTCTGAAAATATTAAATGGAAAATAACAGAAATAAACAATTCTTAAGTTTTAAATTTTGTGTTGTTCTGAGTAGCATGATGAAATCTCACACTGTCCCTCCTGCCTATGACTTAGCAGTGCTTGGGTTCAAGTAACCCTTGTTTTACTTAATAATGGCCCCAAAGTGCAAGAGTAGTGATGCTGGCATATTGTTATCATTGCTCTGTTTTATTATCGTTGTTGTTAATCTCACCATGACTAACATAAATTAAACCCCATCACAGGTATGCGATCACAGTATACCTGTCAGAGGAAAAAGCACAAGGTTCAGGCCTATCTGTAGTTTCAGGCATCCACTGGAGGTCTTGGGAAGTATCCCATGCAGATAACGGAGGACTGTTGTATTCAGATGTCATCACTGTGTGTGTGTGTGTGTGTGTGTATGTGTGTGTGTGTGTGTGTGTAGCTCTATGCAGTTTTATCACATTTGCAGATGTGTGTAATCACTATCAAGATACAAAACTCTTCATCACTACAAAGATCCCTCATGTTGCTGTATACCACATATCTCTCATGTCCCTAAATCCCTGAACACTATTATCCATCACTGTAATTTTGTCATTTCAAGAATTTTATACAAAGGTGCCAAGACCACTCAATAGAGAAGGACAATCTAGTCTCTTAACAAATGGTGGTGGGAAAAGTTGTGGATATCCACAAGCAAAATAGTGAAGTTGGACGTTTATCTTGCACTTTATATTAAAATTAACTTGGCCAGGTGCGGTGGCTCACACCTGTAATCGCAGCACTTTGGGAGGCCGAGGTGGGCAGATCACAAGGTCAGGAGTTCGAGGCCATCCTGGCCAACATGGTGAAACTCTGTCTCTACTAAAAATACAAAAATTATCTGGGCGTGGTGGCACGTGCCTGTAGTCCCAGCTACTCAGGAGGCTGAGGCAGAACTGCTTGAACCTGGGAGGCGGAGGCTGCAGTGAGCCAAGATCATGCCACTGCACTCCAGCCTGGGCAAAGAGCGAGACTCTGCCTCAAAAAAAAAAAAAAAGACCTAAATATAAAACCTAAAACTGTAACTCCCAGAAGAAAACGTAAGAGAAGAGCTTCGTAACACTGCACTTAGCAGTGATTTCTTGGATATAACACCAAAAGCACAGGCAACAATAGCAAATAGACAAACTAGACTACACCAAACTTAAAACGGTCGTGCATCACGGGATACGATCGACAGAGTGAAAAGGCAACCTACCGAATGGGAGTTCATATTTGCAGATCATGTATCTATTGGGGTTAATAGCTAAAATAATACCCAAAAAGAAATACCCAAAAAGAACCCCTACCACTCTGCAAAGAAAAAGCCAAATAACCTGACTGTTTAAATGGCAAGACTTTAAATAGACGTTTCTCCAAAAATGACAAACAAATGGCCAAAAGCATGTAAAAAGACGCACAACTTTGTAACCATTGGAGGAATGCAAATCAAAACCACAATGAGGGCCAGGTGTGGTGGCTCACACCTGTAATCCCAGCACTCTGGGAGGCAGAGGCAGGCAGATGGCCTCAACTCGAGTTCGAAACCAGCCTGGATAACATGGTTGAAATTCCATCTCTACAAAACAAAATACAAAAATTAGCCTGGTGTGGTGGCATGTGCCTATAGTCCCAGCTACTCAGGAGTCTGAAGTGGGAGGACTGCTGGAGCCCAGGAGTTCGAGGCTGCAGTGAGCTGAGATCGCAGCACTGCACTCCAGCCTGGGCAACAGAATAAGACCCTGTTTCACGAAAACCAAAAAACAAAACAAAAACCACACAATGAGATTTCATCTTACACCTATTTGGATGACTTTTATCAAAAAAAAAAATAAGTGTTGGCAAAGATGTGGAAAAATTGGAACCTTACTTTTACCTACTGATGGGATTGTAAAATGGTGCAAGGCCTATGAAAAAGTTTGGAAATTCCTCAAAAAATTAAAGATAGAACTACCCAAAGTAGGTTCATCATTTGTAACATTCTGCTGTGTGATGTTGACAATGAGGGAAGCTATGCTTGAGTGGGGGCAGGAAGTATTTGGAAAATCTCTGTACCTTCTACTCAGTCTCACTGAGAACCTGAAGCTGTTCTAAAGAATAGTCTAGGCCAGGCGCGGTGGCTCACACCTGTAATCCCAGCACTTTGGGAGGCCGAGGCAGGTGGATCACGAGGTCAAGAGATCGAGACCATCCTGGCCAACATGGTGAAACCCCAACTCTACTAAAAATACAAAAAAAAAAAAAAAGAAAAAGAAAAAAAATTAGCTGGGTGTGGTGGTGCGCGCCTGTAGTCCCACCTACTCGGGAGGCTGAGGCAGGAGAATCGCTTGAACCCGAAAGGCAGAGGTTGCAGTGAGCCAAATCCACCACTGCACTCCAGCCTGATGACCGAGTAAAACCCCATCTCAGAAAAAAAAAAAAAAAAAAAAGAATAGTCTATACGCTGGGCACCATGGCTCACGCCTGTAATCCAAGCACTTTAGGAGGCTGAGGCAGGTGGATCACCTGAGGTCAGGGGTTCGAGACCAGCTGGGCCAACATGGTGAAACGCCTTTCTACTAAAAATACAAAAATTAGATGGGCGTGGTGGCAGGTGCCTGTAATCCCAGCTACTTGAGAGGCTGAGGCAGGAGAATCACTGGAACCCAGGAGACAGAGGCTGCAGTGAGCCAAGGCCCCGCCACTGTACTCCAGCCTGGGCAACAAGAGCAGAACTCCATCTCAAAAAAAAACAAAAAAAATAGGCTGGATGCGGTGGCCTACGCCTGTGATCCCAGCACTTTGGGAGGCTGAGGCGGGTGGATCACCTGAGGTCAGGAGTTCAAGCCAGCCTGACCAACATGGAGAAACCCTGTCTGTACTAAAAATACAAAATTAGCCAGGTGTGGTGGCCCATGCCTGTAACCCCAGCTACTCGGGAGGCTGCAGTGGGAGAATCGCTTGAACCCGGGAGGCAAGAGGTTGCGGTGAGCCATGATTGCGCCACTGCACTTCAGCCTGGGCAACAAGAGCAAAACTCCATATCAAAAAAAAAAAAGAAAAGAGGAAAAAGAACTCTGCCTAGCATTACTCTGTCTTAACATAGAAACCCTAGAAAATATATACCTTACATAAGAATATGATAATGTAATTAAAATGCATGTACATTCAAAAGCAAAGGAAAACAGTGTCTCCTGACATAAAGAACGTTTCTTAAAAATTCCAATTTGATAAACTTACTTAAAAGCAATCTTGCTTTACAAGATTAAAGCAAACAACAAACAGCTGCCAGGTAAAAATTTAAATTCTTTGTTTATATTTTTAACATATCCCTAGCCAACAGAAGAGTAGATAAGAAAAGCTAAAGGAAAAAAAGCAAAGATACAGCAGTAGCAGTATTTCTAAGTCACTGGACATGGGTATAAAGGTTAAATAAAAGGTAAAATAAAATATTTCCCCTTATAAAAATTAACTTGTTGCAAGTCTAGAACATAACTTCATAAAAAGAGGTATACATCTCTACAGCAACAGCAATACATTAGAGTATTTATTCCAGAAGTTTCTCTGAGGGCCAGAATCTATCAATGGAACAGCACTGATAAAAACTTCTGATTAGACCGGGCGCGGTGGCTCACGCCTGTAATCCCAACACTTTGGGAGGCTGAGGAGGGCAGAGGAGATTGAGACCATCCTGGCCAACATGGTCTCTACTAAAAACACAAAAATAATCCAGGCGTGGTGGCGTGCGCCTGTAGTCCCAGCTACTCAGAAGGCTGAGGCAGTAGAATCACTTGAACCCAGGAGGCAGAGGCTGCAGTGAGCCAAGATCTCGCCACTACACTCCAGCCTGGGCGACAGAACGAGACTCCATCTCAAAAAAAAACTGATTAACTCAAATTAGCCCAATACTGTCTTGCACTAAGGGGAAAAAGTTTAGAATGTTCTATTGTAACATTTAAATATCTTATTTCCTGGAACTACATTTTATTCTTTATCATTTATCTGTTTATAATAATCATGTTCATTACCAGAATTCGGAGAATGTTTGCTTTTTGTGATTTGTACTTTTCTGTACCTGAAATGCTGTTAACCATATAAACCTACACTGTGTTTACCTTGCCAGAGTGTTTCCATAAGCCCACACTTCCTTCTCTGAAAAGTTATTTCCTACAAACCAATGAAAGGTAACATTAGACGTACCCTTAGAAGTCATCTAAATTCTAACAAAAATTTAAATCTAAAAAAATTTCAATAATTAAGAAATGCCAAATTGTTTATCCTAAATCAAACTGATCTCATTAAAAGAGTGCTTAATTAATACTTTACTTGCTTAAAGCAAAGGAATGCCCACACTACAGTTTACCATAATTTGGCATACCCTCCCACCAACAAAAAAATTGTACTGAAGTACCCAAAGCCGAAAGAGGCAAGGATTGAAACTCATCTTGACAGTGCAATCAGACATTCTTCACCTGAGAAAAGGAAGTCAAAAGGCAACAACAGGGGACAGGGCGTGGTGGCTCAGGCCTGTAATTCCAGCACTTTGGGAGGCTGAGGTGGGCGGATCACAAGGTCAGGAGATAGAGACTATCCTGGCTAACACAGTGAAACCCCGTCTCTACTAAAAATGCAAAAACTTAGCCGGGGACGGTGGTGGGCGCCTGTAGTCCCAGCTACTGGGGAGGCTGAGGCAGGACAATGGCGTGAACCCGGGAGGCGGAGCTTGCAGTGAGCCGAAATTGCGTCACTGAACTCCAGTCTGGGAGACACAGGGAGACTCCCTCTCAAAAAAAAAGAAAAAAAAAGGCAACAATGATAGTCACTGGATTATCAGATTTTACACCCTGGATCTACTCTATTAAATAATGATCAGTGCACCTAATTTGACAACTATATGTGAAAGTATCACAAAATATAATGTGTATTAACAAACTATATAATAAAACTGGCCCGGCACAGTGGCTCACGCCTGTAATCCCAGCACTTTGGGAGGTTGAGACGGGTAGATCACCTGAGATTGGGAGTTCGAAACCAGCCTCACCAACATCGAAAAACCCCGTCTCTACTAAAAATACAAAACTGACCGGGCGTGGTGGCACAAGCCTGTAATCCCAGCTAATCAGGAGGCTGAGGAAGGAGAATCGCTTGAACCTGGCGAGGCAGCGGTTGTGGTGAGCCTAGTTCATGCCATTGCACGCCAGCCTGGGCAACAAGAGTGAAGCTCCGTCTCAAAAAAAATACACATATGCAATAGAGGGGCCGGGCGCAGTGTCTCACACCTGTAATCCCACCACTTTGTAAGGCCAAGGTGGGCAGATCACCTGAGGTCAGGAGTTCAAGATCCACCTGGCCACCATGGTGAAACCCTGTCTCTACTAAAAATACAAAAATTAGCCAGGCATGGTGGTGGACACCTGTAAGCCCAGCTACTACGGAGGCTGAGGCAAGATAATCCCTTGAATCCAAGAGGCAGAGATTGCAGTGAGCTGAGATTATACCACTGCACTCCAGCCTGGGTGACAGAGTGAGACTCCATCTCAAAAAAAAATAAAAATAAAATAAATATATGAAGTACTCAGCACAGTGCCTGGTACATGTTAGTCCTCAGTAACGTTGGCCTATATAAACATGCATACAAGAACTTCCCTGAAAAGACACATTTGCCAGCCAGGCGTGATGGCACATGCCTGTAATTCCAGCACTTTCATGGGCCGAGGCAGGTGGATCACCTGAGATCAGGAGTTCAAGACCAGCCTGGCCAACATGGTGAAACCCCATCTCTACTAAAAATACAAAAAATTAGCTGGGCATCGTGGCACGCACCTGTAATCCCAGCTACTTGGGAGGCTGAGGCACAAGAATCGCTTGAACCCAGGAAGCGGAGGTTGCAATTAGCCGAGATCATGCCACTGCACTCTAGCCTGGGCAACAGAGCAAGACTGTCTCAAAAAAAAAAAAAAAACAAAACATTTGTCAGTGATGTGTTGCTTCCATGAAAAGAACTTATGGTCAGGGTGAAAAGACTATGCTTTTTTGTACTCTTTGCATTTTTAACCAATGCTTATAATACCTTTTCAAAAGATAAAATGTTTTAAAAGTATCTCTTGTGCTGAGGGATTTCTTAAGTGTTTAACATAAGGCACTGCAAAACTTGAATTGCCATGGCTGAATTTGCAAAGGAATAAGTCATAGTCTAATAATATCCATAGAGAAATACACAACCTATCTGATTTCATGAATACGTTAGGTGTCTTTATTTGCTTAACAATTAGCCATAATGGTCTTTTCTGAAACATTTTAACTCAGTAATCTTCAACCTGGGATGATTTTGTCCCTCAGGAGACATTTGGCAATAGAGACATCTATGGTTGTCACAACTAAGGGAGGATGCTACTGGCATCTAGTGGGTGAAGGCCACGTATGCTGCTCAACATTCTGTAACGCACAGAACAGGCCCCACAACGAGACTCAACCCAAAATGTCAGTGGCGCCAAGACTGAGGAACTCCACAACCCAAGGAACCATTGTGTTCAATTCTCAAAGTAACCAGGTTCTTCATTAAGTTATCAACAAAACATACCCCATATATTCTCCCAAGTAATTAATTTAAATCCTTAAGGATTGACAGACTAGAGGTTCAATAAATGTAGCCACTCATACAAAAATTAGCCTGGCGTGGTAGTACACACCTGTAATCTCAGTTACTGGGGGCGGGTGTGGGTGGGGAGGAACAGGGGATGGCGCAGGACAATCGCTTGAACCTGGGAGGTGGAGGTTGCAGTGAACTGAGATTATGTCACTGCACTCCAACCTCCATGAAAGGTGGTGGTGGCTCACACTTGTAATCCCAGCACTTTGGGAGGCCGAGGTGGGTGAATCACCTGAAGTCAGGAGTTCGAGACCAGCCTGGCCAACATGGTGAAACCCCATCTCTACTAAAAATACAAAACTTGGCCAGGCACAGTGGCAGGTGCCTGTAATCCCAGCAACTCGGAGGCTGAGGCAGGAGAAACACTTGAACTTGGAGGCAGAAGTTGTCCTGAGCCAAGATCTTGCCACTGCACTCCAGTTTGGGGAACAAAGTAAAAACTCTGTCTCAAAAATAAAATAAAACAGGCTTTTATTTCACACTCTGTGTAGTTATCAAATCTTTCCAATAAATTTTATATGTTTACATTTCAATTAAAATTCATTTGCCTTGCCCTACTACTTTGTACATTTTGAGCATGTTAATTCACATGCTTCAAATTTTTCAAAACATATTAAAAACAATCCCATTGTTTCTCATCAAGGCAGGAAAACTTAAATCTGCAGCTAAGTAACTTTACAATGAGGCCTGAAAAAATACAAATTAAATTGCTCTCTCCTCTATCTTAAAGTGTATTTTAGTATGCCCCATCAGAAAGACAATCATTAATAAAGAGTTTTGGGACGTTTTATTAATATTTGCATATACATTGTCAAAAAAAAAAAAAAAAGAGGGCAGAACGGAACCAAGTGACCATCAAAATCTAGAGCTGGTTCAAAAACGGATAGGAAATCGTTTTGACACATTGCTGCTGCTGACACTGTTATGTCTTATTTTACTTTATTAGTAATGCATAACTTCTTTTACACCTTTTAAATGTTTATGTTTTCCATTATGTAAGAATTCAATGTTTTAATACCTAGTACCTCAAGTTGTTTAACAATTCACCACATAGGCCGGGCGCGGTGGCTCAAGCCTGTAATCCCAGCACTTTGGGAGGCCGAGACGGGCGGATCACGAGGTCAGGAGATCGAGACCATCCTGGCTAACACGGTGAAACCCCGTCTCTACTAAAAAAAAAAATACAAAAAACTAGCCGGGCGAGGTGGCGGGCGCCTGTAGTCCCAGCTACTCCGGAGGCTGAGGCAGGAGAATGGCGTAAACCCGGGAGGCGGAGCTTGCAGTGAGCTGAGATCCGGCCACTGCAGTCCAGCCCGGGCTACAGAGCAAGACTCCGTCTCAAAAAAAAAAAAAACAATTCACCACATAAAACTTATTCTGATTAAAGAATTGGGGAAATCTTAAATCCCTCCTCCAAACAAAAAAGTATACAGAAAAGGTGTTTATAAATGTCAAGATGCAGACGGGCGCGGTGCTCACGCCGGTAATCCCAACACTTTGGGAGGCCCAGGCGGGCGATCCCCAGGTCAGGAGTTGGAGATCAGCCTGGCCAGCATGGTAAAAACCCGCCTCTACCAAAAATACAAAAAATTAGCCGGGCGTGGTGGTGTGCGCCTGTAATCCCAGCTACTCGGGAGGCTGAGGCAGGAGAATCACTTGAACCCAGGAGGCGGAGGTTGCAGTGAGCCGAGATGACGCAACTGCACTCCAGCCTAGGCGATAGAGTGAGACTCTGCCTCAAAATAAAAAAAAAGATGCAATAAAGTTTTTTTTTTTTTTGAGACAGAGTCTCGCTCTGTCGCCCAGGCTGGAGTGCATTGGAGCGATCTCGGCTCACTGCAAACTCCACCTCCGGGGTTCACGCCATTCTCCTGCCTCAGCCTCCCCAGTAGCTGGGACTACAGGCGCCCGCCACCACGCCAGGCTAATTTTTTGTATTTTTAGTAGAGACGGGGTTTCACTATGTTAGCCAGGATGATCTCAATCTCCTGACCTAGTGATCCGCCCGCCTCGGCCTCCCAAAGTGCTGTGATTACAGGCATGAGCCATCGCGCCCGGCCCTTCTTTTTTTTTTTGAAGAGTCTCGCTCTGTTGCCCAGGCTGGAATGCAGTGGGGCGATCTCAACTCACTGCAGCGATGCCTCCCGGGTTCAAGCAATTCTCCTGTCTCAGCCTCCCGAGCAGCTGGGATTACAGGCGCCCTCCACCACGCCCGAATAATTTTTTGTATTTTTAGTAGTGACGGGTGTTTCGCCACATTGGCCAGGCTGGCCTTGAACTCCTGTCTTCAGGTGATCTGCCAGCCTCAGCTTCCCGAAGTGCTGGGATTACAAGCGTGAGCCACCGCGCCCGGCCTCAGTGCTTTTCCAGTACATAATTTTGATGAGTATCCAGTAGTATCATTAGAACTTCTCCATTCACTGGAAGCGAACTCCCCCGAGCACCTAGAACTTTAATACTTGTCCAAACCTGCTTGCTCATGGTCTAATAATAAACCCAATTATACTATCTGTAAGAACCCCTGACAACCTTTTCCTTAAGAAGCTATAAAGGTGATTTAACGAACACCTCAAACTCTTAGTAAATGTATTTCAAAGGCAGATTTCATCACTCCAGTCTTTGGCTTCTGCTGAGGGCTGGAGGCTACTGGTTGTAGAGTGGGTAGGGGGAAGATCGCTTGAACTGAGAATGACACACGCCGGGCGTTGTACAGCAGGGGTAACTGCTGGTTCATTTCTCTTTAAATCTGGCAGCACGTGGGGCTGCATTGTGAAGCCACCAACCCGCCTCCCCCCTTCCACTCCGCACACGGACGTCTCCAGTGCGCATGCTCTGCGCACACAGTCCTAGCAGAGTAGGAGCCAACCCCCTAAAAAGTCAACCTGGAAGCCGCAAACGGCCGGAGGCCGGGACAATGGGGGAGGGGGGCCGCAGGCTCCTCGGAGAGGCCGACCCGGCCGCCGCCCCGGGCCAGAGTCTGCGGGCGCAGCTCCGGGGTTTGCGGGCCTGCGCAGGAGCCGGAATCGCGGCGAGCACAAAGCCCGGAGCCGGCCAGCGAGCGGCTCTCCCCGCGGCCCGCTCCTACCCTCCCCCAGCCGGGCGGCGCAGCCGGAGCCCGTGCCAGGCGGAGGCAGGCGAGGCGGCGTTCCGCACCCCGCCAGGGTCTCCGGCACCCGCGCGCCCGCATGGAGGCCGCCGAGGCCGGCGCTTTTGTTGTCGGCCCCAACTCCGCGGACCCAGCGCCGCCCGGGGAGAAGTTTTGTGCGCCTCACCTATCCCGCCAGGGCAGGTCCCTTCCGCCCGCCCTCGTCCCCCGCGGCTCAGACACCGAGCCTGGGACTCGCAGCCACGCTGGGCCCGGACGCTCCAGCCGGCCCCGAAGGTCCGGCGACCCCGGCAGCACCTGAGCCCGGGACCCGCCCCTCCAGGCTGGCGGCCCCGGCCTGGGGATCCGCACACAGCCCCTCCCCCGCAACGTCCTACAGAACGGTGGGGGAGGGGGGCCGCCTCCTCCCCGATCCCCCGGGCGCCAGGCCCGGTCCCCGGGCCGGAGCTGGGTCGCGTCCCCGCCCCCAATGCCCTCCAAGAGCCAGGAGAGAACGGCTGGGCCCGGCCGGGACCGGAGCCTCGAGGTGCCCACCCTCGCAGGCCCGGACCCCTTCGGCCGTGCGGCCGCTGGCCCGGGAGGAGGAGAAGAGGGACCGAGCAGCGGCTGTCTGCGATCGCGGCCGAGCCCGGCGCCCCGCCGCCCGCCTGCTCACCTGCCAGCTGTCTTCGCAGTAGCAGTGCCGACTGCAGCTCCGTCATCCTCCCCGCCGAGGGCCCGGGCTGGCGCCGGGGCTTCCGAAGGGCTGGGGACAGGCTCTGGGGGCGGCTGGAGCGGGGTGTGCCGAGGAACCCGGGCCCCGCGACCGGAGCGCCGGAGCCGAGGGAGGCCGGGCTGAGGCGGCGGGAGCGGCGCCTCGCTGCCGGTGCGAGTCCGCTCGCTTCAGCTCTTTTCACAGCGACTCACGCCCGGAAGGGGAGGGTGCCCGAGCTGCCGCGGCGCGCACTGGGACTTCGCTCGCCCGCTTCCCTCCTTCAACCCGCCCGTCGGCCCCACCGGTGCCTTCCCCCGCCACAGCCTCACTGCGCGCAGGGCCGCTGGGCGCAGGCGCGCTGAGACAGCCGACTTGGGAAGCCTCCCGCCCGCTAGCCCGACCCCTCGGCCTCCCGCCCCGCCCCCGGCGGCGGAACCCCGCCCCCTGAGCGCAGTTGTCCCTGTCGCCGCCATTTTGGGAAGGTCGACGCCCGGCTGCCAGCCCAGGTCTCCGCTGGTAGACGCCCCGCGGACGCCATGACAAAGAGGTCGCGGAGGGTCAAATACAGCATCTGGATTGAAGCAGTGGATATGGGAGCGAAGGGGCCAAAAGAAGTGTTAGATGTCTTGTCGTTGGCGAGCGCCCAAAAGCCATCTAACACTGCCACATGGTGTGCGAATTAGGAATTGTTAGAAAGCCGAAGTTAGTACTGGTGTGCCCCATTTTAACCAAACACCAAAATAGCGGCAATATATGCTGATAATTCTCTTTATATAAAGAGTGCACAAAAAGATTTTTTTTTTTTTATACCAAATCTCGCTTTGTCGCCCAGGCTGCAGTACAGTGGCGCGATCTCGGCTCACTGCAACCTCCGCCTCCCGGGTTCAAGTGATTCTTCTGCCTCCGCCTCCTGAGTAGCTGGAATTAGAGGCGCCCGCCACCACGCCCGGCAAATTTTTCGTATTTTTAGTAGAGACGGGGTTTCACCCTATTGGCCAGGCTGGGCTCAAACTCCTGGCCTCAAGTGATCCACCCGCCTCAGCCTCCCAAAAGTGCTGGGATTATAGGCATAAGCCACCGCGACCGGCCCTATTATTATTGAGCCCCTGCAACCGGCCGTGTTATTATTATTATTTATGGACAGCAATTCTCTCTGTCGCCCAGGCTGGAATGCAGTGATCATAGCTCTCTGCAGCTTGGAACTCCTGGGCTTAAGGGATCCTCCCATCTGAGTCTCCTTAGCATCTGGGATTACAGGTACACACCACCATGCCCTGCTATTTTTTTATTTCCTTTATAGAGATGGGGGGTTTCGGCGGGGCGGGGTGGCTCACACCTGTAATCCCAGCACTTTGAGAGTCCGAGGCGGGTAGATCACCTGAGGTCACGAGTTCGAGATCAGCCTGGCCAACATGGTGAAACCCCGTCTCTACTAAAAATACAAAAATTAGCCCAGCCTGGTGGCAGGCGCCTATACTCCCAGCTACCTGGGAGGCTGAGACAGGAGAATTGCTTGAACCCGGAGACAGAGGTTGCAGTGAGCCGAGATGGTGCCACTGCACTCCAGCCTGGCTGACAGAGAGAGACTCCATCTCAAAAAAAAAAAAAAAAAAAAGAGAGAGAGAGAGAGACAGGGGTCTCTCTGTGTTGCCCAGGCTAGTCTCAAACTCCTGGGCTCAAGCAGTCCTTCCAACTCAGCCTCCCAAAGTGTTAGGATTACAGATGTGAACCACTGCCTCCCTATCAAATAGACCAAACAGACAATTTTGATGTTTCACTTTAACAAATCAAGGAAATTTCCTTCTATTCCTCCCTTCTGTCGCCCAGGCTGGAGTGCAGGCTCACTGCAACCTCCGCCTCCTGGGTTCCCTGGTTAAAGCAATTCTCCTGCCTCAGACTCCTGAGTAGCTGGGACCACAGGTGCATGCCTCAAGGCTAGGCTAATTTTCTTTCGTATTTTAGTGGAGATGGGGTTTACCATGTTGCCCAGTTTTACTCTGTTTCAAAACAAAACAAAACACAACACACTTTTTTGGAGATAGGGTCTTGCTCTGTCACCCAGGCTGGTCTCGAACTCCTGAGCTCAGGCAATCCGCTTTCCTCGGCCTCCCAAAGTGCTAGGATTATAAGCGAGAGCCACTGCGCCTGGCCTATTCCTAGTTTCTTAAGATTTATTTTTTGTAATAATCTCCAAATCTGGTGAAAGATGAGGGTTGGATACAGGATTGGAAATTGAACCTAATCCTCAAACAGTGGGAGGCCCCTGAAGAGTTTTAACTAGGAGTAGAAAAATAGCAGACTTGCATTTTGAATGTTTTGCTGTGGCTGCAGAGAATACATGAGGCAGGGAAGGTCAAGACCAGTGCCCTGCAGGCTGTGGTGGCTCATGTCTGTAATCCCAGTTCTTTGGGAACTCCATGCAGGAGGATCACTTGAGGCCAGGAGTTGGAGACCAGCCTGGGCGACAGAGCAAGACCCTATCTACAAAAAAGTGTGTTTTGTTTTGTTTTGAAACAGTCTTCCTTTGTCACCCAGGCTGGAGTACAGTGGCACGATCTCAGCTCACTGCAACCTCTGCCTCCCAGGTTCAAGTGATTCTCATGCCTCAGCCTCCTGAGTGGCAGGGATTACAGGCCTGTGCCACCAGGCCTGGCGAATTTTTGTATTTTTAGTAGAGACAGGGTTTCACCATCTTGGCCAGGCTGGTCTTGAACTCCTGGGCTCAAGTGATCCACCCGCCTCAGCCTCCTCAAGTAGTGGAATTACAGGCAAGAGACACTGTGCCCAGCCCAAAATGTTTTTTTTAAAATAAAAATTTTAAAAGGCCAATGGCCTGGAGACCCTTATGGAGATTGTGGCAGTAACTAAGGCTTGGATTAAGGAGTGTCCATAAAAATATTTAGGCCTTGGTGGCCAGGCGAAGTGGCTCACGTCTGTAATCTCAGCACTTTGGGAGGCCGAGGCCGGCAGATCACCTGAGGTCAGGAGTTTGAGACCAGCCTGACCAACATGGAGAAACCCCATCTCTATTAAAAATACAAAATTAGGGCCTAGCACAGTGGTTGACTCCTGTAATCCCAGCACTTTGGGAGGCCAAGGCGGGTGGATCACGCAGTCAGGAGTTCAACACCAGCCTGGCCAACATAATGAAACCCCATCTCTACTAAAAATACAAAAATTATCTGGGTGTGGTGGCCACCTAATAGTAGTCCCAGCTGCTTGGGAGACTGAGGCAAAAGAATCGCTTGAACCCAGAAGACGGAGGTTGCAATGAGCCGAGATCGCACCACTGCACTCCAGCCTGGGAGACAGAGTGAGACTCCATCTCAAAAAAAAAAAAAAAAAAAGCAAAATTAGCCAGGCGTGGTGGTACAGGCCTGTAATCCCAGCTACTTGGGAGATTGAGGCAGGAGAATCACTTGAACCTGGGAAGGGGAGGTTGCTGTGAGCTGAGATCGCGCCTCTGCACTCCAGCCTGGGCAACAAGAGTGAAACTCCATCTCAAAAAAAAAAAAAAAAAAAAATACAAGGAATATATAGGCCTTGGTGATCTATTGGATATAGGAAAGAGTGGGGACCACCATGGGTGACTGGGTGCCATTGGTATGACAGACCAAGTCCGGGGAGTGGGTGTCACTTCGTTGGTTAGGCTGGTCTCAAACTCCTGGCCTCAAGCGATCCTCCTGCCTTGGCCTCCCAGTGTGCTGGGATTACACGCGTGAGTCACTGCACCTGGGCCCTATCGCTTTTGAGGTTAATGACATCCAGCTGCAGCACTTGCCACTCCCCTTTGGTCCTGTGACCTGCAAACCCATTCATCACGGACTTCTCCTCCTGCCTCAGAGTCCTTCTCTTTATTCTACTCCAGCCCTCCAACTTGGGGACCTAATTACCCACGTGAATGACCCATCCAGTACCCCTCCCTGTCATTCACTTAACTTCTCTCCTTCCCTTCCCACCAGCTGGCCTCTCCATGTTCCCGTGGGACAGTCTCGCCAACCAAAATTCCACCACTCCCCAATACTTCGTTTCAAGTCATGCACCCTGACCACCATTCCGTATCCTTTCAGCTTACCTGCTTTAGTGTTCACACCACGCAGCTCTTCCACCTCAACAAGACCCCGCTCTCTGTACCACTTTTTTTTTTTTCTTTTTAAAACAGAGTCTCACTTTGTCGCCCAGGCTGGAGCGCAGTGGCACGATCTCTGCTCACTGCAACCTCCGCCTCCCAGGTTCGAGGGATTCTCCTGCCTCAGCCTCCTGAGTAGCTGGGACTATAGGCACGTGCCACCACGCCTGGCTAATTTTTTTTTTGTATTATTGTTAGAGATGGAGTTTCACCGTGTTAGCCAGGATGGTCTCAACCTCCTGATCTCGTGATCTGCCCACCTCGGCCTCCCAAATTGCTGGGATTAGAGGCGTGAGTCACCACGTCCGGCCCTGTGTACCACTTTTTTACTATCCACCATTTCCTTCCTGTTCTCTCTTCCTTCTCTTCTGAGCTTAGAGAATAGTCCATTACTACAAGCCTTCTCTCCATACACCCTCAACAAACTTGGCTGTTTGTCTCCCTCTCTCTTCATTTTAGTGCCTGACTGATCCTCAAGCCTGATTGAACCCCTGCACACCCAACTGTCTAACTGTATTGCTTTATTTAACAAACATTTACTGAGCAACTACTGTGAGCTAGACACAATCCTAGGACTTGAGGTCTAGGTGTAAACTACACTGACCAGGTTCCTACTCTTATGACACTAACATCTAATGGGCCAGAACAGTCAAAAAATAAACAACAGCCAGGCGCGGTGGCTCACGCCTATAATCCCAGCACTTTGGCAGGCCGAGGCAGGCGGATCACCTGAGGTCAGGAGTTTGAGACCAACCTGGCCAACATGGAGAAACCGCGTCTCTATTAAAAATGTAAAAATTAGCCCAGCACGGTGGCAAACGCCTTTAATTCCAGCTACTTGGGAGGCTGAGGCACGAGAATCGCTTGAACCCGGGAGGTGGAGTTTGCAGTGAGCTGAGATCAGAGTGAGACTCCATCTCAAAAAAAAAAAAAAAAAAAAAAAAAGGAGACAACTATTAAGGACTACATTTGTCCAGGCCTGGTAGCTCATAACTGTGGTCCCAACACTTAGGGAGGTTGAGGCAGGCAGATCTCTTGAGCCCAGGCAGGAGTTCGAAACCAACCTGAGCAACAAGGTAAGGCCCCATCTCTACAAAAAAGTTTAAAAACTGGCTGGGCACAGTGGCTCACGCCTGTAATCTCAGCACTTCGGGAGGCCGAGGCAGGTGAATCACCTTAGATCAGGAGTTCAAGACCAACCTGGCCAAATGGTGAAACCCCGTCTCTACTAAAAATAAAAAAATTAGCCAGGCATTGTGGTAGGCACCTGTAATCCCAGCTACTCGGGAGGCTGAAGCAGGAGAATCGCTTGAACCCAGGAGGCGGAGACTGCAGTGAGCCAAGATGGCGCCATGGCATTCCAGCCTGGGGAACAAGAGCAAGACTTCGTCTAAAATAATAAAAAAAATAAATAATTAGCCAGCTACTCAGGAGGCTTGAGGTGGGAAGATCCCTTGAGTCCAGGAAGTTGAGACTGCAATGAGCCATGGTCACACCCCTGCACTGCAGCCCGGACAACAAAGCAAGACCCTGTTTCCAAAATAAATGAATAAATAAAAACAAAGTAATCAGCATTGGATTATGATAAGTGATAAGATGGAAATGAATAAGGTGAGTGAAAAACTGAGGAATAGGGTCTGTTCTAGATAAGATAGGGAAGGCCTTTGAAAATATTTCCACTGGGATGAGATTACAAACAGGATATGCCATTTGATGAATCTGGGGAAGGGCATTCCATGCAGAGGACATGGCTACCGCTAAAGCCCGCTGGTAGGAAAGATTCTGAATTGAGAATTATCAGCTGCTACAAAGACTAGAAAGGGTGGGGTGGGATGCAGTGGCTCAGGCCTGTTATTCCAGCACTTTGGGAAGCTGAGGCAGGAGGATTTCTTCAGCCCAGGGGTCTGAGGCCAGCCTGGGCAGCATCGTGAGACCCACCCACCCTCTCCCCCGCAACCCGCAAGTTCCAGCCATCTCATTTTTTTAAATAATAAAAAATAAATAAAAAATGTAGAAAAATAATAAAAAGGCCAGAAAGGAGGTCAGCATGGGTGGGGCACCTCCATTAGAGCCTAACGAAAAAGCAGCTATAAGTGGAGGTTGGAGAGGCAGGCAGGTTTCATCCCAGAGGACCCTGTTGACCACAGTGAAGAGTTCAGAATATCGTTTAGTTGCAATAAATAAAAGCCTTGGGAGGAGAGTGATCTGGATTACTTTTTTTTTTTTCTTTGAGACACAGTTTGGCTCTGGTCGCCCAGGCTGGAGTGCAATGACGTGATCTTGGCTCACTGCAAACTCCACCTCCTGGATTCAAGTGATTCTCCTGCCTCAACTTCAGAGTAGCTGGGACTACAGGTGTGCAACACCACACCCTGCTAATTTTTGTATTTTTAGTAGAGACAGGATTTCACCATGCTGGCTAGGCTGATCTCAAACTCCTGACCTCAGGTGATCCACCTACCTCAGCCTCCCAAAGTGCTGGGATTATAGATGTGAGCCCCTGTGCCCCACCAGATTTACCTTTTTTTTTTTTTTTTTAGATGGAGTCTTGCTCTGTTGCCAGGCTGGAATACAATAACGCTGACTGTAACTTCCAACTCCCAGGTTCAAGTGATTCTCCTGCCTCAGCCTCCTAAGTAGCTGGGATTACAGGTGCACACCACCACGCCCAGCTAATTTTTGTGTTTTTAGTAGAGACGGGGGTTTCACCACGTTGGCCAGGATGGTCTCGATCTCCTGACCTTGTGATCCTCCCACTCGGCCTCACAAAGTGCTGGGATTACAAGCGTGAGCCACCGTGCCCGGCCACCAGATTTACATTTTTTAAAGCTCATTTTGTTATTTATTGAAAAGAGAGCTGGGTGTAGTGGCTCACACCTATAATCTCAGCACTTTGGGAGGCTGTAGTGGGAGGATTGCTTGAGCCCAGGAGTTCAAGACCAACCTGGGCAACATGGTGAGACCCCCGTCTCTTAAAAAAAATGTAAAAAAAAGGAGAGGAGAAAAATAAAAGAGAAAAGATTGCTAGAAGACGAGTTAGAAGTCTGTCACAGAAGATGAGGCAAAGTTCCTGATGGTTTGAACCAGAATAGGGGCAAGGATGATAAAATTTGTCAGCAAAGTGGAATGGGAAAGGATTTGAAATACAGTTTTGAATTAAAATGGAAAGGTCTTGCTAATAAATGTGGGTGGTGGGGAAAGGGAAGAATCAAGGATGATTCCTGGGTTTATGACTTCTGGAATAACTGGTTTGATTTCAAAATGGGGAAGAGAATAGGGTTCGGAGTGATATCAAGTCATCTATTTTGGATGAGTTATGTTTTGTGTCTTTATTAGACATCCAATCAAAGGTGTCAAATTAGCATATGCTAATAAGACAAGCTCAGCGAAGAAACCAAAGTTACAGACATAAATTTGTAGAGGTCAGTATTAGGTTTCCTGGGGAGAATGTATAATGATATTTAAAAACAAAACAAACGGGCAGCCTAGGCAACATAGTGACATAGTGAGACTCTCTCTCTACAAAAAAAAAAAGAAAACAATTTACCCAGGCATGGTGGTGCATGCCTGTAGTCCTAGCTACTCAGGAGACTAAGGCAGGAGGACCACTTGAGCCCAGGAGTTTAAGGCTACAGTGAGCTATGATGGCACCACCACATTCCAGCCTGAGTGACATAGTAAGATTCTGTCTGTAAAAAAATAAAAATAAAAAAATAGGCTGGGTGCTGTGGCTCACACCTGCAATCCCAGCACTTTGGGAGGCTGAGGCAGGTGGATCAGCTGAGGTCAGGAATTCGAGACAGGCCTGGCAAGCATGGCAAAACCCTGTCTCTATTAAAAATACAAAATTAGCCAGGTGTGGTGGCGGGCACCTGTACTCCCAGTTGCTCGGGAGGCTAAGGCAAGAGAATCACTTGAACCTGGGAGGTGGAGGTTGCAGTGAGCCAAGATCGCACCATTGCACTCCAGCCTGGGAGACACAGCGAGACTCCATCTCAAAAAATAATAATAATAATAAAAAATAGGCCAGGCACTGTGGCTCATGCCTATAATCCTAGCACTTTGGGAGGCTGAGGCAGGTGGATCACTTGAGGTCAGGAGTTCGAGACTGGCCTGGTCAACATGGTGAAACCCTGTCTCTACTAAAAATACAAAAATTAGCCAGGCGTGTTGGCGCGTGTCTGTAATTCCAGCTACTCGGGAAGCTGAGGCAGGAGAATTGCTTGAACCCGGGAGGCGGAGCTTGCAGTGAGCCGAGTTCGTGCCACTGCACTCCAGCCTGGGGGACAGAGTGAGACTCTGTCTCCAATAAATAAATAAATAAAATAAAATAAAATAAGGATAAAAAGGCCTAAAAATTAACCCTGAAGCACCTCAAGATTTAGAGGTCAGATGGAGAAGGAGCCAGCCGTGGAGGTTGAGAAAGAAAAGACAAAAGAAGAGAGAAAGTTGGTGTGGTGTTGCAAAAGCCAAGATGGGAAAATGTTCCCAGAAGGAAAGAAGGATCAACAACTCCGTGTTGCTGAGAAGTAGAGAAAGACGAAGGCTGAGAGGTGTGCTCTGAATTCTGAAACCGGGAAGTTGCTGTTGACCCTGATGGAGGATGTTGATGGAGCGGTGCTGAGGGCCGCCAGAGCAGCGTGGGCTGAAGGTTGAGTATAGGGCAAGGAGGTGGAGGTCTCAATGCTGGGAGCTTATTTGAGGTTTGTGGTCATGAACTGAAAGTGCAACCTGTAGGTCCAGTTGAGGTTTTTCTTATTTTTTTTTCCCAGTCATGTTCAGCTGCTCAGGTGCAGTTATGACTGGTAGTTGGGTTCATTCAGCCTTGAGGATCAGCCAGGCAAGTAAAATGCAGAGAGAGGGGGACAAACAACGCAGTTTGTTGAGGGTGTATGCAGAGAAAGGAGGTACTAATGGACTATTCTCTAAGCTCGGAAGAGAGGGAAGAGAAAACAGGAGGGAAATGATGGATACTGAAAAAGTGGCACACTGAACGGAGTCCTGTTGAGGTAGAAGAGTTGCGTGGTGTGAACACCAAAGCAAGTAAGCTGGAAGGATAAGAAATGGCGGTCAGGGTGGGTGACTGGAAACTGAGAATCAGGGGGTGGTGTGGTTTTGGGTGACAAGACTGTCTCATGGGAACATAGAGAGGCCAGCTGGTGGGAAGGAGAGGAGAGGAAGTCACGTGGTGGCAGGCGGGGGTACTGGATGGGTCATCCACATGGGTAATTAGCTCCCCAAGGAGGAGGGCTGGCGTAGAAGGAAGAGAAAGGCTGTGAAGCAGGAACCAAAGTTCGTGATGAGTGGGTCTGCAGGTCGCAGCACCAAAGGGGAGTAACAAGAGCTGCAGCTGGATGGCATTAACCTCAGATGAGCTAGGGGCTGGCTGGGCGCGGTGGCTCATACCTGTAATCCCCAAAATTTGGGAGGCCAAGAATGGGCAGATCACTTGAGGTCAGAAGTTCGACCAGCCTGGTCAACATGGTGAAACCCTGCCTCTACTGAAAATACAAAAATTAGCCGGGCATGGTGGCGCACCTGTCGTTCCAGCTACTTGGAAGGCTGAGGCAGGAGAATCACTTAAAACCTGGAGGCAGAGGTTGTGGTGAGCTGAAATTGTGCCAGCCTGGGCAACAGAGTGAGACTCTGCCTCAAAAATATGTACATACATACATACATACTAAACCAGTTCTCAAACTCCTGGCCTCAAGCCATCTTTTCCTCCTTGGCCTCCCAGAGTGTTGGGATTACACTTGTGAGCCACTGCACCTGGGCCTTCACTTTTTTGTTTGTTTGTTTTCTGTTTTTTGAGATGGAATCTTGCTCTGTCATCCACGCTAGAGCGCAGTGGCGCGATCTCGGCTCACTGCAACCTCCACCTCCCGAGTTCAAGCAATTCTCCTGGCTCAGCCTCCCAAATAGCTGGGATTACAGACGTGTGCCACCACGCCCAGCTAATTTTTGTATTTTAGTAAAGACGGGGTTTCACCATGTTGCCCAGGCTGCTCTCAAACTCCTGACCTCAGGTGATCTGCCCGCCTCGGCCTCTCAAAGTGCTGGGATTACAGGTGTGAGCCACCACACCCGGTTGAGACTCTGTTTCTTTTCTTTTTTGTTGAGATGGAGTCTCACTTAGTCACCCAGGCTGGAGCACAATGGCTGGATCTCGGCTCACTGCAACCTCTGCCTCCCAGGTTCTATGATTCTTCTGCCTCAGCCTCCCGAGTAGCTGGGACTACAGGCGCCCATCACCACAGCTGGCTAATTTTTATATTTTTAGTAGAGACAGGGTTTCACCCTATTGGCCAGGCTGGTCTCGAATTCCTGACCTCAAGTGATCGCCTGCCTCAGTCTCCCACAGTGCTGGGATTATAGGCGTGAGGCACCACGCCTGACCCCATTTTGGTTTAAAGGCCTGCCCTTCACAATCTGTTCTCCAGGGATGCTCTAGCCTCATCCTGACACGCTCTACTTCTGACACACTACACTTCTTTCCTTTCTCCAAAACGTCTTTCCATTTGGGGTTCTAGTAGCTTAAAACACTCTTTTCTGGGCCAAGTGCACTGGCTCACGCCTGTAATCCTAGCCCTTTGGGAGGCCAAGGCCGGGGGTATCATGAGGTCAAGAGATGGAGACCATACTGGCCAACATGGTGAAACCCCGTCTCTACTAAAAATACAAAAATTAGCCGGGCGTGGTGGTGCATGCCTGCTACTCGGGAGGCTGAGGCAGGAGAATCGCTTGAACCCGGGAGGCGGAGGCTGCAGTGAGCTGAGATCACACATTGCACTCCAGCCTGGCCCCAGAGCGAGTCTCCATCTCAAAAACAAACACACACCGCTCTTTTCTGCTAAATGTTTGAGGTTAATATCTACAAATCCATCTTTCAGATCCTTGAAAGAAGCAACTTCCTCCAGAATACCTCTGGCAATCTCTAAACTAATCTTATCTTCCTGTTTCCTGCTTCCAGCTTGTCTTACATCTCTCATCCTAGCATTTGTTATGCAGGATTGCAATTGATTATTTTTCTTTTCTGTGTATAAGCTTGTGGTGGCAGGACTCTCTTTCATGTCTTTGTTCACGGAGCTTAATATAATGCTATGCAGTAGCACCTAACAAATATCTCTTGAGTGAACTCATGAATCCTATAAAATTAATAACAGGGTAATTTTCCCAGATAAGTATAGGACTATGCTTATTAAATTTGGGTATTTGGGTTTGTGTACCTGGCAGAGGGTGTTACCAAATAACGTGCCTCATGTTCTTCTTTTAACATTTTTTTTTTTGAGTCGGAGTCTCACTGTCGCCCAGGCTGGAGTGCCGTGGCGCAATCTCGGCTCACTGCAAGCTCTGCCTCCCGGGTTCACGCCATTCTCCTGCCTCAGCCTCCCAAGTAGCTGGGACTACAGGCGCCCGCCACCACGCCCGGCTAATTTTTTTGTATTTTTAGTAGAAACAGGGTTTCACTGTGTTAGCCAGGATGGTCTCGATCTCCTGACCTCATGATCTGCCCGCCTTGGCCTCCCAAAGTGCTGGGATTACAGGCGTGAGTCACCGCACCCAGCCTTTTTAAAATATTTTTATCTAAAATAAAGTTAGTAAAGTTAACAGAGGCTTATTCTGTGTTCTTGACACCACAGAATAAGCCTGTATTGACTTTACTAACTTTTTGTAGACAAAAAAGTAAAAATAATAATAATAATTGAAGGAAAACAGGCCGGGTGTGGTGGCTCACGCTTGTAATCCCAGCACTTTGGGAGGCCGAGGCAGGCAGATTGCCTGAGCTCAGGACTTGGAGACCAGCCTGGCCAACATGGTGAAACTCTGTCTCTACTACAAATACAAAACATTAGCCAGGCGTGGTGGTGGGCACCTGTAATCCCAGCTACTCGGGAGGCTGAGGCAGGAGAATCGCTTGAACCCCAGAGCCAGGCTCTGTGTCAAAAAAAAAAAAAAAAGTACATCTCAGGCGCTCATGTGACTAGTGGTTGTGGTGCTGAACAGTACAGGTTTAGAGCCTCCCAGCCTAATTGTCTGGCTGGCTCAGACATTCTTTTTTTTTTTTTTTTAAGACGGAGTCTGGCTCTGCCATCCAGGCTGAAGTGCAGTGGCATGATCTCAGCTCACTGCAACCTCCGCCTCCCAGGTTCAAGCAATTCTCCTGCCTCAGCCTCCGAAGTAGCTGGGACTACAGGCACACACCAGCACACCCATCTAATTTTTGTGTTTTTATTTTTACTTTATTTTATTTTATTTTATTTTATTTTATTTTATTTTATGTTTTGAGATGGAGTCTCGCTCTGTAGCCCAGGCTGGAGAGCAGTGGCGCAATCTCCAGCTCACTGCACGTTCTGCCTCCCGAGTTCATGCCATTCTCTGCCTCAGCCTCCTGAGTAGCTGGGACTACAGGCGCCCGCCACCACACCCAACTAATTTTTTGTATTTTTAGTACAGATGGGGTTTCCACCGTGTTAGCCAGGATGGTCTCGATCTCCTGACCTTGTGATCCGCCCGTCTCGGCCTCCCAAAGTGCTGGGATTAGAGGTGTGAGTCACCGCGCCCGGCCCATAATTTTTGTATTTTTAGTAGAGATGGTGTTTCACCATATTGGTAAGGCTGGTCTTGAACTCCTGACCTCAGTTGATCCACCTGCCTCAGCCTCCCAAAGTGCTACGATTCCAGGTGTGCGCCGCTGCGCCTGGCCTTTTTTTTTTTTTTTTTGAGATGGAGTTTCGCTCTTGTTGCCCAGGCTGGAGTGCAATGGTGGGATCAGGGCTCACTGCAATGTCCGCCTCCCAAGTTCGAGAACCAGTTTTTGGTTTTTTATTTATCGCCCAGCACTGGCTGGTGAGAAACAGTACCTGTGCTGAAATTGCCAATTTACCAGTCTTCTTTCCCCAAATGGCAGTGCTAAGACTAAAGGCTGGCTCTGAAATATTCACAGCCTCACTTCCCACCTGCCAATTCAGTTTTGTCATGTAATAAAACGGGAATACAACCTCACGGGATTACTGGGAAGATTAAATGAGAAAATGCAGACAAAAGCTCAGCAGAATACTTGGCATGTCACAGTTGCTCAGAAATTCCCTTCTTGCTTTGTCCTTCAAGGCTTAACATAAATATTGTCTTTTTTTTTTTTTTTTTTTTTTTTTTTTTGAGAGACAGGGTCTCACTCTGTCACCTAGGCTATAGTACAGTGGCACCATCATAGCTCACTGCAGCCTTGACCTCCTGGGCTCAAACGATCCTCCCACCTCAGCCTCTGGAAGAGCTAGGACTACAGGCATTCGCCATCACACCTGGCTAATTTTTAGATTTTTTTTTTTTTTGTAAAGCCAGGGGTCTCACTATGCTGCCCAGGCTGATCTTGAATTCCTGGCCTCAAGTGGTCCTTCAGCCTCAGTCTCCCAAGTCTTTGGGATTATAGGCATGAACCACTGAGCATGACTTCACAAATATCATCTTATACATTGAAGTTCTTTAATACCTCACCCCATCTAGAACCTAAATCAGCCCTTTTCATGAACTTTTGCCCATTCTTTTGTTTTGTTTTTTGTTTTTGCTTCTGAGATGGAGTCTCGCTCTTCTTGCCCAGGCTGGAGTGCAATGGCGCGATCTCTGGCTCACCGCAACCTCCACCTCCTGGGTTGAAGCGATTCTCCTGCCTTAGCCTTCCAAGCAGCTGGGATTACAGGCCACCACACTCAGCTAATTTTGTATTTTTAGTAGAGATGGGGTTTCTGCATGTTGGTCAGGGTGGTCTCGAACTCCCGACCTCAGGTGTTCTGCCCATCTTGGCCTCCCATAGTGCTGGGATTACAGGCGTGAGCCACCGCGCCTGGCTGTTTTTTATTTTTTGTTGTTTTTTGTTTGTTTGTTTGTTTGTTTTTTGAGAGGGAGTCTCACTCTGTCACCCAGGCTGGAGTGCAATGGTGAGATCTCGGTTCACTGCAACCCCCACCTCCCAGGTTCAAGCAATTCTGCCTCAGCCTCCCGAGTAACTGGGACTACAGGTGTGTGCCACCATGCCTGGCTAATTGTTATATTTTTAGTAGAGAGGGTTTCAGCATGTTGGCCAGGCTGGTCTCAAACTCCTGAACTCAGGTGATCCACCTGCCTTAGCTTCCCAAACTGCTGGGATTATAAGCGTGAGCCACCACACCCGCCCTTGCCCATTCTTTACAGGTACAGGGGCACATGCAAATACACAAGGATAAAGGAACCCGCAGTTTGATGAGTATGAAGAGGCTGTGAGCTGATTCCTTAATGGTTCAAATCCTGAGAGCTGTGCCTTTTGAACGTAATATTTCTTTTTTCATTTTTGTTTTTTTTTTTTAAGGCAGAGTCTTACTCTTGTCGCCCAGGCTGCAATGGAACCATCTCAGCTCACTGCAACCTCTGCCTCCTGGGTTCAAGCTGTGAGCTCCTGCCTTAGCCTCCCAAGTAGCTGGAATTACAGGTAGCCAACACGCCCAGCTAATTTTTTGTATTTTTAGTGAAGACAGGGTTTCACCATGTTGCCCAGGCTGGTCTTGAACTCCTGACCTCAAGTGATCTGACTGCCTCAGCCTCCCAAAGTGTTGGGATTACAGGTGTGAGCCACCACACCTAGCCAAACTTAACATTTCTAAGCAACAGGTCCTTTTTTTCTTTCTTTGAGACAGGATCTCACTCTGTCACCCAGGCTAGGGTACAATGGCACCATCACAGCTCACTGCAGCCTCAACCTCCCAGGCTCAAGCGATTCTCTCGCCTCAACCTCTCAAAAAGCTGGGACTACAGGTGTGTGCCACCACATCGAGCTATTTTTTTGTTTGTTTTTTAGAGACAGAGTCTTGCTATGTTTCTCAGACTGGTCCCAAATTCCTGGGCTTAAGCCATCCTCCTGCCCTGGCCTCTCAAAGTGCTGGGATTACAGCCATGAGCCACTACACCTGGCCATCGAGTCCAATTTTTTGTTTTTGAGACAGAGTCTTGCTCTGTCTCCCAGGCTGGAGTGCAGTGGCACGATCTCGGTTCACTGTAACCTCTGACTCCTGGGTTCAAGTAATTCTCCTGCTTCAGTCTTCTGAGTAACTGGGATCACAGGCGCATACCACCACACCTGGCTAATTTTTTTTTTTTTTTTTTTTTTTTTAAGACGGAGTCTCACTCTGTCGCCTGGGCTGGAGTGCAGTGGTGCGATCTTGGCTCACCACAATCTCCACCTCCTGGGTTCAAGTGATTCTCCTGCCTCAGCCTCCTGAGTAGCTGGGACTATAGGCGTGCACCACCATGCCCAGCTAATTTTTGTATTTTTTGTATTTTTTATTTTATTTTATTTATTTTTTTTGAGACAGAGTCTCACTCTGTTGCCCAGGTTAGAGTGCAGTGGCGTGATCTCAGCTCACTGCAACCTCCACCTCTCGGGTTAACATCATTCTCCTGCCTCAGCCTCCCAAGTAGCTGGGACCACAGGTGTCTGCCACCACGCCCAGCTAATGTTTTGTATTTTTAGTAGAGACAGGGTTTCACCATGTTAGCCAGGATGGTCTCGATCTCCTGACCTCATGATCCACCTGCCTCGGCCTCCCAAAGTGCTGGGATTACAGGTGTAAGCCACCGCACCCAGCCTAATTTTTGTATTTTTAATAGAGATGGGGTTTCACCATTTTGGCTAGGCTGGTCTCGAACTCTTGACCTTGTGATCCACCTGCCTTGGCCTCCCAAAATGCTGGGATTACAGGCATGAGCCACTGTGCCCGGCCAGGTCCAATTTTTAAAGAATTGCTTTCTGCCGGGTGTGGTGGCTCACAGCACTTTGGGGGGCCGAGGTGGGAGGATCACAAGGTCAAGAGATCAAGACCATCCTGGCCAAACAACATGGTGAAACCCTGTCTCTACTAAAAATACAAAAATTAGCTGGGCGTAGTGGCGCACACCTATAGTCCCACCTATTCAGGAGGCTATGGCAGGAGAATCGCTTGAACCTGGGAGGCGGAGGTTGCAGTGAGCCAAGATCGTGCCATTGCACTCCAGCCCAGGCGACAGCAAGACTTCATCTCAAAAGAATTGCTTTCTTTCCAGAGGAGCAAAAGGAGCTCATATGTAATGACCCTGTTTTATTCCTGATATGGTTAAAAATTCACTTATTTGCTCCTTCAGACAATCATTTGCTTATTCATTCACTTATTTTCCACACATTCATTCCGCAGGTATGTGCAAATGAGAAAGAGCTGGCAATGACGGGCAATCTTGCAGCGTTCAAGACCTAATTCCTGCCCTACACGAAGACATAAAAATCTTGCAATCTTGCCCTTAAGAGGCAGCTATCATTCGTGAAGAAAATCAAAGGCATTTAACCCACTGCCTTAGAGATTCTGATTGAGATAGAAACTGTGCTTTACTTCTTCAGCACGGCTTATCTTGGATGGTGTTTCCCGCACAGCGCGTCGCTCTGAACGGTGCATGTTGAATTGCACAAGAGCAAGCCCGTGACTATTTATCTTTGACAGAGTCCCCATAAACACTCCATGTACTTCCCCAATCCCCCAAAAAGCATAAGTACATCTGGTTATTCTGTTTGGCTCTACTTTGGAAGTGTGTATTGTTTCTGTTTTTGTTTTAGAGATGGGGTCTTGCTCTGTCACCCAAGCTGGAATGCAGTGGTGTGCTTATGGCTCACTGTAACCAACTCCTGGGCTCAAGGGATCCTCCCATCTCAGCTTCTCAAATAGCTAGGAATGTGAGTGCACAACACCATGCCTGGATAATTCCTTTTTATTTTATTTTTTATTTTTTGAGATGGAGTCTTGCTCTGTTGCCCAGGCTGGAGTGCAATGGTGCGATCTCGGCTCACTGCCACCTCCGTCTCCTGGGTTCAAGCAGTTCTCTGCCTCAGCCCCCCAAATAGCTGGGAATACAGGCGCCTGCCACCGAAGTTGGCTAATTTTTTTTTTTTTTTTTTTTTGTATTTTTAGTAGAGACGAAGTTTCACCATCTTGGCCAGGCTGGTCTTGAACTCCTGACCTCGTGATCCACCTGCCTTGGCCTCCCAAAGTGCTGGGAGTAGAGGCCAGTCTAGAAGGTGGAGGCTGCAGTGACTTGTGATCATGCCGCTGCACCCCAGCCTGGTTAATACAGTGAGACCCCGTCTCCAAAAAAAGAGAGAGAGGCCAGGCCCAGTGGCTCACGCCTGTAATCCCAGCACTTTGGGAGGCCAAGGCAGGAGGATCATGAGGTCAGGAGTTCAAGGCCAGCCTGACCAACATGGTGAAACCCTGTCTCTACTAAAAATACAAAAATTAGCCAGGCATGTTGGCGCCTGCCTCTAATCCCAGCTACTTGGGAGGCTAAGCCACCTAGTACAGGAGTAAGCCACCATGCCTGGCCTTTTTTTTTTTTTTTTTTTTTGAGAGGGAGTCTCGCTCTGTCGCCTAGGCTGGAGTGCAGTGGCGCGATCTCGGCTCACTGCAACCTCCGCCTCTCGGGTTCAAGTGATTCTCATGCCTCAGCCTCCAGAGTAGCTGGGACTACAGGCAGCTGCCACTATGCCAGGCTAATTTTTGTATTTTTAGTAGAGACGGGGTTTCACCATATTGGCCAGGCTGGTCTTGAACTGACCTTGTGATGCGCCCGCTTCGGCCTCCCAAAGTGGTGAGATTACAGGCGTGAGCCACCGCACCCGGCCTCCTCCTTCTTTTTTTTTTTTTTTTTTTTTTTTTAACAGATAGGGTCTTGCTATGTTGCCCAGGTTGATCTTGAACTCCTGAGCTCAAGCTATCCTCCCACTTTGGCCTCCCAAAGCTCTGGGATTACAGACATAAGTCACCACACCTGGCTTTGGAAATGTGTATGAAAATATAGCCATATTATCAAAGCAATAACATTAATTCTTCCAAAGGAACTGCAGCAGATGACACATGGCCCCAGGCTTACAAAGGTGCCCTGCTGTCAACACCACCCTCTGCAGGTCTCTGAAGGCTACAGCTTTCTCTGTCTGGAGTCGGCTTTGCCAGCATGGTAAGAATTGAGGGAGATCTTGTAACATCCTTCCAGCCCCCAGCAATTCCATCTCTTCTTTTTTTTTTTTTTTTTGAGATGGAGTCTCGCTCTGTCACCCAGGCTGGAGTGCAGTGGCGCCATCTCGGCTCACTGCAAACTCCACTTCCCGGGTTCAAGCAATTCTCCTGCCTCAGCCTCCTGAGTAGCTGGGATTAGAGGCAGGCGCCAACATGCCTGGCTAATTTCTGTATTTTTAGTAGAGACGGGGTTTCACCATGTTGGTCAGGCTGGTCTTGAACTCCTGACCTCATGATCCTCCCACCTTGGCCTCCCAAAGTGCTGGGATTACAGGCGTGAGCCACTGGGCCTGGCCTCTCTCTCTTTTTTTCAGAGACGGGGTCTCGCTGTATTAACCAGGCTGGGGTGCAGTGGCATGATCACAACTCAATGCAGCCTCCACCTTCTAGACTCAAGTGATCCTCCCAGTAAGCTGGGATGAGAGGTGCACGCCACCACACCCGGCTAATTTTTGTATTTTTTGTAGAAATAGGATTTCACTATGTTGCTCACAAGCCCAGGTCTTGAACTCCTGGGCTCAAGTGCCTTGACCTCCCAAAGTGCTAGGATTACAGGTGTGAAATAATTCCTTAATATCATCAAATATTCAGTGTTCACATATTCCCACTGTCTCATCATCATCATCATTATTCTCTTTACACTTTGTTTGAATTATGATCTCAAAAAGAGCCATATATTTTGGTTGGTTAATATGTCTCTTATGTTTCTTTTAATCACGAGGTTCCATCTTCTAAAATCTTTCTTTTTTTCTTGCAATTTATTAAAGAACGTTTGTCATGTGTTCCTATACAGTTTCCTAAAATCTGGATTTAAGGCCAAGCACGGTGACTCACGCCTGTGATCCCAGCACTTTGGGAGGCCGAGGTAGGCGGATCACCTGAGGTCAGGAGTTCGACACCAGCCTGGCCAACATGGTGAAACCCCATCTCTACTAAAAATACTAAAAAAATTAGCCAGGCGTGGTGGTGGGCGCCTGTAATCCCAGCTTCTCTGGAGGCTGATGCAAGAGAATTGCTTGAACCCGGGAGGCGGAGGTTGCAGTGAGCCAAGATCGCGCCACTGCACTCCAGCCTGGGCAATGAGTGAAATTCCA
Source organism: Chlorocebus sabaeus (assembly GCF_047675955.1). Lineage (NCBI taxonomy): Eukaryota > Metazoa > Chordata > Mammalia > Primates > Cercopithecidae > Chlorocebus > Chlorocebus sabaeus. Next base: position 4,266,452 of record NC_132919.1, read on the forward strand.
TCTCAGAAAACAAACAAACAAATAGAAAAAACAAAATCTGGGTTTTACTGATTGTGTCCTCACGGTATCATTTAACATTCCTATTTTCTGTATTTCGTGTAAAGCCGTAGTCAGATCTAGCAACTTGATCACCTTGGGGTCTCCTGCCTCAGCCTCCCGAGTAGCTGGGTACTACAGGCGCCCGCCACCACGCCCGGCTAATTTTTTGTATTTTTAGTAGAGACAGGGTTTCACCGTGTTAATCAGGATGGTCTCGATCTCCTGACCTCGTGATCTGCCTGCCTCGGCCTCCCAGAGTGCTGGGATTACAGGTGTGAGTCACTGTGCCCGGCCTCCTAGACTCTTTCATATGCAGTATTGTGAACTTCCATCAACAGGTACAACATTCTGATTTTTCTTTATTTCCTAGTTTCTTTCTTTTCTATTTTTGGTTTGTTTTCTTTGTTTGTTTGTTTTGTTTTGAGACAGGGTCTCACTCTGTGACTCTGGCTGGAGTGCTGTGGCAGGACCATAGTTCACTGCAGCCTTGACTGCCCGGGGTTCAAGTGATTCTCTAGCCTCAGTCCCTCAAGTAGCTGGGAGTACAGGCACTTGCCACCACGCCTGGCTAAATTTTGTATTTTTTGTAGAGACGGAGTTTCTCCATGTGGACCAGGCTGGGATAATCTCTAATAGGGTTTATAGTGGATGTTTTTAATATTGTCACCGCCCAGCATCTTTATTTTTTCTTTTTTTTTTTGAGACTGTCTCCATCTGTTGCCCAGGTTGGAGGGCAGTAGTGTGATCTCGGCTCACTGCAACCTCCGCCTCCTGGGTTCAAGGGATTCTCCTGCCTCAGCCTCCCGAGTAGCTGGGATTACAGGTGCACACCACCACGCCCGGCTAATTTTTGTATTTTTAGTAGAGATGGGTTTTTACCATGTTGGCCAGGCTGGTCTCAAACTCCTGGCCTCAAGTGATCCACCCACCTCGGCCTCCCAAAATGCTGGGATTCCAGGCGTGAGACACCGCGCCCGGCCATTCAGCATCTTTTTGAAAACCCATTCTACGTCAAGACACGATGAGTTCTGCCTCCCCAAGGTAGAAGATAGACTCTTGTACCCAGCTTCCCATGTAGCTAGCACTCAGGCATACAGTGCGGGCTCGTCCAATCCGATGCAGCTGATATCCATTCAGAGGTGAGCTGTATGAGGATGAGAATGCTGTAGACACAGAGCTTTTTTTCTTTGTTTGTTTTGTTTGTTTTCAGACAGAGTCTCTCTGTCGCCCAGGCTGGAGTGCAGTGACGCGATCTCGGCTCACTGCAATCTCCGCCTCTTGGGTCCAAGCGATTTCCTACCTCAGCCTCCCGAGTAGCTGGGACTTCAGGCGCCTGCCACCACACCCAGCTAATTTTTTGTATTTTTAGTAGAGACGGGGTTTCGCTGTGTTAGCCAGGATGGTCTCCATCTCCTGATCTTGTGATCCGCCTGCCTCAGCCTCCCAAAGTGCTGGGATTACCGGCGTGAGCCACCCTGCCTGGCTGACACAGAGCTTTTGAGGGCAGTGGGAGTGGAGGCCCCGGGAGTAGAGACACCCCTTCCACTTGTGAGCTGCAATGCCTAGTGATGGCAAAAAGCAGAGGCTCTGCTGATAACAGTCCAGCAGCAAAATCTGGGTATTGTTCCCGGCCAAGTAGCCTCCAAGCCCAATTCTCTATCCCTCTCAGAGACTGTGTGAGTCATTTATATCTTTAAATACATTCCTTGGCTGCTTAAACTAGTTAGAGTAGATTCCTTTATTTGTAGCTAAGTTCCCTGACAATTATGGAGCTTCCATGATGCAGCTCAATATAACGTCTGGTACTAGGAGGGGAGCAGTCAAACTGTCCCTGTAGCCTCTGGCCTTCCAGGTAGATGAGATAGTACATTTTATTATTGTTTATCTCACTTCAAGTTGGGTTTTCTTTTCTTTGTTCTTAAGATCATCCATGGCCAAGCACAGCAGCTCATGCCTGTAATCCCATCACTTTGAAAGGCCGAGGCTGGTCGGTCACTTGAGTTCAGGAGTTCAAGACCAGCCTGGCTAACATAGTGAAACCTCGTCTCTACCAAAAAATACAAAAATTAGCCGGGGGGGTGGCCGGGCGCGGTGGCTCAAGCCTGTAATCCCAGCACTTTGGGAGGCCGAGACGGGCGGATCACGAGGTCAGGAGATCGAGACCATCCTGGCTAACACGGTGATACCCCGTCTCTACTAAAAAATACAAAAAACTAGCCGGGCGAGGTGGCTGGCGCCTGTAGTCCCAGCTACTTGGGAGGCTGAGGCAGGAGAATGGCATAAACCCGGGAGGGGGAGCTTGCAGTGAGCTGAGATCCGGCCACTGCACTCCAGCCCGGGCGAAGGAGGGAGACTCTGTCTCAAAAAAAAAAAAAAAAAAAAAAAAAAAAAAAAATTAGCCGGGTGTGGTGGCGAGTGCCTGTAATCCCAGTTACTTGGGAGGCTGAGACAGGAGAATTGCTTGAACCCAGGAGGCAGAGGTGCAGTGAGCCGTCACGCCACTGCACTCCAGCCTGGGCAACAGAGCAAGACTCAATCTCAAAAAAAAAAAAAAAAAAAAAAATGCATCCAGTTGATTTCCACAAGCAACTTCAGTGTCTGGCTGCATTAGGATATATGCTGAACACATGTTCATTCATCATCACCTTTTAAAATGACCTGATAATTGACATACAACTTATGAGTTTTGACATACTGTAAACACTCATGAAAACATCCCCCCATTAAGATAATAAACCTCTCCATCACACCTAAAAGTTTCTTTGTGCCTTGCTGTAATCTTTCCCTCTTTCCTTTTACTCCAGCCACTTTCTGATCCCCTTTCTGTCACTTTCTAGAATTTTTTATAAATGAAAGCAAACCTGTGTACTCTCTTTGGTCTTCTTTCACTCAGCATAATTATTTTATTTATTTATTTATTTATTTATTTATTTATTTATTTTTTGAGATGGTGTCTCCCTTTGTCGCCAGACTGGAGCACAGTGGTGCAATCTCAGCTCACTGCAACCTCTGCATCCCGGGTTCAAGCAATTCTCCTGCCTCAGCCTCCCTAGTAGCTGGGACTACAGGCACCTGCCATCACACCGGCTAATTTTTGTATTTTTAGTAGAGATGGGAGTTTCACTATGTTGGCCAGGCTGGTCTCAAACTCCTGACCTCATGATCTGTCTGCCTTGGTCTCCCAAAGTGCTGGGATTACAGGCATGAGCCACTGTGCCTGGCCATTTGTTTATTTTTTAATTAATTAGTTAATTATTATTATTAGTATTGAGACAGAGTCTTGCTGTCTCCCAGGCTGGAGTATAGTGGTGAAATCGTGGCTCACTGCAGCCTCACATTCCTGAGTTCAAGTGATCCTCCTGCTTTAGCCTCCCAGGTAGCTGGGACTACCAGAACATACCACCACACCTGGCTAATTTTGAAATGTTTTGTAGTGACAGGGGTCTGACTATGTTGCCCAGGCTGGCACAATTATTTTAAAATTCATTCCAGTTGTTGCAAACCAGTGGGTTCGTCCTTTATCTTTTTTTTTTTTTTTTTTTTTTTTTTGAGACAGAGTCTCACCCTGTTGCCCAGGCTGGAGCACAATGGCATGATCTTAGCTCACTGCAACCTCTGCCTCCCGGGTTCAAGCAATTCTCCTGCCTCAGCCTCCTCAGTAGCTGGGATTACAGGTGCCCACTACCACGCCCGGCTAATTTTTGTATTTTTAGTAGAGACACGGTTTCACCATGTTAGCCAGGCTGATCTTGAACTCCTGACCTTAAGTGATCCGCCTGCCTCAGTCTCCCAAAGTGCTGAGATTACAGGCATGAGCCACCATGCCCGGCCGCAGTTGCTTCTTAAAGCCTGTCACCACAGGCCGGGCGCGGTGGCTCACGCCTGCAATCTCAATACTTTGGGAGGCCGAGGCGGGCAGATCACAAGGTCAGGAGACCAAGACCATCCTGGCTAACACAGTGAAACCCCATCTCTACTAAAAATACAAAAACAAAATGAGCTGGGCGTGGTGGCGCGTGCCTGTCATCCCAGCTACTCGGGAGACTGAGGCAGGAGAATCACTTGAACCTGGGAGGTGGAGGTTGCAGTGAGCTGAGATTGCACCACTGCACTCCAGCCTGGCAACAGAGCGAGACTCTGTCTCAAAAAAAAAAAAAAAAAAGCCTGTCACTGAAAAAAAAAAAAGCTGCCTTGGAATCACCTGGGGACACCTGTTAACATGTAGCTTTCTGAGCCCAAGCCCCTCTTCTTGCAGATGAGGCCCCAAGAAGGGGAGTGACTTCTTCAGGGAGCCAGGGCTAATTTAGGACAGGAACTCAAGTCCTCTGATTCCAAACTCAGGACGAAAAGAAGGGGCAATGAGGATCAGGAAATGTGTCCAGTTTTGACTCCACTGATTCCCATGTATTTTTCCTTTGGCTTCAAATATTAAGAGAAAGGCCCAGTACTATATTAAGAGGAAGACCCAGTACTTTGGAACAAGGTGGCTTCCTGCTGAGGCTGGGTCTTGTGTGTACTCTGAGGCCTCAGATTGCTGTGGCCAGGCATCTCGGGTCTCCCAGCCACCTGCAAAGACCTGGCTCAGGAAAGGAGTTGGATAGGATTCCAGCTTTAGCATGGTGCCAGAGCTACCTCCTTTGAACGGGCACAGGAAGAAGGGGAGGAGAGTCCAGGCAGACAGGTAAACTAGGCAGAGCCTGGTAGAGTAAGGAGGAAGCCAGAGACAGGCCAGGCTTCAGCTCCGCCCATGGGCCAGCCTAGGGCCTCAGTGGGCGGAGGCAGGATAAGCTGCCAAGGCCTGGGAAGCTGACCGAGGCAGGAGCTAGCAGGGCCCTGGCAGGCTCCTCCCGTCCAGGCAGATGCAACTTTGCCTATGGGTACCTAGTCGGGGTCAGAGAAATGACCCTGTCCCTCAGGTGATGGGCACTGCATCCTGGTTTCAACAACACCATTTTATATTATGCCCCCTGCCTGCCATCAAATACTATCTTTTTTTTTTTTTTTTTTTTAAGTCAGAGTCTTGTTCTGTCGCCAGGCTAGAGTGCAGTGGTACGATCTTTGCTCACTGCAACCCCTGACTCCCAAGTTCAAGCAATTCTCCTGCCTCAGCCTCCCGAGTAGCTGGGATTACAGGCGCACACCGCCATGCCCAGCTAATTTTTTTTATTTTAGTAGAAATGAGATTTCACCGTGTTGCCCAGGCTGGTCTGAACTCCTGAGCTCAGGCAATCTGCCTGCCTCGGCCTCCCAAAGTGCTAGGATTACAGGCGCACACCGCCATGCCCAGCTAATTTTTTTTATTTTAGTAGAAATGAGATTTCACCGTGTTGCCCAGGCTGGTCTGAACTCCTGAGCTCAGGCAATCTGCCTGCCTCGGCCTCCCAAAGTGCTAGGATTACAGGTGTGAGCCACCGCGCCCAGCATTTTGTTTTTGTTTTTGTTTTTTGTTTTGTTTTTTTTTGCACGTGGAATCTGGATCTGTCGCCCAGGCTAGAGTGCAGTGGCTGAATCTTGGCTCACGGCAACCTCCACCTCCTGAGTTCAAGTGATTCTCAAGTGATTCTACTCAGCCTCCTGAGTAGCTGGGATTACAAGCATGCCACCATGTCCAGCTAATGTTTTTTTTTTTTTTTTTTTTTTTTTTTTTTTTTTTTTTTTGAGATGGAGTTTCACTCTTGCTGCCTAGGCTGGAGTGCAATGGTATGATCTCAGCTCACTGCAACCTCCACCTCCCGGGTTCAAGCAATTCTTCTGCCTCAGCCTCCCGAGTAGCTCGGATTACAGGCATGGGCCACCACATCTGGCTAATTTGGTATTTTTAGTAGGGACAGAGTTTTTCCATGTTGGTCAGGCTAGTCTCGAACTCCCGACCTCAAGTGATCCACCTGCCTCGGCCTCCCAAAATGCTAGGATTATAGACGTGAGTCACTGAGCCCGGCCAAATGTTATCTTATGGTCACTGCACCAGTATTCATTTGGCTGATTAGAAGTAAGATTTAAGAAGAATGTAGGAATAGTCTCCTGATCCAAAACTCCCATTGTCTAAACAAGAAACTGAGGCCCAGGGAGAGGGAGGACCTGGCCCAGGGCCATGCAGCTATTTAATATGTTCATCATCTTCTCTAGTGGAACACTGCGGGAGAAAAATTGCTTGCTTTTAAAATTATTTACATATGCATATATACTTTTTACATATAAAATATGAAATACATATTTCCTGTATATATATGAAATACATGCATAAAAGTCAAAAGGCACCAAAAAGTCATTCTCCTTCCCACTGCTATCCCTGGTCTCACAGTACTTCACCCTAGCTAGGACACCCACTGTTGTTACCTCTTTCTTATCTTTCTAGAGACATTTTATACATATTTAACATTTACATGTATGTGTATATACATATATATTTATATATTTTTATGTGTATATACATATATATGTGTGTGTGTGTGTGTATATATATATATCTTTTTTTTTTTTTTTTGAGACGGAGTCTCGCTCTGTTGCCAGGCTGGAGGGCAGTGGCTCGATCTTGGCTGACTACAACCTCTGCCTCTCAGGTTCAAGCGATTCTCCTGCCTCAGCCTCCAGAGTACTTAGGACTACAGGCATGCGCCACCATGCCTGGCTAACTTTTGTATTTTTAATAGAGACAGGGTTTCACCATGTTGGCCAGGATGGTCTCCATCTCTTGACCTTGTGATCCACGTGCTGGGATTATAGGCATGAGCTACCATGCCCAGCCCATAAATTTTTTTTTTTTTTTTTGAGACAGAATCTTGCTCTATTACCCAGGTTGGAGTCTCAGCTCACTGCAACTTCCATCTCCTGAGCTCAAGCGATCCTTCCACTTCAGCCTCCCAAGTGGCTGGGACTACAGGTGCACATCACCACACCTGGCTAATTTTTTTGTGTGTGTGTTGTTCTGTTTTGCTTTTGGTTTTTTGTGTTTTTGGTTTTTTTTCTGAGGCAGGGTTTCACCATGTTGCCCAGGCCAGTCTCAACTCCTAAGCTCAAGTAATCTACCCACCTCGACCTCCCAAAGTGGTGGGATTACAGGTGTGAGCCATCGTGCTTGGTCACATGTTTTTTGTTTGTTTGTTTGTTTGTTTTAAGACGGAGTCTTGCTCTGTTGCCCAGGCTGGAGTGCAGTGGCCTGATGGCTCACTGCAACCTCTGCCTCCCGGATACAAGTGAATCTTCTGCCTCAGCCTTCCGAGTAGCTGGGACTACAGACACATGCCACAACTCCCGGTTACTTTTTTGTATTTTTAGTAGAGACAAGGTTTTACCATATTAGCCAGGCTGGTCTCGAACTCCTGACCTCATGATCTGACTGCCTCAGTTTCCCAAAGTGCTGGGATTACAGGCATAAGCCACCATGCCCGGCCCCTCACGTGTTTTTAAATCACCAACTTTACATGTTTGGCACTTTACTTTTGTATATAATATATCTTAACTAAGATGACTTAATTTTAGTACCTAGTTGCCTCATTTTTTGTAATAGTACATAATATTTAATTGATGGTTGTAGCATAATTTATTTAACCAGCCGCTATGTAGTTCCAAACTTTAGCTGCGAAAACAATGCTGCAGCCAGGCGCGGTGGCTCATGCCTGTAATCCCAGCATTTCGGGAGGCCAAGGCGGGTGGATCACGAGGTCAGGAGTTCGAGACCAGCCTCACCAACATGGAGAAACCCCTTCTCTACTAAAAATACAAAAAAAAAAAAAAAAAAAAAAAAATTAGCCAGGTGGGGTGACGCACACCTGTAATCCCAGCTACTCAGGAGGCTGAGGCAGGAGAATCGCTTGAACTCGGGAGGCAGAGGTTGCAGTGAGCCAAGATCGCGCCATTGCATTCCAGCCTGGGCGACAAGAGCGAAACTTAGTCTCGAAAAACAAAAAAAAAAGAAAGAAAAAAAAAAAGAAATGCTGCAATGTCTGTCCTGGTGCATATTATATATATCTTGGGTTACTTGTGTAGCTGTAGTGTAAATTTCTGAAAGTGGGATTACTGGAACAAAGAGGTGGTGTATTTCATTTTTTGACAGATATTACCAGTTTGCCCCACAAAAGGGTTGTACGAATTAACTTTCCCACCAACAAACAATGTGTGGCCGGGCCTGTTTTAGACACCTTCATCCCCAGCCTGGGCAACATGGCAAAACCCCGTCTCTACAAAAACTACAAAAATTAACTGGGCATGGTGGCATGCGCCTGTGGTCCCTGCTACCCAGCTACCTGGGAGGCTGAGGTAGGAGGATCTCTGGAGCACAGAAAGTTGAGGCTACAGTGAGCCATGATCGTGCAGCTGCACTCCAGCCTGGGTGACGGGGGAGACCTGTCTCAAGCAAACAAACAAAAACAAAGAACAGACACCTTCACTCACTTGAGTTATTTTGTTTTGCTTGTTTTGCCAGTCTGATAAGTGGAATGTTCTTTCTCACAGTTTTCATGTATATTTTAAAAACATACCCCAGTAGGGTGCAGTGGTTCACCCCTGTAATCCCAGAACCTCGGGAGGCTGAGGAGGGCAGATCACCTGAGGTCAGGAGTTCAAGACAAGTCTGGGCAACATGGCGAAACCCCATCTCTACTAAAAATACAAAAATTAGGTGGGTGGATCATGAGGTCAGGAGTTCAAGACCAGCCTGGCCAAGATGGTGAAACCCCATCTCTGCTAAAATTACAAAAATTAGCCGGGCGTGGTGGTGGGCGCCTGTGTTCCCAGCTACTGGGAGGCCAAGGCAAAAATTGCTTGAACCCGGAGGCGGAGGTTGCAGTGAGCCGAGATCGCGCCACTGCACTCCAGGCTGGGCGACAGAGCGAGACTCCATCTCAAAATAAATACCTTAATTAATAAATAAGAGGCCGGGCACAGTGGCTCACACCTGAATCCTAGCACTTTGGGAGGCCAAGGCGGTTGGATCACCTGAGGTCAGGAGTTTGAAACCAGTCTGACTGACATGAAGAAACCCCGTCTCTACTAAAAATACAAAATTAGCCAGGTGTGGTGGCGCATGCCTGTAACCCCAGCTACTCAGGAGGCTGAAGCAGGAGAACCACTTGAACCCGGGAGGCAGAGGTTGCGGTGAGCCGAGATCACACCATTGTATTGTACTGCAGCCCGGGCAACAAAGGCAAAACTCTGTCTCAAAAAATAATAGTAATAATAATAAATAAAACATCCCCCTCCCCCTTAATGTACATTTTTCATATTATGAATAAGATTGGCTGGGTGCAGTGGCTCACACCTGTAATCTCAGCACTTTGGGAGGCCGAGGCAGGTGCATCACCTGAGGTCAGGGGTTTGAAACCAGCCTAACCAACACAGTGAAACCCCATCTCTACTAAAAATACAAAATTAGCAGGGCGTAGTGGTACACGCCTATAATCCCAGCTACTCAGGAGGCTGAGGCAGAAGTATCACTTGAACTGAGGAGGCGAAGGTTATAGTGAGCTGAGATCGAGTCACTGCACTCTAACCTGGGCAACAAGAGTGAAACTCCGGTCCTTCCCCCTACCTCAAAAAAAAAAAAAAAAAAAAAAAGATTGAGCCTGTGCGATAGAAACCCAGAGGCCAGTCTGTAAGTGGAGTGGGCTTCGGCCCTGGCCCCAGGCTGAGGCACTGTGCCTCTACTCCCCACCCTGCAGATGAGATGGCCTGGCAGCCTGGATCCTCGGCCCTCCCAGGAGCTGTCTCCCGCAGCCCCTCACCTGGGATGAGTAACCTTTATCTGGGGAGACTGGAAGAGGCATGTTTTACTCAGACACCCTGGTTTGTCCTGCTTTTCTCTCCCTGAGGGCTGGGACTTGGCCTCGGATGCAAAATGGGCAGATTTGCAGCAGGGGAATGGCAAGACGAGACCTGCTTTTATTGGAACTGAGCTGGAACCAATGGGGAGTGGGGAGGAGGCTGCAGCAGGTCGGGAGAGTGAAAATGAGTAAGCCGAACAGCAAGATGGACCCAGAGATCCTCAGAGATGGCCCCACTGGGGCCGATGGGGAGAGGTAGAAGAGGGAGAGAAGCAGACAGGTGACCCCCAGAGAGGGGGGAGAGTTTCAGGGAGATGGTGGGTGAGTTGGAGGTTGTCTGTGGGATGGACAAAGGACATGAAGAAATGCTTGTTGGATGAATGTCCTCCCAGAGGCTAAAGGAATGGAGCAGTCACATGTCCAACCCAGGATGTGAATGTGGCCAGTCTGGCCACAGCAAGTTAAACTGCCTCTGAGGTGTGTCCTGCTCCTGGCTTCCTGCAATCTGGCTCCTTGGAGGCTAGTGAACACAGAGCTAGCTTTGCTCCAGGTGTCCCACCTTGATGTAGCTCCTCCCATGCTGTCTCTTGGCTCAGGGACAGGTGGGTTGGGGAATGGGCTCCTGACTGATGGAGGGGGCAGTATGTAGGCTGCAGGCTGGAGAGCCGGGTCCAGCTAAGCCTAGCCGCCATCCAGGCTTCCAGAGTGTGTTTGCTGCTGGCTTGAGATCAGCAGGTAGTGAACCAGGTCAGGAGGTCATTGCCCTCTCCAGGCCTTGGTGTTCTAGATCCTTCACCTCCTTTGGCCCACGTTTCTCCTTCCTTTCCTTCCTTTCCTTTCTTTCCTCTCTTTCTTTCTCTCTTTCTCCTTCTCTCTTTCTCTCTTTCTTTTTTTCTTTCTGAGACAGAGTCTCACTCTGACACCCAGGCTGGAGTGCAGTGGCGCGATCTTGGCTCACTGCAACCTCTGCCTCTCAGGTTCGAGCGATTCTCCTGCCTCAGCCTCCCTGGCCCATGTTTCTTCCAGTGGCTCTTGCCATCTCTCTCCCAGAGTTCCCAATCCCAAATGAAGATATCTCTCAGGGGCAGCAAGAACCCCCATTCTAAGCAGTTTAACCTCTTTTCTTAGGATAGCCAGATAAAACACAGTAACACTCAGTTACCAGCCTGGGCAACACGGCAAAACCCCATCTCTACAAAAATTTAAAAAAAAAAAAAAAAAAGCCGGGAATGGTGGCTTGCACCTGTAGTCCTACCTACTTGGGAAGCTGAGGTGGGAGGATCACTTGATCCCAGGAGGTCAAGGCTGCAGTGAACCATGATTACTCCACCGCTCTTCAGTCTGGGCGACAGGGTGAGACCCTGTCTCAAAAAAAAAAAAAAAAGAAAAGAAAGAAAAAAGGACACTTAGTTCAATTTAATTTCAGATAATGAATAATAATAATATTATTATTATTATTTATTATTATTATTATTATTATTATTATTATTGTTATTAGAGACAGAGTTTCGCTCTGTTGCCCTGGCTGGAGTGCAGTGGTGCGACTGAGGCTCACTGTAACCTCTGCCTCCTGGGTTCGAGCAATTCTCGTGCCTCAGCCTCCCAAGTAGGTGGCAGTACAGATGTGCAGCAGCACGCTCAGTCAATTTTGATGTTTTTTTTTTTGAGATGGAGTCTCGCTCTGTCGCCCAGGCTGGAGTGCAATGGCCGGATCTCAGCTCACTGCAAGCTCCGTCTCCCGGGTTTACGCCATTCTCCTGCCTCAGCGTCCTGAGTAGCTGGGACTACAGGCACCTGCCACCCCGCCCGGCTAGTTTTTTGTATTTTTTAGTAGAGACGGGCTTTCACCGTGTTAGCCAGGATGGTCTTGGTCTCCTGACCTCGTGATCCGCCTGTCTTGGCCTCCCAAAGTGCTGGGATTACAGGCTTGAGCCACCGTGCCCGGCCCAATTTTGGTGTTTTTAGTAGAGATAGGGTTTCTCCAAGTTTGCCAGGCTGGTCTCGAACTCCTGGCCTCAGGTGATCTGCCCGCCTTGGACTCCCAAAGTACTGGGATTACAGGCGTGAGCCATCACGCCTGACTAATTTTTCAGTATAAGTATATTCCAAATACTGCATGGGATATAATTATACAACAAAATTTAGCTGCTTATTTGAAATTCAAATTTAACCGTGTGTATGTATTTTTATTTGCGAAATCTGGCAGCCTTGCCAGTTCTTCCACAGCAGTTCCAGACAGCCACTGCCACCTGGTCCTGGTCCTTTGGAGCACTGGCACAATTGCCACCCTAAAGGGCACCAGGGACTCTACCTCCATCAGCTCGCAGATGGTCACCATGGCAGCTCTCTGTGGAGGGTGTTCACTCCTCTTCCACCAATGAGAAAACTGAGATTCCAAGAAGCCAAGAGACTTGCATAAGGGCAAACAGTAACCAAGGCGCGGAGGAAGCATCCAGCCTGTGCCAGTCTGACTCCAAAGTCCAAGTTCTATGTACACCCCAGGTAACTTGGCAAACCACCCACTTCGCGAGCAGGAAGGCCTCAACCCTGCCACTCACACAGGAGGAAAAAGACAAACAGTGTGCAGGTCCCCAGGCACAGGACAGACAAGATTCTGTGCTAGACTATTCAAACTGATTTTTTTTTCTTTTTTTTTTAAATTTTTTTATTTATTTTTTATTTTTTATTATTATTATACTTTAAGTTCTAGGATACATGTGCATAACGTGCAGGTTTGTTACATATGTATACTTGTGCCATGTTGCTGTGCTGCACCCATCAACTCGTCAGGACCCATCAACTCATCATTTACATCAGGTATAACTCCCAATGCAATCCCTCCCCCCTTCCCCTTCCCCCCTCCCCCCCTCCCCCTCCCCCCTCCCCCTCCCCCCTCCTCCCTCCCCCCCTCTCTCTCCCCCCTCCCCGTGATAGGCCCCGGTGTGTGATGTTCCCCTTCCTGAGTCCAAGTGATCTCATTGTTCAGTTCCCACCTATGAGTGAGAACATGCGGTGTTTGGTTTTCTGTTCTTGTGATAGTTTGCTGAGAATGATGGTTTCCAGTTGCATCCATGTCCCTACAAAGGACACAAACTCATCCTTTTTTTTGGCTGCATAGTATTCCATGGTGTATATGTGCCACATTTTCTTAATCCAGTCTGTCACTGATGGACATTTGGGTTGATTCCAAGTCTTTGCTATTGTGAATAGTGCCGCAATAAACATACGTGTGCATGTGTCTTTATAGCAGCATGACTTATAATCCTTTGGGTATATACCCAGTAATGAGATGGCTGGGTCATATGGTACATCTAGTTCTAGATCCTTGAGGAATCGCCATACTGTTTTCCATAATGGTTGAACTAGTTTACAATCCCACCAACAGTGTAAAAGTGTTCCTATTTCTCCACATCCTCTCCAGCACCTGTTGTTTCCTGACTTTAATGATCGCCATTCTAACTGGTGTGAGATGGTATCTCATTGTAGTTTTAAACCAAGTGCCTCTTAGTAATAACAATACCAACTTCGGTCATTTGCATAACTTTCTACCGTTAACAAAAGGTATCCCCAGCAGTTAATTAGAATGACAAGGCAGATGGAGGCCGGGGCGATGGCTCAGGCCTGTAATCCCAGCACTTTGGGAGGCCGAGGTGGGTGGATCACCTGAGATCGGGAGCTTAGTCTGGCCAACATGGTGAAATCCCATCTCTACTAAAGATACAAAAAACTGGCCGGGCGCGGTGGCTCAAACCTGTAATCCCAGCACTTTGGGAGGCTGAGACGGGCGGATCACGAGGTCAGGAGATCGAGACCATCCTGGCTAACACGGTGAAAGCCCGTCTCTACTAAAAAATACAAAAAACTAGCCAGGCGTGGTGGTGGGCGCCTGTAGTCCCAGCGACTCGGGAGGCTGAGGCAGGAGAATGGCGGGAACCCGGGAGGCGGAGCTTGCAGTGAGCTGAGATCCTGTCACTGCACTCCAGCCTGGGTGACAGAGCGAGACTCCGTCTCAAAAAAAAAAAAAAAAAAAAGATACAAAATACTAGCCGATGTGGTGGCACATGCCTGTAATCCCAGCTACTCGGGAGGCTGAGGCAGGAGAATCACTGCAATTGGGAGGTGGAAGTTGCAGTGACCTGAGATCGCGCCACTGCACTCCAGCCTGGGCAACAAGAGCGAGACTCCGTCTCAAAAAACAAAACAAACAAACAAAAAAAGAAGGCAGATGGGAGAGAGAATGGTCTGTAGGATCCCTCTGCAGACCCTGGGACGTTTCCTGTGCTCCCACCTGACGTGGCTGGGGTGGGTGGGTGGGTGCTGAGCAGTCCCTCTGGGCCACCTTCCAGGAGCTTCTAGATGAGGGTCCTGGAGTCACAGGCTCTCAGCGTGGGTCTGGGCGGTGCGCAGAGGGCTTGGTTCTCCCAGTGGCCAGTTCCAGCTCTGCCTGCAGGACCCCAGTGGTGGCGAACATGCCAACAGTTACAGTTCCTGACACCACCTGCCAGACTGGGTTCCAGGCGGTGTAAACCAGTCTCTGCACTCAGGGAGTGTCTGAAAGACGACAGATCCTTTGAGGGAGGGAACTGGGAGCCCAGGCCCTCAAGACGGGTTAGGGATAAACTGGAGGGGAGGGGTTTGGGACACCTGCGGGGGGAGTCCGGGGTGGGGTAAGACGCTGCAGGAAATGTGATCAAAACGAGACTTATGTAAATCAAATTTCATTTGGTTGAAGATCTTTTACCTCTGTTTTGATCTGCCATTGGCAGAGACTGCTAAATACTTGGGCTTTTGAGTTTTTCTTCCTCTTTTTACGTGCCCTGTGGGGCAGGGGGCGGGAGGGAGTGGGGTGCCCTTTAGGCCACCAGGTTCTTTTTTTTTTTTTTTTTTTTGAGATGGCGTTTTGCTGTTGTTGCCAGGCTGGAGTGCAGTGGCGCGATCTTGGCTCACTGCAACCTTCGCTTCCTGGGTTCAAGCGATTCTCCTGCCTCAGCCTCTTGAGCAGCTGGGACTACAGGCCCGCGCCACCATGCCCCGCTTAATTTTTTTTTGTATTTTTAGTAGAGATGTGGTTTCATCATGTTAGCCAGGATGGTTTCGAACTCCTTATCTCATGATCCGTCCGCCTTGGCCTCCCAAAATGTTGGGATTAGAGGCATGAGCCACCGCACCCGGCCATTTTTTTCTTTTTCTTTTTCTTTTTTTTTTTTTTTGAGACAAGGACTCACTCTGTCACCCAGGCTGGAGTGCAATGGTGCGATCTCAGCTCACTAGAACCTCCGCCTCCTGGGTTCAAGTGATTCTTCTGCCTTAGCCTCCTGAGTAGCTGGGATTACAGGCGCCACCATGCCTCGCTAATTTTTGTATTTTTATAGAGACGGAGTTTCACCATGTTGGCCACGATGGTCTTGAACTTCTGACCTCAGGTGATCTGCTGCCTCGGCCTTCCAATGTGTTGGGCTTACAGGCGTGAGCCACCGCACCCGGCCTTAGGCCACCAGGGTTTAAGGAGTGCCAGGAAACTGTTAAATGAACCTTGGGGGATCTTTCAGAAAGATTAAACAAAAGATGTGGCTGTGGATATGCCTCCCCACCCCCACCCTATAGTTTCTTCATTGAAAACCTTAGTTTTTTTTCTTGCCCAATTTTTTTTTTTTTTTTGAGACTGAGTCTGACTCTGTCGCCCAGGCTGGAGTGCAGTGGCCGGATCTCAGCTCACTGCAAGCTCTGCCTCCCGGGTTTATGCCATTCTCCTGCCTCAGCCTCCGGAGTAGCTGGGACCACAGGCGCCCGCCACCACACCCGGCTGGTTTTTTGTATTTTTTAGTAGAGACGGGGTTTCACCATGTTAGCCGGGATGGTCTCGATCTCCTGACCTAGTGATCCACCCTTCTCGGCCTCCCAAAGTGCTGGGATTACAGGCTTGAGCCACCACGCCCGGCCTCTTGCCCAATTTTCTCTTGTGAGTGGGTCTCTCTAAAAGCGTAGTTCTGGCTGGGCAGGTGGCTTACGCCTGTAATCCCAGCACTTTGGGAGGCTGAGGCAGGCGGATCACTTGAGATCAGGAGTTCAAGACCAGCCTGGCCAACGTGGTGAAACCCCATGTCTACTAAAACCACAAAAATTAGCCAGGTGTGGTGGCTGGTGCCTGTAATCCCAGCTACTCTGGAGGCTGAGGCAGGAAAATTGCTTGAACCGGAGAGGTGAAGTTTACAGTGAGCCAAGATTGCACCACTGCACTCCAGCCTGGGCAACAAGAGCAAAAACTCCATCTCAAAATAAATAAATAAAATAATAACAATAATAATAATAATAAAAGTGCAGGTATGTGTCAGAGGTGGTGGGAAGAGAGGACATGAGAAGATGTACTTATATGACCACAGGTTAAAATTTTTTATTTCAAACTTGCTGCAAAGGGAGACAATGTTGGAAAGATCCAGCTCAAAGATTCCCGCTGGATAGAAACGTTTGATATGAAAAAAAATATATTAGATAATCATTGTCAAACTGGATTTTTAAAAATCTATGCAAAGATCATTAGACTGTTCGCAAGATGGAAAGCTGGTTGTGTAACTGCCCAAGGGGATCACCTTGCCTGCTGCCTAGACAGAGCCGATTCATCAAGACGGGAATTGCAATGGAGAAAGAGTAATTCAGGCAAAGCCAGCTGTGCGGAAGACCAGAGTTTTTGTGTGTGTGTGTGTGTGTGTGTGTGACATAGTTTTTGCTCTTATTGCCCAGGCTGGAGTTCAATGGCGCGATCTCAGCTCACTGGAACCTCTGCCTCCCAGGTTCAAGCAATTCTCCTGCCTCAGCCCCCCCGAGTAAAGTAGCTGGGATTACAGACATGCCCCACCATGCTCGGCTAATTTTTTTGTATTTTTAGTGTGTCAGGATGAGCAGCAGACAGAACTCCTCAGACACCGAGTTAAAGAAGGAAGGGGTTTATTCGGCCCGGGGCATCAGCAAGACTTTTGTCTCAAGAGCCGAGCTCCCTGAGTGAGCAATTCCTGTCCCTTTTAAGGGCTCACAACTCTAAGGGGGTGCATGTGAGAGGGTCGTGATTGATTGAGCAAGCAGTGGGTATGTGACTAGGGGTTGCATGCACTGGTAATTAGATCCAAACAAAACAAGATAGGGATTTTCATAGTGCATTCCTATACAATGTCTGTAATCTATAGATAACATAACTGATTAGGTCAGGGATCGATCTGTAACTACTAGGCCCAGGGTGTGGTGTGGTCTGCCTGTGGATTTCATTTCTGTCTTTTAGTTTTTACTTCTTCTTTCTTTGGAGGCAGAAATTGGGCATAAGACGATGTGAGGGGTGGTCTCCTCCCTTATTCCCCCCTTTTGAGACTCTCACTCATTTTATCAGTGGGAGTTCTCACTTTCATTTTCACTACCCATGTCTTCTTGCAAGACAGATCCATAGTGATTTATATAGTACATTTGTGCTGAGGCATTTTGGTGAACTAAGGTAGCGATGAAGCTTTTTATCATTCAAAGAAGTACAGGTATCAAACAAGGGAGCAGTAGACAGGTTCCTATTATTATTATAACTCCTATTATAAGAGTTTTAAATCCTCCTAGCACTAGGAACCATTTTCCAAACATGGCCCCAGGATCAAATCCATGCCACACTTGCATGGGCACATGTGCCAGTTTTGTCATATCTCTAACTATGTCTTCAACTACTTGCCCTTGATTATCTATGTGTAGGCAGCAATTAGTAAGGTTAAATTTTCCACAGACTGCTCCTTCAGCTGCTAGCAAGTAGTCGAGAGCCAATCTATTTTGATAGATAGCATTTCTCATCAGAGTTTCTTGCCGGGTCAGAATAGTCAAGGCTCTGCTGGTTTTATTAGCGATTATTTCTAAGACAGCTTATAACCATATGATTCGGTTGATGATGTAAATTGGGGTCTGGTATCTCCATGAGCTGTCTTGTGCCCAAGTAGCAGGCCCATAATATTGTATGATTCTCTCAGGGGGCCATTCATCATCTTTCCAATTTCCTATAACTATGCTTCTCTTTCCATGGGAAGCATAGACGGGGAAGCCCAGGAGTTCGCCTGTTTTTATGGGTAGTAGGAAGAAAAATGGTTTAATAGTGCCAATAACACAACTACCTGCCCACTGGTCAGGTAATTTGGCATAAGCTCTATGCCCACATATCCAATACAATCCAGTGGGGGCTGTCCAGTCCCCCAGTGAGACCCTGGGTGGGTCCACATGGTTTGCAACTTTGGTAATTTGCTAAATGGATTCCTCTCTGTTTGATTTAAACTCCACCAAGTGACTGCTTTTGTGGTACCATTATACAGTTTCTGTCCCAGACAACTAAGTCGTCCTACAGGGTGAGTGAATTCTTTTCCTTCTCTAGCTATGCAATATTGTCCAATAATTGAGGCTTTTAGGACCCAGAAATTATCAGGGTGATTCTTTCGAGCTGGGAATTCATCAGGAACTGGGTCTGTAGGCATTAATTCTCAGGCTTCCCATGGCCATTGATCTCCCATTACTGTCCTCCACATACATAACATGAAGTGACATTGAGAGGCTGGGTTACATGCTCTGTTAATTGCAAAAACAAATTTCTTGTTTTTCCTGGAATTTCTGGTACTGGTACATTTAGTTCATCATAGAAAGCTTGAAACACTGGCTCAGGAGAGCATTTGTAGACTTCTCCTCGGACCAAGATATTTACTCGAGGATTCAGTCTGGCCTCATCAATTCCTAAGGTCACACACTCCTCTTTTTTTCCAGTGAGGATCAAGGGGATTGGTTATTACTAGCTCTAAGGGGTTACATTGACCCTTAGTACAGGAAGGGCCATTTTTTCCTTTCTGAAGGTGGACTGGATCCTTTTCATCATTTTTTTTCCTTTTATCCAAGTGGCCTAAATGACACAAGACCAGTATCTACATTTATTTCCACACAGTCCTAATTTATGATAGATGTACTTATTTTCTGCCATATAGTCTCGTCCCTAATTAAGAGAACCACACCTTATTCCTAACTTATTACTATTAATGACAGCGCAGGCATCACATTTTAAAGTGACTTGTTTGGGCACCCTTTTTTCTTTTCTTTTTTTTTTTTGTGTTTTGGCTAACACTTTACTCATATCGTTTATGAACCCCCACCAGTCCTCAGTCTTTAATCTTATTTTAAGAACTGTGGTCATGGGAGGCTCAGATGGGTCATAACACACATCAGGTTGGTCATTTCCTGGGCTGCATACCTTGTATAGAATAACATTATACAAACAAGTTCTTTTTAGAGTTCCAGTACACTTATAATAACAGTAAAATAATAGGACTGTAGCAACCTTTTGTCCTACCTCAGTGACTTGATGTATACACTGGGAACAGACCTCAGTCTGAGGAAGGCAGTTGAAGTCCTTACTGTATAAGTCTAAATTTTAAGGAAAATGAGTGCCGTGATGAGTTTCCTCATGCTTCAGCCGTGCGTGGACCAGTCAGCCTCTGGGTGTGACTGGAGCAGTGCTTATTGTCTTCTTCAGAGTCACTTGGCAGGGGTTGGCGAAGGTGCTCCCGACCACGTACCACTTACAGTCTACTGATGTTTAAGGATGGTCTCGGAGGTTGGGCCTGCTAGAATAAACTGAGTCCAACACCTCTACACAATTATGTTCAACTGGGCTCTCTGATACCGGAAGCAAGGTGGTGGGGTTTAGGGTTTTGCAAACTTCAATGGTTATGTGGGGATTTTCACATAGCAAGCTTTGGTACTTGGTTAATCTAGCATTTGTTAACCAATGATGTCCTTTGGTATTTATTAAAGTTACCACAGCATGGGGGGCCTTTATATTCAGGTTTTTGCCTAAGGGTTAGTTTATCTGCTTCTTGTGCTAACAGGGCCTTTGCTGCCAGGGCCCTTAGACCTGGGGGCCAGTCTTTGGAAACCCTGTCTAGTTGTTTTGAGAGATAGGCCACTGGCCTTGGCCAGGCCCCAGAGTCTGGGTTAAAACTCCAACTGCCAGCCGGGCGCAGTGGCTCAAGCCTGTAATCCCAGCACTTTGGGAGGCCGAGACGGGCAGATCACGAGATCAGGAGATCGAGACCATCCTGGCTAACACGGTGAAACCCCGTCTCTACTAAAAAATACAAAAAAACTAGCCGGGTGACGTGGAGGGTGCCTGTAGTCCCAGCTACTCGGGAGGCTGAGGCAGGAGAATGGCATGAACTCGGGAGGCGGAGCTTGCAGTGAGCCGAGATCTGGCCACTGTACTCCAGCCTGGGTGACAGAGCAAGACTCCGTCTCAAAAACAAACAAACAAACAAACAAACAAAAAACTTCCAACTGCCATTTTTTCTTTCTGACACATAGAGTGTAAAGAGTTTTGTCAGGTCAGGTAGGCTCAGGGCTGGGGCCGACATGAGTTTTTCTTTTAACTCATGAAAAGCTCGTTGCTGTTGGTTGTAATAGATGTAGTTTATCTAATCTACATTTTTATTAACTGTCACCTACCAAAATATTGACTCCAGTCCTGCAGCTATTTGATTTCAAGCTTTAAATTGATCTGGTATTCCTCGTGGGACTCCAATTGCGTCTACATAGACATGCAAGTTGAAAGACCCATAAGGGGCTTCTCTCGCTTTATGATGTCTTATTTTTTTCCCCCTTCTGGTTGATGAAACACCAGGGTGAAAGGGATAGCCAATTGGACTAAAGTACAAGAGCCACTCCAGTTATTCGGCAGAGTGCCCAGTAAAGGTCCATCACAATACCACCACACATCCGCTCAGGAATGAACAAGGGCTGACTGATTGATAAACTCTTGAAAATTCTTAAGCTCACTGCATCCCTTCAGGTCTCCAAGGAATGCTAAGTTCCTCCCTGCCATGAGAGACACGAAGTGAACTTAGTGTTGGGAGACAGAAGCTGGATGGCCGTCAGGGACTGACCTGCAGGGACTTTGGGATATAGCAGAGAGAGCTTGGCATGACTTATTACTCCAGGCTGTAGAATCCTGGAAAAGAGCTATTGTGCAGCCTATGCCTGGTCAACTGGAGGACCACCTTAGTGGAAGGGGGACAATCTGGGCCTCTGGCCTGCCATGTGCACAAGCATAGCAATTGCTTTTGTTTAATGTGTAGATAGAATATTTGATCCATTTTAACCAGGCATTTGCATCTTGGTATCCTGTCTTAATTGCTAAAGGTTGTTTTAAGTCTTTAACTTCTATGATCCTCTAGTAAAATGAATGTATGGTTTTAGGGAAATTACAAAAACCAGTTGGGGCCGTCCATCCTTGCTTTTTACTGGTCCACAGAACGTTGGACCAACTATGGCATGAAAGCTGTACAACGGGGGGCAACACTCCTGGTTGGCACTGGGGTCTTCATTGAAATCTCCCTGGATTAAATGGTCCTAGTTTACTAATGCCCAGTCTGAGGAGAGTCAGGAGGGACAGAAGTACTTTTCTGAAGTAGAAAGCTGTCTTTGATTTGGCAAGTCTTCACAGGGTATAACAAAGCAAGCATTAAATGCAATAGTTTGAGGTGAAATTGACATGTTTATATTAATAACTAGATGGTCAGCAATGGAACAAGGAAAGAAGAAAGAGTAATAGAATAGATTAAAAGGGTTAAATTTTTCTTAGCTTTAGTTTGGCAGGGTTTTCCCCTGGGACTATGGCCCACGACTCTGTAGGTGGTGGCACTTTCTTGAATCGGGCGTGATGAGTCCATCCTTTTTATGCTGTATGAACAGCAGTCTCAGTGGTTAGCAGCACAAGGTAGGGTCCTTCCCAGGCTGGCTCAAGTTTTTTCTCTTTTTTTTTTTTGAGAGAGAGTCTCATGCTGTCGCCCAGGCTGGAGTGCAGCGGCGCGATCTCGGCTCACTGCAAGCTCCGCCTCCCAGGTTCACGCCATTCTCCTGCCTCAGCCTCCAGAGTAGCTGGGACTACAGGCGCCCGCCACCACGCCTGGCTAGTTTTTTTGCATTTTTAGTAGAGACGGGGTTTCACCGTGTTAGCCAGGATGGTCTTGATCTCCTGACCTCGTGATCCGCCCGCCTTGGCCTCCCAAAGTGCTGGGATTACAGGCGTGAGCCACCGCGGCTGGTAAGGTTTTTCTTCTTTCCACCTTTCGATGGGAACATGATCTTCAGGCTGGTGCTGGTTTACCAGAAATTCTAGGGGTGGTACATGTGCTAAAAGACCTTTAGTTTTGTTTTGTTTTTGTAAGAAAGGAAAGTGGAAGATAAACCAAGTATATCACTTTTAAGAAACTGGCCTTTTGTTTTAAATGTGGGGACCTTGGCAATGGACTTTATAGTCCTTAGTGCCTTTTTACCGAAAAATTTCCTTTAGCACCTGTCTTTATTAGTTTTTAAACCAAAGAAAGCCAAATACCATTTTACATTTAACAATGCTTCTCATATGATATTTATACCAGATAAGCTAAATTTTATCTTTATATTAGTGTGTTATTAATGTTAAACCTAATTTTAATAAAACCTTGTGGACATATTTATTTAATTTTTAATGTTTGACCATAAGGTAAGATTTTATAGACTCTTTTTAACCTTTTCTAATTTTTGCTAAAAAGCAGGTTGGTGCTGTAAGAAAAACCTGTTATGCTTTTACTTGAATGTCCAGTTCACAGAACGACTGCATGATACTTCTTTAACTTTAGCTAATATGTTTACCCACAGAATGTTCTTTACAATTAATGTTTTAAACCTTGCTTAAACCTTCAAAACAGCAATTTTTAACTTTTTAATGTAGGTAAAAATGTACATTCTTACGCCTCCTTATAATCCTTTTACCAAAGGTCTATTTTGCTTTTCTTATACACCTTGCACATAAACTCTTTTTTTTTTTTTTTAAATAGTTTTACATTCAGGAGGCCTAGTTACTTTTAAATTATACAACTTTTTTGCATAAATTCTTTTTTTAACACACTTTTTTAATAACCTTTTTTTTTTTTCTTTCACGACTTTTACAGGCAATTTTTTGACATGCCTTAACTTTCTGACTTATTACAAACATTTCTTTCTTTAAACAACCAGTTAATTTATTTCAGGACAAGAATTTACCATATAACACTCTTTTTATATAAATTCCGGCCCCCCCCTTTTTTTTTCCGAAGATGATAGCCATTTTTTTTCCAAAGCGAAACTTTTTTTTATGTCTGTGGGACTAGACTGTCTAAGGCCACAAGAATAGAATTACTATAATACATATTACACTCTTAACCTTTAGCAAACTTTACTTTTGTTGAAAACCTTTTCAGTTTGGGATTTTAATTATCCTTTACTATTAATAAGACCTTGTTTTGTCCAAATTAGAATTGGCATGATGGCTTTTAAAGGAATAGGGTACACTTTTTTTTTTCTTTTTTTTTTTTGAGACGGAGTCTCGCTCTGTCGCCCGGGCTGGAGTGCAGTGGCCGGATCTCGGCTCACTGCAAGCTCCGCCTCCCAGGTTCATGTCATTCTCCTGCCTCAGCCTCCCAAGTAGTTGGGACTACAGGCGCCTGCCACCACGCCTGGCTAGTTATTTTTTTGTATTTTTTAGTAGAGACGGGTTTTCACCAGGTTAGCCAGGATAGTCTTGATCTCCTGACCTCGTGATCCACCCGTCTCGGCCTCCCAAAGTGCTGGGATTACAGGCTTGAGCCACCACACCTGGCCTTTTTTTCTTTTTTCTTTTTTCTTTTTTTTTTTTTTGAGACGGAGTCTTGCTCTGTTGCCCAGGCTGGAGTGCAGTGGCCAGATCTCAGCTCACTGCAAGCTCCGCCTCCCAGGTTCATGTCATTCTCCTGCCTCAGCCTCCCGAGTAGCTGGGACTACAGGCGCCCGCCACCTCGCCTGGCTAGTTTTTTGTATTTTTTTAGTAGAGACGGAGTTTCAACGTTAGCCAGGTTAGTCTCGATCTCCTGACCTCGTGATCCGCCCATCTCGGCCTCCCAAAGTGCTGGAATTACAGGCGTGAGCCACTGCGCCCGGCCGGCCTTTTTTTCTTAACTCTCTTTCTTTCTCTCTTTCTATATCTCTCTTTCTCTCTGTCTTTGACTTTGTCTCTCTCTCTTTGACGTTCCTTTTGCCTCTGTCTCTTCCTCTCTCTCTCTGCCTCTGTCTTTCTCTCTCTCTCTCCTTGACTCACTCTTTATCTCTTCCTCTCCATCTCTTCCTCTCTCTCTCTTTCCCTCTTTTCCTCTCTGTCTCTTTCCTTTCTCTCTCTCTGTCTCTTTCCTTGCCTCTGCCCAGCTGCTTATGCTGCTGTTCTCTCAGCCGCCGTGTGTTGGGGGCAGGGGATCTAAAACAAGCTGGTCTGGGTTCCCCGGCTTACAGGTTACCTTGTGCCATACCTTTGAAACAAGGGACCTGTCCAGGCTTCCTTCTAATGGCCAACCTACCTCTAATGCTGGCCGGTCTATCTTACACAAAGTTTTAAGTTTTCCTGGCGTCATAGTCTCCCTTAGTCTCCCTTAAATCCTTTTTTTGAAAATTTTCAGGCCGGGCGCGGTGGCTCAAGCCTGTAATCCCAGCACTTTGGGAGGCCGAGACGGGCGGATCACGAGGTCAGGAGATCGAGACCATCCTGGCTAACACAGTGAAACCCCGTCTCTACTAAAAAATACAAAAAAAACTAGCCGGGTGAGATGGCGGGCGCCTGTAGTCCCAGCTACTCGGGAGGCTGAGGCAGGAGAATGGCGTAAACCCGGGAGGCGGAGCTTGCAGTGAGCTGAGATCCGGCCACTGCACTCCAGCCTGGGCGACAGAGCAAGACTCCGTCTCAAAAAAAAAAAAAAAAAAAAAGAAAATTTTCAACATAGTTCCTAGTTGGGTGGGCTTACTTTGTGCCTCACCCATGTTTCCTCTAGACAAAACACCACACTCACACCACACGCACACCACAAAACAAAGAATGGGTAAAAAGGGCACACACACACTTGCAGTTTACACCAAACCAAAATCAAAACCAAAATCAGAGTATCCAGAAATCCAAGCCAGGTCAAAACCAAAACCAAAGTATGAAGCAATCCAACTCAAGTCAAAAACCAAAACCGAAGTGCCGGTACAGGCATGCCGTGGGTGATCAGGCCACGCTTCCACTCAAATGGAGTGGGCAAGTTCCCAAGACCGGTCGTGTCAAGCAATTCAAACCAAGTCAAAACCAAAACCAAAGTATGAAGCAATCCAAGTCAAGTCAAAAACCAAAACCAAAGTGCCGATAAAGGCACACCATGGGTGATCAGGCCACGCTTCCACTCAAACGGAGTGGGCAAGTTTCAAAGACTAGTCTTACCAAGTTTTAGATGTCCAGACTCCAAGTGCCCATTCCTTCCCGGTGTTCAGCCACTGCGTTGATCCTCCACGGGGGCCTGCCACACACTGCTCTGGCGAGGCGTCCCACCGGGGCAAATGCCTACCTGGGAGCACTCTCAGGATCCGCGTTGCTCGGGCTGGTCAGAGTCCCCTGCAGGGATGTTCCACAGGGCAGGCTTAAGCCGCCTAAGGAGCTGCCTTGATCATCCACCACTCACCTCGCTTCCTGGTCAGGGAACCCAGAAATGCAGCAGGACAAGATGCAGACAAAACTCTCCAGACACCGAGTTAAAGAAGGAAGGGGTTTATTTGGCCAGGGGCACCGGCAAGACTCCTGTCTCAAGAGCCGAGCTCCTCGAATGAGCAATTCCTGTCCCTTTAAGGGCTCACAACTCTAAGGAGATGCGTGTGAGACGGTCGTGATTGATGGAGCAAGCAGAGGGTATGTGACTGGGGGCTGCATGCACCGGTAATTAGATCGGAACAAATCAGGATAGGGATTTTCACAGTGGATTTCTTCTTTTTTGTTTTTTTGAGACAGAGTCTCGCTCTGTTGCCCAGGCTGCAGTGCAGTGGCCGGATCTCAGCTCACTGCAAGCTCCGCCTCCCGGGTTCATGCCATTCTCCCGCCTCAGCCTCCTGAGTAGCTGGGACTACAGGCGCCCGCTACCTCGCCCGGCTAGTTTTTTGTATTTTTTAGTAGAGACGGGGTTTCACCGGGTTAGCCAGGATGGTCTCGATCTCCTGACATTGTGATCCGCCCGTCTCGGCCTCCCAAAGTGCTGGGATTACAGGCTTGAGCCACCGCGCCCGGCCTAGTGCAAAATATTTATCCTCATTGCCTCCACTTGTTCTGCTGACATTCCCCTCCCCCAAGATACTCTCTTTGCAGGGAAGGGAATCTAGGGCACAGTAGCTGGGTTACTGACTCCCCTAGTCCCAGAGAAGGTGGGCCCTGGCCTAGGATGCTGCAGCAGACTGTGGGGAGAGGAGCCCTGTGTTGACCTTGGAGGTCTAGGGGCTTCCTTCTCCCCCTGTTCTGTTGGAGAGGACATAGACATTATTTCTCCCAGCCTGAGGCTCCCTTCTGGCTTTCTATTTGTAGTTACTTGAATAATAAACATATACTTTTCTGGACAAAAATAAAAAAGACATGAGCAAGAATATTTGTAGCAGGTTAAAATTATTGATTGAGACAGGGTCTAACTCTGTCGCCCAGGCAAAGGCGCAATCTCAGCTCACTGCAACCTCTGCTTCCTAGTACTTCCTAGGGACTCCAAAGTAGCTGGGACTACAGGTGTGCACCACCACACCCAGCTACTTTTTTGTATTTGTGGTAGAGACAGGGTTTCACCATGTTGCCCAGGCTGGTCTTGAACTCCTGAGCTCAAGTCATCTGCCCACCTCAGGCTCTCAAAGTGCTGGGATTACAGGCGTGAGCCACCGCACCCAGCCTGCTTGCAGCAGTTTTATTTAATAGCTGTAAACTGGAAATAGGATAATTGATAAATAAATTGTAGTATGTTTGCTATGGTCTGAATGTGTCCCCCAAAATTCATGAATTGGAAACTTTTTTGTTTTTGTTTTTGAGATGGAGTTTCCCTCTTGTCATCCAGGCTGGAGTGCAGTGGTGCAATCTCGCTGCAACCTCTGCCTCCCTGGTTCCAGTGATTCTCCTGTCTCAGCCTCCCAGGTAACTGGGATTCCAGGCACCTGTCACCACACCTGGTTAATTTTTGTATTTTTAGTAGAGGCAGGGTTTCACCATGTTGACCAGGCTAGTCTCGAACTCCTGACCTCATGTGATCCGCCCACCTGGCCTCCCAAAGTGTTGAGATTACGGGCCCAAGTCACCACGCCCTGTGAATTGGAAACTTAATCCTCAATGCAACAGTGTTGGGAGGTAGGGCCTAGTGGGAGGTGTTTAAGTCATGAGGGCTCTGCCCTCATTCATACATAAACGTTTCCATTAAAAGGGCTCGCAGAAGTGGGTTCTCTCCTTTCACTCTTCTGACATGTGAGAACACAGCATTTGTCCCTGCTTGACTTCTGCTTTCTGCCATGTGAAGACAGCAAGAGGGCCCACACCAGATGCCACTACCTTAATCTTGGACTTCCCAGCCTCCAGAACTATGAGAAATAGATTTCTGTTTCTTATAAATTATCTAGTCTCAGGCATTCCATTATAGTAGCACAAATGGACTAAGGCAGTATTCATATCTAAAATACTATCTAGAGCTGGGTATGGTGGCTCACACCTGTAATCCCAGCACTTTGGGAGGCCAAGACAGGTGGATCACCTGAGGTCAGGAGTTTGAGACCAGCCTGGCCAACATGGTGAAACCCTATGTTTATAAAAATACAAAAATTAGCCGGGCATGGTGGTGGGCACCTGTAATCCCAGCTACTCGAGAGGCTGAGACAGGAGAATTGCTTGAACCTGGGAGGCAGAGGTTGCAGTGAGTTGAGATCGTGCCACTGCCCTCTAGCCTGGGTGACAGAGCAAGACTCTGTCTCAAAAAAAAAAAGGAAAAAATTTTTAAAAAGATCTGAATCATGTAACAATGTGGATGAATCTCAGATATCCTTGAGAGAAATACATATATACAGTATGATTAATACAGACGTAGTATGATTCCTTTACATGAAGTTCAAAAGAGGAAAATTTCATTTACAGTGTTACAAATCAGAAGAGCAGTTACCCGTGGTCTAGGAGACTTTTCTGGGATAAAGAGAATTTTTTTTTTTTTTTGAGACAGAGGTTTGTACTTGTCACTCAGGCTGAAGTGCAGTGGCACGATCTCAGCTCACCACAACCTCCACCTCCCAAGTTCAAGCGATTCTCCCGCCTCAGACTCCTGAGTAGCTGGGATTACAGTCTCC
The DNA here is from genome assembly GCF_047675955.1 of Chlorocebus sabaeus. Lineage (NCBI taxonomy): Eukaryota > Metazoa > Chordata > Mammalia > Primates > Cercopithecidae > Chlorocebus > Chlorocebus sabaeus. The sequence goes on from NC_132919.1 coordinate 4,294,435, forward strand.
TGCCACCACACCCAGCTAATTTTTTTTTGGTATTTTTAGTAGACACGGGGTTTCACCATGTTGGCCAGGCTGATCTTGAACTCCTGACCTCAGGCGATCTACCTGCCTCGGCCTCCCAAAGTGCTGGGATTACAGGCAGGCGTGAGCCACTGTGCCTGTCAAGAGAATCTTTTGAATCTTGATCTGGGTGGTGGTTACACTGTACAGTAGGCTGAATAACTCCAACTATATCCAGTCCTAACTGCAGAGCAGGGGTCCCCAGTCCCTGGGCCACAGACCACTAACAGTCCCTGGCCTGTTAGGAACCAGGCCTCACAATGGGAGGTGGAGTGGTGGGCCAGCAGGCGAAGCTTCATCTGTATGTACAGCTGCTCCCCATCAATCACATTTCTGTTGCCCAGGCTGGAGTGCAATGGCATGATCTCAGCTCACCGCAACCTCTGCCTCCCAGGTTCAAGTGATTCTCCTGCCTCAGCCTCTGTAGCTACCACGCCCAACTAATTTTGTATTTTTAGTAGAGATGGGGTTTCTCCATGTCAGTCAGGCTGATTTTGAACTCCTGACCTCAGGTGATCTGCCTGCCTTGGCCTTAGATGACAGGCATGAGCCACCGTGCCCAGCCACATTATGTTGTTTAAGCCACCAAGTTTGGGATAGTTTGTTATATCAGCTGCAGGAAACTAGTACACACAGGTGCACATATATACAGAAAAATTCATTGAGCCGGGCGTGGTGGCTCACACCTGGAATCCCAGCACTTTGGGAGGCTGAGGTGGGAGGATCACCTGAGGTCAGGAGCTCGAGACCAGCCTGGCCAACATGGTCAAACTTCATCTCTACTAAAGATAGAAAAATTAGCCTGGCGTGGTGGCAGGTGCCTGTAATCCCAGCTTCTCAGGAGGCTGAGGCAGGAGAATCACTTGAAACTGGGAATTGGAGGTTGCAGTAAGCCGAGATCGCGCCATCAGGGAAAAAAAAAAAAAAAAAGAACTAACTCATTAGCACGGGCTTAGTGCCCAGAGACCCAAGTCCCTGCAGCACTGGTAGTGGTGAGGACTTCTCTGGCCACAACTAGGTCATCAAAATTGGGGGCATTAGGGCAGTTGGGATAGAGGGACACAGCTCCCCAGAATCCTAATCTCCCTGTCCTGCCTCCTGCTCTTAGGATCCCACGTGCTTTTCCAGCTTTTGGTGGACCCTCTGAAGAGCGTAAGTCCTCAGGAAAGGCCCTCTTCTTTGTTGTTGTTGTTTGTTTGTTTGTTTGTTTGTTTTTGAGATGGAGTCTCGCTCTGTCACCCAGACTGGAGTGCGTGATCTTGGCTCACTGCAACCTCCGCCTCCCGGGTTCACACCATTCTCCTGCCTCAGCCTCCCGAGTAGCTGGGACTACAGGCGCCCACCACCACACCCGGCTAATTTTTTGTATTTTAGTAGAGATGGGGTTTCACCGTGTTAGCCAGGATGGTCTCAATCTCCTGACCTCGTGATCCGCCTGCCTCGGCCTCCCAAAGTGCTGGGATTACAGGCGTGAATCACCGCACCCAGCCGTTTCTGCAGTTTTCTTACTGGTTGCACTGGCTTCTCCACTTCTGGGGTGAACCCCTCAAGTCTTAACTCCTCAGAGGGGTCAGAGTAAGATTAAATACCAATTGCCCAGGCTTCATTGGCATTTCTTCCCTGCCTCAGTTTCCCCACTACCTTACTTGTGTTTCCTTGGATTACCTCCCAAAAAAACTACCCACAACCAAGTCCTTGTCTCAGGGTCTACTTTGGAGAAACTCACACTAAATCTAAGTCGCAGATGCTGGGGAGGCCCTGGTTCTGTGTCCGCTCCTGAAGCTGGGGCCTGGGATCAGTTCCTGTCTGCCCTGGGTTTCAAGGCTCCAAGATCCCAGTTTGCTCCAGGTTTCTCCCAACATAGGTGTCCCAAGGGCCCTCCAAATATAACATCTCTTGGCTGGGTACAGTGGCTCACGCCTGTAATCCCAGCACTTTAGGAAGCCGAGGCAGGCAGATTATCTGAGGTCAGGAGTTCAAGACTAGCCCAGCTAACATGGTGAAATCCTGTCTTTACTAAAAATACAAAAATTAGCTGGGCTTGGTGGCGCACGCTTGTAGTTCCAGCTACTTGGGAGGCTGAGGCAGGAGACTTGCTTGAACTCGGGAGGCGGGGGTTGCAGTGAGCTGAGATTGTGCCATTGCACTCCAGCCTGGGGGACAAGAGCTAAATAATGCCTCAAAAAAAAAAAAAATGTGTATATATATATAAAACATCTCTTGAACCTAACTCACTGTTTTTCCCTTTGAACAGGTTTTCCCCCGGACATCCTTCTTCTGCCCTTACTCACTCCCAGGAGCATCCACATGCTCTTCTCTCACATTTGCTCAGCCTGTTGCTCTCTCTTACCTTCTCCAGGAAGGTGGGGATGCTCTGGGCCTCCTGGTTTCTTGGTGAGGGCAGGGAGGGCTCTGCAGCTCCCCCAATCCCTAGGGGCTGTCAGGACCAGGTCAGCCCAGTAGAGGCAGCTAATCTGGGCTTGGGGAGTTGGGACAGGGGGTCTTACACTCACAGGCTCACACAGCGGCATATATACACTGTGTGTACATGCCCGTCTGCACATACGTGGGTGTCTGCACGCATGTACGGGCACACATGGGTGTGTACAGGCACACACAGCACACACGAGGATGTGTGTGCACCACGGGCATGCATGCTCACTCACAGGTACACATGTCTAGCTGCAAACAGATCTCCTGGGAGAACATTGACTAGCCCAGTGATGGGTGTAATGAACTGTGCAGGGAGACTGGGGGAGAGAAAAGAGAGGGAGGAGAGGGGAGGGGAGGGGAGGGGAGGAGAGGGAATCTGGGGGACAAGGTGAGTGGAGAGGTTGGGTTGCAGTTGGGAACTCCAGGAGGTACACTGGCTTCAGTTCCCTTCCTGGGAACTCAGTGTCTCCCTGGGGCTCTGCCCACCAGCAGAGGCATTTGGGGTCAAGAAAGTCAATGCCATTCTTTTTGAGTGATGGGGTCAGCTGGTTGTCAGTGGATGCTGGGGTCATGTAGATGCATGTCCTTCTACTCGGGCCGGACCACGCGGTGGCCTCCCGCAGCCTCACAGCCTCTGTGCAGTGACCATGCCTGCAGGTGGCGGGCTGGAGGACCCTTCCGTTGGTCTCCTGTGTCCCTTCCTGAACCACTGGCTCCGCTTCCTGTGCTCCCTGCCCAGCCCCTGGCCTGACTCCTGCTGACAGCCTGCCCCTGGCTTTGGCTCCCTCCTTGACCAAGATTCCCACTCACCCAAGAATTAGCTTGAATCCCGTTAACCTTCACCAGGCCCAGACCACATCCCAGGAGCTGGTTTCTGGGTTTGTCTAGGACCACCAGTGGGACCCGGGCTGGAAGAAGTTCCCATGCTTATGGGGACAGAATTAGGGAAGGGATTCAGAAAAGCTGAGGCAGAGAGAAGTCATTTATAAATAATAACTCAGGACAAAACTGCGGGCAGAATTAGATTATAAGTTTTTTTGTTTGTTTGTTTGTTTCTTGTTTTGAGATGGAGTTTCGCTCTGTTGCCCAGGCTGGAGTGCAACGGCGCAATCTTGGCTCACTGCAACCTCCCCCTCCCAGGTTCAAGCAATTCTCCTGTCTCAGCCTCCAGAGTAGCTGGGATTACAGGCGCCTGTCAGGTTTTTTCTTTTTTTTCTTTTTTGAGACAGAGTCTTGCTCTGTTGCCCAGGCTGGAGTGCAATGGCATGATCTTGGCTCACTGTAACCTCCGCCTCCTGGGTTCAAGCTGATTCTCCTGCCTCAGCCTCCTGAGTAGCTGGGATTCCAGGCTTGTGCCACCACACCCAGCCTGCGCTGGGCTATTTTTTTGTAGAGACAGGGTTTTGCCATGTTGCCCAGACTGGTCTGGAACTCCTGACCTCAGGCGATCTGCTGGCTTCGGCCTCCCAAAGTGCTGTGATTACAGGAATGAGCCACTGTGCCTGGCCTTTTTATGTTTTTTGAGACAGGGTCTCTCTCTGTTGCTCAGGTTGGGGTGCAGTGGTGCCTTCCTGAGGAGTAGCCGGGACCACACACACACGCTCCACCATGCCTAATTTTTTTTTTTTTTTTTTTTTTTTTTGAGACAGTCTTGCTCTGTCGTCCAGGCTGGAGTGCAGTGACGGGATTGGCTCACTGCAACCTCCACCTCTGGGTTCAAGCGATTCTCCTGCCTCAGCCTCCCGAGTAGCTGGGATTACAGGCATGCCCCACCACGCCCGGCTAATTTTTGTATTTTTAGTAGAGACGGGGTTTCACCATGTTGGTCAAGCTGGTCTCGAACTCCTGACCTCAGGTGATCTGCTTCCCTCGGCCATCCAAAGTGCTGGGATTACAGGTGTGAGCCACTGCGCCCGGCTTAATTTTTAACGTTTAGAGATGGGGTTCTCATTGTGTTGCTTAGGCTGGGCTCAAATTCTTGGGTTCAAGTGATGTTCCCACCTCCACCTCCCAAAGTGCTGGGATTACAGGAGTGAGCCATTACGCCTGGCTGGATATTTTCAAGCATTACATTTAAAAAAAAATCTCCACTTACAAGTCCATATTCTGATTCAGTCTCAGAAACAGCCCCCAGGCTGGTCCTGTTACTCATAGCTGTTATCTCAACATTTTTGGAGGCCTGGTGGGAGGATCGCTTGAGGCCAGGAGTTTGAGACTACCCTGGGCAACATAGCAAGACTTTGTCTCTACAAAACGATTAAAGAATTTATCCTGGCGTGCTGGCACATACCTCTAGTTCCAGCTACTTGGGAGGCCGAGGCAGGAGAATTGCTTGAGGCCACGAGTTTGAGGCTGCAGCGAGCTATGATTGTGCCACTGTGCTCTGGATTAGGTGATCGAGGGAGATGCTGTCTCTATAAAAAAAAAAAAAAAAGTAAGGCCGGGTGCGGTGGCTTATGCCTGTAATCCCAGCACTCTGGGAGGCCGAGGATCACCTGAGGTCAGGAGTTCGAGACCAGCCTGACCAATATGGTGAAACCCCGACTCTACTAAAAATAGAAAGATTAGCCGTTGGTGGGAGCACATGCCTGTAATCCCAGCTACTCAGGAGGCTGAGGCAGGAGAATCACTTGAACCCAGGAGGTGGAGGTTGCAGTGAGCCGAGATCACGTCATTGCAGTCCAGCCTAGGGAATAAGAGCAAAACTCCATCTCAAAATAAATAAATAAATAATGGTAATGATGTTTATGTCAACATAGCATGAGCTCTGAGCAAGGCCATCTATGGGACACGTCGCACAGGGCATGTCACAAAACCAACGCCTGACAAATGGAGGTTCCTTTCCCTCCTCCTGTCGTCTGGCCTACGGCAGATTGCAGGTGCCACTGGTTAGCCTGAGTCACGGCAATTGCAAATGCACCAACTTGGCCAGATTGGCTGTCAGATCGGATTTTTAAAAAAAATCTAGATTCATGCTGTTTATAAAAGACACACATCAAACAAGGATATGGAAGGCTGAATGTCAATGGCTAGAAAATACACCCCAAGAGAAAGCTAGTGTATCTATATACATATCAAACTAAATCGTATTTAAGACAAAAAATAGTTATCAGGGAAAACAATCGTGTTTACATCATGATTACAGGAACAACCTACTAAGATGAAGCGACCTCAGCTGGGTGCAGTGGCACACGTCTGTAGTCCCAGCTACTTAGGAGGCTGAGGCAGGATTGCTTGAGGCTAATAGTTCAGGGCCAGCCTGGGCAACATAGAGAGACCTCATCTTTCTCTCTCTCTCAAAAAAAAAGTAAGGTGAAACAATTCTCAAGTTGTATTATCTAATAATATATGTTCAACAGATATAAAGCAAATATCAAATGAAAAGACAACTGACAGAATGAGAGAACATTTTTGCAAATCATGTACCTGATAAGAAATGTGTATCTGTAATATATATTTAAAAATCTCTTGGCCAGGCACAGTGGCTCACGCCTGTAATCCCAGCACTTTGGGAGGTTGAGGTGAGTGGATCACCTGAGGTCAGGGGTTTGAGACCAGCCTGGCAAACATGGCAAAACCCCATCTCTACTAAAATTACAAAGGTTAGCTGGGCGTGGTGGCGGGTGCCTGTAATCCCGGCTACTTGAGAGGCTGAGGCAGGAGAATCACTTGAACCCGGGAGGCGGAGGTTGCAGTGAAGTGAGATCGCGCCACTACACTCCAGCCTGGGCGACAGAGCAAGACTCTGTCTCAGAAAATAAAACAAAATAAAATAAAATCTCTTACAACTCAGCAATAAAAACCCAAATAACCCAATTTAAAAATGGCCAAAAGATTTGAATATACATTTCTTTTTTTTTTTTTTTTTTGAGACAGAGTCTCGCTCTGTCGCCCAGGCTGGAGTGCAGTGGCGCAATCTCGGCTCACTGCAAGCTCCGCCTCCCGGGTTCACGCCATTCTCCTGCCTCAGCCTCCCGAGTAGCTGGGACTACAGGCGCCTGCCACCTCGCCCGGCTAGTTTTTTGTGTTTTTTAGTAGAGACGGGGTTTCACCTGTTAGCCAGCATGGTCTCGATCTCCTGACCTCGTGATCCACCTGCCTTGGCCTCCCAAAGTGCTGGGATTACAGGCGTGAGCCACTGAACCCGGCCTGAATATACATTTCTTTTGTTTGTTTGTTTGTTTTTTGAGACGAACTCTCACTCTGTCACCCAGGCTGGAGTGCAGTGCCACGATCTCAGCTCACTGCAACCACCGTCTCCCGGGTTCAAGCAATTCCCTGCCTCAGCCTCCTGAGTAGCTGGGCTTACAGGCGGCGGCCACCACGTCTGGCAAATTTTTCTATTTTTAGTAGAGACGGGGTTTCACCAACTTGACCAGGCTGAACTCCTGACCTCCTGATCCACCTGCTGAGGCCTCCCAAAGTGCTGGGATTACAGGCATAAGCCACCGCGCACAGCCTTGAATAGACATTTCTTTCTGAAGGAGATATAACACCATAAATGATCAGGGAACTGCAAATCAAAACCACAGTGAGATACCAATTGACACCCACTAGGATGGCTAGAATAAAAAAGAGAAATAATGTGAAAAATGATTGCAAAGATTTGAAGAAATCGAAACCCTCGCAGGCTGCTGGTGGGAATCAAAACAGGTGCAGTCTCTTTTGGAAATAGTCCAGTAGTTGCTTGAGCAGTTAAATGTAGAATTGCCGTTTGCTCTGACAATTCCCCTTCTAGGGATGTAACCAGTAAATCAAACACGTGCTCACACAAAAACTGTGACGTGAATGTTTGTAGCAGCAATTCTTCATAATAGCAAAAAAATGGAAGCAACTCATCTGTCCAACCGAAGAATGGCTCAATAAATTATGGTGTATCCACACGGTGGAATATTATCAGGCCATGAAAAGGAATCATACTGACACATGCTGTGACATGGATGAAACTTGAGAACATCATGGCAAATGAAAAGAGCCACTCGTTTTTGTTTTGTTTTGTTTTGTTTTGTTTTTGAGATGGAGTCTCGCTCTGTGGCCCAGGCTGGAGCGCAATCTCAGCTGCTCACTGCAGCCTCTGCCTCCCAGGTTCAAGCAGTCATCCTGTCTCAGCCTCCCCAGTAGCTGGGGACTACAGGCGCCTGCCACCATGCCCAGCTAAGTTTTGCATTTTTAGTGGAAACAGAGTTTTCACCATATTGGGCAAGCTGGTCTCGAACTCCTGACCTCAGGTGATCCACCCGCCTTGGCCTCCCAAAGTGCTGGGATTACAAGCGTGAGCCACCGCTCCCAGCCAGGAGCCACTCTTAAAAGGCCAGATGTTGTGTAATTCCATTGATATACAATGTCCAGAACAGGCAAATCCACAGAGACAGAAGTAGGTTAGCTGTTGCCAGGGGCAGGGAGGGAGGAAAAGTTGGGGGAAAGTAGAGTGACTGCTAATGGGCACAGGGTTTTTTCTGAGGTGATGAAATTTTTTTTTTTTTTTTTTGAGATGGAGTCTCACTCTGTTGCCCAGGCTGGATTGCAGTGGCATGAGCTCGGCTCACTGCATCCTCTGCCTCCGGGGTTCAAGAGATTCTCCTGCCTCAGCCTCCTGAGTAGTTGGGCTTATAGGCACCAGCCAATGCACCTGGCTCATTTTTGTTTTGTAGGAGAGACGGGGTTTCACCATGTTGGTCAGGCTGGTCTCGAACTCCTGAGCTCAAGTGATCCACCCGCCTCAGCCTCCCAAAGTGCTAGGATTACAGACATGCGACACCGAGCCCAGCCGAAAATGTTTTAAAGTTGATTGTGGTGATGGTTGCACAGATCTGTGAGTATGCCAAAAAACACTGAATTGTACACCTTAAATGAATATGGTATGCACATTATATTTCAACAATGCATATATATATATATATATATATATATATATATATGGAATCATATCATATCTGGCCTTGGCCGCGCACGGTGGCTCATGCCTGTAATCCCAGTACTTTGGGAGGCCGAGGCAGGCAGATCACCCGAAGTCAGTGGTTCGAGACCAGCCTGGCTAACATGGCGAAACCCTGTCTCTACTAAAAAAAATACAAAAGTTAGCTGGGTATGGTGGTGCATGCCTGTAACCCCAGCTACCTGGGAGGCTGAGGCAGGAGAATCACTTGAACCTGGGAAGTTGCAGTGAGCTGAGGTTGCGCCATTGTACTCCAGCCTGGGTGACAGAGCAAGACTCTGAAAAAAAAAAAAAAGGCCGGGCGCGGTGGCTCAAGCCTGTAATCCCAGCACTTTGGGAGGCCGAGATGGGCGGATCACGAGGTCAGGAGATCGAGACCATCCCAACATGGGCTAACATGGTGAAACCCCATCTCCACTAAAAAATACAAAAAACTAGCCGGGCGAGGTGGTGGGCGCCCGTAGTCCCAGCTGCTCGGGAGGCTGAGGCAGGAGAATGGCGTGAACCCGGGAGGCGGAGCTTGCAGTGAGCTGAGATCCGGCCACTGCACTCCACCCTGGGCGACAGAGCGAGACTCCGTCTCAAAAAAACAAACAAACAAACAAACAAACAAAAAACAAAACAAGAAAAAAAAGAAAAAAAAATCTGGCCTTTTCTGAGTGACTTCTTTCACTTCACCTAGTGTTTTCAAGGTTCATTCAAGTGGTAGCATGTTGCAGTACTTCATTCCTTTTCATGCCCATTCCATTGTGTGGATACATCAGAAGCACCTCAATTTATCTATTCTTCAGCTGGGCATACGAGGTGCTTCCACTTTTTTTTTCCTTTAGATAGGATCTTGCTTTGTCACCCAGTGTCATAACTCACTGCAGCCTCAACAACCTCCTGGGCTCAAGGGATTCTCCCACATCAGTCTCCTGAGAAACTGGGACTACACGTGTGTACCACCATGCTCAGCTAATTTATTTTTATTTATTTTCGAGACAGGGTCTCACTCTGTCACCTGGGTGGAGTGCAGTAGTGTGATCATGGCTCACTGCAGCCTTGACCTCCTGGACTCAAGCAATCCTCCCATATCAGCCTCCTGAGTAGCTCGGATTACAGGCATTTTGAGACAGAATCTCTGTTGCCCAGGCTGGAGTGCCGTGGCGAAATCTCAGCTCATGGCAACCTCCGCCTCCCAGGTTGAAGCGATTCTCCTGCCTCAGCCTCCCGACTAGCTGGGATTGCAGGCGTGCACCACCATGCCCAGCTAATTTTTGCATTTTTTTTAGTAGAGACGGGGTTTCACCATATTGGCCAGGCTGGTCTCTAACTCCTGACCTCGTGATCCACCTGCCTCGGCCTCCCAAAGTGCTGGGATTACAGGCGTGAGCCACTGCGCCTGGCCTAACTTTGGTATTTTCAGTAGAGACAGGTTTTGCCATGTTGCCCAGGCTGGTCTTGAACTCCAGACCTCAAGTGATCCACCCACTTCGGCCTCCCAAAGTGCTGGGATTACAGGTGTGAGCCACCGTGCCCAGCCAACTTTACCCATTTCGACCTTTGATGTGTGCAGTAAAATGCATTCTTGCTGGTGATTTGCGGTCTTGGGCTTTTGGGCCAAGCAGAGCATTCCCTTGGACGCATGCGCAGCAGCTGGTGGACCGTGTTTTTTGTGCGCGTATGTTTTGCATTAAGGAAGAAAAGTGATGACCTTCACGGGTCAGCATCCTTCCCCGAGTCTCCTCTCTTAAATGAATACTTGGGATCCCAAGTGGCTTATCGTGAGTTTTCCTCTCTATCAAGGGTATGTGAACTCTGGCCTGCTGGAAGCATGGCTGATGGCCAGTTTTTTTTCCTCCCCCTGAACCAATTAACATCTGTTTGTTTAAAAAAATACATTTCTGGCTGGGCGGCCTGTTATCCTAGCACTTTGGGAGGCCGAGGGAGGGGGGTGGATCACCTGAGGTCAGGAGTTTGAGACCAGTCTGGGCAAGATGGAGAAACCCCATTTCTACTAAAAATACAAAATTAACCGAGTGTGGTAGTACACAGCGCCTGTAATCCCAGCTACTCGGGAGACTGAGGCAGGAGAATCGCTTGAACCCAGGAGGCGGGGGTTGCAGTGAGCCGAGATCGCACCATTGCGCTCCAGCCTGGGCAACAACAGCAAAACGCCATCTCAAAAAAAAAGAAAAAAAAAGAAAAATACATTTCCCCACCTCCCCACCTCTTCCACGAGTTCCCCAAGCCCTGCAAGGCCACTTCGATGGGACACAGTTGTTTCCACCTCATCACAGCAGAATGATAACGCTGAGAGCCTGTCAGTGGCGAGTTCTTGAATGTGTGGGCACCAGGAACACACCGAGGAAGCCACATGTCCCTGACCCAAGGGAAGGGCCCTGGAGAGCAGAAGAGAGGAGGAAAGTTGAGCCTCTTCCCCTTTTCTGTCCTCCTTCCTCCTGCCCTGATTCTGTCCACAGAGGAAGGGTCAGAGCTAGAGGAACCTGGACAGTGAATCCACACCCAATGGAAAGATGAGAAGACCGAGGCCAGAGACAACGCAGGGTCCAGCCCCTGGTCCTAGGCCTGGATGCCTGTCACTGGAGACCCCTCCCCCCACTTCAGGGTCGTCCCTAGAAGACATACTCTGAAGCCAAGTGTTTTCGGGGCGTCTCTTGGTAGATGCTTGGGCCCTGGCACGAAACGGCAGCTTAGTGAAGGCTCTCATCTTAGACTTCATCGCCACCTGGTGGCCACTGAGCTTCAGACCTGGGACTTGCCTTGAGGGCGGCCAGAAACGAGTTTGTCGTTACATCACTGCATGAGAAGCCTCAGTGCCGACTCACTCTCTCTTCTTTCTTTTTCCTTCCTTCTTTATTCCTTCCTTCCTTCCTTCCTTCCTTCCTTCCTTCCTTCCTTCCTTCCTTCCTTCCTTCCTTCCTCCCTCCCTCCCTCCCTCCCTCCTTCCTTCTTTCCTTCCTTTCTTTCTTTCCTCCCTTCCTCCCTTCCTCCCTTTTTTCTTCCCTTCCTTCCTTCCCTCCCTCCCTCCTTCCTTCCTTCTTCCTTCGTTTCTTTCTTTCCTCCCTTCCTCCCTTTCCTTCCTTCCTTCCTTCCTTCCCTCCTTCCTTCCTTCCTTCCTTCCCCCCTCCCTCCCTCCTTCCTTCTTTCCTTCCTTCGTTTCTTTCTTTCCTCCCTTCCTACCTTCCTCCCTTTCTTTTCCTTCCTTCCCTCCCTCCCTCTTTCCTTCCTTCCTTCCTTCCCTCCCTCCCTCCTTCCCTCCCTCCCTCCTTCCTTCTTTCTTCCTTCGTTTCTTTCTTTCCTCCCTTCCTCCCTTCCTGCCTTTCCTTCCTTCCTTCTTCCTTCATTTCTTTCTTTCCTCCCTTCCTCCCTTCTTCCTTTCTCTTCCTTCCTTCCTTCCTTCTTCCTTCATTTCTTTCTTTTCTCCTTTCCTCCCTTCCTCCCTTTCTTTTCCTTCCTTCCTTCCGTCCTTCCCTCCCTCCCTCCCTCCCTCCTTCCTTCCTTCCTTCCTCTCTCTGTTTCCCTCCCTCCCTCCCTTCTCTCTCTCTCTCTTTCCTGCCCTCCTGCTTTCTTTTTCTTTGTTTTTGGAGTCTCACTCTGCCGCCCAGGCTGGAGTGCAATGGCACGATCTTGGCTCACTGTAACCTGTGCCTCCAGAGTTCAAGTGATTCTCCTGCCTCAGCCTCCTGAGTAGCTGGGATTACAGGCGCCCATCACCACATCTGGCTTATTTGAGTGTGTGTGTGTGTGTGTGTGTTTGTGTGTGTGTGTGTTTGGAGACGGAATTTCGCTCTTGTTGCCCAGGTTGGAGTGCAATGGCACGATCTCAGCTCACTGCAACTTCCGCTTCCTGGGTTCAAGCAATTGTCCTGCCTCAGTCTCTCGAGTAGCTGGGGTTACAGACACGTGCCACCACGTCTGGCTAATTTTGTATTTTTAGTAGAGACTGGTTTTCACCATGTTGGTCAGGCTGGTCTTGAACTTCTGACCTCAGGTGATCCGCCTGCCTCAGCCTCCCAAAGTGCTGGGATTACAGGAGTGAGCCACTGCACCTGGCCACATTCTTTTGCATGTGGCTATCCAATTGTCCCAGCACGATTTGTTGAAAAGACTATTCTTTCTCCATTAACTGGTCTTGACACTCTTGTCAAAACTCAGTGGATCATAGGTGTACAGGCTTATTTCTGGACTTTTTTTTGAGACAGAGTCTTGCTTGTCGCCCAAGCACAGTCTTGCTGAGATCTCAGCTCACTGCAACCTCTGCCTTCTGGGTTCAAGGGATTCTTTTTTTTTTTCTTTGAGACAGAGTCTTGCTCTGTCACCCAGGCTGGAGTTCAGTGGAGCGATCTCGGCTCACTGCAAGCTCCACCTCCTGGGTTCACACCGTTCTCCTGCCTCAGCCTCCCGAGTAGCTGGGACTACAGGCGCCCGCCACCATGCCTGGCTAATTTTTTTGTATTTTTAGTAGAGACAGGGTTTCGTGTTAGCCAGGCTGGTCTCTAACTCCCGACCTCGTGATCTGCCTGCCTCGGCCTCCCAAAATGTTGGGATTACAGGCATGAGCCAGTGCGCCTGGCTGAGTTCAAGGGATTCTTGTGCCTCAGCCTCCTAAGTAACTGGAACCACAAGCATGGGCCATTTCTCCTGGCTAATTTTTGTATTTTTAGTAAGACAGGGTTTGTCCATGTTGGCCAGGCTGGTCTCGAACTCCCAACCTCAGGTGATCTGCACACGTTGGCCAAAGTGCTGGGATTACAGGTGTGAGCCACTGCACCTGGCTGAATTGTTTTCTTAATTTTATTTTCGGATTGTTTATTCTAAGTGTATAGAAATATAATTTATCAGGCCGGGCACAGTGGCTCACACCTGTAATCCCAGCACTTTGGGAGACCAAGGCGAGCAAATCACCTGAGGTCGGGAGTTCGAGATCAGCCTGACCAACATGGTGAAACCCCATCTCTACTGAAAACACAAAAATTAGCCGGGCATGGTGGTAGAAGCCTGTAATCCCAGTTACTTGGGAGGCTGAGGCAGGAGAGTCGCTTGAACCTGGGAGGTAGAGGTTGCAGTGAGCTGAGATCGCGCCATTGCACTCCAGCTTGGGCAACAAGATCAAAACTCTGTCTCAAAAAAATATATATAGATAGATAGATAGATAATCTTCATGTATCAATCTTGTATTTGCAACCTTGCTGAATGCACTTATTAGTTCCAACAATCTTTTAGTGGATTCCTTATATACAGGATTTTATATACAGGATTTTTTACATACAGGATTATATTTGGCTTTTCTATATACAGGATTATATTTGCTTCTTCCTTTTCCATGTGGGTACTCTTTTATTTCTTTTTCTGTCCTAATTGCCCTGGCTGGAGCCTCCAGTACCCTGGTGAATAGAAGTGGTAGGAGCAGACATCCTTGTCTTCCTGATTTTAGAGAGAAAGTGTGAAGTCTTTCATTATTAAGTATGATGCTGGCTGTGGGTTTTTTATAGGTGCCCTGTATCAGGTTGAAGATGTTCCTTTCTATTCCTAGTTTGAATGTTTTATCATGAAAGGGTGTTGGATTTTTGTCAAATGCTTTTTCTCCATCTATTGAATGATCATGAGATTTTTTTTCTTTCTTTTTTCTTTTTCATACAGTCTCGCTCTGTCACGCAGGCTGGAATGCGTTGGTGCAGTCATGGCTCACTGCAACCCCCGCCTCCTGGGCACGAGCGATCCTCCTGTCTCAGCCTCCTGAGAAACTGAAATCACAGGTGTGCCACCATGCCCGGCTTGTTTGTTATTTTATTGATGTGATATACTGCATTTATTGAGTTTCAGATATTAAACCAACCTGGCGTCCTATCCCAGGGATAAATCCTTGTTGATCATGGTGTATCATT